>NW_027269262.1:1200000-1890000 GCF_023055355.1 Agelaius tricolor | reverse complement strand
AGTCCAGCAAATATTGTTCTAATATCATCTTAGCCACAAGGGCTGCTCAGATGTGCTTCTTGAAGACGTTTGAGTTAGCAAATAGTACTCATCATTAATCTTTTATAATGGCTTTTGGGAGCCACAGTTCATTTAAACATTTTACATTTTTATTACTTATGTATGCAGGGCAGCAATTAAAGCTGTCCTGGTCATATAATGAAGACTAATGAAGGCAAGACAAAGGCAGGTTTTCATTTTCTGTCAATCTGAATATCCATCTGCATCTGCCATCTCCCTGCCCCACCAATTTTTTTTGCGGGGGGGGGAATGGTGTTTGGTTTTTTTGTTTTGGTTTGGTTTGGTCTGTTTTCATTTGTTTTGTTTTGTTGTTTGTGGGGGTTTTTTTGCTTGCAAGCAATCTCCCCAGCCCTGAGGCGTTTCACCAAACACCTTTACAACTGTCCAGGATGAATTGTGAAGACTAAATGGTCTTTTCTTTTTCTGGCATGGAAGAAGCATCTCTCTTGGTAATCAGACAAGTACTGCAAAAGGCTCAGTCTTTCTCAATGCAAATAAATGTGAGTGATGCAATAACAGCATCTTTATGGTATGTTTTCTTCACCACTGTGAAGTAATAGTTTTGGAGGGGAGACAGGGATTAGTCACCCCACAATTAGTCATTCTGCAATGTAGTTTGATACTTGAGAGATCTGTATTTCAGAAATGTGGTTCTGCAACCATAGGATCTACTTTCAAGTACTTTCTGCTTTTCCCTCCTTTAAATTGGGAAGAGTTTGTTAAAAGAAAAACAAATCATTCACTTTTTACTTTTCATGCACTTTCTGCACTCAGGTGTCTCTATTTCATCTTCCACAAACCTTGTTTTCCTTTTCTTGGGAGCTTTGACCAAAATCTGAGTTTGGGAAGTGCCTCCATCCTAGCCGTTTTAAGGCCGAGCCTGTCAGCCTGGGCAGGCATCCTGAAGCTAATGCTGTGAAGAGGGTGGTGTGTGTGTGAGGGTGGGTGTGACACATGTAGGGCCATTGTCCCCTCACACGTGTCTCCATGGGAGCCTGAGAGGGGTTGGTGTCCCATTAATCCTTGGCAGGGTGTGGGGAGACCTCTGGGCACGGAGCTGTGAGCAGGGGCGCTGGAACACACCTCCTTTCAAAGGCTGTTTATTGCCTTGGGAAGAGAACAGGGTAAGACACAGTGGCTCTGTAAGTCTTCTCTTTTTTGGCAGTCAGAAACTTTGCTACACAAAGTTTGTTCCCTTTAACTGGAATTCTTGTGAGTCAAAAAGGCAATGCAGATGTTTCAAAGTGTTAATCATAAATATCAGGGGAGAGGGAGCTTAATGGCAGAGCTCCCAATGAGTAACAATGTTTGGCCTCAAATATTTCAGCTGGTAAGACGACACATACTTCTCTGTGCATGACAGCTCTGCAGTTGTCTTAACCATTTCATTTTTGGAGTGAGTAGTTGCAGTCCAGCCCATGCGTCACAGCCAGCGTGCTACACACCAGTGTCTGCACTGGGCATGTGATTATCACTGGTCCAGGCACCTACACCAGATCTAGTCCTCTCCTACGACGGCTTGTTTCATCAAATCTCCCCACCACAGCAAAAGCCTGAATCTGCTTTCCAACCAGCCTTCCTCCCAGCTCCTTGGTATTTCTTTGTTGCCAAACTCTGTAGTCTCCTGAATGTATTCCATGGATACCAAAGCCTGCTTGACATTTGGCTCCTCGAGTCTTTCATAATTCTTCTTGTGTTGGTATAAATAGAGTTAATTTCTTCTTGTTTCAGACATGTTGTTGTCATTATTAACTTACCAACCCAGACTCCAAATACAAAAAATTCAAATCTGGCAAAATAAATACAGAGCAACTCATGGGCCAAATTGATTTGACTTAAAACAGCATTGAAACAGATGAAATGCTGTGTTTCATTTGGAAAAACAGCAGCTATGTCTGTACAGTAACTACTGTGCTTCTCCAAGGGGTTTTTCCCACATACAGGGCCAAACTCAACCAAATGTAGCTTTGGATTAGACGATAAAGCTCCCCTTAAATTCCTGGGTCAAACTGTTTGAAGACATACATAGGGTTAGTAGGTTTGAAGTCAGATGAAAGTGGTGTGCATTGCACCAACTATAGGTGCTCAGTGTAACATCTCTGCTGATGGCAGTCAAAAACTGAGTAGGAAAACTCCAGCCCAGAGGACACAAGCTAAAGACAGAGCCTTGCTTCTCTACTCTTTCCTCTCTGGCTAGAAGCAGATGCCAAGGTAGAAGCAGATGCCAAGGTAGAAGCAGATGCCAAGGTCTGTGCTCTGCAATCATCATAATTTGCAATGATTTAATATTAAAATGTCAGCACTGATGTGCAAGGAATTCTGTTTCTCCTCAATCCCAGTGTGTGGTATCTCTACTCAGCTGGCAAATTCCCACAGCCCCAGCACAATATGGACCTCCCATACCCAAAGGAGCACAAACACACTCCAGTTACAAACTGAACTGCTTTCTGCTCCACAGGAGAGCCCTGTTGGGCACAAGTCATCATTTCACAAGTGATGGGGTTTAAAAGTGAAGCTAACCTGGAACAAACCCTGCTGAGCAGACCTAGTAGAAGTGATGACTGCCTGTGTAGATCAGCAGGGAACTGAGGTGTGTAGTACTGCCCCTGGCAGGAAAGTCCTCCAGAAAGAACACCCTTCAGAGCTGCTCTCAAGCACTTTGGTGCCTAGTGGAAGCATAATCTGAAGTGATTGTTATCTTAAATGCAGTTTAACTTTTAAGTTCTGATGGTTTAACTGATAACTGGATAGCTAAAATAGCTTTCAGAATCCAAAGCTGAAGCTTCCCTTCTTTTTGCTTTGCTGATGGGTTGCAGCAGACCTTGTAGGGAAGGGGAGAAGCCAGTTTTCTGGTGGCATTCTGATTTTTTTTTCCCTTTACTCAACAGGGTGTGCATGGTACAACTGCCTTCTTGAAGTTGAACGCTGCATTCCAGCTGTCTTGGAGTCAAAAAGGGAGGCATATCCTTGAGGCAGCTCCAGTCCTTTTACGCAGGAATGATGTGGGGGAGAAAATCACGGCAGATGCAATTAGTGAAAATCAGAACCTGCAGTGCAGTTTCTCTCTCCAGCTGCCTTTGTGCAGGGCTTATCCCAAACAAAGCAGCCTCCCCTGAGCCTTGGACTCCTTACAGCCTAACAGAAGGAGGATCACTACAAGGATCAGGTATTTCTGTTAGTGGGAAGCCTGGTAAATACTCTTTCCAAGCCAGCAACACCTCCTGTTGGCAGGCTTACTTGGCAGGCTCCAGGCACTGAAGTAAACACGCTCTCTGTTTTGTGAGATTCACCAAAGTGGGGCTTATCCCTGTCCTGCCTCTCAAGAGAGTCTGAGGGCCAGTTGTGGCCCTTTAATGTAAGGGTATTCAGTGGCCAAAAAAGGGAATAGTTTGAGAAAGAGTTGCCCCTTAGTTATGACAAGCAATATGGAAATAATTTGAGAGTGGGTTGTGTTTCACTATTTTTTTCCCACAATTTCAATATATTTTAAGTCTATGCTTTTGGGTTTTTTTTTTCCCATGATCTGACTGTACATCAAAAGAACAAAGAGTAAGTAGTGAGTTAAAAGGGAGAATGGGGAGCAGAAGACAGTGCAAAAAGCTGGGAGAAGTAGCCAGTGTGAGCTGACCACTCAGAGGAACCACAGGGTCATTCAGGAGAAGTTATTCCAGGGGCAGTACACAACCTGGGATGGGTGGTCCCACGGTGTGGCATCTCTCCTCCACCTGGCCCAGATCCAGTCTGGCTCTCCTTTGCCTGATCTGACCCTTTGCCAGCAGCTGCCCAAAGCTAACAGACCAGAGGAGTCACACCAGCACCCAGAAATGGGTTAGCACTGAGAGACACTAAATTTTGCTATACAGGTTGTTTGGGAAGGGTGGAGAACAGTCCACACAGAAAAGAGATAGAGGAAAAAAAACCTAGAAAAATAAACTGCAGACAATATCTCATTGATCCAGCGTCTGGGGCTGGCACTCATGCAAGCAACGTGCAGAGGAGGGAAGGAAGCCCTGGTGCTCAGAGTAATCCATTATTTTCACTAGTATTGACCATGCTTCCCTGCCTCCAAGTGTCTCCAGAGGTGGTGGGGGCAGCTTCAGAAGGGCCACCAGGGCATTTTTGCTCCTGCTGTTTTGCTCACAGTCCTTACAGTGAGATCTCACTGCCAGCCCCACGCCAATGCTGTCTGCTGGGATGCTGCTGCAGGAGGTTTGGGACCATGTTGGAAGCACATCCCTGTGTCCAGAGCTTACCCAGGGGACTGAGCCAGCAGCCACTACCACCCAAACAAGGCCAGGCCCATGCACACAGCTGACTCCTGCCTCAGCTGAGTCATGCCACTGGCTGCTTCTTTCTTGTTGCTTTAGCTAAATCAGGAGATCTGCCCTGCCCTGGCAGGGCTGCTGGGCAGCTGCTGAGGAGCTCAGTCTGTGCCAGTCAGGAAGGGGCTCTGCTTGCTGTCAGGCTGGAGCTGCTGCAGGCGGGAGAAGGGGCAAGGCACACAGGAGGAGAACGGCAGCCTTGTATATCTGTCATATAAAACTCAGAGCCCCCGGTCTGGCTCTTTATCAATTATTAGCCTGCTGCTAAAATAAGAAAATAGATTTCATAAGTGTGTTTCTGTTCCACACACCAGACAGATAGTCTGGCTAAAATGATTTATTGGTGTGAGTTAGTGCATGTGTATGTATGTATGTGCATATGGTTCAAATGCTATAAAGCAGAGTCCTGCCTGTGTGTGTGTGTATTTAATGTTTTATATGGTACATCATTCCTTTTTCATGTGTGTCTGTCTGGTTTTCTTGGGCAGCACTAGTTAAATTTCTTCCTTATTTTATTATTTTTTTATTTTATTTTTGCATTTCACATGAATTGTGCAGTGGAAGCCAAGAGTATCTGCCAACTTGGCTGTCCCAAAAATAAAAGTTGACACTCTTCTCCTAGAAACAGCTATCTCCTCATTGTAATCATGGTCAGACACACCCACATCATCCCTTTCGTGAAACTGAGGCCGAATTTAATAATGTGTTTGGCCGCTTTCATTTCTGACTAAAAATGTCAAAAAGTGAAAATAATTGTCTTGAGAATGCAGAGGCAGAGGGCAATCCCAGGACACAGCACTTACTATTGTAAGTGTGCACAAAGGCACAGACTGCTCTCCTCCAGCTGTCAGCTGGGAACAGTGCTGCAGAAAGCAAGGACAAAGGTGGAAGCAGTGATAGGAAAGTCCCCCCACCTTCTCTTCAAGTTAAAATTCCTCTCTTCTCTCATCTGTGGTAAATGGACTGCTGCAATTTTCACCTTTCCTTGAATTCTTCATTTTGGCTTTTGAGGTTTGGGACTCCTCTTTCCACACCCCTACTTTACTCAGAGACAGTAAACAAACATTGCTTTCACCCCAATTGTAAGTGCCACAGAATCTGAGGAGGCAAAGCTGCTTGGATGTGAAGCCAGTTCATTTTCCTGCCTACCAGAATAGCAGGCAGGGCTTAATATGAGTCATGCAAGACATGTTGTCTGCTCTCAAGTTATACTTGCCCCATGCAACTTATTTTCTAAGCCACTTGGCAGAAAAGTAGCTATTCAGTGTTCCTGTCATAGGTTTTTCAGAAGCCATGCTTTTAGTTAGAGGTGGCAACAGCCCACAGAAAATTCTGGTTTAGATAGGAAAACTAGGTTAGAAAATGAATGAATAATCTGTTTTCCTGCATCACGCCCATTTCCACCTGTAGAATACCTAGACAGCAAGTGAGGTTCTTTTAAAGCCACAGTAAGTCATGAATTCAAAGTGACTTTTACCACTGCTGCTGTTGTAAACAGCCAAGACAAAATACATTCCCTCTTGGCTTTCTCTCAGTTTAGGTGCAGTAGCTCCTGTAACATGGAGACTCTTGGGCTATGCTAAACAGCTGATTCTAATTTTTCTCTCCATGAGTTCAAGCAGTTGTAGCTGGTTGGGTATTTCTAAGCTTCCACAGGTGAATTGTTCCCTGTTGCAGGAATTGCTCCATGTGATCAGAGCTGCCAGTGCCTTGAAATCAATTTTTAGATAGAAAATGACTGACATGATGATTGAAGAACATTTTCTGGTTTTCAGTGTCAAGGTGATTGCCAACAAGGTGATATCTATGGATACAGAAATCACTGACAACAGAGATTTGTCTTTCTAAGTAGATGAGGAGGGTCTTGTGATCCTTCATGGTGGCTGTTCTAGAGGTGTTGTAGGTTTGTTGTCTTTGGAAATAAAGAGATGTCTGTTTAAGTCTTTGGGGACAGCAATTATTTCAGCATCAATTTCAGGATTTTTTCACCCAGTGAGCAGGGGATAACAAAGCTCCAGAGCAAAGGGTTACATAATCACAGGACCATCAAATTTGCAAGAGACCTTTAAGAACATCTAGTCCAACCACGAATCAAGCACCACCATGGTCACCCCTAAACCATATCCAAATCCCCTAAGCTTGGGGATCCGAGTGCCATATCCAGATTCTTCTTGAACACATTCAGAGACAGTAACTCCACCACCTCCCTGGACAACTTATTCCAGTGCCTACCATTCTATCAGTGAGGTATTTTTCCAGTATATAATCTGAACCTCCCCTGGCACAACTGGGGGACATTTCCTCTTTTCCTTTCACTTGAGACAGGGTAGAAGAGACTGACTCCCACCTGGCCACAAGCTCCTTTCATGCAGTTGTAGAGAGTGATAAGGTCTCCCCTGAGACCCCTTTTCTCCAAACTAAATAACTCCAGTTTCCTCAGCTACTCCTCATAGGATTTGTTTTCTAGACCATTCACCAGTTCTGTTGCCCTTCTTTGGACACACTTCAGCACCTCAATATCTTTCTTGGAGTGATGGATCCAGAATTGAACACAGTAGTCAAGGTGCAGCCTCACTTGTTACCCTACAAAGCAACTTTTTCAGCACTGCAGCTGTAGTAAACCCCTTGGACTTGGGTAAGGCTCCATGGAGAATTGAACAATAGGAATGCTGAGACAGCCATAGGAATTCCTGTCTCTCTCTGTAACCCTATAGGCCACTATACCTAAACCCTTACTATTGGTCAAATCTGGATCCCCCCAAACCCTATAAAAGAGGCATACTTTAGCCCATTCGACAGAAGAAGAGCTGTCGCTGGGACCCTTCACAGACTTCCCCAATATAGCCATCTCTCTGGAGCCAGCCAGTACCTCTCCTTCTCCTCTCTCCGCCGTCTGCTGCAGCCTCAGCCCGAGGGCACCCCTACCTAGCAAGCAAGAGCTGAAATCCTAAGAGCTCACGATCTCTATAAGAGCTGATAATCACCAAGCTTGCTATGGGGGTTGGCCCGCGGCGATCGGCCTGAGCTAGCTTAGCTTTGGGCACCCTGTCTCCCTGGGGACTGAGCTCCTGGGCTATCTTGCGCTGCATAATAATAAGGCCAAATCAGAGGCTCTATTAGCAGGTGCCATCAGAAGATGGTGGTTCCTGTGCTTAGCCTTAGTAGAGAAAACATTCAATGTGTTGGATTGTTACTTACATAACTTTGCCAACAGACAGGAATTTTTTTATGAATTTGTAAGTCAAATACTAAGTGTTAGTCTCGGCACACGTAGAAATCTGGACAAGTTCAGTTTCTCAGTCATGGGAGACTTGCCCATTTTGTACAAGAAGCAGCTTTAATTCAAGGCAGATCCTGCCAATCTGCCTGTTTTGAGGACTGGTCCACTGGGTTGAACTGGTCCACCTAAGTTGTCAACTATCACATCCCATAGATAAACTATGAAAATCAAGGGAGATCCAAGCTGGGATGAATCCTGCAGTTTGACTGTAGACCAAGTGTCCATGTTTCTAGGCTCTGAGCTGCTGGCTCAAATATCTTTCTTTTTCCTTTTGCAATAAACCTGGACTTCTGACTGTGGGTTTGTGTGGCACTCAAATTAGATGTCTGGAGGAAATGGTAAGAGTGGCAGTCAGAATGTGTGACCCCACACATGGCTGTAGAGCACAGCATTTTGCCTCTACTGGGCAGTGGCTCCTCATCTCTCCCATTTCTTTAAAATCCCATCCACCTTTCATAGACATTAACCATGTAGCGCTTTTGAAGGGGGATCTTTTCTTCTTCAGACATGTTTGGTTTTAATGAAAGCATAAATGGGTCTGCTCATCATGGCTGGAGTGTACAACAGACACGGGGAAACTGTGAGTATTTAGAGTGTGAGGATCAGTAACCAGAGTTACTTTCACCCTGAGAGGTTTTATGTGGCATTTTTCTGTAAGAACTGTTCAATCCTGCTTTGGAGGTATGATTGTCTGTACCCATATGCATTTTGACATAGGTACAAATACAGGCATCACATTTGAGCGCTAGCCCAACTCCTAAAAGATTCCAAGTTGGTTTCCTGCTCTAGGAAATCCCTGGCAGTTTAATTTCTCTTGCACACAGGTTCTTGTCTGTTGATCAGAGAGCAACTGCATAAAACATGTTTAAGGCTGTGATTCTGAAGGTCAGCCAGGTTGTTTAACTTCTCAGCACAAAACAGTGAAGAGAGGGCAGGAAGACATCTGAATGGGGCATCCCCATCTCTGAGGTGAATAGCTAGGACAGATAACCTAGTTATGCCAGGAAGTCATAGCAAAATAGAAATCAGTGATGCTGCAAGCTTAAGTGTTGTGGAAGGAATAATCCTAGGCTAATACTGGAGCCATAGAAATAGACTTGGACAGGATTTGGTAACAATTAACTGCAGTACCTCTGGGGTGGAGACAGGCCCCTTAGACCAGCCACCTTGTCTTTCACTATGGGCTAGTGATGAAAGATCATGAGTTAAGAACTTGGCCTGAGCAGGAAAGTCCATGCTATCAGCACAGTGAATGAGCTTCCATTTGGGAGCTATATCTGTCAGTGAGGTGGGTTCCCGTTTTGAGAGTTACAGTGTTCCCCATTAACTCCAGGAAGCCTTTATCTAAGCAATCAGGGAAGGCCACAATAATCAAAGTAGAGGTAATGCATGGGGAAACCCACAATACTTGGAACAGAACTTGTTTAAAAGCAGTTTGAATAGCCTGGCGTTGAGCTAATCCTTCATCTCAGTGTGCTTGGGAGATTGCTGAGCCCACACTGCACACAAGAAACCCCCCTGGTGGAGGAGAGGGTCCAGTGGGGAATGGCCATGAGCTGGAGCTGAGTTCTGCCCTAGTGGTGCCATAAGAACTTGTCTGCAAAAATGTGGAATTCAACTGCAGTGAGAGCCCAAGATTTGATACAAAGGATACCCAATTGCAGTGTACAATAAATTGTTTTATTAATCCTGAAAAACTGAGGAGCTGTCTAGGATAGAGACCAGCTGCTGGTGTCTCTCTCTTGGCATTTTATCTATTAATAACTATTTGCTTACAGAGTGGTATAAAGCATTCCTGTAATGAAAACTGAGCAGCATGAAGGGAGAGATTGCTGCTGAGCAGTGATAGCATCTCCTCTAAGATGCTCCAATTTACAAATGTTAAAAATGCAAACTTTCCAGTGTGTGTGTATAAACATATGGCAAGCTGTTTATAGCTGAGATTCCCACTGAATGTGGTTTTTGAGGTGGGCAAGTACTCACCAAAGATGTAGCTTTGTGTCAGCTTCTCACAATATCTCCTGAAGTGGTTAATGAGCCTGAAATTTTAGATTCACTATCTAATCATGTGGAACATGACTCTGGTGATCTAAGTGAGGAGCAGAATAGGTATAAGAAACTGAAAAACATGTGCCTCTTCACTGCAGTCCAGTGAGTGGGAGAAAAAACACAGGAAATGCTGAAGCCATGCTGAGACAAAGAAAGAGAGGAAATAGAAAGCTCTCCAAAAATGGCAGTACTTACACACTTATTTCACAAGGTGTATATGAAAGCATGTGTGTCTAAACCTGTATATACCTTGGCAACAAATCTTCTCATACATCAAAGGTCTGCCTTGGAAACTATCTTCTCCCCCCGCAGGGAGTATACCTAGAAAAAGTAAGAATTGCGAATTTTAAAAAATGGCAGAAATTGTGTATTCATGTAAGGTTCTAAGGATGATTGTCCTCTACAGTAATTTATTTTGAGGGTTTGCATTGAGGCACTGTGAAGTAAGAAGGATGCTTTCCTCCTCTTTTTAGGACTATTTTGTGCTCAGATAAATACAAAGACAATCTGCAACTTAGTGTAAAGCTGATGCAAGACAAAATACTAATGGAAAAGAATCAGACTGATTTTACTTATTGTCATAAATATACATGACACTTTGGGTTCCCATTTTTTATTTTTCCTGCATAGTTACTTCCAGAAAATGCTGCATTCACCATCAGAATTATTTTCCAATGGGACTGAATTCTGTGGCCCCTGCAACTACACAGCACCAGGTCATCTGGCATACACATTCCTAGTCTCTAACAGTGTGGACTACATGTGCAAGGCTGCAAGATAGACCTCCCTCTTAGTGATCTGTGTTTCAGCCATATTCAACACATCCTTCTTTCCAGTTTCAATATTTTAATGAACTTTTGATTCACAGCAATAATCTTCATTTTAACAAAAAAATTAAAAAGTCAAAACATAGTAGAAAAATGTAATCCTGGATTATCCCATTCATTCCTCAGTTGTGCTCTCAGGAGCTCACTGGTTGCTTTTTGCTAATCAAACAAATCTGAGACATAAGAGCTCCTACTCACCCTCTTGCTGCTTTTCCTTTCTACCATCTCTAATATAAACAACCAGAGAGCACCTAAGTAAGAGCAGAGGGTAAGTACTAGGTATAGAAGAGTAGAGCAGGTATAGAAAAAGAAAATGCCTTTTTCTGAAGAATTCTACTTTGGGATATGATTCTTGTGTCTCTTAGGTCAGCATGAACTGAAAAGTCCTGAGAATCTTAGTGTTGTATGCTATTGCACAGAACTTCATGGGGATAAAAAAATCCCACACATCCATATGTTTGTGTCTATATTGGAGAAAAGGAGAGCGGTTGAGGGTATCTTTGAATTGTTGCTTCCTTTCAACAGGTTGCTAGGATGTATCAGGAATACAGCTTTCCAAAGTTCAAGTTAGCTTTGAGTCCCTGGGGATCCCATACCTGTTTTATAACAGGAGGGAAGGTTTGTTTTCACTAGAGAAAGGAAATAAGAGAATTTAAATAAAACCTAGATGAAGCTTGAAGTAACCTGCTAATCACAAGTGAGGTATGAAGGGCTACTGCCCAGACAGTGCCTACTCCTGCTGTGGAACTCTACTCCAGGGAAGTGCCACAGGTTCAGGATGGCTGCTGTGCTGGAGACCTCCAAGAGTTATGATTCACTCAAAGGGAATGTGAAGCAAGTCAGTTATTTTTTGAGAGTTTCACAATGGCAAAGAATAGGAACCAATTCACTGGCCAAGAAAACAGGCAACAATGGCTAAGAGTATAAACATGTAAGGCAGACATATAGGGGGCAGGCAGCCAATTAAGAGGAAGGAAGAAGCTAAAATAAGCCAATGAATGAACAGACAGGAAATATTTAACATTAAAAGAGATAACATGTGACTTAGAGGGAAATAAGAGGAAATAGTTACAAGGTTAAATCTATAAAATGATACAGTGGTTATTTAGGGGAAATTTTGTCTTGCTGCAAACAGAAAGGACAGAAAAAAGTGATGGGGAAGTGCTGCAGAAGTACCATCAAACAGCTGGCATCATTGGCACCTTGCCCCGGCAAAGACTGGCTAACCCCTCTTGAAATCTGGCTTTTGTTGGATGATCACTCCACTGCTTTATGCCTTCTCTCACTAGGCTTGCAAAATGCGTGCAGTGTTTTTGGAGTCTTTTTTCTGCTTTGGGTCTAAATCTCCTCTTGACTGTATTTTGTATAGATCAAACCCTGTGATCCCTACTCTGATCTGGAGTTCTGGCAGGGAGGGCTGCCGGATCTGGTTAATTTGTGTTCAGGTGATGTTCATACAGAGGAGTACAGAAACAACCATCCCAGCCTTAAAGAAGCTGAAAGGAAGTGAAAAGCAGATGGGACTATCTGAGGGAAAATACTGACTGTTTCAAGTAGATTAGGCTCTTTGAACTGCATTGGCAGAGCACTTCCAGAACCAGTTTGGTATCTCTTCTGGGGCTGGGAAGAGTTAATGGCAACTCCTTGTCTCTAAGCCCTTGGCGTGTCTCCAGTCCTGTGAGTTCTTCCTGCATGGGTGCTATGGGCTGTCGGAACCATCCTGTAGGCTGGATTCAGAGAGGAAAAGGATAATCTAAAAGGCCTGCTTCTACTGGTTAGTAAGTAAGGTAATGAACTTTTATAGTGGAATAGAACCACAATTCTAGGAAAAGTTGCGTGTTATAAACCCCTGGTTTTTTAGACATCTTAATAGAAGAAACATCTGATTCTACACAGAACTCTATTATTTTAGCATAAGGTAATTCCTGCAAATATGAGAGAGGGGGTGTCTCTGTTATGATTGGCCTCCCCTCTCTTCCTGCATTCCTTCACATTGACTTGAGTTTCAGATTTGAATAAACTTCAACTCATAAAACCTTTAAGTGGTTAGGATCTGCATGTTGAATTTCTAGCATCCTGAAATTAAGCCAGTTTTACATTGTTTCAGTTTGTGTGGATGTGGCTTTTTTGGACAACTTTGAAATAACCTTTTGAGGGAACACAAGAAAACCATCAGCCTGAGAAAACTACTCATGCGTCAAAGAGGAACATACATTATGACACTGAGAAATAGGGAATGAAGATGCTTCAGGATAACTTCCTTATTCAAAATTAGAAATAAGGAAGTAGAAAGGGAAAAACGAATGACTTTGCTTTGCTCATCACAGTACCGTGATTTGAGTGTGGTTTGGTCTGACTTTGCTCCCAGTTACCCTGAGAAACTCAGACTAATCACAGTGTAAAAGTAGTAGGATGAGAATAAGGCCTGTGTAGTTTCCACACATGTTCACATCTCACAAAGCCTTTTGGTGGGACTGGCACTGTGCTCTGTGTTACCCAAAATGCAAAAGAAGGTACTGATTTTTGGAGCACACCATGTAAATGCAATGAGCACTTTCAAGATTCTAGATACTCCGTCTTGGATTAAAAAGAAAACCTGAGGATAGAGTAGATCAGAATAGATTAGATTAGAGAAGAATAGACAGTTTTAGATTTAAAAGAACATGCTTTCTGACTGTCTAGGGGCAGGAGAAAGCCCTGGCCTTGCTGCACAGGGTGCAGGCAGCCTGATTACTGCCTGAAACTGCTTCTAGCTAGTCTGGGAATAAGAGCAGTGAAGACTACCCCACAACCCAGCAATCAAAAATCAAGGTCTGTGGGGCTTTGTGGTCCTGAGGGAGGTGCTGTGTTGCAGGAAGGTGCTGATGCCTTTGCCAGCATGCCTTAACTACTGCTGTCCTGCAGAGCTGCCAGACAGGTCTATCCAGGCTGCAATCACATCTCCTTTTTGTCGTAAGGGCAAGTACTTGGACACCCTCTGTAAATGGTGGCAGTTTTCCAGCTAACAATGGTGTCTGGGCTGTCTGCAGTATTACCTGCTGAGGTGTTTCCTACAACATGCCACTTCTTTCTTTACCCTTGCTCTTGGCTCTTTCCCTTTAGACAGAGCTTGGCAAGCAGCCCTGTGGCAATTTTCTGCACTGAACATGTGCCAGAGGAAACCCGCTTGGATAAGAGCTGGGACATTTTGATCAAAAGCAAGGTTGTGAGTCCCAATGGATATTCTTTTTTTATGTGCTTTTTAGCATAATTGTTTTTCCGATTTTTGCTCTATGAAATAGTGTTCTGTCCTTGACTAATGCAGTGCTATAGTTTTCATTAGCTTTTCTTACAAGTCCTTACTTTGGTTTGGAGAATGTCTAAAAATTCCCTTCATCAAACTTTCTTTGTTCATTGGAAAATAATATAGCAAAAACTGTATGGCAAAGATTTGAATGTGTTTGAAGGAATGCTCTCTTACTTGATTTGGTTCCTAAAAGTTAATTGTTAATAAATGGGGCTTGGTATCTAATGTGTTCTAATGATAAGGTGCTTTGAAAAAAGCAATTCACAACTGTCAAGCCAGCTTGGTTAACCCTTACTGGGACAGTACCTCATGTAATGGGATGTCAGAGATGCTCCTCTGAAGTAAAAAGTGCAAAAGGTAGTTAGTTGCAGCATAATAAAAAGGATGTTAATCACCCTTTTGATGAATTATGTATTAATATCGAATATCGAAATTACTAATTTTTTCATTAAGTGAATTGAGGAGTTTCTGTTTCCATTTTCTTTTTTTAAATTATAGCTCTTCTCATAATCTCTGAGCCCACAATGTGCCCATTTTAACTTTCATGTTCTTGTTTCTATTTAAAAGATTCAGCCAACAGACCTTTGGCAACATCGTCCATGTTTATGGACAGTGATATTTGCTTTAGAAATAGTGTCACTGCTGTACCTTGTGAGGTGATGATAAACATCCTGAAATTGTACACAGAAAAAGGTCAAAGATCAAATAGATTTCCTCACCAGGGAATTGTCCTGTAAAACACAATGATCCTGTTGTTTTTATTGTAACACAGGAGTTAGGGGCCGCAGAAAATTATGATGTGGACTGGATTGACAGACTTTGAAAGACATATGTAAGATGTTGGATCTTTCAAAGACAAGAAGCTTGTTTCCTTGCCACCCTGGCCACTGGGTTTAGTCCTTTTCCTGATGACGGGATGAAAAGTGGGAAATGAATACTTGCTACTGGCCTATATGTGACAGGGGAATTCGACTGGGTGACATGCAGACTAAATGAGACTCTCCTCTGCCTCACAGGGCAAAACCCACTTTCAGAAAACAGCAACTAGACCTCTGATGGTGTTCTGAAGATATCAGTGACTTCAGCCATTAAACAAACCAACTGCAAGTGCTGGGCTGTGTCTGTGTGCATTTACTTCAGCACTCACTTCCCTTTTGCTGACTCAATTGCCTACAGCTCGTTGCTGCTCAGACAGGGAGCACGTAAAGTGAGACCAACTGAATGTGCAGACAGCGTTGAGGCATTCCAGGGGAGCAGTTAATGTTAGTGTCTTCATAAGATTTCCAGGTTCCAGTCAGCCTGGAGTTTGCATTTATTTTTGGGATGGAGTCAGCATTTGGTTTCTTGGGCAATTTCATTGTCGAATCCAATGTTAATCCAAAGAAACGTTAATATTGCTTACATATTCCTACCACTCTGCTGACTGTTATGTAGGCCACAAAATCTAAGGTAAGAGCTGCCTTTGCCTCTATCAGGAAAATTGGTTTTTCAAACAAGACAAAAATATTCTTTTTCCTATTAAAAAAAAAGACACCAAGATGTTTTTATGTCCAGGTTTGCTTGGTCTTGGTGCTGACTTCTGCTGTCCTCTACCTAATAATTGTTCATCTGGCATTCTCATTATATCAAGGCACCATCCTACAGTGGTAGTTGTGTCCTCTGGAGCTGAAAATCAAAATTACTATATGATGCAACAAGAAGATGTGATAAATGAGTAGAGGGAATGTAAGAGAAATTATGAGGCTATCAGTGACAGGAAACAGATCCATATAGACTGGATGTAAAATTTTTAACTTTGCAGTATGTGTTAGGTTTTATTTCTCTAAGATATAAAAAGAGGGAAAAGATTGATGGTGTCAATATTTCCTGCTGGCCACCTGCCTCCCGTTTATGTTGAAAAGATGAAAATGCATTCCTTTCATACATCCAGCTACATTTTATGCTTTCTGTAACAAAACACACCATGGTATTTTGCCCAATTGCATTTTCTGTTTAGTTACAAGAAAATAAATCTGAGAAAATGGAGATCTTGAGAAGTATGAGCCCACTAATTTTGTAGTCTAAAAAGTCTAGCATGTTGCTTTGTCTTTCCCTTATAAATATTTTCCAGAGGAGCACTATCTCTTCCCTGGATCATCTTGTGACCATTAATAGGCAACAGAGGAAACAGCAATGAGTGCTGTGCTCAGAGGAAAGCCTGCCAGAACCAGTAACCAGCAACACATAACAGCCAGCCCTGGTCAGACTTTAAAGCAAATATCAAACTAAATAACCCATTTCTCATGGGTGGGATTGTGGTGCAGTTTGACAGCTATATGACAGAAAATGACAGACATATACATGAGTACAAATAAATTGTGTGTGAGGATGCTGAAACAGAGAGATCAGACTGCCATTTTCTCAATGAAATCTAACCATACATCAGAATATAATTTTGCTCATATTTGCTATTTGAAAGGAACACAATTCTTTCTTTCAAAAAAAAAAAAAAAAAAGAGTAGGTCCCTGTTCTAGGAACAGCAGGGAGTGGGAAGGAGGGATGTGTCTGGCAGGACCTCCTGAGGAAGGCCAGCATCCCTGCACCCCAAGGAGGCAGCTCTTTGCAGCCAGCAGCTAAAATGAACTCACAGGGGCTGCCAGCTTTGCCAACAAGAGGGCCTCACTTTTGCCTGTGTAGAGAAGAGCACAAGTCTCTTTCCACCAAGGGAGAGTGCCCTGAAGCAATGGACCACAGCACACACTCATCATCTTCATTCAAGACAGAAGGAGGAACCATAACATAATCTGGCCAGAAAAATGGCCTCAGGGAATTGCTATGAGAAAAGCTGAAAAGAATGATCTCTAATGGGAGAAGTCTGATCCAGTCTTACCCTGGTTTGGGCTAAGGAGGTAAGGTTTGCTTTAGACACTTCTAAATTTGCATTGACATAGGATTAGGGTTAGGGCATTTAGAGTTATGGCTTGCTTGAGAGTTATTAAGCTTAGGGTCATTAGAGTTAAGGTTGTGTTGGTTAGAGTAAGGCTTGGGTTATAATTTTTAGGTTAGGATTAAGTTTATGGTTAATGTTGAAATTACAGTTTTTTCATTTTTATTAAGGTAAGAGGTTTAGAAACTTCTAAATTTGCTTTCCCTTTGGGCTCCTAATTTCTGACTAGTCTTCACCATGTTATATATTTTGCACTACTAGAATTCTTCAAATGCTTGTTTATCTGTTCTTCTAGACCTCTGTGACCCTCTTGCCATGCCCGTTATCGTCCCCTTTATTTTTAATGTGAACCACACAGCCCAGGCTGCAAGAGTGCTGTTAAATTCTTCTATGTTTATATCCAAAGAGCTTCCCAATCCACACAGGAAGCATGGGTTACCTGATGCTCCCCTTCAGGAGACAGTTTTTTCAGGACCTGGGAATTTTTTTCAGATTTCAGCTGCTGTGGTGGGCCTAACCATTTGTTTGAAGAAGAAATTTGTGAAGCTCCAGATGGAAGGAGCAACTATTTATCACCAATGCAGGACCTGGATTCAATGCAATGCTTTTCCTTACATGCCTCCTGTTTCTCTCCAATTCACCACAAGCTGTCAATTTCTCTTGCATTTCTATGAATTGTCCACACATCACAGAAATCTTTTTCTTCACCTTTGTTTTTTTTAATATTTCTCAAGAAGGAAACCTCTGTGGTAGAAACAACGTACTTTGCAGAAGTGAATGGTTCAGAAGATGAAATATTTGCCCCTGGGATCTTCTCCACACACACTGCAGAACACATCCTACTCAGGAAGGTTTCTCCTGGCACTCCACCTGAGGGGCTTTCCAGTTCCCGATCAAACACCACATGGAAAATTAAAGCTCACAGAAAATATATATAAAATCCAGCATCTCTCTATAACAAGCTATATGGAGAGGCCAGACACTAAGTTGTTAATTCTTACCACTGTTTAATACACATAGTGTGTAATTACCACTACATAATACAGTACAGCACATGATACTATTAATGGGCTGATTAAATTGAAATTAATTTCACTTTTCTTTCTTACTAATTCACTCCTATTTCCTTCTGACAATAGCTCTCTTTTCTCCCTCTCACACTTGCTCTCAGCCCAGTAACATATGTGTTCTGCAGCCCTGTCCCTGAGGTATGTACAAGACCTCCTTAAGCTTACCAGAACATGTACCTGGGACAACTTAGAAACACCAATACTTTCAGTCTCACACCACTGCCCATGGCAGCCTTCCTACCTTCAGCTTAAGCACTGTCCCAAGTCTTGCTCTGTGGGAAGAGAAGAATGGGCAATGTGGAGCAAAATATATATTAAAAAAAAAAAAAAAGCTTTACTTCAGATTATTTTTGTTGTAAAAATCTATTCACCTTTATAAGCTTGTGCATCACCACATCTAGGGTCCTCAGCACAAGAATGATGTGGACCTCTTAGAGTAGGTCCAGAGTAGGGATGGGAAGGGGGGGGGGGGGGGGGGGGGCGGGCAGGGGGCATGTATTGAACTAAAAGATGAGAGATTTAGATTAAATATTTGGAAAAAGTTCTTTTCTCAGAGGGTGGTGAGACACTGGAACAGGTAGCCTAGAATGGTGCCCCATCCCTGGAAGTGTTCTAGTAGTCAGTGCCAGGTTGGACAGGGCTGTGAGCAATCTGGTCTAGTGGAAGGTGCCCATGCCCATGGCAGAGGAGTTGGAACAAGATGCTCTTAAAGGTCCCTTCTAACCCAAGTCATTCTGTGATCTGTATGTATACAAATGCATGCATGCACACACGAGTGCACTGCTGCTTACTTCTGTATCAAAGAAACTGCTACTGAATCCCAGAGTATTCTGAGTTACACCAACATACTACACAGGTTTTAAGGGCTACTGAGTACTGAGTCAAAGCCCCTGCCTCTTTCCCTGTTTTTATTGCCGTTTTTTTGATTCTTTTGGAATTTGACCATGCTGATAAATGACACATCACTGAAGGGCACTTGGTTTATTTTCTGCTGTGATGGGAGGATGGAAGCCTTTTTGTGTAGGGCTACTTCTGGTAAACAAAGGGAAAAAAAGGGCTTGTTTAAGGAGGAGGAAATGGGAACCCAGAGCAGAAGGACCTCCATGACATGCTGGTGCTGCTGGCTCCAGGCCATCAGCACCTGGGGCTCTGGGAAAAAAGGTGTAGCTAGCCTCAGGCCCCCAGAAGAAGGCAGCTGCTGCAGGCTCTGGTGCCGCTGTCCTTCATTCTGTTTTCGCCTGAGACTCTCTTCAGCCTCCCTATTTTACAATTTTATGTAAACTCTCCTGCAGGATGAAAGTGCTTTCTGTTTCACAGCGGAGCTGTGGCTTTTGGATTTTACAGCCTCAAAATTACTTCACGATGATCCAGAGCACACATCATAGCCCAGAAACCACACGGGAGCCGTGCTGGTAAAGGAAGCCCAGAGCTGCTGAAGTAGCCAGACTGAAATTTATAACCGTGACCTGGGCCTTGTCAGGCCTGTACGACACCATGTAAAGGGAATTGCTGCTTAGTCACCAATTTGCTTGGCAAGATTGGCTGGATTAGGAAATACATAAAAGGTCAGACAGTAGGAGTTTGTCTAGACATCCTATTTTGGATTATATGCTCTACAAGTTTCTGTGGCAACCCCTGCAAAACATTCATATTTTAGCAATACTTTTGAAGGTACCATTTCTGTAATGAGCCACCAAAGCTTTTGTGAGCAAAATTAACTTGTTTCTCTGCCACCTGCTACACCCTTTTGGGAAGCAGAGCAAGCCACCTCAGCTGGGAGCTGATGGGGAAACTGCCTCATTCCCAAGGCAGACATTGTGCCTGTGGGGGCAGCCGGTGACCCAGGGAGGCCTGTGGACCTGCCAGGTGGAGGAGCTGAGACAGGGACTGTGTGCTTCCCTGTGCCTGCCAGACCACACTCTGCTGTCCTTCGCCAGCCCAGGCTCCATGTGGAGCTTTCCAGTGGCAGAGGGATGGATGGGAGGAGCCAGAAGAAGCAGGTGCTCCCCCAGGTTCCCTGCTTGTGAGAGGCACACTGAGCTCTGTGGCTTGCCACATCTGTGCATCTGAATCCACTGGCATTTCAGATGGGCTGCTCAGGTGTTTAAACAGAAATAAATGCAGTATTGCAGCAAGAGGGGAAAACCAACCAACCAGACAGCCAGGCAAAAATTGCAAAAAATGGGCTACACAGACAGGAGTTTTTTCACTTCTCATAGAATCATAGACTGATTTGAATTGGAAGGGACCTTAAAGTCCACCTGGTTCCAACCCCTCTGCCATGGGTAAAGACATCTGCTAGAACAGATTGCTCAAAGCCCTGTCCATCCGGGTCTTGTACTGGTGACATTATTATTATTTACTCCCTTCCATCTCATCCCTTGGGAGAAAGGGGAGAAAGGGGAACAGTTTCAAATTTTGGTCTCTGGAATTCTTTTTCTGGGTTGTTAAAGTGAGGGTAAAAAAGAGAAAACATGAACTTCATGAGTTTCAATAACACTAATTGGATTTGGCTGAGCTTTCCATGTTGAATCAAATAGATGCCAACTCAAACTAAATAAAATGTAGCAAGAAAGATTTTATGAAAACCAAAGGTAGATTTACTTTGTCTACTCAAGTAAAAATGAATGAATAAATAAACATTCCAGACAGCACTTTCGACCAGGTTCATTAAAGTAAGCGCATGCTTAACTTTATGATTCCTATCATCTGATACCTAGAAAGCTAGCATTCAAATTCATTCCTGAAAGGGCTGGTATTTATTAGGACTGGTCAGTTTTCTTTCCTTTTCCTCATAATTATCTTCTGGATAAATATTACTGTGAAAGGGGTTTTGCAATGCTGCCTGCTGACATAGCCAGCACCTGGAGCCACGGTGGTGCCAATCCAGTGGTGCAGCAGAAATTCCTCTGATGGTACCACACACCTTCCTTGGGCAGTGCTCTTCCCCATCCACCTCCAAGCCCTTCAGAAAAGTGGGTACCATTACCCACACTCTGCAGCCAAGGAAGAGCTGGAGGAAAGCCAGGCTTAGAGAAATCAGCCGATGGTTTTGAGAAGGTGTGGACTACTCACAGCTTCCCTGAAACTGCTGGGGTGAGAGTGATGTTTCAGTCACTGCTGGCTTTTCATACATCTATTGAGAAGATGTGTAATTCGTTTCCTTTGTAAATTAAACTGCAAAATACTGTACTGAGTTACAGCTGGGTTAGGCTGAGTTACTGAAATTAGTAAGATTTCTGAAGTAAGAGCAGAGAATACTAGCTGTTCTGCTGATACCCTTTGAATTTGAAACTTAATGCTCTGGCACTTCACAGGCAAAGTGAGTCAACCCTCATTCGTAGACGTCTCTGTCACAGGCAGAGGGATTGCACATGAATTTGAGGAGTGTAACAACAGCCCCAGGGCTGAGGGTGTGCACTGATGTATGAACATGAATCTACTCTATGCTCTAAACCAATCACAGGCAGATGCATATTTCACGGCCTACCCGTTTAACAAGGCTCCCAAATGACAACCTATGAGTAAAATAATGTGAACTTGAAATGTGTGGTGGAAGGGAAATTCCATGTTTGACCAAGCCAACACCTCTCTGAGTCTAAATTGTTCTCAACCAGCTTCCTTTGGTCCTACTTCCTTGGTGATTTGCCTAGAAAATGAGCTTTTATTTAATGCTTTTAAATACTGTGTTAATAGAAGGCTGTAGAACTACATCAGATATTTCTGAATTCCAGCACAAATCTGTTATCTATTATTATTATTATTATTATTTGTTATTATTATGCAAGCAGCCTGTTTGGGTAAAGGAGCTTTGCAATACAATTTGCCAAATGAGTACCAGGCCTCTGCCCTAAGGAGCTTACAGTCTAAAGGCAATTTTGGCAAGGTTTTCAAAGGTGCTGTATACCCACAGTTTACAGTGACTTCAATGAGAACCTGTGAGTCCAATGACAAGTTAGAAAATCATGCCAAATACAAATAATTACTTTTTTTCCCTTCTTTGATATCTGGAAGTCACTCATAACTTTTTAATTACAAACATATTATCAAATTTTATTGTTTCACTTGTTTAGTCCATCTTCCCTTTTGAGGTCTGAACTTCATTTGGTTGATAGACATCTGCTATTTCCTTCCCTAAGTGTAAGAGGAGCCTAATAGACTCCTAGGAATGGCTAGCCACCACTAGGGAAAATCCTACTGAATGTAGCAGCTATTGGGCTGAGCTCTATTCCTATTTTTACAACTGAATATAACTGGAAGGTTGTCTGTTGCTTGTACTGGGTAAATTGTGGGGACTAATAATTTCACTAATGCTTAAAAATATAAGGGGCAAGCAGGTGGGGTATTTTAGATCTCTGATAGTGTGTAGAAGCCCCAGGCTACAAGGAAATGAGGTTTTCATAGGTGCTTGAGCGTAGTGGGGAGGATATTTTAAAATAGTTTTTTAAAAATAGGCTTCCTGGCAAAGCTAATACCTTCAAAATGCTAGGCAATACAATCTGTAGAAAATATAGACTCAGATTTAAGACTTAAACAAGTTATGCACAGGTCATGATGTTTTCCACTATTCATAGAGATAACTGGATGCAGGATATGGAATGTGTATTGTGGAGGGCTTCTGACCTCTCCATACTCCCTAATGAACACTGATACTCTGTATCTATTTTCAAAGCAGGGTAAAGGGATTTAGCAAACTATACTTGGATTAGGAGGAAAGGGTTTTTTATTTTTCTGGGGTCTTACATGACATTACTCTTCTACTTCATATTCTTCACTCTTTTACTTTAGAACTAAGCTATGAAATAGCTGCAATTCTATGAAGAGGAATAGCAAGAGAGAAGAGAAATTTATTGGTGTGATCAAGGTACTAAGCAGAAGGGAAAAGCAATGTAGAGCATATGAAAGGCATGAAAAGGAAGAGGAAAATTAATTCTCTGTACATAGGAGGAAAGGGTAATTTTAGTCACACCCAGCTCTTATTTGGTGCTTTTCTCTTGTGGATCTCAAAACACCTTAGTGAAGCAGTGAGTACCACTACCTGATTTATGGATGGGGAAACTGAGGACAGACAGGGAATTTCACATGCTTAAGACTGCCCAGGATACCAGGTAGGAATAGCATCAAAATTCAAAGCTGAATCTTCTAGCTCACATTAACTGCAAATGATGATTCAGCTTCAAAAGCACTGTTGAATTGCCACCAATATTGCAATGCAGCCTGCAAAAGGAATTGGGTTTCTCTGACCCAAAATATGCTGTGGAAATGGTTTGTTGCACGTGACTGTGGCATCCTCACCCAAACCTGACATGAGACTGGAAAAGGCAGCAGGCTGTTCTGATAACCTGCTCTGCCCTTCCTCCTCCACAGGTGAAGCAGAAGTAACAGGCCTTTGCTCCAAACTTTCCACCCAGGTTACCCCAGACAAGGGAATTTCCATTCCCTTCAGGAAAACTGCTGCATCGTCCTCCTGTGAGTTTCCCTGGTGCCTGGCATCCTGCCAGAGCTACATCCTTTGATAATCTCTTCTTCACCTTCATATTGTCCACATACATGTATTAATAATGGTGATTATAGTTGAGCATTATCTTATTTTGGCAGCAGTTTTTTGGGAGATAAAATAAGAAATCTACTTCTTTGTTGATGTTGTTTATCTCCCCTGCCAGGTCCTCACCTCCTTCTCTTCTCCTTTCTTGGGTCTTTTCCAATGTCTGTTTTCCCTCAACATAATTTTCCTTCTTGTTGAATATTGTGCTATATTAATACTTTTTCTTCCTATTTCCCTCTGCTTTTTTCTCCTCTCCCACATTTTGATTCTGTTCATGACCTCCATCCTTCTTCTTCTATGTCTTTTCCCCACATTCCTCCTTTTCTATCTGGTTTTTCCCAGTCTCCTCAGCCAGAAACAGATCGATCATGTCAGGTGGTTTGGGGAGTTTCAGAGCAAGGTCACGAACAGGAGATGGTCAGGCCAAGGAAAGCATCTGGATTCAGCAGTTTCTCAGCTGTTTAGCATCTAACTTCTGCACAGTCTGAGCACATGAAAGGAGGCAAGCTGCCACATCTGCTGGAGAGGTGCACTGTAGTCATCAGGGATGACAAGGTGATACAGCTATCAGAAAACTAGAGTACCCGTGCCTTTTCACCCTGTTTGGCCAGCAGGAAAGGCACCCTTACGTGCCTTAGAGATTTAGGAAAAGGTTTGGGCATTGTCCTGGTTTAGGTCAAATTTGGGAGAAAACCTCCAAAGGGTCTCCTCTAGAAAGCAAATTCAAGTAGCCCCCTCCCCCAGTTGGTCCAGGAAAATATTTCCTTGGAGAAAAGTGGAAAAAACTGTTTATTTAACAGGCAAAGCATTCACCAGCACAAAAAATGAACAATACTAAACAATAAGACCTCTTGTCAATGTGAAGAGATGACAAACTCAGAAAAGTCCCCTCAGTGGGCTGTAGCTTGGGTCACTCAGTCTCTTATCAGTCCTTCCAGCACTGGAAATGCCACGGCCTAGGCCCAGCCTGGTGGGCCACAGGTGCGAGCTGCTGGTGCTCCTCTGGGTGTTCAGTCCAGAGCAGGTTTAAACAGGTCCAAAGAAAAAGACAACCCACAGTCCAGGGAACTTCTCTGCCTCAGCTAGCTAAAAACTAACTAAGAGCAAAGGAGAGCTCTGTCCTGCTGTCTGTCCATCTGCAGACAACACAGCCCAGCACCAGGATGCAGGGGAACAAGTGCAGTTTCTGATAACAAACTCTGTGCTTCTTCTCTCCCCTACTTCACTCTCAGAACCAGTCTTAAAGGTGCAAAACTTATTTCTAAGCAAACAGGGATACAAGCAGCAAATGTCACCCCAGGACAGCCATAGGCTAAAGTGAGGGTAACCCATTAAATGTTTGCAGAAATTTTCAAATCAGTTCACTTCTGTGGCCATGCTAAACCAGCAAGGTCAACAACATTATTTGATATAGTAAAGAAGACAAACTGATTGAAAATTGTCTGTGTTAAAAGCCAGCTTTGGTCTTCTGTGTACTTAGAGATACTGCCCAGTCAGTATCACAAAAAATATTATATAATTAAGAGTGTTAGTCACAGAAAGTACAGTTGTGCTTGTAATTGTTTAGTCTGATGCAAAGATATTGAGAACAACATGTGTACCGTAGCCTGCCTTCACACCTAGATGTCAGCCCTTGCAGAAGGGTGCATATGGCATAGTATCTAATGTTGTACAAGAGGATGACTACACCATCACTGGAAAAAACATTCACGGAATTTAAAGCCCACAAAGTGTGCTAGATTAGCAGGCAGAGCCAATATATCCAGAGGATTCACCTGCTCCACAAGACTGATGCCTTGAGTCCTGAGGCCCATTTCCCCCCAGGCCTGGCCCTCTGCCTGCTGAAGCAGCAGCCATGGAAGGATGGAGAGGCAGATGGTGCTTTGTGAGCCACTGGCCTTTCCAGCACCGTCCTGTGCAGATGTGCTCTCAGCAGAGACAGATGCTTATATTGCCTGGGGCCCTGCCTACACTGACTCCCATCATTGCTACTGCCAGTGGAAAATTGCAGACCAAAAAAAGATTCATGTAAATAGATTCTTGTTTAAAAGCTTAGTGCCTTCAGCTGTTTCTAACTGAAGCATGTCAAGGTGTAGGAGGGAAGCCCTAATGGCTTATGGGGAGCTAGGAAACACCAACTTCCATGAAATGCCTGTGGCCAGCATTAAATGTTCTTAGAGGTTTTATTTTTAACTATTTCAGTAAGTAAGAGATCTCTAGTGGTTGTTTTGAGGATAAGTAAATGAAGTGTTGGTAATTTAATATCAACTATGTGCTTGGCCTCATAATTTTTGTTCTCTCTGTCAGTTCTTCATGAAGCTACAGAAACCAAACTTTAATCGTTGTCTCTTTCTCAAAACAACACAATTGCTTTTGCAGTTCTCTCTTTGACAAGCTGCCAGCAGTGCATTATCATATACGCCAGATATCACAAGATACTTTAAAGCTGCATATCATCACAAGCTGTCTTCTTGGTTAGAAATAGTGTAGTGCTTGCTCCACTGAAACAGTAGTTAGCTGTGAGGTATAAATTTCTAGATGATGACTGCAGAGCTTGGATGGTGATGTAAGGGCTGCAGAGAAGGCAGTAACTCTCTGAGAATGCCTGCCCAAGACTCCTCATCACCATGGAGTGACTAAATACACCATAAATTGCAGGGTCATTGGCTAGAGGAGACTTCAGCTCCTAAATATCTTCTGCTAACACACACACCAGAATGAGACATCTAACTGAGTTAGATGTATAATGCCCGGGCTATCCTCCAACCCACTCACTCCTCAATATTTTTACATTCTGCTCTTTAATAAAAATGCTTACTGTTTTTCTCCCTTTCTCAAATTTGCCTTTTTCCATCATCCTCTCTAACACTCTTCAGAATAGGTCTGCCTGCTGTCTACCCCAAGTCACTAAACAGATCACTTCAGAGAAGATCTCCAAAGGGAAATTGCCCCTTCCCTTCATCTGACTGGTGAGATAAAAATCTGGTCGTTGACACTTTGTTCAAGCAAATAATACATCCATCCCCCAACATGTGTACAGATTTGTTATCTGCTTCTTGTCTTGCTAAGACGTGGGTCATCTGGACTGCTGCTCCTGCCCATACACTTCTGTAGGGTTGAAGTATCTGTAGGGTGCTCAAGGGTGGCTTCTGCAGATCTCAGTGCAGTAGAAACATAATTTTATACAAGACTCCTTCTTCTTAATGTGGTTCCATCGGTGGAATTATAGAGAACTCCTCAGGTTTGCTGGATTTAGCTGTTAAAAATCGAGGCAATTTGTCTCTTTGAATCTGGCCTGATAATCTCTTTGTAGTTATGTTACTTTTGGTAGTTCAAAAAATTCTGTGTAGTTAACTATTGCTTTCAATTGAACAGACATTTGCTTGCTTTTATATATGAAATCTTACCATTTAAAGTTTCTACTTAACAGTTGGTCTCATTCATAATTAGGCTCAACAAAACTCTGGTATATCTTTTCTAATCATAACACCAAAGTCATAGATTAGGATCCAGAAGATAAATGGAAAAACAGGCTAGCAAATGTATACTCACAGATAACTACAGTGCAGAGAAAGAAGAAATTGCATGAACAAGTTGTCTTTGGAGCAGTGGGTATCCCAGTGGCTGTACAGATGTGTCAGCCATGCACACTTTGTCTTTCCCATGATAGGGAGCTACCCACTGCTATCAGTTTTGTGCTGCTCAATTCAAGATATAGCAGATGAAAGTCAGTTGGTCACAGCACTGACTCCAGGGATGGCCTTGCAGAAAGAGCCTTGCAGACTGCAGAGGACAGAGCTCCCCACAGCTCAGGATCTTTGAGGTAGCCATTCAAAGATCCACAATTCAGATGTCCACTTTGCAATGCTGAAATGAATCATATTGGGCAACTTGTCCACTTTAAGAATGTCTCTATTATTCAGTAAGAATGCAGAAAAAAACAATTAATAAAGCCTGGTGCCTAATATTTAGTCAGTTAAAATTAATTTTCTAAATTCGCACCAGTTTCAAATATTCCTTGTTTAACAGGCTTAGGAGACTAAACCGTGTTGTACTATCTGGAAATGTTACATCCAGCCCTATTTATTGCCAGGCTAAGAGGACAGTGCTGCTGTCTCTTCATTTTCTGAAATCTTTCTATGTGTACATTTATTCCACCACTGTTGGAATATGTCAACATATGTTAACTAGTGAACCTGAGAAAGAGGCAATTATATCAATAACTTTGTGCATAAATAATTTTGCATCAAAATCAAGTTAAAAGGTAGTGAAATGTTGCCTCAATCATGACCACCCAGTCCTTAAGTCATGTGCTGGATCATTTACCCCACCCACATTTGGAATTGGCATAAATTATACAAATTGATTAAGAAGCAGCATAAGATGACTCTGGTGTCCTCAAGTGCCAGTTTAGTACCTGTTTCCTTCCAGTCATGGAAATATGGTCAGCTGGGATACAGCTGGCTTTACAGTTAGAGCACAATCTCCAGAGAGTTTTCTCTTTTCTGCCTTCAAGCCTTTCCCATAACCCTGCAGGTTTGCTTCAAAAGTAATGCCACAAAGGTCCTCAAGACATGAGGCAACAAAAGTATTCCTGAGGTGAAAAATTCCAGTTGAGAAAAGCCTCTGTTTTCTTTTGGTGGCAGCTGATTGGCTCCCTTAGCACTTACCATAGAATCACAGAATGGTTTGGATTGGAAGGTACCTTAAAGGCCACCTAATTCCAACTCCCCTGCTGATGTCAAGGACATTTTTCACTAGACCAGGTTGCTCAGAGCTCCATCCAGCCTGGCCTCAAACACTGCCAGGGATGGAAACAACTTCTCTAGGCAACCTCTTCAGCGCCTCACCACCTTCCCTGTCAAGAATTTCTTCCTAATGTCTAATTAAAATTTATTTTCTTTCAGTTTGAAGACATTCCCTCTTGCTGTGTCACTACATGCCCATGTAAAAGCCTCTCTCCATCTTTCTTGTGGGTTCATTTCAGGTACTAGAAGGCCACAATTCACTCACCTCAAAGACTTCTCTTCTCTGGGCCAAACAATCTGAATTCTCTCAGCCTTTCCTCATAGAAAAGGTGCTCCATCCCTATAATCGTCTTGGTGACCTCCTCTGGACTTGCTCCAACAGTTCAGTGTCCTTCCTTTACTGCAGACCCCAGATGTGGATGCAGCACTGCAGGTGGGGTCTCATCAGTGGGGCAGAGTCCCCTCCCCTGCCCTCCCGACCATGTTGCTTTTGGTGCACCCCAGGATGTGAATGGCTTTCTGCCTTAACATTTTTTAGTTTGTTTAAAAGGAATGTATAAGCCAATAATCAATTTAGCATGCAGCTGGAGCTGTGACTTCCAGGTGTAAGGTGCAGTCATGGCTATTCAACACATTCTAGCTCTAAAGCACTTCACTCAAGTGAGCCACTGCTCTTAATGGGCATTTGCAGGATCAAGGTCTTCCCCTAAGTCCCCCAGTTGTTTTTCTCAAGTTTCAAGAGTGAGCAGGGGCATTTTCTTTTAGAAGAGAAAAATACTGGTAATGGAAAGTACAAAAAATTACTTGGAGGACAGGGCAGGCGAAATGGCCTAGTTATTTCTTCTTCTTTTTTTTTAATATGCTTCATTTTTATGGTTGGCTTTCCACAGAAGATTTATGTCTTATTTCACATATCATGTTTTTGTCTGTGATTTTGAATGAGTGAAGGAGCAGAGGCTAAAAAATGCACTTTGGGTTTGAGGAGGATGTAAGGCTAAATGCCATTAGAAAGTTTTTGCCAGATGTCTGCATTCAGTGATTTTTTTTAACAAAGTAGGTACATTTTCTTGAAAAGTATGATGTAGTTCTACTAAACTCTTACACTAAAATATTTCAAATTCATGTCACCTAAGAATTCACTGGTTGGGACAAGAGGAATGGCCTCTGACTTACAGTAGATTGGATTTAAGTCCTAACTGTGACATGGATAATGCTTTGGGAAGGACTGAGTTCATTTTCCAAGACAACATGACACAACAACTTTTGGCACTGCTGCCTCCCAGTTATTCACCTATGACCTGGTAAGCATGGCTAAGATGGCACACTTAGTGGGAGGAGGAGACATTCTTGCCTCATTCTTCTTAAGTCAAGAAGTAAGGTGGAAGAGATTTCAAGTTGTTATCACCAAGACATAGTTTTCAGGAAAAACATTTTTATCCATGATACAAACTCCAAGCCAAAATTAAAAACTTCTAAAGTAAAGAACAAAAAAATCCCTTGGGATCCTATCAAATGTTTTCTTGGAACCAAGACTGTGAATTAGGCTTCTATTTTGTTCCACTGAAGGTAATGAATAATATTTAATAACCTCCTTATGTTATTCTTGGCCTGCCTCTGGAGGGGTTACCCGGGCTGGTCAGCGTGGATAATGGATGTCAGAAAAGGTGCTAGGCTATTTGTATATACCTTGGCAAAGATTTTACCATCCCCATTCAAGAGTGATATGGGTCTTTATGAAGCGTACGATTTTACAGCTTCTTTGGAAAAAATAGTCATTGCTGCATTTAGGAGAGATAGAAGAAATAATTTGGAAGGCTATCTATGAGGTTCACAAAGGGGATAAGCCATTTCTTTAACTGTCACTGTAGTCTAAGCTGAATAGATTTCCCTTGTTGAGATGGCATCCCATATCAGAGGGGTTGGCCACTGCCCTACCAAAAGGTCTGCAAAGCCTCGGCCTGCTCTTCAGCACTTCCTCTCATCTCCTGTTTCCCTGCACAGCATCCACTGACCATCAGTCCTTCAGGAGCTGGTAGGAAGAGTTGCACCTGTATAGAAGAACATTTCTGAGTACTCAGTCCCAGAAAATGGGAAATCACTCACTCAGTGCCTGAAAAACCAAAACTCTTGAAGGTGCCTCTCTGAACAAATAAATATAACCAGTGTTAGGTACCGCACTGCTGCCTGTAACATCACTAAATTGCAATGTAAACCTCTAAGATGATTTCAACCTCAGCTGCCCCCCTTCTGAAATTTTATTTTTAATTACAGAAAATTGAATTAAGGCTGCTCAAGTTGAAAAAAAGTCATGATCATTAGCTGGAATATCCCATATTTTTCTTCTTTCTTCTGTTTTCTGCAAGTGAACAAATGCCTAGGTTCCTTGGATTGCCAAAATGGTGTTTCTTGTCTCACTACAGAAATTTTGGCATGCAAAATGTAAGGATATAGACCACTCCCATTCCTTTGAACAGCTGTATCCTTTGATTTAGGGTTCATTCTGATTTTTGTTGTATCAATATTTGGTGTGAAACAATAGCTACCTGTAACTGTTTTGCCCTCATTTGGAAGGAACTTCTAACTGCTGCACTGAAGCCTGAAAATCAGCTGTCATATCCCCACCAGTCTGAAAATTTTATTTTTTGTCTAAGTCCCCTAGAAGTTTCCCTGCATTTCATCATGTTATTTATTAGTTACATTGACAATTAAAAAAATCTGCTCTTTCAGCTCCCCAGGTTTGTTGCTGATCCCCTTTTTACAAAATGAAGGAAACACTGTTCCAAGCCTCACTTCAGCCAGCGTTTCCATGTATTCCCCTCCAAGTGTCACCCAGCCTTGCAGCTAAATAAGGAATTTTTCTGAGATCACAATTTTTGTCTTTTTCATCCTAAGTGGAATTTACACCAAATTTTGCTAGTTTTGCTGTTCAGAAGCTGCAGCTCTTCAGAGCAGTCCTCACCATCCCCTCTTGCAGTAAGTCGCTCAGATGCCACAGTCTCTGAAGCCAAAATGACCACAGCGTCTGCTTTCTCCCAAACATTCATTTTGATTGCTTTGGCCAGGCAGTCAGTAGAGATATGTACCTTCCCAGCAAGTATTGAGGTCCTGCAGTTACAGTAGTTGACACCTGGGAAGTGCAGCTATCCATGTACATAGCAAATCACAGGTACAAGTGCGCTGTCGCTCCAGGTGTCACCAGTGACCGTACAGAAAGCGGACCGAACACTCCAACTGAGCCCAGAGCTTCACAGCCTGTTTAGTAACTGGTGTTTTTATGCACATCTAGGTAGATTGGGTAGATAGGAATATAGCCCTGTGGGGTTTTTATCCGTGAGGAAAAGCTGAGTGCTCACTGCCACATTACCAAAGCCAACTGTGTTTACAGGCAGCTCCCCAGACTCTCTGGATCCCAGGGTTGCTTTCACTCCACATCACGCCCCGCCTCCCTCCATGCCTTACCACAGCCCTTGTACTGTAGCCAGCAGGAAGCCAACAGGCCTTTCCTGAACATTTCAACCCCTTTTTGATGCTCCCTGCTCCCTGCAAGGGGTGACTCCACTGGGGCTCCTTCCAGCTGCCACCCACTGCTGCCTGCGCCTGTCAACCTCCTACACCTCCCTTCAGGGAGAAAAGGAAAATAAGAGGGTGTGAATGATTGGACTGGTAATGACATTAGAAATTCCATTCTGGCAGTGCACTAAATCTTCCTTAAAAGCTTTGAAGAGCTTCCTGAAAATATGAGCACTAAACAGTGTGGCAGGCCCAGGCCAGGACCCACCTCTCTCTCCTATGCTAGGAGAAGTCCACTCTGAGAGCAACCTGCCCTGCCCAAAGACACTGCCCTTCCAACTTGGTTTAAGCACTGTCCCCTCCTCTGCTGCCTTTCCTTTCCTGGAAAACTGTCATGGCTCAGTCTTAAGCAAGACTGAGTGAGCCCTCTGCTTCCCAGGTGTACATAGAGACTGTGAAGCTGAGTTATAGCTACACAGCCCATGCACTGCACAGTCTGGGAGGCCTAATTCATAGTGGCTCTCGGGCTACACCCTTATGTTCAAAACACATGAATTAGGTCTTGAAAAATCATGGAATTCACCTAATGATCATGAGATTTAATAAAAATAAACACAGGTTTCTTTCTACTTGCTTTTAAAAATGATTACACTTTTATACTTTTAGGTGCCTCTCAAATCGATGTTCAAAGGTCTTCTCCATATCCATGAGGTCTGCAAGCAGAAGTAAATCCAGGAGTTTTAATTAAGAAATTGAATACTGGAAGATTTGTGGTTAAATCAGGAGCACTGTCAGCCTCGAAATCATAACAATTTACATTGCTTCACACACCCCAGCTTCACAGCATTGCTACCTAGTGCCATCTTCAGTGTGAGCAGAGCACCTGGGAAAAGAAAGCTAGGCTGGAATTGGGACCTGTGTGTGATGTCTTTGTTGAAGAGAGGAAGTCATGTCACACTGCTCCTAGATACCCTGAATGTGTGACACTGGCAAGTCTAATTTTCTGGCACAATACTTATTGTCTCTACTATGTGAAGAAACCACCCAGTATGTAAAATGCCATAAACACAGCTGTGATTCCAGGAGAGCTTGTTCTAAATAGGCTAAGGGACAGGAAAAATCTGTTTGCTTCTGTAGCTTTGGGGGCAGAGAAGAGCAAATGTAGCAAAATGTAGGAAAAAAAAATTAAAGGAAGATTCCCCCCTCTCTTTGGATGGATGCCTCTCCCCAGAGAAACCGAAAGCATTGAAGTCTCAGTGATATGGATTCCTTACAGGATAAGAGAGGCTGGCTTGTGACCCTTACTCAGGTTTTTGTGAAGTGAAATTTCAACCAGGCCTTCAATTGGCTTAATTGGAAGGTGGAATTCATGTAAAGTGTCTGAATTTGGTCAGACAAGTTTCCTGGAAATTAGAAATAAGCTCAAACTGTACCACTGCAAGCCAGTTTTTAAATAGTTCAGACTCTAGTCTAGTTGATTATCTTCCCTCTTCCTGTCATCCATTAAGGACTTGGCCTCTGCATGTACATTATTGAAGATAGAAGAAAACTGCAAAATGCATATTTGGAACCTGTTTGGGCTTTTGGAAACCCCCAATGTGCTGAAATACTTAAAATTTCCTTGCTAAATACTCTTCAGGAACTTGAAGTTTCTGATGTTGGTTTGATTCCAGAGTTAGGTGACACCAAAAAAAAAAGAGACCTTCATTCAGTCTTTGCTGTTAAAGTCTTTTGAACAATGGGCAGACCCTCATGCCCCTAAAATTACTAAGTTTGTATATTTTGAAGTTTGTGGAGTGACACAGAAACTATAGGTGAAATAATAATTTTTAGGTCCTGCCCCAATGGGAGGGGTTGTACAAAGACTGTGATTAGTTAACATGAGGAAAGCAACATCATTTGAAGTATATAGTTTGTTGTTGAGTTTTTTCCCTGTGGTCATTTCCATAACTGGTTAGAAAACCAGCTCTGATCAAGGAATGTTTTTTTTTAACTATGTCCTACTTAATGGAGATGTAATAACAATTAAATAAAAGTAATTATGTTTCAATAAACATAAGCTTGGCACTTCAGACTGGAAGTGGAACCTGTACCCTGAGCCAATTAAGAGCAGTGCAATGAACAGGAGACAGCTGATTGTAGTTTGTGGAGTGCATTTATTAAACCAGTAACAAATAATCTATTAATCTTTCTCTAAACATCAACAACATAAAAGAGTTCCTCACCTCAAAGTCAATTGCATTAAACAATTTCAGACAAACAAAATGAGACACCAGAAGTTTTGCATGTCAGGATATGATTTATAGCCTGAATTAACTGCTTTTGTATGATGAAGGGTGTAATTAAACTCCAGTGGGAGCATGTGGCCACAGCAAATGGCTCAGCAGAGAGCAGATCTCTGGAAGCCAGCTCACCAGGAAAAGGGTTTGTGTTGCTGGTGGCACCAGCAGGTCAGCGGGAAGACCTGTTCCCTGGGCAGGCTCCTTCCCACCTTTGTCATGCACAAAGGAAACCTGTGGGCTTACCAGGAGCAGGCATGCCAGAAGGTACTGTGCCAGTGAGCAAAATAGAAATACCTTTGTAAAAACAAAAACATTTCACTAAAGCCTTCTGACTCATACTAGGAATATCACAGGGGGGAAATGGAAAGGGAAGCAGTCAACTCACAAATGGAATTACATTCTGAATATGCTTTACTTCTAGTGCTGGTGTTGCCAAACTGAATGATCTAGGAAAAGGCTTGTGTATTTTACCTAGGCTTTCTTTCCTTCTCAACCCTTTTTCTGCAGCCAGGTCTCTTGGTTCTCTCTGTTGCTGGGATTTCTGATGCAGTAAAGGAGAGAGAAGCATTTATAAAGCTGTAATATTGTGAATATTATACAGAAAAATGGGAAAGGCAGTTGGTATAGGTGAAATTTCAGAAAATGTTCCCTTTCTGTTAGGCAGAATCTCTAAATAGTAGGCCCCATGCTAAAACCCACAGAGTCTGCCAGAGCAACAGGGTGCACAGGTAGCCAGGGCTTCTACATAAAGCTATTAAATGGGCTTATTTGCAATCTGTCTACTCATGCAGATGATGTCTTCATTCATTTAACACCATGCAAGGACACACTGCTGCTGTTGCCACTGGCATTTTCAAGATTTTATCTGCATTGCTTGTAGTTCATTAAGACAGGTGATCCTTTCATATGGCAGGTCAAATCAGCTTAAGCTTGTTGGTAGTAAATCATAACCTTCTGATTTATTGAGAAAAAAATGAAACAATCTAATACTTTATTGTTCTGAAATAGCAATAGAAACATTTCTGTGTGTATTTATGCAAGTCAATACATTTTCAGTGTAATACAGTGTTATTGCACGTGATGCAGTTAAACTTCAAATTCCCTCTGTAAGTTACTCTCCTGCTTACACTGGTTCTTCCTCTTTACTTTTTCTTTCTCTAAATCCACATGATTTTTCCTGTTTGATATTCTTTTACTCACTATGATGACCCATAGTCTTTATTGTCTTCATCAATCTTAGCATCTTCTTAGGGTCTCATATATGTATTATCCAAAGGGGTCTTTCAGCTAATGCAAAACTGATTTGCAATAATCAACATTATGGACGATAATAATTTATGTGATTTATCCACTAACTGCATTTAGGGTATCCTAGAGGCTATAAATCAATGCAATATCTCCAAAAGCACAAACAGGCTTCGGCTTGTATTAGGCTTGAGAGGATAGCAAGCTAAGCTGGAAATCAGGAGTTTTTGACTCTAGTGAAAAAACATGACATGTATTGCTAACCTAGATTTTGGGAGATCACTGGATACTTACAAAACCTTTTTTATGAGCACAAACCTGTTGAGGAGTGGCTTAGGGAGCTGGGGGTATTTAGTTTGGAGAAAAGGAGGCTTAGGGGAGGCCTCACCACTCTCTACAAATGCCTGAAACAAGGCTGTAGCCAGGTAGAGGTTGGTCTCCCAGGTAAGCAAGTGATAGAACAAGAAACAGCCTCAAGTTGAACAAAGAGAGGTTTATATCAGATCTTTGGAAAAATGTTTTTACTGAAAGTGTGGGCAAGCATTAGGAGAGGCTTGATTCCAGAGTTAGGTGACTTGCCCATGGAAGTGGTGGAATCACCATCCCTGTAAATGTTTGGAGGGCAGGTGGATGTGGCACTTGGGAACATGATTTTGTGGTGAACACAGTGGAGCTGGGTTAAGAGTTGGATTCAGCGATCTCAGAGGTCTTTTCCAAAATTAATTTTTCTATGATTCTCTGAGATGGTGGTTTAGACGGCTGCTGAGGAGCTTTGGAGGAACATCTTGCAGAGAGACTTGTAACACATTGCTCTTCTCTCTCATGTTTCTGTTTTCTAAAATCTCTGGTTTGAAAAACTCAGTTTGATTTCCTGACTGCCATTGTCACAGCACTTAAACCCACTTGCTGAAGGCAAGTCAGGCTCCTGAGGCAGTCACACAAAGTGAGAAAGGGGTACAAACTATGCCTGACATCACCTCAAGGGAGCAGCTGCAGGTTAAGCTCTGAGCAGATGCAGCTGGAAGGCAGGAAGTACAAGAGCTGCAGCTAGCCCAGGAGCTGCCACCAAGACTTTCTTAATCATAGCCTCAAGTTACAGGCTGAGTGGCTCCTGGTAGGAGCTTCTGTGCCTCATGTGAGGAAATGGTTTTTTTAAAAATGGTGGGTTTGAATGAGTAGCCAGAAGCTCCATAACACAGTTTCCAAAAGAGCTGAGCCAAGAGCAGGAGAGCGAAGGGTTCATTATCAAGATTGTTGTGTGTGGTTTCCATTCCTCTTTTTTCAGTATCTATCATTTATTAGTTAAGACTTAGTAACTAAAAGAGAGTATAACTTGGCAGTCATTGCTAGGACTCCAAAAGCAAACATTACTGCTGTTTTTTTAACCACAGGCAGCAAATCTTTTCAAACAGCAGCCTGACCCCAACTCTCCTCTCCCCAGCATCTCTTCTGCAGTGAGGCAACTGAAGTAGCCCATGACCAGCCAGGCCAGGGGCAGCAGTGCTTTAGCCCATAAACCCTTAAAACAGAAGGTATAACTGATTTTTAAAATATGCCTTTAAATACTGGTTGGGTTTTTTTTTTTTTTCCTTCACAGAGGTTTTAATGTATTTTAATGAGACAGTTACACAGACACTTTAGCTAGTCCAACAAAATTTTGAATGGCAGGGCAGGGCTGTAGGCAGTCAGAACTTTATTTCTAGGTCTGTGCAACCAGTGGTAAGGAACTTACTGCACTTGAAACTTGATTTTAAACAGACCCCAGTCCTCTCTGACTGTAAAATGAGCTAAACACAAGTCCACAAAGTTTCTTCTATCCTGCAATTTCAAACCATGTGGTCAGGAGCTCTGGAGTCTCATTTGGGTTTTAGCATCTCTTGTGAGTTCCTTCCGGAAACTAATGCAGGAATTCTTAGAACCCAAAACTGCTAATATGAGGCTGAAAAATCATCAAGCCATCCCAGAGACAACCTGAATCAATGGCTGTTTTCCCAAATATAGCCCTTTTTTTCTCAGCGGCATAAGTTCCTCATAGTGATATGGAATAAAATTGTGGCTCTGCCTTCTGGGTTGTTGAATGGCAAATCATTTGTTGCAAGACTCTGTAGTGACAAATGCAATAATTGCCAAAGCTTCTTAATGTTAGTATTTTGCTGCATCTCATTTTGGTTCCAGAAATTCTGACACTTCATCTTAATTTGGACTGGCCTTTGTTTTCCAATTCACTACTCTTATTTACATCAAGGGAATGCTATGCTCTGTCCCTGCAGTTTTGTAAATTAGTACTGTGGTATATATTTTGCATTTAATTGAATTTCATATACCTCTAACAAGGCTGCTGATCTCACCCCAGTGCAGTAACTGCCTTCATATGAAATTTCATTGGAAGAATGTTTTCTGCCTGAGAGCCATTCATATATATATGAGCTTCTGCAACCAATTAAAACATTAAGAAACCTACAGTTGAATAAATATCAGTGAAAATTTAAGAACAGAGTGGTAGTTTTCAGCCAGTTTTATGGAAAGTCAATAGGTATCCGGAGGTCCAATTACAGGAAATGTTTTTGCAGTATGAAATAAAATTATAAGAAATAGAGAGGTAAATGAGAATGTTACAGGCACCTAGCATGCTTCTGGTCTTGGCATAATGAATTAATTAAGAAGAATCAGTATTAAATCATAAAGATGAAATTCTGCTGTGCATTGCACCTCTTTAATTCTGGCATAATTTCGTAGACTTCACAGAAATCACATTGGATATAAAAGTGAGAAACACAGAAAACTCACACCCTGTCAAGCCAAAATGTACTGTCCCCTTTTGGCCAAATGTCCTCTTTCCCCTGCCTATTTAGTGCAGTTCAGAGGCTGGTTTGGAAGGCAATGCCCTTGTTAATAAGAAGCAGCAAAATAAAGGGCCACATTTTATTCCCACTCAGCTACTTTGGGGTGTCTGAGCAATGAGGCACCTTCTTTCTTTGGCTGTGTGTTTCAAATCAACTGAGGAGACCAGTTCAGTTGGTCAGAGCATGGCAAGGTCGTGGGTTCAATGCCTGTATGGAAAATTCACTAAAAAATTGGACTAGATGACCCTTGTGGTTCCCTTCCAACTCAGAATATTCTCTGGGTCTGTGAGGAAGTCCACTGTTCCTCTTATAGATTCATATTGGGACATTTAGCCTCCTGCCATTCTGCTTGTGTGATTTCCCCTGTTTCCTTGCAGACAATCTGCCAGCCAGCCCTGTCTGCAGCACACATGGGACAGCATTGTTACTCTGCCCCATCTACCTGCTGTTTGCCTCAACAGCACCTGCAAGCCCTGTTTGCTGCTTAGACACCAAGCAGTGCACCTCTAGATCTGCCAAGTGTGCTTGGTAAAACCTACTCAACCATTCATTTAAATACTTGTTAAACAGGAAGCTGCTGCTGGAAAGTTGAGTGCTGGTTTATATTTAAACAAATAGTGGGAACAGGCGTGAGTGTCATTTTGTGATGTAGTGGAAAATTTGAATGACTTGCATTATCCCACAAGTAACCCCTTGAAAACAAACCTGAGAGGCTGCTAAGGACCCTGCTCAAACCTGTAAGCTTTTACATTGGCAGCAGCAGTGAAAGGGTTAACTTGCACAGTTCTTTTGCTGCACACGTAGGCGTTAAAGGAAAAGTGATGCACACGGTGTAGCATTGGTGTTTCCCTTGTGATTGAAGGAAAGTAGTTATTAAGGTCAGCCATGCTTATTTTTGGCAGATGTGGAGCCCCTTTCAGCCTGAACACTCCTAAGGAGTGTACTTAAGGTCAACAAAGTTGCATATTTTGTGAGTGAAGTAAACAAGGGCAACAAATGTTGGTGCACTGAGCACCTCCTTTTAGTAGCTGTGGACTATCAAGACTTATGATTTTGATCTAGCCTCTGTCTCCTGCAAAGTTTGACATCAGTGTTGTCAGGGATGACAGATGAGGTCAGATGCAGCTTTGGGGTCTCCTGAAAGTTTGAGGCACCCAGGGTTATGCCAGGATGCAGAGGTGTGGGAAGCCCAGAGAAGCCAAAGTGCACATGGGTCAGAGCACTTGGATCTTTTAATGGTCTGTGAAGGCATAGCTTTGCATTTGTGGGGTTTTGCCATCTCCTTCTGTTCTGCAGGAGATTTTTGGCTTCTCTGGTCTCCCTGCATACGTTCAATAGGGCATCCATCTGCAGAAGGGGCATGAACTCTAAGAAGGCAGACCTCTCCATGGCTGTCACCCAGCCAGGGGCGGTGATAGCCACCACAGTGTCACAGTGCTGCTGTGCTCACTGCAGGGCTACTCCTCCACAGTGACAGTCACAGTTGTTTACACAGCTGACAGCTCCTGCCAAAATTCACAGCACAGCCAGGAGAGTTTTCCTGAGAATGCATTTGGAGACATGCATTGGGCTGTCACAGAGACACATGGTAAGGAGAAAGCGGTAGAGAGCCTTACAGTTTTCTGGGGTGACCAAAATGGTTAGCAGCTCTACTCAGCTTCCCAGATGTATCACCATGTTTTTCTAGTCATCATCAGACTCATTCTTCAAGCTTTACTATTTGCCTCTCTCACTTCATGGTGACAAGTGCCACATAAACAATCCTATTACTAATAGACGTAATGTATTATATTTATATATCTTTATGGTTCATATGTTGTATAGTTTAAATAATTACCATTTGAATTCCTTTTTCTAGTTCATGCTCCACAAATGAAGGTGACTATTGGTGATCCAATGCCAAGAAAATACTTTCAGTTCTAATCATTTTCTCATTACTTTTTCTAATAATGTTTCTTATGCTTAGACATGCACAAGCATTACAATATTTTAAAAGGATGCACTTTTTCTTCAGTGTTAAAAGTCCTCTCCATTTAACATTTAATATGTTCTTGTCTGCTGGCATGTTAGAGCACAAAAATGCATTGCGAAGTACAGGCCAAGTTATTTCTCCTGTGAATGCTTTAAAGCACCAAAATAATTTTCTGATCTTGGAAATGTGTCCTGAAGAGAATGCAAAGTGACTCTCCACACAGGGGGTAAGATGCTGCTAAACTCCTCCACAGCCAGCCAGCATCTGTGCCTGCACATGACGTGCTTCCTCCCAGCACCCTGAGCAAGCGCTGATCCCTTTTCTCTCCAGAGCCACCCTGATCCCAAGATAGGTGAGTAAGGTAATGTAGCTGCCTTTCATGACTGTGACCCAAGAGGGTGGTGGTGGGTTTGGGCTTTTTTGTAAGATTTTGCCAAAACAGAAAGTCAGAATTAGCATGTGCAAAACACATCTAAACAATGGAACAAATACAAATTAGAGTACCCACCCACAACGCCTAATGCATAACCAGTGAGTCATGCCCAGGGCCCAGTGTGAGAAATCTGTGTAGGTGGGTTTTATTTGGCTTTCTTTTTGATTGCAGTTGTGCTTCTCTCTCGCTAATTATTATTGCACTCTGAACTAATAAACATAAGGATCTGAGCTTTCCAAGATGTCCTAGCGGTGCAACATGTCATTTGCTAGACTTAAAAGTTTGACCCCTGTGGAAATGCAAAGTGTTATGTCTCAGGACCCTAAATTCTTTGATGTTCATTTGAGTCCCGAGATTAAAGCTGAGATATTAAAGCAGTGGGATGAACCAAGTTTAAGGTAGTAGTGACCAAAACAGTTGCCATTAGCAAGTTACTCAATCACCGAAGGAAAACCTGAGAAGTAATGGACCGCAACAGTCTCCTGGGGATACAAGGACACATCACGGACATCACCAGCAGTACTGGCTGCTTTCTCATGGGGCTCAGCACAGATGCCAAAGGTTTCAAAGGTGTGGAGCCTGAGCCGCCTTCTCACACCCAGTGATGGTCCCTCCAGGTCAGGGCTGCGGCTTGCTGGCAGGGCAGCGCTGGGAAGCACACAGCACCGCTCCCTCCTCTCTGATCAACCCTGATAAACAGGGAGAAGCCCAGTCCACAGAGACACAAACTTGGCACTTTTCCTGAGTGCTACACTTCAGAAACACAAATAATGAAAGGGCGTATAGAAGCCTAAGCAGTTTGTAAATGCAATTTGACTTTCAGGGGTTTCATTTTAATTATCCTGAGAAACAGATTTTTCTGCATTCCACAATAATGAATATTTTTACATTATTTAAAGTGAGTTTTCCAACCAGCCTCTGAGGGCCTCAAGAAGTTCCTGTGTGTTAATTGCTGCTGTGTGTCTTAATGCCACAGACATCTGAGATTTCCCAGCATATCTAAGAGGACATTAGCTGTAATTTAGTAGCCATGAGTATTGCTTGATGCCATTGTTGCAGGCAGACTTTGTAAGAAGGCAATGAAATTCTATGCTGAGGTTTTTTTAAAGTGCTCATTGCTAGCCTGACATTGCCACCACTATTCATTTTTGTTGCAAGCATCAGTGGGAAAGTAATTACGACTTTTTAGGACAGTGAGGCACTTTTGAAAATCCTTAGTTTACTGCTTCTGCAGTGCTTCCATTTAATTTTCCCCCTTTATTCTTTATTTCTAATGTTTCCACATTCCTCCATCTCCATTTTGCTATCATGCCTGCTTTTGATTTTAATGTCTACTCTTTTTTTCTTGCTGTCTCTTGGGGTATTCTCCCAGGGTTATTTTCCGATTACACTCATAATTGTCCATAAATGAGGTGACTATGTGCCATCCTCACGTTGTGACAAGCCACAAAAATCAATAGTTCCACCCACCTCAGCTGGAACCTCCTTTTCACATCCTCACATAACCTTACTTTTTTTTAATCTATTTTACTTGTTCATCTGACCATTAACTCAGCCGTAAACAGCAATGCATAACAAAGATTATTTATTTCTCAAGTAATTCTAGAAAGGCAGTGGTGTTCTCAACCAGCACTTATTCCAGGAAACTTCAGTGAATGGTAGACTTGCTCACATCTACTGTTGCACCAATTCAGTATTCAATGAGATCAGGCTAAGTTTGGTGTTTTCTGACCTATGGAAATGCTCATGCAAGACACACAGACACATTTAGGACCCCTGCAGTTCATGTTTAAGGTCATGGTGAGAACAGCCCAGCTTATCTAGTGGCATGGCAAATGCTAAATGCTATGAGTCACTTAGACCCCTGACACACTGCAAAAATGCACATTAGAGGGAAGCCGTTATTCAATCTCTTGGGCTTGTGCAGCATTCCTTTCTTCCATCCTGAACAGGAACACAGCAAGCAGTGACTAGTGTTTCCAAAAAGTCTCCTTAAGTCATGGTCTAGACTCAGCAGTTTTGGAATAGACTATAAATTATCCTCTGCTACCCAACCCAGCAGATACCACAACAAGGAGCTTGCTGGGTCTTCTAGTTTCTAATGAGATTTTGGTGTTCCAGATGAATTAAAGTTCCTCTGAAGCCATAGCTCTGTACATCCTCAAATATTTATTCAAAGCCTGTAAGTTCAAAGAAAATCTGATAATTCTTTACAAGCAATGGAAGATCTTTTTCCTTTGAACAAATGTCACAGAGATGCATTTCCTTTCCTCATTCCATTCAAAGTGTTGTATATGCTTATTAGTTTTTTCTTGAAAAAAAGAGTCACTTGAAGGAAGATAAGTACTTGGCAGTTTTCTCTCAGGCCATGATAGACAGCTCTTCTGTGCACATACATCTTGTTTATTCATGACTTGCTATACTTCACATATTCAGAGCTCTGTCTACTGTAAAAACAGAAAACTGAGATCTCTGTTGAACTGAAAACTTTTAATTATTTTTTCTTTTTAACTACTATTTGCTTGGAGAGGAGAAAACACTAGTGCTGCCTGAAAATCAGAAAGGCATAGGAAAAAAACCTCACATGTGTAGTCACCTGTGCCAGATGCAGTCCACAAGTAGCTCCATTATTCCTAGTTGTCCTCTCAGTAACCTCTACCTCTTGTGCATAGAAGCACCTGCTTCTCTGACAATTTAGCCTCCAGGGGAGTTATAAGAACCTCTTCAGCCACTATGTGGGGACTGCAAGTCCCAAGAGCTATTTTCATTTGGAGCACATTTCTCCTTAAAATAAGGTGATAAGTTTAATGCAACGGTGTATTAGACAGAAGAAAAGGAAAAACTACCTTTTTCCCTACATTTGAGGTTTTCCAACTGACCACAGGAGCAAATGCAGGGAATAGGGCTCAATGAAATTATGGAGTGCTACCAAACTATTCCAGTGAAGTGTTTTCCAGATGTGCTGAGTAAGACTTTCATTGCCATTAACTGATTACTCAGAGTTCAGCAGATTGCAGAGGTTCAGATACTACGAATAGAAAGGTTTAGGGCAGTTTTGACAGTGATGTACAAGGAAAGAGGGAAAGTCCTATATTTGCAATCACATTCTGCTTTTACTCTACCCAGCAACAATATCAGGGTTTGGAAGTGGTGTGTCACCTGAAAAATGTTTGGTCTGAGTTTAATTTCACACATGAACTCCAGTGAGGCCCAGAGCAGCCAGGCTAGCAGTGTGGGTCTCTCTGATGTGGCATAGCTCCCCAAAACAGCAGCCAGCTAAAAGGATTTAAGCAGCACCATGTTCCTGTCTGGGCTTCAATGTCTGAAAACGAGGTGTGCAGAAAAGGGCCTGTGGTTTTAGTAATGTCACTGGGGGTGTGTGATTGAATACCTCACTGTGGACAAATACAGCTGGACCATCCATTTACAGTTGCAGACTATCTTCTCCCAAACCACCTCCAAACTTCTTGGCCTTTCTTGTATGCTGCTATTCATTCCTGTTGTTACCTGCTTTTTTACCTTGCCTGAGCCTGCTTGGAGCCAGTTGTTACCACTGTGATGACTGCTGGAAGGGACCAGCACAGCTTTCTTGAGATCTGTTTACTGATGCCTATTTTAGTCCCTCCCATCTGGCAGGCTTGGCAAGATGCATTGCTGGAGTGTGGAACCACCAAATACTTTCCACACTGGTTCAATGGCAGCAGAATAGATGTCACTCAGGTGTTTCATCCACTTTAACATTGGAAATCCTAATGGTATTTTACCACTGTAGTCTGTCATTGCTGAAACAGCTGGATGTCACTTTTATTTGGATTGTTCTTTAAATCACATGAGCTCTCCCAAACAAAGAATTATTATTCAACTGAAGTAGATTTCAATAAGGCAGGGACAGAAAGTCTGAAGTCAAGTAATGTTACTTTGAGTCCATCACAGTTTAGACATTATGGCTTCTTGGTAGTACACTAAGTACTACTTAGTCCAGTAGGGTTATTCAGTTTGTGTCTCTGGGGTTGTTTTCAGAAGGAGCTGAGCCAAAGCCCTGATCATAGGATCAGGGCAGAAATCCATCATTCCTGATGTTCAAGGTCACATCTGAACTGGATAACTGGCATCATCAGCTACAAGAGTACTTCTGTAAACCAAGATGATGCTATTACTCTGGTAAGGAGAGAATGTGTTTTGCCATTTTCCACCATCCTAGAGAAGCCTTTCACCCTACCAGTGCCAAGACACTGCCTCAGCTCCAAAACACTAGCAAAGGTTAGTAAACAGAGGTTCAACACAATGCTAAGCACATTATTTCAGCAAGGTCAGACCTTTGGAACCTCCAAACCTGTTGCATCTCCTGAAGAGAAAACCTTACATAAATTCTGAGATAAATGTCTTTGATTTTTCAGTCTGCTACTCCTGCCTGAGAGCAACTGCTCTCCTCCACCTACCTTTGATGGAAGAAAACTGGAGTTAGGCCTCAGGGCTTAGTATGCCACCTGTGAAAGTCTACCAAAAAACTTAGTGCCTCTTAAAATGTTTCTCCAGCTGTTAGCCCTCAGGCTCACACTTGGCTAGTCCTGCACAGAGGAACCTCCTTCTTCTCTGATTTTTTCCTTCCTGGGTGCACCCAGAAGTTATTTACTAGGAGATATTTATTAGGATTCTCTTGTTTCACACCTATATGAAGAGTGAGACAGCTAATCTCATAGAAGGGAAGGATTTACAGTTCCCATCTTTAGGACAAGAATAGAACTAAATAAGGAAAAGGCCCAAACTGAAGTAGGACTGCTCAGTAAAAGGGTTTCTTCTCCATTGTCAGTCAACTGCAGACTAAGATAAAAACACTGTCATCTGTGTGCTCACAAATCAACATTGAGCTGCTTCAATCAGCTACAATTACCCCTATCACCATGGCATGAGGTGTCTACCCTTGGTTTGTTCCTTATCTCTTATGACATATCAGAATTTTCAGAAGTACAGTATCTTCTAGGTTCTTTACTTTTGTCTTGTTGCAAATTAATTAAACTTCCTGTTACCTCTCCGGCAACCCAAGTTAAAATATGAATCAAATCTTAGACACTTCCTGGAAATTCTTAGCTTATCATTTGTTCTGAGTTGCACTTTGCTCTCCACTGGCTACCTCAATGTTATTTCTTGCAGATCGTGGCTCTCAGGTGGTGGTGAAACATCTTGGATAAAACACCATGACAATTTTATTCTCATCTATGTTAACTGTTTGTTTGTTTGTTTGTTTGCTTCTTTTCATGACTGCTGCTTTCCAAAATGAATATTATTCTAAAATGATGGGGAGAAATGACACTTTGGGTAATCACTGAGGACAGGAAGCTTCCTATTTGGACAGAAGTCCCATTCAGAGAAATTGTATTTATTTATATGAGATACAGTTTCAAATGTGCAAAGAAATGTAAATACCAGCATGATTCTGCAATTAGGGCAAAACTCACATTGACCTGAGATGAATGTTTTACCTTCAAAGAAGCTGTAGGGTTTTAGTTTGTCTGTAAAACACATATGGCAGGCCTTTCTTCTTCCCATTTAATTAAAGCTAACACAGTGGTCTGAACTCCTTTTATCTGCCTGCTCCTTCACTTGAATCCAGAATTTTATACATGTTTCAACAGAAATGCTTTAGATTACCCTACAGAGACCTCTAATATTTTACCATTCCTATAAAAAATATTTATCTCAGAGATATTTTGGTTTTTAGAACTATGATCAGATAAAGCAGCATTGTTCAGAAACTGTTGCTAAATAAAAAAGAATGGGTGGTGCCCTGTTTGGCAACTATGCAGCAAGTAATGTGTGATTTATTATTAGCGAGCCAAGTATATGAAGGAGTCCTAGGCTACAGGCTCTGTCATGAGTTTTATTTGCTGCTGCTCCCACATTCTGGAGGGATGTGCAATCCAAGTCCTGGAATTTTGCTTACACCCTGATGAAGTGACCAGAGTGCCCCAGAAATGTGGAGCAGAGAATTTCTTCCTGCCACAGCCCTGCTCGGGATAACCAGCCCTCCATGTTGTGCAAGCGCGCGCCACGAGAAGCGTGGAAGTGGCCTCAGCTTATTTACATCTGTGCACCATACAGCAGAACTCAGTCCATCCCAATATTAGCTAAAGTGGGCTTATTAAAATTCTTGTTAACAGTTATGGTAAACTTCCGACTGACTTTAATGGGATGTGGATCAAGCACAGAAGCCACCAGGATCCAGAACCAGCAGTAATGCAATGATACATTTTTACTTTGAGTTTGAGGGCACCCGGGTAAACACGAGCCAGCAGAGAGGGCTGCAGGCAGCACAAGATTAAGGCAAGCTTTACCGACAGATGAAATATGGAAGTAGTGTCCCATGGTGATGAGTGTTATTGAAAACTCTAAGACAGGCAGAATGAAAGAAAACACAAATGTAGAAAAGCAAAGTCTCGGTCTGTGCGATTACTGAATACGTGTTAAGAACAGCCACAGAGTGCTGGAGACTGGAGCTGACCCAAAGCCAAGGAGGAAAACACAGAGGCATGGATAAGTGCCATAAATCACTCTGACAGGCCTATCATTAGATCTGAGCGAAAGACCACCTAGAAGGCCAGAGAGAGGGACTCACCACGGCTGTCTTCTGCTGGAAAGCATTACTGCTGGAGATACGCTCCTCCCTGTAGAACTGCAGCTTTTGTGAACAGCTAATAATAGTGCTTCTTTCCAGTTAGTATAAAGCAGGAATTGTTTGCGATGTGATAGTAGAACTATTTAACTTTGTTGACTGGCCTGTCATAACCCAAGAGCAAAGAGTTTTCATTTCATTATCACTCCAGTATTTAACTATCCTGATGAGCTACTAAAAAATTACTAGATGTGTTTTCTCACAGCTTGAAAACATAGTGCCTGTTTTTCTTTCAAGGAGTGGTTATGGCCTCCAGAACAGATGAGAGTTTTCCCTGATGGGGATAAAACAACTTTTTTGTATTGTGTATCTCAACAGCATTTAAACAGGGCATTTTGTCAGAGAGTGAGTGAAAGACAGAGATTCTATCTTTTGTCCCTGTGGCAAAAAGTGTATCTGACAAAAATGTAATTCTCTTTTACTGTCTGTGTTTCTAAAAGACATCTATTGTAACCTCAGTTTGTTTACTTACTTTTTCATTGAGAGGAGGAAGCATTTATTAAAGAGTTCACTTGGGAAAATTGAAACTATCGTAACTTGTTTACAGATGGTCCATTGACAAGTGACCAGGCTTAAATTTCATGATTCATCCTAATATGCCACAAATGACAGACTACAGTGTGCAAGAAGACTATCAAACATTGGCTACTCCTGGTCTTTCTTCTTGAGGCAGTTGATAAACCTGCTGTTGGTTTTTCTTGAAGGTGAACTATGCTCGCTTATGAGCACCTTGCCTCTTTCTAAAGAAGAAAACAAACTGCAAAATGCAGCCAAGAAGTGTCAAAATGTATGTTAACCTGATGTTTGAAAAGTTTAATCATATTCTTTGTGCGTGGGCCATTCCTGATACCTGGCAATAAAGTGCTCCAGGCTAGGCTCTGTGTGGTTAAACTGAGTGACACTTAGGTTAACAGCAAATGATGAGGCAGAGCTGAATATTTCCGACTTCCTTATGTGCACATTACCCAGCAATGGCTTGTCCTGGAGTCTCATACTAATTATGACCTGAAAGGAAGGGTAAGGTGGTGTTTGCTGGCTTTCTGAAGCATCAGATCATCACTTCCTTGGCCAGTTTTTCACTGTACTAAATTCTCCATTTCCACACTCAAAAAGGAAGTGCATGTGACACGCATCCAGTTTTATCTAGCCATACTAAGTATAATGAGATCTTAAGGACAGTGTTTTATAAAACAGAGATATTAATTGCATGTTCCTTTCGCCACAAGAATTGAGGGCTCCACTCCCTACCAAACTTAAACTTCCCAGCCAGTGGTGAGCCCTGTGCTGCTGCAGTGCATGTGCTAATGCTGTCACACTCAGGTAATTTAAAGCTAGTTCAGGTGTTGCTGTGCTACACCAGACACCCACAGAGAGATTAAGTGACTGGCAGTTTTTCATGCAGGAATAGAACTGCACCCTGTAGTCTATAACACTCCATTTAACATTGGTATTGCTTTTGTCACTGGTTTCTGCTAAAAGTGGGACACTGGATTAGTTGAAAAACCCTGCCAATAGGCAAAAAAAGACACAAACAATAGACACTCTGAAGAGTTGACTAAAACAACTTCCAGGTTAAGGAGACAAATCAGTATGTGAAGTCACTTCTGGTTTTGTCCCTCAGTGCTTAGTATAATGTTGGAGAAAATGAGCGAAATGCACTAAATAGGGGGCTGTAAGATCACAAAAAATTGAACAGGAAAGGTGGTTTAGGCCACCTAAGTGAACTTGGATGCTGTTTCTACTCCCTATCTTTGCCACTAATCTGTTGTGTGACCCTAAAAGAGTCACATCCCTGATCTACCAGCTTGAAAAAAAATTGATAAAGCCTCATTTCAGAGATACAGAAACACATTTAAAAGACCTCTATAGCCAACAATGATAATGTGCTTGAAGTATTTTAAAACTGATGTCCAGTTTTCTGCTGCACAAGCTTAGTTGTGTCTATCTCAAGCACTGAAAAGCACCATTTCTATTTGATCAAAGGTGAAAATATTTCCTCATTATGACAGTCCTTTACTTTTCCCATTTCATATTAGCATTCCTTTAAAGTAGATGGCAGGGTTTGTTGAAATTGTTTGTTCCAACAATTTGAGCTAAAGACAGACTGTTCTGTCTTGGACAAGCTATAATGCTTTTCCATAGCACGTGATGCCTTGAATCAGATGAAATCCTGTTGTTCCATGAAAGTTGTACCTTAAGTCTGTGCATGACAAATCTCTTGTCATATGGGTGATTGCTCCGTTTTCCCTCTGAGTTTCCAGATGCTGGGAAAATAGGATTTATCTATTTGGAGTGCTTGAGGGCAACAGGATCTCCATGTCTGCTCCACCTTCTGCAGTGGTCCTCACAGCTGAGCACACCTGATCTGTTCAGCAATAGGATCACTCCACTGACAGTGGGCCTGTATCTGTCTGGAAAGGAGATCTTTGGACACCAAGTCAAACCACTCCTCAGTGTAATAGCTACTTCCTGTAATCCCTTTAATACATTAATAATTCCAAAATTATCTTTGTCAGTTACAAAATGGTAGTGTCTGGGCTGTAACTCTGGAGCAAAGTGATGGAGAGTGGTGTAAGCTGAGTGCCCATCAGTTTTAACAGCAGGGAAGCAGTTAAAACACCAGACTTTTACTTCAGGGGGCAGTTGTTGTAGGGGTTTTGTACCCCAGAGAATATCTGTTGCCAGTCACCACTTCTCACATGTAGAAAGTTAAGCTGAAACTGTCCACAGTTGTGAAACTGTGTGTTAGTGTCAACAGGTTAAACAAGGTAAAAAGAAACAAACACAAAACATCAAACACTAAAGAAAAAAATGAAAAACAGCTGGCCCAGAAATTCTGGTTCTGGCTGCAGGGGCCATTGGAGCTGCCAGCTCTGGGCACACTGAATTCAGCATGTGCACCACGTTACATGCATTAAGCCCATCACATTCCTCTTCTGCTGAACCACCCAGACTTCAAAACAGCAGCAAACAGCAAACTCTTTTTTTCTCCTATCAATCTGCTGCAAGAAATGTTGTTCTTTCAATCAGATTCAAAATCTCCCTTTTCAAAATAATAGCAACTTGAGATTTGGCCAGGACAGTATTGACACTGGGAGAAGAATGACAAAGCTAAGACCTGCCATCTAGAAGTGGATACTAAACAATGAAAAATATCCCTAGCAAGTACAAAGCAAAGCTCCTCTTTCCCCATAAACATGAAGCATTTCATTCTATTTGTAAATTACAATATCATAGAGAGGAGAAAAAAAATCATTTTTTCCTCTTTTGCCCTCAGAGGGTCAGTTTTATGTAATTTGTGCTACTTTTCCTTCCTAAACATTTGACACACCACATTAATCCTAAACCTCAATTTTCAACTCCAAGAAGCCAAAGGGATTCACAGTGATGTGGCATTCGGGCACAGTCAGCTCTTGTGCATAGTCTATTTGTGGTTCCAGCATTCTTGAACCACGTGGGCTTTCCCAAGCTTCTGCCAGGAGCCTTTGCACCATCCCTTCCTGGATCTGCGCACACCACTTCTGTTCCCTTCCCTCACATGTGCCCCTCTGTCATTTATATATGTTGTAGGGCTGGCAGCTGCAAGTGTTTATTGCTGATGTTTATCTTTGTGTACTGATTGTTGCTCTCTCCTCATGTAATTTTATTGTTTTTCTATCCTTAATGCCTGTTATTTGTTGGCAAAGGAAAGCTACTGAAGGAGCAACAAAAAGTGCTCCAGAACAGAGAAGCATGCAGTGAAAAGAGAGATTGGATGGAGCCTCTTGTTTCCACTCCATGGACAATGGCTTGCAATCATTTGAAGTGGGGCATTTTTCCCACAGCTCTTTTTGAAAAGTACATCTTGTCAAAGAGCCAGGCATAGGTGCAGTGGCCACTCCAGGCTGGGGGGTGAGTGGGGACCCTGGTGGCAGTGACACCTGATGGGAGAGAGTGGCTGGTGGCAGCAACATCCTCCCCAGCACACCAAATGCATGTTATTTTCTTAATGCTTTAACATGTGGGCTTGCTCTCTGAATGACCTGGATTCAGAAATCAACTGGCAACAATTTTTTGTGAGGTCTCACCTCCAGAAAGTCATCAATACCAAAAAGGAGAGAAATTGAGAGCAAAGAATAGTGCATCACCTGACAGAATGGGAAAATGTACTGCCACACAGCTGAGACTGGTGCTTCTGATAAGGAGTGACAGACACTACACCTCACTGCAGGTTTTCTTTTGAACAGCCCTAGGTTACAATGTTTGACCTCAAGCCTGGTCTTTTCTGACATTTAGAGGCAATGTGCTCAAGACCATCTTTGACATCTAAAACCTCATTGATATATTCATCAATGATGTGTTCAAAAATTTTCATTTAATCTCATCACTGCTGATCACCCCAGCCATAACCAGAAAATCTTGTCATTGTATGTGTGCCTAAGTGCAAATTAATACACCAACCCACATCTTGCAGAAAGAGCATCTGATTGCATTGCAGGTTTGACATGTTGGTAGATCAGAGTTTATTGCAGAAGTGGTGGAATACAGAAAAAGAAAGTTAAAAAAGGGTACTAGAAATTAATACGCAGTGACAGACAGTGTTAATCTACTTTATTTCCTGTTCATACCATGAGATTTAGCTTGCCTTTAATGGAAACATCTTTAGGTGATGGACACAAAGGGATGGAAACCAGACAGTCTATACCAATGAAGATAATACACTTCCAATAAAATTCCCAGTGTTGCTTTCTGTTCAATGGAAAGCAAATTTCAGAATGAGTGGTAACACCACAGAAGAGAGTACTGAACTTTGAAGTTGTCAATAGAAGCATAGTTGTCTAGAAAATTCTTCCCCTCGCTCATTCCACAATTTCCTGCTCTGGTTAGGCTTTATGTTTTCTCACATTTTTACTCATTGACTCTATTCTGAATCCCTGATTCAGCCAGAGATTCTTTCAGAGGATGAACAAGAAGCCCTGAAAAAGTCTATTCCTCTTTAACAATGCTTTTAAGTACAGGGTTGATACTGAGCTTATTAGTAATTTCACAGGTAACAGTACATCAACTTAAAAAGTCTTGGCCATGATTCAGCAACATATCCCTATTCAGCAAAACACTTAAGCACTTTAAATTCTATGGACTTCAATAAGATTTAAGCCTGTACTTAGGAACCTAAACATTTACATAGCGTTTTTTTCCTTCATTTCACAGCAGGAATGACTTACTTAGCCTTTTAGTAATTTAAGATGGAACAGACTGTATAGTTCATCATAGTCCATCCCCATGCAGGCATGAGACATTAAATGGGTAGGCGACACAGTGCTGGGATCTAAGTACACTCACCTTTATTTCACTGTGCTCCAAGGGCAGGAGTCTGAAGTGTCTCTTCTGAGTCTTCAAGTCATCTCTTCATCATCCAAACACCCCATTTGTCACAAAGCTTCATGTGTCTCCCAAGACCTTGATATAAGCAGCATTTTATTGTCAAAGCCATTTGAAGTTGAGGAGAAGACATTTCTCACTTTTTTAATAAATAGAGATACTGTTTGTATGAATAAAAGTGAAAAGTACTTTCCCTGGATACTTTTGAAGCTTCCAAAAATAGTCCTAACTCTCAGCCAAAGTTACTGCTGCTGAGCTTCCCCAGGAGACCATCAGTACATGGTACTGCTGTGTGAAATATTCTTGCTGCCAGTTAAATTGGTGAGAAATCACGTTTTGGTGGTTTTGTAATAAAACAGAATATTTTGTGGCCTGGCCCTTAATTCTTGCCTTATTTCTAAAGAAACAAAAGCTTGTTTCCATAGCTACTAAAATAGGGAAACATGTCTGTAAAAAATTAGGCTGCAGTCTAGAACTGAGAAATTTCACAATTTTGTCCATAGTGGCATAATGATTCCATCTGCAAATAGAGAACCTTGTTCTGTTTGCATTGAAACACTGCAGTTTGACAGATCTGTTTTCCTCTTGCTCAGGTTTGAGATGTGTAGGTGGGGGGTTCTCACACAAGTTCCTCTTACTGCAGAAGTACTCTCTATCACAGGACCTAATCCTGCAAGAGACAGAGTGCTCTCAGTTCCCAGCAGTCACACAGAACACTTTTTTTTTTTTTTTTTTTTAATCAGAAAGAGCTAGGTTTTGGACTTGCTAATGCGTTCCTTACCTACTTGAATAATCTCATAGGGCAACCAGATAAGGCAGTAAAAGTTGTGGTAATGTTTCTTTTACTTTTGACATAGTGATAACTGTAAATAGGAAAACAAGCACTAAGGACCAGGGGATGCAGTCACAGATTCCTGCTTATTATTTTCTGCAATGGAGAGATTATTTGCACACCACCTTCAAGGCTGGGTACATATAATGTGGAAAAATATTAAGTAGATCAATATAGCAAAGCAGAAGGAGATCTGCCAGGCACCAGTGTAACTGCCACTAATTTGTTTAGAATGACAAAACTTCTAATAGTAGATTGAAAAAATTACCTCTGTGTGGCTTTATTTTCAAATGTTTTCAAATATCATACTTATCTACTCTCTCTAAAAAATACAGCTTAATGAATACACACTCATGTGGGAATACATAACTACTTAGAGAGCAATAATTTTAAAAATTATTACATTCCAGCATTTTAAATTTTATCTTAAACATAGCAACGTGTGCTTCTATGAATGGGTAAGAGGCACAGAAGCTATCAAATAATAGCACCTTAATGAAGCCCCAGAGCACTGCAAAGAACAGCGATGAGTCCCCTCTAGAGAGAACCCACAATTACTTTTTCACAGCCATGATGGTTGCTTAGGGCAGAACAGGACCTGCATACTTCCTGAGCCTTCACAAAAGACAGCCTGAGATGATGGGAACATCTCTTCCAAACCATCCAAAGAGCATATGAAATAATTTCACAGTTCAATTCTGCTTCATTACAAATGGGATTTTGTTACAGCTGCATCATCATAAGTCAGTCTCTGTGCGTGCTTTGGCACGCTACTGCCACTGCACTTCACTTGTCACTTAAGAGAAGCCCCTTTCAGGGAGCAGAAGCCTCCATTATTGCTATCAGTTCCTCCTTTGTACAATGGCCTGAGGATTGGTTCTAACTCTATTGCTACTTCATATTCAGGACTCTCCTTCAGTAATATGCATCAGTTCATTTTCTATTAGCACTGTGGATGGTAAAATCCAGTATTGTAGCCAGGGTTACTTACACAATTCATTTACTGCCAACATAGAGATGCTTGAATGTTCAGCTGTTTCTAGCACCCAAGAGAAAACATGGTGCTATAACTGGACTTTACATTAACTAGCTCAGGTGCTGTTTTTCCACAGGCCAGGTTTGGAACCAGCACTCAGTGTCTGTCTCTTGTGCCCCATTGATGTGATACAGACATTTCTCATTGAAGCACAGTAATTAGATTTGCTCTTTAGTACTTTGTAAGGTAAAACAGAGGTTCCGCTTAGGTGGGTACATCAAGTCTGCAAGTACAGTAGGGCTGCAGCTCAGGTGCTAACTGCAAGTGCATTTTAATCTGTTTCAGGGTTATTTATAAGGTACACCCATACTACCCTTTGGAATCATCTCATAAGAGAGAAAAGACAGTCCATCTCTTAGATGATCTTTTTCTAAATTCTTAAAAATTTTTTTAAAAAGAGCTCAAGTAGCATGTGTGGCTGTTTAGTGCAGTTGAAGACCCAAGGTGGCTTTGGCAAACATTGCCCTACTGGCAGTCCTTGCTATCAAGCAGAGCTGCCTCCCAAATGCCTCCACTGATGGCTGTCTAGTAGTGTACTTTGAGGAGAGAGCCTGCATCCAGGGTTTTAAAGGTCAGGACCAATACCTTGAATCCTGCTAGCAGCCAAGGCATCTCAGAGAGCGCTGGTGTGACATGCTGTGAATTTAAGATCTGATTAATATACAATTGCTGCATTCCTGACTTCCTTCAGGCTCTGAATGATCTCAAGCAATAGCCAAGAGGAAAGCATATTACAGGAGGCTAATCTTGAGGTGAAAAGACTGTGGACAAGCATAGCAAGCTCCATTTAGAGGAAATTTTTTTATTCCAGGTAGACTGAAAATGGTGGAATGGAAATTAAAATGCTTTTCTGAACTGCAGTACGTGTGAGCTATGGCTGCTAAGCCCATGGAAGTGATTTGATGTTAGGTATTGTGGGGATGGAATGAGTAGCATTTCATTTTTCTACAACTACTAGGGGTTTGCTCTGACTGCCCTTATGTACCTTCACACCATCCAAGGGATTCTGATTTCTGCCCTGGACTGGTAATGAATGTTCTGTTTCATCTGTCCTGTCTGCAAGATGGATGCAGAGAGATTTGATTGGGTCTCAATTGCAGATTGCTGCTATTGTTCCAGACAGATAGAACAGACACTCAGAAAATAATATTTTATGCTAACAGACATATATGTTGCCCACAGCAGTAGGTAAGTTGTGTATAGAAAGGGGCACCTTAGGTGACATGCAGCTTTTTTGGAATGTAATGTCCCACTAATGCTGGCTCAATTCACTTATTCATCAAAGTCCCTGAATGTTGCAAGATAAATGAGGATTTAAATCCTAGGAAGTAATTTGCTGTGTTGCATGAAAATTAATGAAAATCTTGCTGCTCCAATAGTGGTAGACAGAATGGTGGAAAAATATGCAGGTCTGGAACTAATTAATAAACCAAGGGATTTTAATGCATTGGATAGAACTGAGCCAGAGATTAATTTGGTCCACATTGCACATACTTTGTGTAACAAAGGATATTAAGCTCCCTTATACTGCAGTATTGTAGGATTCCTACACATTCAATACTAGTTGCACCAGTTTCCGCTTACCCAAAACAGAGACTTTGACAGAGACAGAGTTATGGTGTGTCACTTTTGAATTTTTCCTGTGGCTTTATTTTCCTCTATAACGTAACACATTATGGCTACATCCTATGCTTCCTAACAAAGAGCAGTATCTTTCCTTATTGCTTTCAACAGATGATTGCACACAGGTGCTGCTTCAAGACTGTACAGGTGACAGAATCCAGTCCTTACATAGGAACTCCATTTGATCATAACTTAAATATTAGTAGAAATATCTGCAAAATTATTGCTAAGGCTCTCTGCCCTCTTCTTTCCAAGCCTGTAGGAAAGAAGCATGGTTGTTTGCTCTGGAGACCTGCCCCCCAGTGGCAACACACCCTAGCCAGGCTGGAAGAGGAGGAGAGCAACAGAGGCAGAGGCAAAAGTCAGATTTCACAGAAGCAAAACATGATGCCAAAACTAAGTACAGCAATATGGCTATTGCATGGCAGTAGGTAAAATCATTTGGTTAGGTCTGTACTCACAACCCATAGGCCAGAGCACACTGGGAAATTATCTGTAGCACATTTTGACCTAAGCAAGTCTCTTCTAGACTTGCAGGCATGTTTTTCAGCCCTAAACACAGACTAAGAATCATTCCTGGTAGGCAGTTTGAAAGTGGCCAGACTGATTTGACTGAAGTATTTCACCATCATATGGACACAAAATACATTGCATCTATCATGTTGGTGTCAGGGAATTTGAAATAGCCCACTTTATTATCATTTTATATTAATATAGAGTTATTGTATACTAATTATTCTATGTCTGTACTAATAGGATGATTAGTATAGACATGTCCTCTGAGACCTCTCTGCCTCATTTCATTAATTCTGTAATATAAGGATAATAATGTTTGTCTCCCTCACTGCCTAAAAAGGATGCTGTAAAAAATCGTGTTCTAAAAATGGTACAGCTTTGAGGATTTGGGGAAAGGATGAGGGGATGAACATTAAATAGCACTTATAATTTTAATCTAACTTTTTAATTCCTTGTAAGCATGCTAGCAGCTGCTTTTCCTACCTAGTACCCAGCAATTTATGTTTTCTGATATGGAGTGAAGGGGAAGAGTCCTGGTTAAACTTATTACATTATCTAAGTGAGAAGTAATTCATTTAAGAATTAGTCTTTTTGTTCTGCTGGACAGCTGCAGAATTGACTGTCTTCAAAGGATGGATGTGGTGTACTATTTGCCATGGGCAGAGGGAGAGGCACACACACACACACACACATAGATATCTATAGATATATATATATACACACATATATACACACATGCACACATATGCTGTTGTATATACAGTAAGACCTGCTTATGTAAAGGTCACATAAAAACCATCAGCTATACAAAATAACAAGTTGGCTATCAACTGTCCCTAGGGCCAACATTCTCCAAGACCTAATGAAATCAAGTTGGCAGGATATGAAAGGTATGTTGCTGCTCCCACACGTCTCATGCAAAACTTCAGGAAATTGCATTCATGTTTCTTACACCAACACTCGCAAATGAGATTCACTTTTTCAGTGCAAGGACACTCAGAAAGACATATTAAAGAACTGCTATCCTCATCCACTCTGAAATTTCACTATATTAAGTACTGTCTGGAGCAGCAAAATCAAGTATATTGGAAAAACACCAGGAAGACAATGAAGAGGACAGAGCAATTTGTTTGCTGATGTTGAGAAAAATAGGAGAGAGGCAGCAGGTCAATCTGTGCAGACAGGCCCAGGAGAAAAGCCCTGATGTTGCCCTGTGTCAGAGGACAGGGCTTCTCCAGGAAAAAGACGGCAGAAGGAGCACCATCAGGAGAGTGGTCTTGTGCCCATTCTCTGTCTAGAAGCTGCGGGGAGGAAATATGAGATGTTAACATTCTAAACAGGCATCTACACTTCCTAGCATTGTTGGAGTGCTTAAATGTGCTGTGGGCTTTGCTTTCTTTTTTTCTTCTTTACAAAATTTCTCATCTAACTGTACTAGGACTTAAAGGAAGAGCAAGTTGAACATTTCCCATTTCCAGACTCCACAGATACCTCAGAGGAGAGTATCTTGTGCAGAGATTATGTAGAGTAGAAGACTCAGGGTTTTTTTTTGTTTTTGTTCTGTATCACTTCATTCCTCAGTTCAGGAAATCATTGATTTCATTAATTCTACAATCACAATTTAACAAATCCCCTGAATGCTGATACTGCCTTTCTTATGTGTTTATTTTATTCTTTTAATCTAACCTCTTCAGGTTCCTTTGATGATCCAGAGGATGGTAATGTCACTGGAAAGCACTGTCTGGAAATTATTAGTGGTATTATCATCTTCAGCCTTGGTGGTTTTCTCCTTTGCACTGAAGCAGACACAGAGTCCTCATATTGTCAGCGATGATACTCAGATAAGGAGCAGTAACAAAACAGCGAAGCTGGGGAGACATCAACTTAAACTGCACCAGCTTTGTTGGTGATGCACACCCAGTGGCACTGCATGGAGGAGGGGTCCTTGCCATGTGAAGCTACCTTAGCATATGGCTAGCACACGGCTAGCACATGGTGAGCACATGGTTAGCATACATCCCACTGAAATCACTCTCCCAGTCCATGAGCTACTTATACATGAGAGAAGTTTAAGTCTGGAACTTTAATGTTTAAGGTCATCATGGCACAGAGGCAGCAGCTGAGTGCTCCTGTGTGCTCTGCAGATGCCTGTAGTCTTAAAAGAGCTACAGACAAAATCCCAGCAGTTTGAACGAACACTCAAGTTCAGCTTCAGTGGCAAGGTCCAACACAGAATATAGATGAGAACAGTGGCTTAGGGGCCACGTGAGATGATGATACTTGTTCCATTTACCCTTCAAAAATGTATTAACTGTAGAATGTTTGTGACCTTAGGAATGCTTTAGGAGACTGACTTGTCATGAAGACCCTGCCTAATGCATATGAAGTAGCCTGCATCTCTTGTTGCTGCCAGATCTTGATAGCTCAGCTCATGCCTCTGTCCTAATGGAGCACACAAAGTGGGACAGCCAGACTCAGAAACTTTGTTCTGTGGCTGAAGTTTTGGAGCTTGGGGTTTTTCAGGGATGCTAATTTAGAAAAAAATTCTTACTTATTCAAATACTGGGTTTCCAGTCTTGGGCAAGCACCTGAAGAAGAAGCTGAAAAAGCTGGTTTATAATTGTCATTTTCTGATGGCAAAGCTACAAAACAAAGAGACAGTGCTGGGTGTTCAGCCAGCTGCTAACTACAGCCATGCTGGAAAGAGGCTGAACCACAAGAGCTACGCTTAATTTGCACACTGAAGGAGGCCACTGAGAATTGACTGGGGAAACCTCGAGAAAACAAAACACTATGATTTTATTTCACAGCTTCATTGTAAAAGAAGCTTAAAAAGTCACTGCTGAAAGTCAGCTTTGCCTGGTGATTTTTTCTCTTGTTGAACTGAGGATGATGTAGCACAGAGCCTAAGTGACAGGAAGAGGAAGGTTTGGAAGGTGACTCACTACCTTTTTCACAAGCAGAGGCGAACACTTAATTATGGGGAATATGAAATTAATACCTAGACAGACTCATAGCTGCCTTTTAATAATAAGTAAGAGTACTTCCTCTGGTGGCATAACACTGTACATTTGAAAGAGCTGTCCTATGAGGAGACTGCATTTTCCCCAGCACTGGAAAGATGCTGAATAGTCATCACATAGCAATACATGTTCTGAGTTTCTGTTCTTCCTTCTCATAACAGACATGAAAAGGAACAATCAAGGCTAATAACAAGTTAGTAAAGAAGGGATTCCTGTCTTAAGGCCTCTGAGTGCTTTGCTCAAATATAATTAAAAACAAGAGTTTAAAGGAAAAAAATCCTTGTCCAGTAAGCAGAACAATCATAAATTTATCCTGTCTGGGAAAATAGAACCTTTCCAGAGTATCTGAATATACTTAAAGTAAGCACCTAGCAACACTGCACACACTTAAATATGCCTGGCCACTAGCTCCAAGCAGTTCATATATCAGGAGAAAGAAGTCTGGGCTACTTGCACATGTATGTGGAAAATTTTTGCATGTATGTGGAAACAGTTAAAAATCACTGGAAGTTAACATGCATCTTCTCAGGGTGATACCATGTCAGTGTTGCCTCTTCTTTCAACTCATCTGATCTTAGTCACCACAGTAAGAGGTAGTCAACAGGCAGCACCAAAGATTTGCCAGATATTTTTCAGTTTTGCACGCTACAATGGTTTGCTGTCAGCCCTATCAGAAGCAAGTAGTGAGCACAGCTTTCCCAGCAGTGTGGCACTGCTGATTCCCAGGCAGAGTGCTGCACGCTGTCCTCTTGCCTTGCTAGGAACAGCCCGCACTCCTCATGGCAGCCCCACATGCAGGGCACTACAGCAGTCTGCTGGTTGCCTGGAGAAGTTGCGGATGCCCCATCCTTGGAAGTGTTCAAGCAGGTTGGATGGGGCCCTGAGCAACCTGATCTAGTGGGTGGCACCCCTGATTATGGCCAGGGGTTGAAACTAAATGATGTTTAAGGATCCTTCCAACCCAAAGCATTCTATGATTCCATGATTCTATGATTTACATTAATGCTAGAAGTGAAACCCTGAAATGAGATGTGAAGGCCATATCTTCCAACAGTTTCAAGATGAAAGAAGTGATTTCTGACCAGACATTAAATTTGTTCCTATATTCAATTGATCTATAGGGGAAGGAAGACAAAGACAACTTTTTGAAACCCTGGAAACCCCCTTGCCTCAAACCAGTTGCAACAGGATGGATGCCACCATACAAGCAACAGCCTTTAGAAATGTTTTAGCTATTCCTCAGATTCTTCTGATTGACTTCAACTGTTTGATACCCACTGCTGGGTGCCAAACAAGTGGCAGAACACTATAGAGAGGAACTGATCCTGCACAACCTGGCTAATTGATGCAGTCAGGTCATCAATTTCTCATAGTCATCAAAAGCTATGTAACACATATTGGGTCTCAAAGTTATTCCAGTCATTAGTTTTTCTCTGCTAGACTCTGATCTGGTAACAAAGAAGCCCACAAGACACACTTTCTTTTGTTCACACACCTATGGGAATTCATTGAATCATGGAATGGTTTAGGCTTGAAAAGACCTTTAAGACCTCTGAGTCTTATACTAACTCAGCATTGCCAGGTACCCCACTAAACCATGTCCCTGAGCATCACACCTGCACATTTTTTGAACAGTTCCAGGGACAGTGATTCTACCACTTGCCTGGGAAGCTTGTTCCAATGCTTGAAAACCTCTTCTGTGAAGAAATTTTTCCTCATATCCAGTGTAAACCTCCACTGGCACAATTTGAGGTCGTTTCCTTTTGTCCTATTGCTTGTTAACTGGAGAAGAGACCAACCCCCACCTGGATACAGCCTCCTTTCAGGTAATTGTAGAGAGCAATAAGGTCCCTCCTGAGCCTCCTTTTCTCCAGGCTAAATAATCCCAGCTCTCTCCACCACTCCTTATCAGACTTGTGCTCCAGGCCTGCCCTATCTCCATTGTTCTTCCCTGGACTTGCTCCAACACCATATATGCCTTTTGCTTCCTGATTTAAAAAGCAATCCAGAGTTACCACCTATGAACCTGGTCCTGATTTGTACAGTAAAAAGTGTAATACTTTAGATAATCTGACCTCCTGTCTTATCTGGAGGAAACATGGCTTGACGGAATTCATCCACCCACAGGAAGATGCATTTAAATTTACAAAATAACGCTAGAGCTTTTGTAAAGATGGGTAAAGTGATCTTTGATGAGTGTGTCTGCTCTGTCAGAGCCTTTGTCTACTATCACCAACATCTTGAAGTCCTTCCCAATATTATGGAGAGTTTGGTACAGTACTGTAAATGAATTTGGTTGGAAAAAATAGTTTTTCAGGTTCTTCCAAAGTTCTTTTCAAGGGTCTGCCAAAAATTCTTGAGAATAATACATGGTGATATAGAAAGATCATCAAATATTGTCATCTATGTTGTGCCTACCTATACTGGGCACGGACTAAATCTAAGTCTTCAGAGCTGTCAGCTTTAATCATTAGAAGATTATTTGTAGAAAACTGATGTGGAAGGAGAAAACATTTGGAAGAAAGGCCTGTGTTTCTTGCAGCTAATCAATTAATTTGCTGGTGTTGTTGTATGTGTGTATCTTCATTTCCTGTGATAATTGTGCACATTAAACAATTCAAACACACCTAAATGCTCATCTGCATGGCTGATCTCCTTGCTTAATCAATACACTTTCAGACCTAATTTTTCTGCACATAAAAATGTTTCCTTCAGAATGTACCTTCCCAAACCACTTTAAATATCTCCATAGACAACCCATGGCATAGATGTCATTTTTTACTCTTCATAAAAAACTTAAACAGTAGCCATGATGATAAGGGGTTTCTATGGCTGATATGCTTATTAGATCTTCCCTTTTAAAATTAAAAAATCTTAATAAAAATGGTGTTGAAAAACCACCAGGGACTTTCCTTGTATGAGTATTGTAGCTTTTCTTACAAAGATGTTTCAGCAACCACATAGAAAACTATTTAGGGAAAAAAAGGAAACAGCACGTTTAAAGCAAGATTAAAATAAGAGTGTGATTGATCTGAACTTCTCTTTTTTTTTTTTTTTTAATTCAAAGTTTGTTCTTCCCATATTGTTCAGGAAAATGTGCCCATGTGCAAAAGTATATGATGCCTAATTGGTTCTGAAAGTAGAGCTCATATGTAAATATGTGGTGTGAGAAGACAATGACAAATCTCCCCCATTACTCATCAGGATAGAGCTCTTGCTGATTGTCAGTGCAGTTTCCTGAGCTATCACAATTCTGTTGCTCGAAGCCATATTTCCAGAGTACCATGTATCTGTATCTGTACCATGTTTCTGTACTTAATTTAGTACAGAATATTTAGAGCTAGCAGCTGAGTTAAGTCTGAGAATGCATTTTCTCCTCCTGGCATTTAGGCTAGACCAGAAGAGGTGGGGGGAGGAAAGCATAAAAAAGAAACCTTAACCTTTTAGTATTTAATTCTGTATTTTAAAAGCAAAACTAGGGAAACACAGCTAACAGAAATAACCAGGGGAATATAACATTTAAAACTAACTAAAGAAAGTGGATTTAGTAATCTCTTTCAAAGACACTGTAAAGTCAATGGAGTTGCAGTATGTATCTCAGTATTGCATTTTTTTTTAAATATTCTTAATAGGTTTTCTTATGGCTTGGTCTCTCTCATTTTCCCCCAAATTCAGCATATGGGGAAGAGTCAGGACAGTATAAGGGTGCTGACAAATAAAGATTAAACCCAAAATGTATTAAGTTAAACTCAATCAAAAAATTGGTTTTGATCCAAACTCTTGGCTGTCTAGAGATAGTTCTTGCATCCAAACACTTTCTCCCAAATCTCTCCATAGTGGCATAGCTTGGGAATGATATAGCTACCAAGGGGTTGGTTTCTTTCTATCTTTACTTTTGGAAATGTTCTGTTTCATATAAATTACTGGCTACCACTGTTCTAGAAATCAAAGTAGAGGGAAGATAGCAGGGAGAGAAAAGACACCTTGACTCTCTAGCCCACCAGTGAGGAGACATAGCAAAGTTCAGAGTCCAAAGACCTTCTCAAATAAATATTTAATTACTAATATTAAGTAGAGCCCTCAGAAGAGAAGATGAGAGATTCTTCCCATATTCGCCAGCACACTGGTCACTCAGGCAGTCACCTAGAATACAAGAGACTAAGTGTAAGTCCTAAGTTAGGGCTAAGTTACAAAAAACTAGGTTAGAAGGTACCCTTGAGAAATTCATCTGTTGGCTTATATTAAGATGGATCTTGGTGTTTTCCTAAACACTTTTTAAGTAGGAAAATATTACTTAGACAAATTGTGCAGTTCTAGAAACCCACTTTTTAAAACACATATTTCATTAAATATATGCAACATTAAAAATGTTTATATAAATAGAAATTCTCTACTCTGAAAAAAATAAAGATTCAATGGGTCAGACAATTTTCCTGCAACTGACACCTATTAATGCTGTTCTGGGTATTCCCCTGGCATGTGGAAGTAACTGTCATCTTGCCACTAAGGATATACCCATCATACTCACTGACCACAAGGAATGCATGCAAGATACTGCTTGGGTACCCACATGAGGAATCTTTATCTGGAACTACAGCTCGAGATAGATATATGCATCTATATAGATATATATATCTATATAGATATATACATCCACTAAGAATTAGCAACTCACTGAACATGACATCATACTTAGCATTTGCAGAGGTGTAGATATTAATTCAGCCTACAACATGCAGATTTGAACCTGTGAATATTTATCAGGAAGGTCTGCTCGCTGGTTAATTGTGTCCTGCCAAATGCTGTTAAAACATTTTCTATAATTTATGTAAAGTGCAAAAGTGGGGGATGTAATGAAGTTATGTTTAGATCCCAATACTGAAACAAATGACAGGTACAGAAACCTCCTACCTTTCTCCTCAATGCGTTTGAAATTTAAGGTTAATGTAAAGAATCAAATTGCTATTGGAAGGAGACAAGAAATATACATGTTTCAGCTGATCTACACTTCCACATAAGAAGAAAGATGAGCCAATGATAGGGAAGGGAAAGAAGCTGTTAGTGGATTGTCAAAGAAAAGGAAGTGCTGGAGAAGAGGTTTTGGAATTAGGAGACTGATAAACATAAGTTCTGGTCAGAAAATCTGGAGGATAGACTTCACGCTGGAAAACTGACATCTTTCAACAGAGGAGCAATAGCTTCAAAACTGTGATCTATAAATGTGACTGCAGTATCTCATTTTGGGCCAGAAGTCCCATCTGCCTGAGGAAGTCTCCCCATCAGTCCCCCACCTCCTATGGCACAGTACAGATGTGCCCAGCATGAACACGGCTCCTCCAGCGCTGTGGGAGCTGAAGCCAGGATGAGAAACTTGCTCATAGAACAGGGAAACCAAGTCGCTGCATTACATTTTCTATGAGGTATCACTGTGCCACATTAAAATGATTTTGTCTGGAATACAGTGGCTGAAATATTGCATTCCCTTTGTTTTCAGGTATATTTCCTTATTTTTTCCAGCATTCATTGCAGTCAGCATTTTCCATAGTAATAAACAGATATTCTTCTCAGGTCTACTGCACATGCAAAAAGCAAAAAAAAACTGTCTTCCACTGCAAACAGATTTTTTTTAAATCAAGAACAACCAGATTTAAAAACTATACTCAATTGTAAATAATTAAATGCTTCAATTTTTGAAATAATTTCTAAAATTTTCTTTAAGGAGGTAGTAGGCTTCCTGGGCAGTTGAATCAATGACATTTCTTGACGTTGTAAAAAGCTGCAATTTCCACAATGGATCCTTAAGGTTAATCAGTGAAACCAACTTTCTCCTTGTTTATCTATCTACCTGCCTGGCACTGACAGAGGGAAGACAAGCCAGAATGTGGCCTCTGAATGTCTTCAGTAAATCATGTGCTTAACCCTTAGGCATCACTCCAGCCACTTTGGAACAATCTTGAAAAAACAGTACAGAAAAGGCAAGCCTATTCGTTCTATTGACTCAAGCATTTGCACATATGCTACCTCAGCACCGAATATTGTGAATTTATCATTAGATCACTTCATCTGATACTTCTTTTTCATTGGTTGGAGCTGAAAGTCTCAGTTAGAAAAAGCTTTCTTGCAGAAGTGAGCCTTGCCATTGGATCAGCACATGCTGCATGGTGTGTTTTGCAAACGTGTGGCTAATGTGCAGGTGACAGGAAGGGGAAGCAAAGCTGATATTTGTTTCTGCCATTTCTTACCCAGTTCCATCAGAGAAGCCATCTTGCTCAAAGGTTTCCCCTGGTGTTAATCTCCTAATAGCTTGGTTTTCCTCCACCCCATTGATTCATTGGTCCAATCTTCTTCAAATTTCAACAAAGAGAAAAAAAGAAAAAAAAAGTGTTTCCCCATTTCCAATAGAAATCCCTGAACTAGTTCTCTGCCTTTTCCTGTCAGAGGCCTATGGGTTAATACTTGATTAAAGGAAAGAGGTAGGTATTTGTCTCCTGCCTGGAAAGAAATTCTTTGCCTCTTTGCCAGGGAAAACGTCTGATCCTGTTGCAATGATTTTTCTTTTAATTGAAATGCAAAGATCTTATCTTTTTATTACTCTTTTATTGTTGATAACCACTCCACTTGCTCACTCCCCACAAATGTCCAGCTTACATATACAACCAGGGAAGCAGTTCATTTTTCTTCCATTTTAGCTTTAATCATTTGCCTAACAACTGAATTGTGCCAGAGTGGTTCATACATCCCTTCCCGCACCAGCGTCTCTTTCTCAGATGCCTGGTCTGTGTCTGTGCCTCTCTAATTTTCAGGCACAGATTGGCCCAGTGACTGCCTCCGGGTCTATCAACTGCCTGAGGTGTGGGAGACCACTTTATGGGAATTCAGTCACACGGGCAGATGCAAAAATAACAGTAAACGAGAAATTTGCAGTGAAAGGGAAACATTGCATGCAAGTTATACGCCTACTGCTCTCCTAATTTAGGTTCTTTGTGGCTTTGCATCGCCATACGTTCTGTAATATCAGATTAGTGCGTGGGGAAGCGGCGGCTGCATGGATGGAGCCAAGGTGCAGGAAATCTGGGGTTTATTCTCAGCTCTGCCTGCTGAGCTGAGGTGCAGGAAATCTGGGGTTTATTCTCAGCTCTGCCCGCAGAAGCACAGCTTGACCAGACTGCTTGCCAGCACACAGGGAGAGCCCTGCTGCCGGCTGCACGCCTGCCCTGCTGCTGGGTTGAAGGCTGCCCTCAGAGACATGTCCTGGGAGAGCAGCTGTGGGCACCTCCACAGCCTCATGGTTTCCACAGCAGCTCCACTGCATACAGAGCAGCAGGCGTTTGGGGACTTCTTGTAACCAGGACAGTCACAAATGTCTAAACCCTGCCTTTTTCTGTGTGAGACAGTCCCCCTCCTCCTAATACCAATTTTCTGTCAATTCTGACATATGTGTGAGCATGTGTTTGTGTACAAACAATACCACTTCGTCTGTTGCTCTCTTACTACTGTTGTTCTTAAGAACCTCTCCCACCACTGTAAGTTCTCAGCTGCTACCTTAAGTCTCTTAATGCCATCTGTGTTTCTGCCCTCCTCCCTTTTTCTTCCTCCTTCCCATACTCCTCTTCCCTTAGCACATTTTCAGTTCTGGTTTTGACTGTCTCTTTCCCTCCCCTCTCCAGCCCCAAAAATGCCCCTGCCACAGGAATGTGTTCAGAGTGTGGTACTGTGAAGTGCCTGCATATGGATGAACACACCAGTACAGGATCTGTGCTCCTGATAACTGTGCTGCAGCTGTGCTACTGGTCAGATCTCATCATATTGCAAACCCTCCTGAAGAAAAAACGACTGCTCTTACACGGTCTTGTAGGACAACAAGCCTACTGGGACCCCATCCTAGCAGGAATTACAGGCATGCTGTCCCTTTCCCCTTCTGCCCCTAATTCCCCCACCACACAGCATGTCACACCAGCCCACAGCTCATACCAAGACTGCAGGTGTGCCAACCACTGCCTGCCATGGAAATAGACATCATCACCATCCCTGTGCCACAGGGGTGTGGTAAAGTTTCATTCCTTAACTAAGGAATGTGTGTGTATGACAGGCTCAGGGTCTGTGCAGTTGTGAACTTGCGGTATCTCTGGTTTGGGATACTACACCTGGAAACATATGAGAATATTAACTGAATGTTAGCTGCAAGGTTTGTTCTTGAAGGCGTTTGTTCTTGTTCTGCAGTTTGTTGCTGCAGTTGGACAGATACATTTAATATGTATTACTGTTTCTATCTGTGCAAGAAGAAAACCCAGATTATACACCTGGAAAAGATGAAAGAACTTTTGTATAGTTCTGAGTGAAGAGGTAGATGTTTTTTCTCAGTTCAATTTAGACAATGTTAGCTACATCTCATACTAAATAGGTATTTCTGCCCACTTTTCAGTTATCATTATATTACTAGAACTGACAGAGAGATATGTTCTGTAAGAATTAAAAAAGAAAAATAATCTTCTCTTCAGATCAAATGGTATTTTCCTGAAGTTACACTGCAAAGAAAAACACAGGTTTTAGAAATGTTACATACATAGGCTGAAGTCTAACACTCAGTGTAAGAGTAGCAGTTCTCTCAAATATGGTTAAGAGTGCTGGGTGCTAACTATAGAAAATGCATTTTTCCTCCATTAAGTCTTCCAGTGCAGGCTGGTTCTGTATCAGATCATATTAGTCATCCCAGAAACCTTCTGAAACATAATACCGCCCTTCATTGGGAAGGGGACAAAACAGAACTGCAGCTCTGGAACCTTTATCACACCTCCAGGAGCACTGCTGAACTCTACTCTTTATTTATCTGTCAGTGGACTACTGGGACTACTAAACACATGTATATAAGTTTTTAAAAAATGGCATCACTAACTGATAGATACTATTTGAAGAACCCTTTAGCTTTTGTTTATCAAACTGTCTCCAGTAAGAGCTACACTCTTTGTAAAGATTTAGCCATGCAGTCAGTGCGATGGTCTAGCTTGGAAATTTTAAGTATCAGTGAGATGTTGAGTGTGTGAGAGTGTGTGTTTATGAGTGTGTGTGTCAGCAGCAGTTCAAAGCAGGATGTGTTGTTGAAAACTTGAATTGCATGCAGCAATGATATAGACCTGATAAGACTTTACTGTATTGCATCCTGATAAATGTCACGGAGCAAGAAACACCATCAGCATCTCACTGTGAAGACCAAACCAGAAAATAGCACCAGTGGTGGCAAGCCAGTTGAATCAACAACCAGCAGTGCCCAGGCCTGAGAGCTTTCTTCAACTCTGCCATCACCTAAAACATCTTGGGCATGAGGTGCTGCCTCCTCTTGCCCGTGCTGGCACCCAAGATGCAAGCCAGATAGGAGACCTAATTAACAACTGTTTGGTTTTGTCAGGTACATTTTCAGATAAAACTAATTTCCTGATTCGACATGCAAAAAGAAAATGGGAAGGTGAAACTGGACAGAGAGAAGGAAGGCTGAACTGACCTTCTGAACATCATTTGCAGCTCTGTTGGCAGGACATGCTCTGAGACCACACTGGCAGGGAGTGTGCCTTAGCACAAAGACTAAGACATTGCAAAGATGCAATGTCAGGACAAAAGTTCTGTAAATTCAAAAGCCACTTAGAGTACATCATGTAAACAACCTTTGCAATACAGGTTTTGCATTGTGGGAGGAGGTGTGAATTAATTAAATGCAGAGTCAGCATACAAAGAAAGCTGAAGTACATTTCTGAAATATGGCAGCACCTCACGTGCAGCAGCAGCATTGTTTTCTTATTGGTTCTGTGTTTTCACAATCCACTCTATTTCAAAGGAAACCAGTATATCTTTGTTTTCAAAATGGAAAAAAGCAGTTCTGGTTTTAATTTTCTGTCTAACTATGTTGTCACACGCACAAGGCACATACACAGATAATTGAAACAGACTGACAATTAAAATCTTGCACTGCCATCCTGTGGTGAATGCCAGTAAAACAGGAGGTTGTTCTGCTCATAGACACGCGGGTGATCCTCTCGGAAACGCGGAGGCTACACAGAAGAGCCAGCAACAGCTCAAGCACCAAAAGCCAGCTCCGTGTTACCCCGGAGAGTAGAGTAGAATCTCCAATTACATTATTTCTCATTATTCCTCCAGGTCTTCTAGAGACCTTTCGGAAGACACACAGCCCATCCCCAGGAATACAGATTCTTTTATGGGAAACTATTCTGGATTAGCAGTGAATAGCACCTAAGACACAGCAGGCCAGGTACGGTAAGCACAGATGGGCTGGAGGGGAAACATCAGAAGTCACTGAGAACTTGACAGGGCTTTAACTGGCAGTCTGGGGAGTACTTTGGGCTTGACTTTGACCTATGAAAAGTATAGCAAAGTTCACTTGTAAATAGGTCAGAAATTCCTGCTCACTGGCTAAATGAATTTTTTTCCAGTGAATCACTACTAGGCTTAAGAAGAAAAAAAAAGGGGGAGACCAGCCAAAAGGGCACAAAGTCAGCCAACAAGGGAAAGAGAGAAAAGGAGATGTCATACAAATAGCGTGCAAAGTATGCAGTTGAAAAGTAAAATGTTTACCAGATCTTGACCACAATTGAATTCTATGTGAGGATAGCTCTGACTTGTGCTATCGCACCTGATGCTAGTTTTTCTACTATGATTTTTCTCCTATAAAAATGTACATTTAGTATACTGAATGTTGCCCCAGATGCATACACTGTTCACTTACTTTTCTAAGACAGCAGCATTTTTGTCAAACCGAGAAGAATAGAACACATAAATTTCTCCAAGAACCAGTGGTGGAGTGGTTCATCAGTACAGTGTGGCTTCATAGCTTACTATATCTCCATCAGGGGACTAACCTCATAAACATTGTCATAGTCTAGGACTGCACAACAAGAGCTGGCCTCTCCACCTGTGTGATGCATCAAAAGCTATAAAAAGCTGGCATCTGGAAGAGAGAAGATCCTGACTGAGGATCATTTCTCTCCTCTGTTTTAAAAGTGCCCATCAGAAAGATCAGGGGGAGTCCAAACTTTGCCATCCTGAGAACAGATTATAAAAATGTCTCCTGCAAAATATCCCTAAATGAGAAAAAAAAACCCTCAGAACCATCCATACAGCAAGTTTTCAGATTAAGTAAAAGGGGGAACAAGATTTACCTCTCAGCTTGTGCAGACACCCACGTGGCTTCTACATGTTTCAATATATGATTATGGGTTTATTAGTAATGTGTATGGAACCCCACTTTCCCCAGTTCAGAGGCTCACAACTAGAGCGACTGCCATAATTTATGGTTTTTTTAAGATCAGCTTATGAAGCTTCCATGATTGTCTCTTACATAGTATATGCTATGTCTTCTTTGATCATTTATTGTCCTGTCTTCTCCCTTCTTCTTCAGATGTTCTTCTTTTCATCCCTGCTTTGAATAAAATAAAATTATGCTTACCTCACTCTTGTCACCTGGTAATGACTTCTGTCTCCAGCATGTCCTTCCTCAGCAAGACACCAGACCAAATGACTTTTTTGTTGTCCCTTCAATCAGCAGCTCCCTGATTGATCACTTTTGATTCTCTTTATCTTCTTCGCAGTGCTATGACTTTTCTTTGCTTAAAAATCACAATTGACAGCTTCTTTCTTCCCCCTCTACATAACTGCTTGGTTTTCTGAACTTTTCCTGATACACAATAAGCAGGGAAGTATTACCTCCAATCCTGTTCTGAACTTTGAATTTATCTGTCCCATTTTGCCTGTGTAGAAGAAATTCTTCTTCTGTGTAGAAGAAACAATATGATTTTTTCCCAGTTTAGTAGAACTTTTTTCTCTGTTGCTCTAAATAAACATTTTTTTTCTTGTTTAAGTAAGAGTTTTCTTAGTATTTTCAATATTTGTTTTTCTTAAGAACCACCCTATTGCACTCTGCTAGAAAAAAGACAGTGGAGAAAGGCAAGTCCTTCTACGCTGGGGGAGCACTTCAGCCCCACCACCTGCCAGGGACAGGGCAAAAATTGAGATCTGATAAAAATTTATTTCTCTTTTTTCTTCCCCTTCCTCTTCCCCTTCCCCTTCCCCTTTCCCTTCCCCCCCCCCCCCCCCCCTTTCCTTTCTCTTTTTTTTCCCCCAATTTTGGCCTGCCATAAAGAGAGGGGCAGGGTAAAAGTTGAAAAATTTGGACTCAATAAACCTTTCACACAAGTCTGATAAGAAGAGCAGCTGTTTCATTATGGCAGGGCTTTCTGGCTGGTTTTCATTTCTATACATTTTCCAGTGGATGTGAGGGGAAAAGAAATTTTCCCAGCTGTAGACTACTAGACAGCAAAGTGTCTTTCTTAATCACCATCCATGGACTCAGCAGTCCCAAAAGCCTGCACAGCACAGACTGGAAATCACTGCTCTAACATTTTGCAGTCACAAACAGCCTAGGTTATAAAAATTCCCCATCCTGTCTGGTTGATGGCCCAGTCTAGCACTTGAATGAACTTCTGTTGTGATGGCACAGGAAACTCTGTCATCAGTTTCTCTTCTGAAATGAAAATGTTTAGACATGTCTCACTTCTGAAGAGGAGGAAGGGATTTAAGTTGTATGTATCCCTGCTAAGGAAAGGGAGAAGTGTTCATTCACGCTTCCGAGTCATGCACTTCAAAATTATGTGGGCTTTGAGATGTGAAGTGTGACTGTGAAGGCATCGTGGGAGCAGCCCTAACCTAAATAAATAATGGTTTACTTTATGACTAAAGACAGCAACCTGTAGGGTTTTCAAGGGCAGGACCAAAAAGATGTGTCTGTGCTGGTGTGTGTATGGGTAGACGGCCACATACCTGACGATGTGCATGCAGTAATCTCCAGTGCAGCTGATCTGGCATAAGCCAGTCTTGATGCTGTTATACAGAAAAACTTCCATGCACAGGTATTTGCACTGCTGAACATACACCTGTGCAATACTAACCCCACTCACAGAAAGGAACTGCAGGGAAAATGTAACACTAACATTCACAAATGGTTCGTTTTTTATATCTTCTTCTTTCAGGTTGCCCAAGAAAAACAAAAATTAAAAAGCTAAATTAGTCTCTGCTATATTTCCACTGAGGAGCACAGAGCTTTGCCAAAGATATTTTCTGGGAAAAAAAAAGATCCTCTGTTAACACAGTATGAAAACCACATTTTCAGACACTAAGAGACAGCCGATGGAAAAGCTGCTGACAGTGCAATTTAAACTGCCTGCTAATTGATTATTGCAATGCTAAGAATTTGCATTATCTCCTTTTGAAGGCAATTGACAATATTTCTGATAGTTCAGTGGGAGTGGGATCAAGCTGCAGATCTGCATTTTATTGTATTCTGTGTGTTAAAGTCATTCCCTGGGTTGCTTCTGTAAAAGCCAGGAGAAATACTGGCAGAAGGTCTTTGGCTAAGAATTCAAGAATCTAGAGTCAGGAAAGGATTTCCAGAATGGAAACTACCCAAACCTCTTTCACACAGGATGCTCACATCCAGCACAAGCTGCCTTAGTTTCTGATAGTAAGCCCTGCCAGCTTTTGAGAAGGGTAAAGCTTCCCTTCCTACTGGATTGCTCAAAACACAGGATGAGGTTATTTAGCTTCCCCAGCTGGAATCTGTCACTGGTTATCACAGTGGATACAATAAGGTGTCAGGGCACAGAAGAGCTGTGAGACCTTTTAAATGCCTCCATATTTTTTCATACTATTTAAAAGTGATACCACCTTGCAGACTTCTTGTACTGAGGAGTTATACATAAACAGCTACAAACTCCCTGCCATAGGGAATGGCCAATCTGTGACTCCTGAACAACTCCTGCATCACTTCTGAGTAGTTCAGCAACAGCTCCCATAATAACATTACATCATGTAATTGGCAAAGGGGCTGTCTAGCACCAGGGCAGCTGGTCCATTCAAATCCCCAGCCACAGGGGAAGCTGAGAGTGACTTTGCCCAGACACCCTGTGCCCCAGCTGCACACCTGGGCTCCAGGCTGGAGAAGGGTCCCTGGGCTGCTGGTGAGCTGCTGTCACGGCCTGTCTGCAAACCACCCCACAGCTCTCCCAGGAGCACTGAGAGATGGAGCAAGAGTCTCATGGCTCTCCCCCATTTGCAGATCTCTCTAAGCCACTTGGAGATTTTGGGAGGTTGACCACCTTGTACTCTACACACTCCCAAGGATTACTATGGAACAGGTATTAGTGAGGATTAAGTATGCTGTGACAGGCTTACAGCATCAGTCATCAATGAATAGGAAAACACTCAGCCAAGTCATCTTTAAGAGGCATTATATAATAAATTTTGAATTTGCATTAAAGCTACAACATATAAAGCAGGGTAACGTGTTTTTATTTTAAAAGAAGTCTTAGCTAAGCATGTTTCAACCTTAAATAACTACACTGCAGATTATCTTGTTTATCTTCTTAGAAGTCAGCCGTATTTTTACAATGTATGTATTTTTAAAAATCGATCATTTTCAAAGAAGTGCTTTGCTGCAGGGCTGTATCTACCGCCACAGTGCTTTCACCCAACAGTTCTGTGAATCTGATATCTACACCATATGCTTTTGTTCATGCTAGGTATTCAAATACAAAGGCGTGGTTAAATTCTGATGTCCTTTTTGAGGGGAAGACTGGGAAAAACATCTGCCTCTTGATGGAAGCAATCTGGTATAACCAGACATGAAGTCAAGCATCCTAATACGGTGCGCTCCTTAGGATTCTACTAGCTTCATAGAATTACAGATTCTTCCCCTAATGCTCTCATCACACACCATCTCAGGGATTTTCCCTTGCACCTACCTAGGATTGATTGGTGCAAATATTTTGTCAACTTTTGTCTCAGGGTAATCAATATAACAAAAAACAATAATAATTATTATGTAGATTTCTGTTGTTATTCTCCCATCTGAGCTGTTCATCTGCACAATTACAGGTGCAGAGAAAATCACAAAATAGTTACTGTGGAAGGAGGGGCTGCAGAGGCTTCCTGAGGTCAGCAGTATTGCAGAAGCTGCAGCACACCTTTAGTTTGTTCCAGAGATAAGAGTTAACATATCAGAATTGCTAAGGGGAGGTGAGCTCTTCTCACTTCATCCCTGACTTGAAGTGTCAGAATTCAGTCGCTCCATCAAACCCACCAGTGAGGGATCAAATATTGTGTATCCTTACCCCTCCAAGGAGGCCTGGTAAGATAGATATGACATTGGAACATAGAAAAGCTGTGTGGTAGGCCAGCTTTCAAGAAAACGACAGGTGTTAAAGCTGCATGACCTTAAATGGGTGTCTTTGAGTGAGGGGGATTAGCAGGCAAAAGGAAAACAGAGCAACCATCAGTTTGATATGTGTAGAGCAAATAAAGCCAGACCATTTTTGTGCCATGGTTCTGCTCTGCTGCCAAGACTATCTTCCCCACAGACAATAACGCGAGTAATAATTCAGTACCAACAAAGTTTGTTTACCTGAGCTAACCTTCAAACACAAGGCAAGATTACACTTAGGGAATATGGACAAAATTGACAGTCTTTCCTGGTTTTCTTTAAGAGGTTATTCTCTAGGGCAGAAATGGGGAAAAAAAAAAAAAAAACCAAAAAAAACTAACCACCACCAAACCACCAAAGATGCCTATGAATATAAATATGAATATGAAGCTTGTCCCTGGTGCTTCATGCTGTGCTAGGAGTGTCCTGTCACCAGTTTTCCACTCACAGATGCTTTGCCCAGGGGACAATATCAGGAACAATACTGTTTAACATTATCATTAATTGTCGTAGCGGCGGGAGAGATGCGACACACTATATGCGATGAATAGCAAATCTCGAAGTTTATTGAAACTCTACACATATTTATATTAGTGTTAATGAAGCTTATACATATTGCAAAAGCCGAGCTCATTATTGGTTAAAGCACACTTAGATCAAACACACTTACTTCTATCTCTTAACAATTATTTTGCTTCTATGTGTACATTCTTCTAATTTCTCTACCTTGGGATAGCTACATTTTCTGGCAAGCAATTTTCTCTCTCGTCTTCCCGTTTTAGAGAAGGTCACTGTGACCTTCGCCCATAATTGGGCACCGGTTGCTCAGTTCCCAGCTTGTTTCTCTTACCCTTATCCATCGGTATCACATCGGAATGTCTTTTCTCAGCTAACCAATTATCCAAAAAGCTCTCTACAATTAATGACCTTGACCATGGTGCAGAGTGCACATTCAGCAAGTCTGCAGCTCATACCAAGCTGGGAGGAGTGGGTGACAGGCTAAATTGCTGTGCTGCCATCCAGAGGGACTTTGACACCCTGGAGAAATGGGGAGAGAGGAACCTCATGAAGTTCAAGAAAAGGAAATCCCATGTTCTGCCTGTAGGGAGGAACAACTCCAAGCATCTGGACAGGCTGGAGGCCAAGTGTCTGGGAAGCAGCTCTGCAGTGCAGGCCCTGAGGACCCTGATGGCCACCAAGCTCCCCTTGAACAAGTAAAGGTAAACTTTGCAGCAAAGAAGACAACAGCATTCTACGCTGCACTAGGAAGAGCACTGCCAATAGGTTTAAGGGAGGTGCTCCTTCCCCTGCACTCAGCACTGGTGACCCCACATTGGGTGTGCTGGGGCCAGTGCAAGAGACTGGAATAACAGGAGCAAAGGGGCACAATGCTATTAAAATGCTTGGAGCATCTGTCACGTGAGAAGAGATGAGATGAAATGAGAGAGAGAGCTGGGATGGTTCAGCCTGGAGAACAGAAGGCTCCAGAGGGATCTTACCAATGTGTATAAACATTTGATAGAGATGGGGGAGGGTTGATAAAGAAGACAAAGACAGACTTTTGTCAGTGGTGCCCTGTAAAAGGACAAGACACAATTGGCATGAACTGAAGCATACAAAATTCCACTTAATCACAAGAAAAAGCTTTTTTTCAATGTAAGGTCAGTTGTACACTGGCACAGGTTGCTCACAGAGGCTCTAGAGTCTCCGTCCTTGGAGACAGTCAAAACCCAATTGGACGTGACCCTGAGAAACCTGCTAGTTGCCCCTGCTTTGAGATGGGGAGCTAGGACTAGATGATTGCCAAAGGTCCCTTCCCACCTCAGCTATTATTTCATCCTTTCCTTGACTATTATGACAACCAGTCTTGATGGAATTGGATTTTGCTAGATTTGGAAGTCTAAGAAGTTTTAATAGTGGAATTCCTGATGAATTCTCCTGATCCTTGAGGCTACCTTTTTTCCTTTGCACTCTCGAGGCAGTGGTCAGCCTGCTGTCCCTGAGCAAAACAGTATCAATCCACTCTACAAAAGAAAGAAGGCTGGGTGTGAGATAAAAACACTGAGGTGAGAGTTGAGGAGAAATCCTGCAAGTCAGCACTTCCTGGTAGAGTTTGAAGGTGGCCTCATTAGAGCTCACTGGGGGTTCAAAGTTCAGTTTTCATGTGGAAGAGAACAAGGGCATATTGCTTCAGTGCTGATTATTTTTATTTTCATTTCAGATTTTCAGATTTTATTTATTTCAGATTATGAAAGAGGAAATAAAGTAACACAAGTAGTAGAGAGATGGAATACTACGCAAAAAGTACTCACCTTTTATGAAGCAGCTTTACCACATGTGCAGGACAGCATGAAAAGAATATTAAGAATAATACACAATACAATATGCCATTGTATCTGTGTACAAGGAGCTGATAATAGAGGCACAGCAACTTTCACTCCAAAATTTCCCAGTTTCTGGTTGTTGGTGATGGTGGCTGTCTCACAACCCAAGCTCATAATGATGTTCATAGCGATGTTTGGCAGGTCCAGTTCCCAACCAGTCCACACTGGCCTTGTTTTAGGGTCTCTCTTAACTAATGTTAAAAGGGAAAAACTCAGGAGTACCTACTGTTTGGAGACTGCCTGTAGACTGTATGCTGACAGGCTTCTCCCTGTTAAGGAAACTTCCCTGTCTGACCATCCAGGAGCCCTCTGACATCACCTAATCTGGGACCAAGGCCCCTTTGGCAGCTGCATCCCCCATACTCCCAGACAGACCAGGTTTCCTTATGGGCTCAACCCCAGGTTTCCTTTAGCAGAATCTCAGACATCTTGACCCTTAAAATAATTTAATCATGGTGCAATATAAAAAATAACAGCTTGAGGTGGGTACCTCTAAGGAGCGGCAAAGGAAACCCTGGGCTTTTATACCCTTTAAGTTCAAGTATGGAAAAGTCTGGAGTCACCAGCTCCTCCTGTGTCTCTGGGTTGCCCAGGTCCCCTGGGTACACCACAGGTCCCCAGGCCCTTTGTTATGCAAAGGGTTGGCAGGTCATGGCCTCTCGCCTTGGGCTCAGGTTCAGTTTCCTGCCCCTCCAGTGCTCCACCTGCAGCTCACACTGCACCTGCATACTGAGCTATGGGCACTACATGTATTCCTCAACATCCCTACCAAAATCCTGTCCACTAGCAAGCCAGTCACTCTCTGGAAAAGACTCCTTGTGGAAGACCATGGCATCTGCTGCTCTGAGTTCTTAGGTCAAGATGTTAATTCAGGGAACAGCAACGAGGTAAAAAGATTTGGTGCACTTGCTAAACAAGCACTAGAGATCCTGAGGTAGTTGAGCATTCCCATGGAAGCTCAGAGCATCTCATTGCTCCATAGCAGGCTGCACAAGGTTTTGCACATGGCACAAGGCCTCCATCCTTGGCATGTGGCTGAAGAGATAAAAGTACCCTGCCATGTGGCTGCCGTGGGTGGGAAGCATGTCCATGGCATCTTTTGGTGGAGAACATACACCCTTAGGGATGTCTCTGACCTCAGCTCCAGTCAGCCCTGCTGGGCTTGTTTGGCTGTGCCTCTGCTGGGCCATGTCCACATCCAAGCTCCTCCGTGGCTACATCCACATCCAAGCTCCTCTCTGCCCTATTCCTCCTCCCTGCCCTGCCAGTGTACTGCGGTGTGGGGCCAGTGCCACGGGGAGCTGGCTGCTCTGCCAGGCAAGGGTGCCCTCCTCTTCCACCTGCCCTCCCACCCAGGGGAGAGCTGGAGAATGCTGCAGAGCTTCCACAGGCTCCTCAGGGTCCAGGCCTCAGGCAGCACCCACATAGAGCAGAGTGAGGTGACTGTCCAAATGTGTTCTGCAAAGGTGCAGCCTCACCTCGGGTGCTGTGTGCAGTTTTGGGCACCACAATATAAAAAACATATAAAGCTCTTATAGAGTCTCCAAAGGAGGTCCACAAGGATGGTGAAGGGTCTTGAGGGGAAGCTGTATGAGGAGCAGCTGAGGACACTTGGTCTGTTCTGCCTAGAGGACACTGAGAGGGGACTCAGTCCATAGCTTCCTCACAACACGAAAAGCAGGGGCAGGCACTGATCTCCTCTCTGTGGTGACCAGTGCCAGGACCCAAGGGAAAGGCCTGAAGCTGTGTCAGGGGAGGTTTAGATTGGTGCTCTGGATTTTGCTAGGGTAGAGTTAACTTCATTCACAGTGGCTGGAATGGGACTGTGTTTTAGATTTGTGCTGAGCACAGGATTGCACAGGATTGATAATTTACAGATGTTTTTGTTATTGCTGAGCAGGACTGGCACAGAGCCAAGGCCTTTTCTGCTTTCCATACTGCCATGCTGGCAATGAATGTGCAGGTGCTTGGGAGGAGACACAGCCAGGACAGATGAAGTGACCCCAACTGACCAGAGGGATATTCCAGACCCCACAACATCATGGTCAGTAAATAAAGTGGAGGGAGGAATGAGGGAGGGGGGGGCATTGGGAGTGATGGTGTTTGTATTCCCAACTTGTGACACGTGATGGGGCTCTGCTCTCCTGGGGATGGCTGAACACCTGCCTGCCCATGGGAAGCAGTGAATCAATTCCTTGTTTGGCTTTGTTTGAGCACATGGCTTTTGGTTTTCCTGTCATCCTTTCAACCCATGAGTTTTCCAGCTTTTACCCTTCCAAGCCTCTCCCCAGTTCTGCTGGTAGGGCAGTGAGAAAGTGGCTGTGTAAGGCGTGGCTGCTGGCTAGGGCTAAACCAAGACAGTCGGATAACAGGAAAATAAAAGGGGCTAAGCCGAGACAGTAAGTCGGATAATAGAAAAATAAAAGGGTCTTCACCTAGAGTATGGCTGAGCACTGGAACAGGCTCTCCAGGGAAGTGGTCACAGCACCAAGCCTGACAGAGTTCAAGAAAGGCTCAGACAACGCTCTCAGGCACATGATGCGATTCTGGGGGTGTTCCGTGCACGGCCACTAGTCGGATCCCAAGATGCCCGCGGGTCCGAACTCGGGATATTTCCAGTTCCGGTTCTGTGAGGCCGCTCGGGGCCGGCGGGCGGGGCGCGGGGGCTGCCGGGAGCCGTAGTTGCTCCCCGCGCCGCCCTGCGGGCCGGGCCGCCACCGCCTGTGCCTTTAAGCGAGGCCGGACGCGCGGCGCGGCGCCTGCGCGGAGCTGTCGTGACCCCGCCGCCGTCGGCACCACCCGTGACTGTCGGGGCGTCCCGAAACGCCCCGGCGGCGGTAGCGCCAGGTCCGTCCCTACTGCCGGGCACCCCCGACTCACCCTCCGCCGCCGGACGGGGCGATGGAAGAGCGGCCGGAGCGGGGCAGCGGGCCCGGCGCGGAAGGCCCGGCGTCGGTGGCGGAGATTCGCGCTCCCGGTCCGCGGCCGCTGCGTCTGCTGGAGTGGAAGGTGTCGGTGGGGGCGGCGGTGCAGATCGGGTCGGTGCTGGCGCTCTGCGCCCCGCTGCCGCCGCCGCCCGCCCCGCGCCCCGCCGGCCCCGCCGCCGCCCCGCTGCCGCCCGCCGCCAGCGGCGCCTCCGCCCGCCCGCAGCGCGGCGGCCCCGAGCGCAGGCTGCGCGCGGAGCGGCCCGGCGTGGTGCGCGAGCTGTGCGCGCGGCCCGGCCAGGTGATCGCGCCCGGGTGAGTGCGGGCCGGGGGCGGGCGGGCGAGGGGGCCGCCTTGGCGGGACGCGGCTTTCGTGCTCCTTCCGAGGGGCCGGGCCGGGCCCTGCTCACAAAGGCTCTTCCTCTGGGGAAGAGCGCAGGGAAGCTGCCGTGCGAGGAGGAGGAGGAGGAAGCGTCCGGGGAGGTGCCGAGGGATCGTGCTCCAGTCCCATGTTTCAGAGCTGAGTCCTTTGCCGTGAGCTCTGTCTCAGAGAGCGGTGCGTCCCTCCTGCTGTGTCGGGGTTCTCTAAACACTGCGCTTACTGGAAGCGCCACTTAGAAATCGCAAAATCACAGAATGAGTTAGGTTGAAAGGGACCACAGTGCGTCATCTGGTCCAACCTCGCTGCTCATGCAGGGTCGCCCTACGGCATGTTGAATGGGATTGCATCCAGATGGTTCTGGAATATCTGCAGTGAGGAAGGCTCCACAGTCTGGGGAACCTCTTCTAGTGTACAGCCACTAGCACAATAAAGAAGTTGTTCCCCCTGTTCAGGTGGAACTTCCTGAGCATCACTTTCTGCCTACTGCCTCTTCTCCTAATAGACTCTTCTTAGTTTGGTGGTTAGGTTGGTGCAAAACTCCGGAGCAAACAGATAATTTTGTGCTCCATAGAAGGAATTTTAATGGGAAACAACAGTGCGGCAAGGCATTATAAAATTATTAAGTACCTTACACGTAATATTGGGTGTCTAAATGTTTTTAATACTGTTGATGTTTTAATGTATAAGACTTCACAAATACAGTCAAGATTTTATATTTCAGAACAACAAGGGACTAAAAAAGACCTTTTTCGTATAGTTTAGCAATGGGTTTGGCTAATAAGGTTGTATGTTCGTTGACTTAAATTCTTAAATGCCTGATAGTGGGGCGCTCAGATTTCTACGTTGAGTTGGGCGAATAGCCTGCTACCCTGTACTTTAAGCAGATTTATTCTTTCTCATCAGGAAACTAGTTAAACATCTACTTCTGTTTTATGACAGCAAGCTATTTACTTTGATTGCAGTTGTCTTGATTTTTAGGTGGGAGCAGCCAGGCCTAAACTTTCTTGATTGAAATTTGCTAGTATATGGAAAGCATCTGTGTATGGGGGTGCTCTGAGAGGTTCAAGAAAAACTAGTCTGATGCATTTTTATATCAGTCAGTCATATAATGTGCTACTGAAGCTGTGTGTTTCTTGCTATAGAGATAAGACAATGGCTTTTCTTTTGTGCTACATCAGCATTCTGCTTTTGCATCTGGTGCAGCATGGGCAATCTTTAATACCTGATGTAGAACAAAGGTACTGTAAATGCTAGGTCAAACGAAAAAAGATCTTAAAAATACAGACTGGGATTTTAAAATGCCATATGCATGATGAAATTCATGTTGCTAGCACTGAATAAAAGGGGAGATAATTTTATCTGTTTTTTCATTGTGTTAGCTAAGCACTTGGAAGGAAAACCAAACTAAAAATATTATAAGTGAAAAGTAAAATCGATTTAAAGTAGTCTGGGTCTGCTGCTGATTTAGCAGCATTTCAGTTTTAGCTTTGCTCCATGTTAACTTCATGGACTGGAATGCACCAATTTTTATACATTGTTCTTACTGGATTTGTCCAGTCAGTTGATTATAATTAGCAATTCTGTGCTTTGAGACAATTAGAAAATAAATTGTGTTCTTTATTACTGTTGTTCTTGGCTTCTGGAATATTTGTATCTCACAAAACTGAAAGATTGTAGTTGATATTGACCATTGCAAGATGTTATGCTTCTGGAATTCTGACTTTTCAGTCAGGTTCCTCTCTTGCTTGTTGCTGTGGTATTTAATGGGTGAGTGCAAGGGAAAAGTTCAAGTTAAGAGCATGGCCTAAGGGTAGTGGAACTATTCAGCTATTGAAGACATAACTGCATTTCTTTGGTCACTTAAAAGTTTGTTTTGGCAAACATTTGATCTCTTGCCTGTGGCTTCCCATTTTGTGGCATCAAAATAATGACATTTCACTAACAGTATTTCAATATGTGTTAAGATTTTGCATTATTAAAACACAGGTGTGATTAAAGTAAATAACAGCTGAAATTTATTCATCATCAGCAGAAGATGCCCTTTTTATAATCCAAACTGTCCAGAATGGTAGGTGTCATGCTGCCTTTAGAAAAATGAACTTGGCTGATTTAGCACTGAATTCTCTTTAAACCAAAGATACTTGCAAGTATTTGTCAGACCCTAAAACACTGTAGAAGTACTGTTTCTATTCAAAATACTTTTCCTTTTCATTAGAACATGAGAACATAAGTTGATCAAACCTTTTTATTTGAGGATAAACAATATAAGTGGCTGAATTTTCTTCTTTGTCAGATCATAATATTTCTGGAAATAAAGACATAATTTAGCAGAAGTCTCTCCCAATTAAGAATACACATTTCTAACTTTTGATTATCTTTCTTTCATATTAAGCATGAGATGGAATCTTTTGCTGCATGAAAGTAATTTTGCACATTTACGGCACTTTTTTTTTTTTTGTGGTGTTATTACCCACTTTTTAGCATTGAGAGGGGTGCAAACTTTACCCAGAGAAGAGCCCAAGGCATGCAGCCAGTAGCTAACTTTTGCTTATTCTTGCAGAAGTAGGCTTGCACCACATGTCAGACTGGAACTTGAGAGAGAAAGGTGTCTAACCTTTTAGGACTGTAAATAACAGGGAATACAGGAAGCAGTTAATGAAAGGCCTTTGATGTTAATGAAGTGTAATTTTGATGGGTAGCAGGAGCAACAAATAAAGTGCCAAAAATACTGCACTGCTCTGTGTGTTATTAGTGCCAGTTAGCCATCAGGGTTAATCATTCTGAAGGTGCTACAGGTATGGCAGGATTCTGGGTTGGGTCAGTATTAATTTTTTATGCAAATATTTACCTAAGTGTTTCTAATATAAAATGATTGCCCTGCTGATGGGACAGAGTATTACAAGTGTCTTGTTTGGTTCACATTAGAAGAGTCTTCTGAAATATTTATTACCTGTATATTTAATCTGGGTATCTTTGTGTCTTACCACATACCTTTAATAGTGAAAATTCACATTCTTCTACAGAGTATATTTGTGTTGTAATAAAAATCTTGTTTAAACTATCTGGTTCCTAGCAAAGCAAAACTTGTTGGTTTTGGTTTTGGAGAAGATAGCAGGAAAGAGGTGGGGATTTGTTCTCTAAAGTTCTAGATTTTTGTGTCATTGCTTGGTTGTTGGTTTTTGTTGGGTTTTTTTGGGGTTTTTTTGTGCCAGAAACTTGATTATATATTTTTAAAATAATATCTTCTTTTGGTTATCTAATGTCACATAGGCTCAGGGCCTGGTTTACTGTCCACTTAAGGCTAGACCCCGGTACCATGTATCTTACAGTCTTCCAGGGGGGAAAAAATGCTAATGAATTGCAGTTTATTTTAAAGTGGTGACACTTTTAACAAACTACAGGAAAAAGTACCTTGCTCTTTGTTAGACACAAATGTTTTCATAATATCCTGGCAAATACTTAATGAAGGTATGAGTCTAAAAAACCCCTCAGTGCCAATTGAGGATTGTTGAATAATACTTAACAATCCTCACTTAGTGTATCTCTTGTCTAATTCCTTTTTATGCGTGAATTCATCCCATTATTTTTATAGTAAGTTTCAGTACACATCTTTCTGACTTCTGTCTCCTTTTTTTTTTTTATTTTCCCCTTCTCCTTTCTGCCATGTGATACCAAGAAACATTAAAAGAAGGGTATCTCTCTGGTGTTTGGTTGAACTGGATAGTAAAAAAGATGCAAGTTCTAAATGAGGACTTTTGTCTTTCATTGCCTTCTCTTTTGCCTATTCATAGGCACCTAACAAGTTGGAAGCTCGCAGGATAGTTCATTGGACTGAATGGTAGAGGACAAAGTTCCTTTTCTTTATATGGCCTTGTTTCACAAAACTTGTAGGAGCTTCTTTATCTAAGAGGATCAAGCTGCTCAGCCAGGTTTGGTTGGAAACAGGCATCAGGCTTGGAATTTACCAGTAGTGTGGTTGTAACAGCCTTGTGTATGCAGTTTTTCTCAGTGTGGCTTTCTTAGACCATGGTTTCCTGGTTGCTTCATGCTAATATGAGAGTTGGCTGGAAGGGATGCTCAGACTTGAGTGCCTTCATCTTGCACTCAGTAGGGTGTTGGAAAACATGTAGTTAAAGATGGCTTAGTTTCTCATCCTTCCCACCCAATCTCCTGTAAAATGGTCCATAGTAATCAATTCCCTTGTTTTGTTCAGTTGCTTCAACAGGAGTGTGGTACAGGGAAAGGGGGAGTAATTTATCCTTTCAGCAGTAGCCATAGATGGGTCAGATCAAAGTGATTGTGTAAATGCCAGTAGAGTGATCAAGGGAATAAATAGCATGTCAACACTGGGGAATAACATTTTTAAAGTTGTGTGTGTTCCATTCAGCATTTTGTATGATAGTCTTCCTAATGTTCTTATCTTTAAAAGGTTTCTCCCAAATGAGGGAATTTTCTGCTCTCTTAGTTTGTACTCTGAGTTGCTCATCTTACTTGAGCTCAAGGACTTTTTGCTGTGTGTGTATGGGCCAGCAGACAGAATGAGATAGCTCATGGTAGTGTTTTATGCATCCCATCGGAGAACTACAAGCAGGTTATAGTGCTTTTTAAAAAATGTTGGTTTGTAGATGTCTGTGCTGGAAATAGATAGTATTTTTACGCAATTTTTGCCTGTTTTCTTTTGTGATTATTGCCCAAATGGTCATGGATTTTCTTTCTTAGTTATTGCTGTCTAATTTCTTTAGGGTACTTTTGAGCTTTACTTTAATACTAGAGTTGTTTATAAAACCACTCTTTTTCAAAGGCAAGTGTGCATGTTGTTTCTTCTCAGCAACTGCGATGTGGTTTTCTGTAGTTTTTCTCTTCTTAAGAGAAAATGTATGGATAAAAATTCTCACAGGGGGACTGTAATGAGACCTTTAATTTTTCTGTTGCACAATACATAGATGTTTGTCCTGGGAAGGGTTGGAAAAGTTTGAGGAAGGAAGAGAGTGACAAGACTTTTGCTTTGAATTGTTCTGAAAGTTTGTCTTGACATAGTAGCCTCAAGGTTCAGTAAAGAGCTGCCAGCCTTTAATTTTTGGGACCTCTTTTGGAAAATTATAATAGACAATTCATTGTAAGTTGTCACTTATAAAATCTTCTTATGGTTATCTATTTTGTGTAGTTAAAATTAAATTAACTTAAGGTCTTCTGCTATATGTGGATATCTGAATTGGCAGTAGTTGCCCTTTAAAGCAAATAGGGGAGCATGAAATGACTTCCTGGAGAGCAGGTAATGCATTGCAGGTTACAGTTTAAGGATCTTGATTATACATTTTGTCTAAGTTTGGTTATGTTGAAGTTCGACCTATGGAATTGGAAGTAGGGAAAGGATAGAACTGTAACCAGCAGGAGAGACTGCTGGTCTTAAAAAGGCTTTGGAAGATGGAAAGGCTCCCTTGGTTTTCTTTAACAATGTGTTGCTGTGTTAAAGGAAATGCTTTCTGTTTTAAGGTAAGAGTTGGGATATTGCCAGGTCACTATTGCACTAATATCTTAAAAAAAAAAAAAAAGGCTTTTCTGCAACTGTTCTAAGAAACAGTGTAGCATAAGGCAGAGATTTTGATACAGTGGAATTGAAGAATGCCTATTTGTTTGCTTTCTAGTGTTTTCTAGTTTGAAGATGGCATCTAAGACTTTGCAACATTTGAAAAGGTGTGAAAGGCAAATGGTCTTGGTCCAAGCTTAGTGGACTAAATGCTGCGGATTCTCATTCACAGAAGGGATGAGGGGGGACAAGTGGCCCTAACCAAAGAAAGCATTGCTCAAGAAGAGAACTTGATCAACTTTACAGCTATTTATCACACTTACCTTTTATAAGCTGAGCAGCTTTCTAAGCTGTTGTCCTCTGCTTTCAGAGTGTGTTGGGTTTCTGGGCTCACACAATGCTGTTGTCATATGGTTGCTGTCAAATGTGGAGCTACTGCTCCTCGATGAACACTGTGGTGTAACTTAGGACACCACATAATTGGTGTCCATTTTGGACACCACACCACTTGGTTCATAATTGCTCTTAAGGGTGTTAAAAGTTGTTAATTTTTCCTATGTAACTGTGTTCATCTGGTTTAACAGCAAGTCCCAGAGGATAGTATGCAGGATGTAGCATCCAGCTCAGTTTGCCACAGTATCTATTAAAGGAAAGGATGGGAGGAAGCTGTTAGACTTGAGGATTGTGCATCCTGCAGTAAACCTCTTCCCATTTTATTTGCTGTTTGGAAGTAACAGGCAAAGGGACTGTGATTGCGTAAGTGCATGGTTTTAGTGGGAAAAGTGATAAAATGTTTGGAGAAGGTGTAATATTCTGTTAATAGATGCAGCTTTCCAAGGCAGAGGGGGAAATATCACAGAATCCTCCCAGATTTCTTTGCACAGGAAGAGGTAAAGCCCATGTTTATAGCTTTGATGTCAGCTCTGTGTGTGTTTGTATTTGAAACTCTCTTTCTCTGCTTTGGTGTCCAGGCTGTGTTGGTGTTCATCTGTTGCTCTTTGTCTAGATGTGAACCTACAGATGCAGGAGGCAAACCAAATTTATTCTGGTAATTACAGGTGATCTTGACTGGGCGTAGGAGGAATGCGGGTGGTAAGTTGGTCTGAGATAAGGGGAAATTGTGCCTTTATCTGAGGGAGAGTTGTATGCCTGAAAAAAACCCAAAAAGTTAGCCAGCAGTGGAATTAGTCCGAGACTGTTGTCTGGATTTGCAACAGTTCATCTACAAGTACCATTCTTTAGTAACTAATGTGAGCATTCAAGTGTGGATTGAGAAAACTGCAGGTTTAGGTTAATTGTTGTTCTGCCAATTAGAAGGCTATACCGTCAGTTCAAATTTTTGACTGAGTGCCACTTAGATTGCCAGGGTTCATCGCATAGATTTGGTTTGATCCTGCTGTCAGGTGGATGTTCCTCAACTCCCAGGTGGAGTTTTGCAGCAGGTATTTGAGAACTGCTGTATCACTAATACTGCAGTCAGAGAGAAGTGACAATAGAAAAGCAAATTCATAAATGTAATGTCAGCATTTGACAACCGTAATGGGGGGAGTGGGCTGCAGAACTGTTTATTGCTTAAATGAATTACTGAGATATGACAGCCTGTTTTCTTCTGTGATTATTCAAAGTACTTATTGCTAGAGATACAAGTTACAGAGTTACAGGCTTGTATCTTTGTACTTCGGAATTCATTCTGTGTGAACTAGGGGTTCTATGTAAAAGCATTGAGAACTGTATTTGTACCTTCTCCCTTTAAAAAAAAATTAGTCTTGAATTCTCATAAGTAATAATACTTCTGATTTTAAATATTCTAAATAAAAAAGACATTGTAAATAATATTTGAATGATTTACTAGATCTTATGTAAGGATTATACATTGTTAACTCTTAGAAGTGGCTTTTTGAAACATGCAAGCAGCTGTTCATAGATGTCTGCATAGAAGGTGAAAGAAAGGTAACCCTCCTTGCTTGTGATGCAAACTCTTCTCCAGAAGTAAATAGAAATACTTAAAGCCTTGCAAATCATGGAAGTGGATTTACTTCAAGCTTAAAATATTTTTTGGATTATAAATAAAACCCAGAAACTCCAGGCCCATGTTTCTCTTGGCATTTATTACCTTAGTCTTAAACTGAATAGGTACTTTCTTGAAAAGTAGAAGAAAAAATTCACCAATACATTAACTCCTAGTTGTGAATAGTCTGTATTTAACAGAGGAAAAATCAACTGAAGACCATTAATTTCCCCATTAGCTTTGGAGAACTGAGATGATGCCTTCAAGTGTGAACTGTGCTTTCTGTGAGCTACTGCTCACAGCAGTTCTTACCAAGTTATCTAGGCTAGGGTATGGGGGTTTTGTTTAGGTTTTGGGGGATTTTATCAAAAGGCCTGACTTGCTTGGGTGAGGTGTCTGGGATTCATGCATATTTGAAGTGCAGCTGTGTGTGTTTGCTGTCCCTGAGTGTAAGTCAAGTGGCTGCGGTAGTGGACATTTCCTCCAACAGCTTGAAGAGGCTGTTGGCTATGTGTTGCCTGGAGCAACAAGGGCCATGTGCCTTTGTGAATCCTTGGTACTTCTAATCAATTATTCAAGGACTCTCTCTGCTTCCTCACAGATATTAATGACAGTTAAATATATAAATCCAGTTGTTAAATATTCTTACATAGTGAGACTAAGATGATTCAGGCTTTGGAAATATCCTTGCTACAAAACTGGAGTCCTATGTAACAAAGGCTGTAGTTTGATGTAAATTGGTCATAAGGGCCCTTAGTAGGGATACTAAATGCTGCAGACACACACATTTGCTTATACCAGAACAAAATACTGTTCTGGTATAAGCAAACAAAAATGTCAATGTTTCAGAAATCTGACTAATGAAACTGTAGAAGCAGGCTTTAGGTTGATTCTAACTTCATCTGACAACTAAGGGATTTTGTGCTCATATTTGTTCTAGATCAGTTGGTTGATTCAGTAATGGTTGGTATTAATAATCATAGATCTGAAGATGTGCTCATTTGGTATTTTTACCCCTTGACAGTTTGCCAGTAAAATCCCCTCGAGCATTCTGGCAAACCAAGACAGTGATTATTCTGTTCACTTGCACACCAGCATCTCCTTTTGCTGCACTAGTACTCTTGGACATCTTCTAATGCGAATTGGAAGGGCATATGACATCAAATTGAGAGCAGCAGCTTTAAGGGATCACAGTCACAACTTGGTCTTTGTGTTTCTTGTGGTATTTGAGGTCTCTCTTTATACCAAACACAGCTGAGGAAACCCAGCAATTACTTGGCTGCCAGCAGTCGCATGAGATGTGAGTCAGTGCATGGCAGTACCATCATCTTGGAAATTTGCACTATATTTTCAATGCCAGTGCATGATACCTTGAAGCAGACTTTAAGAGAATAAGTAAAACTTATGTTTCCATGACTTGGAGTTGTCCAAGCTAATCTTTACAGATAGGCAAGATAAATGCTAACAAAGTAGCCTGGTTACTGTGGAGAGAAAATGTAAGTTGTTCAAACTGTGTCTTGTCATTCCCCAGTCTTAGCCTTGTTTGTGGAACATTTGCAGCTTTGATCGGTCACCCTTGCTGGGCTGGTTTTACCAGCTGCTTGACTCTAAAACCAGCAGAAAACTTGGTTAGGGCTAATGAGTTCTACCTTGCAGGGTACTGAAATTGTCTTTTCTGGTAGTGCCAGAGGAGGGGGTGGGCGTCCCGGGGAAACATGAGGATGGGGAGTAAAGAAAGTAGGCCATTGCCTTTCTCTGGCAGCATGACATTGGAGCTATTGCCTCTGGAAGTGAAGCAAAGCTGTAATAGAAGGCCATGGTTAATGTACAGTCAGGTTAGACTTGTTCTGAGTAACAGAGGGAACTTCTCTATTCCTGTGTTATGCTGAGTATCCTTAAGATACAGAGCTGTGAAGACATATTGTGGCCTTGTGGCCGTTGTACTCGAGTGCTGCAGCTGGCCAGCCCCTCCTTATGTAAATAGTAACCTTATTATGGAAAAAAAATCTCAAGAAGTTCTTGTTTCTGTTCTTCTCTAACTCCTGTACTTGCTGCAGGAAGTGTTAGACATGCGGAAAAAGAATGACCAACCACAAAAGAAAATTTAAGAAATAATAAAGTGTTCAGGGGAATGCGTTTTGTTTGCAGTGGGTTCCCTTGATTCAGTAAACTGGTTGCTACAAGTGAGGTGTAGCACAAATAGAGCAACTCTGTTTTGGCTTTCCAGTGTAATTCAGTTACCAGGAACCAGTGCCATGGTTATACTTGATACAAAGTTCTTCCATTTGGAGTCAACAGTAATGACCAGGCTTTAGGATTAGTGCAAGCATTGTCTTCCTTTGTTAATAAAGGCAAAACCTTCATGTTGGATTTCATAAAAGCTTTCTCCCTTGGTCTTTTTTCTTTACCATGCGGCTTACTTAAAGCAGATATTATTAAAAGACTTAGTTTAGAAATAGGGTGTACGTAAGTACTGGGAGAACAGTGATGAACTTATGATCAGTTGCATCCTGAGGCTGTTGGTAAATATCTGTTCCTATTCATGATTGTGGCCACAAAAATTAAAATTTTACCTAAATGGCTCACCTAATTTCTGTGTTGTTTACAAGTACATCTGGAAGGAATGTGAGTAAGGGCCCTGAGTGGGTTTCCTTATTTACTAGTTCAAGTTTCATTCTACTAAAGACACCACGTGGGTAGTTCATGTTTCTGTTGCAGTCATTTAGCTATCATACTGGGTATTGGAATGATCTACCACCTCCATGGTTGCTCAGAAAAGAGTTTGCTTGTCACAGTGTAGTGGTTCTTACCGAGTTGCTTCACCTGGCTCATCTGCACAGTTGGGACAGTTTGTAAAACTAGAAAATCTTTTGTGCAGTTTTTTGTATCTTTTGTGGCAGTTTCCTTGGATTGCTGTTGTTGAAGTAGGCAGTTAGCTCTGCTTATCACCGAGTGGATCGTGAAGAAGATGAAGATGCTCTTAATGTTGCCAGCAGTGAAGTGTGCCCTAGTTCCTCTTATTTGGAGGGGGTGAGAGGGGAAATCTGTTTTATCTTTGTAGAAATGGAATAGGGAAAGGCTCTCTTCTTTTAAGTGGGTTTCGCTTACAACCTGGAGAAGAGAACAGGCAGAAATCTGAACCTGTGTTTGATGTATGCAGCCATTTAAAACCAGACATGCACACTTTGATTCAGCTCACTTTTGTCTGATAATTGGCTTTGATCTTGGCCATTACATTTTGAAAATCCCTCACTTCAACAGTGAAGGAGAGCTTCCAGGTGTGAAATTTAAAAAAATCATTCTACTTGAGGTCTGTGTTTGTTCCTTTTTAGTAATTAAAACACATGTGCTAAAACTTAAGTGTGCCTAGGCCTTAGTAGAGTTCAGGCTTTCCTTCTGCAGCACTAAGTAGTGTTGGGCTTTTTCCCTGAGAGAAATCTGCCTAAGATCCTGACAGTTGTAATTGAAACTTGACCCTTTGGTTATATGTTGCTCAGAGCTTTATCAGGGCTCTGGAGTTCTTCCTGTGTCCTTTGGGTTGAGCATCACAGAGAACAATATGACAGAGGACTTTGTATCCTGTGCTTTTTGTTTTATCTCCAGCACGTCAGTGTGGCCAGGAGTTCTGGTTATGTTTAGATTTTGTAGGAGCAAAATTGCTATTTTAGTGGTCGTGCTTGGTATGCAATAAGGTACAGTGGTGCTGTTTAGGAACAGTATCAATGAGTAATTTAGAACTCTAATTTTCTTACAAAAATCATTGCTCTTGCATGTCCAATTTTGAATCACATCTTGGCCCAGGAGTATGCCAGCTTCTTCTGTTGCATACCTGGAGTGTGAGGTTACCTTCACTGTGAAGTAGAGAATGTCTAGAGATACTGTGACTTCCAAGCTGGAGTTGAAAGGCTTTTTTCTTCTGAACTATTGAAAACCAATTCATATGGGGTATAAACTCAGGTGCTCTAATCTCTTAAGCATGTTTCTGTACCCTGTACTGTGGGGCATGTTTTTTGGCCTTTTAGGTGTGTCTGTAATTTCTAATTCATACACTGAACATGTGGTGAGAATGAAAAATTCTGACATGACCATTAGTGTGCATTGGTAGCCTAAAAAGGAGCTTAGCAGTGCATCAAGGTAAAAGACAGAAAGACAGAGATATTGTCAAAGGGAGCGGGGAGAAGAGACAAATGAAATAATGCAAACATAGGGGGATGAGAGGAGACCAAAATTCTGTGAAATCTGTGAAATAATCATGCAGTGAAGGGCCACTAAAGTACTTTATCTTGTGCAGTTCTTTTGAAGAGCCAAGAGTCTTGGCTTTGTTTTCTGGCAATTTGTTTTCTTTGAAATACATACCATGTTTAAAAAAAAAAAAAAAAAAGGAGATCTGAGATGCCTACACAGGAAGAGGTGTAATTTCCAAGCAGAAAATGGCTGCCAATGAAAAGGGCGTAGATCTGCACATTTGTAAATGGGAATACTGGTAGTATGATGGCTTGTGAAGACTTCTTTTGAAATAAACCTGACCCGAATCTGGTTTTTGCTCTCAAAGAGGAAAATAATCCTCACTAGGGGCACGAACTGCAGTTTTGTTCATTGTTCTTCTTCTGTTCATCATTCTCTACAGCAGTAGAGTCATCATTCTTCTGGTTGTTGAAGAACAAGGGACACATTGCAAGTAAACAGTTGCAGGTATTATTTAGAAACTGGATTTCTGCTTAGAATTCCCGGATGCTTAGTAGTCAGATATATGAATGAGAGATTTGGGCATGCAAAACAGTTTTCTTCATGTTGCAGTCTGCTTATTGCATACAGGTTTGAAGCCGTACTTCAAACACTACAGTCAGTATATGAAAGAGCTTGGATTTTGTTGGGTTTTTTTGCTTTTTGGGTGTGTTTCTTTTTTAGCTGCTTGACCTTTATTTTTTTTTTTTTTTTTAATATTAGGGAGATGCTGTAGCACATTATCACAGAGTTGGGGAATTTTTGCAATAGCTGAGGTACTGCTATCTACTTCTTAGAAGTTTTTAAAAATAGGAAGTCTGAAAGATCAGTTTCTCCATCTGTAATGAAGGAAACAAGTCTCTTATAATGACTGTTAAGTGTTTGAGAGAAAATAAATTATGATATTTTCAAGACCAGGAATTTTGAATTTTGATAACTGGATGAGGAATACTTTAGTTGGACTATTCAACTGAAAAGTAGAGTTTGTCTTCTAAAGAGTTTGGAATAGTGAATGTCACACTTCTCTGTTTCCAGCTCCAATTTCTGGTTTGGTTTAGCCATTGTTTAAAAGAAAGAATAAAATATCATTTCCTATGTCTTTATTTTACGATGTGGTGAGTCAAGGCTTAAGGATCAGAAATTAAAATATTTTTATGAGATGATTGAAGCAATATATGTCTGCTATGAAAATAATAAGATTAAATTGGTACAGAACTTGTCTGCTTCTGTGTTCGGCACTGGTGAGGCTGCATCTCAAATTCTGGGTTAAATTTTGGACTTCTCTGTACAAAAAAGACATTGAAGTCCTGGAGCATGTCCAGAGAATGGCAGTGAAGCTGGTAAAGAATCTAGAGCACATGTCTGATGAGAAACAGCTGAGGGAGCTGGAGGTGTTTAGTCTGGAGAAAAGTAGGTTCAAGGGAGGACCTTATCGCTGTCTGCAACTGCCTGAAAGGAGGCTATAGCCAGATAGGAGTTGCTTCTTCCAAGTATCAGGCAATAGGAGGAGAGGAAATTAATTACCTCAAGTTGTGCTAGGGGTGGTTCATACTAGATATGAGGAGAAATTTCTTCACAGGAAGAGTTGTCAAGCAATGGAATGTGCTGTCCAGGGAAGGGGTCAAGATGCCATCCCTGGATGAATTTAAGACATGCAGATGTGATGCTCAGGGACATGGTTTAGTGGTGGGCTTGGCAGTGTTAGGTTAATGGTTGGACTCAGTGATTTTGGAAGAGAACCTGAGCTGTTCTCTGATGTTAAAGTTTCTGCATTTGGTTTTCATTACTGTGTAGCTCAGTAGGGTATTAATGGGGATCTGTATGTAAGTGAATGTAAACTGTTTCTGACAAACAATACTTGTTCTCATTGAACTTCCTTGATAAACTGTGCTTAGAAACTGACCCTAGTATATGATTCAGTTGACTTCTTAAGTTGTGAAAATTAATAATTTGAAAATATAGATTATTGTCTTTTTCGCCATGTTGTGGCAAAAGCATATATCTTAAGGTTATGACACTCAAGTTATAACCAGAATTTATTCCTTGAATTAATTCAGTCTGTGGGTTACTAATCTACATGTCTGTAATCTGCCTTCTGTAAATGGAATGCCTATGTCTTTTTCAGGGCTGTCTTGGTGAGACTGGAAGGTTGCAGCCATCCTGTTGTTATGAAAGGCTTGTGTGCAGAATGTGGCCAGGATTTAACTCAGTAAGTATTGTCAGCTTTTTTTTCCAACTTCTCCTTGCTTCTGATGAGGAATTCAAGTTCTTCCTTCCCTCATCTAATAGAGCCATAAAATAACCTGGGCTGGAAGGGACTTGGAGGTCATCTAATTCCAACCCCCTTACCATGAGGAGGGATACCTTCCACTCAACAAAGTTGCTCAGGGTCCCATCCAGTCTGGCCTTAAACAGGGATGGGACACCTGCAGCTTCTCTGGGCAAGCTGTTCCTGTGCCTCATCACCCTCACAGAGAAAAATTTCATTCTTACAGCTCATGAAACGTACCCTTTTTTGTTTAAAGCCATTCCCCCTTGTCCTGTCTCTACACATCCTTGTAAATGGCTCCTCTCCAGGAACCTTCAGGTAGCTAAAGGTTGTAAAGAGAAGACTGCTCTGAGGTCTCCACTCATTTAGGATTTAAGAACTGTGCATGCTCTTTCTTCATTGAGGTAATATAGGGTAACTTGAGTGGAAAATATAAGGAGCATGTGTAGAGAGGTAAATTCTCAGCACACTGTTTTTCAACGTACTCACCAGAGACTGGGAGTTGTATGGTGTGTCAAGAATGGCTTGCTTAATAATCCTGAGAACTTTATCTGTGCAGGTGTAAATAGCTTAGAGGTAATAGCAGTCTCATTCATATGACCTTGCTTTATTTGTACTGTGTCTGAATGGGAGCTAGCTTGTCTCCAGTGCTTTCAATTTAAGGCTTCTTAACTGTTTTCAATTTTTTGTGAAATATTATGCCATGGAACTAAAGGAATTTAAGCCTTAGGCAAAAAAAAAGAAAGCAAATTCAAAAGATTATTGTATTTCTCCTTTGCTGTGTCTCATTGCTTGGTAAAGAGTATGTTTCTTATGCATAGCAAATTACTAATTCAACAGCTATTCCAAAACAAGCTGTATAGTTGCTTGGATTTTATAAATTAATGTTGCATGTTCATTTCATTTGGCTGAAAATACTTAGGTTTCATTTTAATTCATGCTTATTGTTAAGAATTATTTTGTGAACATTATCCCACAAACCAGTGCAAGTGAACTGAATATTGAGAGTGGAAGAAGTAGCCTGGTTAATGTTTGGATATAACTTTTTATTTAAGAGTTTAATATTAATATTTTGTAAACAAGTATTATTTGGCAAACCTAGCAAAGTTAGGATAATCATGAGTAAGGCTTTGTCTGTCCTGAATGAACACTTGATTTGAGGTTTGAATACAGTCACATCTAAATATTGCTCTACTGTTATCATTTCATATAATAAATCCAGACAAATTCAAGCTATCCAGCAAATTGTTTTATTCACTTAATACTTCTTACTATGTCTTATGTCTGTGTCTTCATTTTACACAAAATGGCTTATGCATCTGAAATACTGTGTTATGACTGCTGAGCCTACATCAGAAGACAATTCAAAAGCACTGATGCTTTTCTTGCTGGGAGAAAAGCCAGTACATTGTTCTTAGTAGTCATACAACTAATGGTCTGAAAATGGTCAATAATTTTTAAAGGCTCATTTAAAATGCCATTTAGGCTTAAAGATTAATTTTTCTGAACTCTGAAGCAAAGGATGTAAGATGCTAAAATGTACATGTCGTGAACGGCGGAGGAATTGCAGCACACAATATGCGTGAACAGCAAATCTCAAAGTTTATTGAAACCTCACACATATTTATATTGGTGTTAATGAAGCTTATACATATTGCAAAAGCTGAGCTCATTATTGGTTAAAGCACACTTAGATCAACTACACCTACTTCTATCTTCTAATAATTATTTTGCTTCTATGTTTGCATTCTTCTAGTTTCTCTACCTAAGATATCTACATTTTCTGGCAAGCAATTTTCTCCCCCGTCTTCCCGTTTCAGAGAAAGTCACTATGACCTTTGTCAGTGATTGGACATTGGTTTCACAATCTCCAGCTTGTTTCCCCTATCCTTATCCATCGGTATCACATCGAAATGTCCTTTCTCAGCTAACCAATTATCCAAAAAGCTCTCTACATGTACAGACTTCAGACCAAATAAATACTTTTGTATTTTTTTGTACTGGACATCAATGCTGCCATACACTATGGTACAGGGAAAGATGCCTCTCTGTGGTTGTGTCTGCCTCAACTCAGTTCAGTACAGTTGATCCTGAGCAGTTTGCCTGTCACAAAATGAAATCTGGTTTAACTCTTGTTGTAGATCTGATACCAAATCTTGTCCTTGATGGGACTGGTACACGGGAGAATTAGAAGATGTGCATGTGTCACCTAGGTCAAAATTTGTATGGCAGGTTTTTTGAATATTGTTGAGCAATTAGATGTCAGAATTCACAATAAATTGATTGATGTAAGCTAGTGAAAGGGATCCTATAGAGGGTTATTTTCTGAGTTTTCAAGCAATTTTGTACTTGTGTGTGCAGTCACACACCCTGTCTCACATATATGTATATGCACACAAGGGTGATACCTATTCTGTGTTGGTATCTGTATATGCACACATCATTTTTTTCCCAATGATAATTTTGAAGCAGCAGTCACCCATAAGTCACTCTGGGTGCAGAGAGTAACTTTGTCTATCCTTTGCTTATATTTTTCATATTCTGGCTTGGAAAACAAGTAGATAATTGCATGCTGAGTGATTGCAAAAAAAAAAAAGAAATGGAGTAGTTTTACATTTGAGCGGTTTGGTAGTTTCCATTAGTTTATAGTTTTCTGATGCAAATCAATACATAAATGTGTTTCATCTTAGTGAAAGCATGTGTTACGAAACAATTGTATGGAAGTATAACTTAGTACAGTGACTTTTTGCACAGTTTTTTTCTGGTGAGCTTGTTTGATCTCAATCCATTTTGTCTTGTAACTTGCATTAGCAAGAATTTGAAAGAGATGATCTTTTTAATCATTTTTTTGGTGGTGATTAGTTTGAGGCTACAGATTTTAGTCTGTTTAATATTTCACTAAACTATTATTCTCTCATGTGATGTTTCTTTTCCCTATGTGATTAGGATACGAAGCAAGAATGGAAAACAGTGTGCGCCATTATCCACAGCAACTGTATCAATGGTTCACAGTGTCCCAGAACTGAAAGTTAGCTCTGAGGTAGGTACCATCATGCTTTCTTTGTTCATACCTTTCACAATAGCTCCACAGTTGAGAAACTTAATTACAGGAGGTATGCACTTGATATAGGAAGTTTGGTGTCCCTTCGAAGAAGAATTTGGGGTTGAACATTAGTGGCCCCACGTTTTTGTGAGTTTATCTTAGTGTAGATTGATTTTTCTCATGATTTATACTGGTGTTTCTTAGAGCTGTATACTGCAAAGATGTCAGTTTGACAGCAGCCTGTAAACTTAGCAGACAAACATTTTTGTCACCAAGAGTGAACAGTTAGTGAGAAGTTCCATTAGCTGTTCAAAGCTTGCAATGTCTCTGAAACCTAGCTTTAACCTTCACCTTGAAATTGACCCACTAGATATAGTGAAGCTAGTTTGCTGCAACTTACCTGAATGGTAAAATCATTTCATTATTTTTCAAATACTATAAGTATTCTGAATCCATTAATAGTTAAAACATTCATCTGAGTTATCAAAATATACTTGTTTATTCCTCAGTTTGTGTAGGGGGAAGGAGCATGTTTATTTTGAAGATGAACATTCTGTTTATCTTCTTTATCATCCTGGTCTCTTTTTACTTTTTTATGTTACTACTTGATTTTTTTTTTTTTTTCGGGTAATTCATCAAAGAACTGCAGTGAGGGAAACTGAAGATATAAGCAGCTAGAGGTGTCCCCGTGATAGAGGAGTGTTTCAAAGGGCAGTTTGCACTTGATCCTTGCTGCTTTGTAGTGCTCTAACTTTACTTTTAAGTTCAGCTGTCTTGAGGATAACACTGCAACTTGCTATCAGAAGTCAATCAGGTGAACACAGAGCTTCACATGGTACTTGGAAAGTTTGTAAATATATGCAGGAGGAGTAAATATTGACTGGATTATGAGGTCTTAATGTTGGTGCCTGTATAATCTTAGCTTTTTATGTCTGAAGGCATACATTCTGTAATTTGAGGTTCACAGGTATCATTTTGGTCACCAGGAATGTCGGCTTTATACTTAGTGTGGGGTTTTCAGACATATTGTACGTAATAATGCAAAATTGCTGGACATAGCAGTGAAAAGTTTTCACACCTACTGATGCGTTTTCCTTTGTGTTCAAAGCTACTGCTATTTCATATCAGGACACTGGGCCTTAAATTAAATCAATGGTTACTTAATTGTTACAGTTGAACATTTTGAGTTTTTGAATTTTAGGAGTTAATAGTGTCACAAAGATCTGAGAGTAGACTTTGAGAGCATTTTTTTTCAATTAAAAAAATTGTTCCACAGCTGCCGTTGCTACAGTTTTGTTGAGGCATCATTTCTTGTGCAGTTAGTTTGTAGCAGAAGGGCTTTTCAGGTGTACACAAAAGGTGATAAACCCAATGTATTTCTATGAAGCTAAGCTTAGCAGTGAATATTTCTGTTACAGCAAGCTGAGCAGCTGGGAAGAGAAGATCAACAGCGACTACATCGAAATAGAAAACTGGTGCTCATGGTAGATTTGGACCAGACATTGATCCATACTACAGAACAGCACTGCCAGCAAATGTCCAATAAGGTATCTGGGGTTACCTTTCAATCCAATATAACAACAGAAGTGTTTCTAACAATAATTAAATGATGATTCTTTAACAGAACATTCTGTGGTTAGGTAAAATTGTAGTTGAAGAATAAAACAAAATGAGAAGCAAGTCTTCTGTAATATGTTCCTTTTTCTCTGCATTTAAATGGACATTTTTCTTTCTTCCATTCATGCTTTCCTGCACTTTTCCTTTATAATCATTTTGAGAGATGTTTCAGGTAGCTAATTTTAATCTCTGCTTTCCTTCCTCTGCAATTCACAAGCTGAGTACTCAGTAATGTGACTACCAAGTCTGAGGCAGATACAGTGAATTACTGTTCAAAGTCCCTTTTTGAGCAATCCTGTGTGTTCCTTTGTCTGTCATTCCATGAGTATGTGTAGGGATTTTTTTTTAAATATTTTTTGGGGGAGTGAGGAGGAGAGGGGTTGTGTTTAATTCCTTCACTAAACACTTGTTATTGAACTGACAAGGGGTATTGGCTTGTAACATTTCTAATTTGGAAGCTCTAAAACAAGAAACATGTTGAAAAGGATACAGTGTCTGGAACAAGAGGATACAAACTCAAACATCAATATCATGCAAACTGTGATTGCTTAGTTCTTTTCTTTCTTCTTGCCATTCTTGCATGTCCAGTAGGCTAAGCATGTGTTCACAATTGCTAGGAAAAAGCAAGCTAGAAATGTACATTGCAATTAAGAGGAAAGGGAACCATGAGTATTCAACTTAAGGATTAAAAAAATCTTGTGTGCCTGAAAGGCTATGCCTCTATCAGTATAAATTCATGGTTTGGAGAAAAATATATTTTTTTTAATATTGTGAGGTTTTTAACTGGGATCATTATCTGTAAGCTTCCTTCCTGGTTTGCTCTCTGTTGCTATGTTTCCATAGGCAGACTTTGTTGGATGAAGAAAATACTTTCTCTGAGCTCAGTGCATATTGAAATGAGTCTGTCAGAAGTTCACTGTGAGGTATTTGATTATAGTGAGATCCTGGATTTCTGTGAAATGAGCACATTGAGAAGTTTCTCAGATTGGTTTGCCTTAAGTAAAGATTTGAATGAAAGACACCTGCATCATAAATTTTTCAATAATGCAGTTTCCTGCATTTGAAAGCATTATTGTTGGACTGCCTGGCACAGAGCAAAAACGTGCTTTGGATTTTATTTATCTACATAATCTTGTGGCCAAAACCCACTTTGATCTAGTAAGACCAAATAAAGTTGAAGTGAGGGAAGAGGGTAGCTCTGGAATGCTGACATTTTTGTTTACTATTTTGATAATATTCAACATGGTTTTTCTTCTAGGGAATATTTCATTTCCAGTTAGGGCGAGGTGAGCCTATGTTGCACACACGTTTGCGTCCTCATTGTAAGGAATTCCTGGAAAAAATTGCCAAGCTCTATGAATTGCATGTTTTTACTTTTGGCAGCAGACTGTATGCACATACAATTGCTGGTGAGTAGTATGTTACGTTTAACAATATTTACCTACCCTGACTTCATACTCATATAACTAATTTTCTTTATGCTGTTGTTTTCAAGTATTTGTTCTTTGTTTTGTGCAAAGCCACCTCCTAAATAGTCCTGTGGGTAGAATTCTTAGCTACGTTACAAGGCAGTGCCTGTATGGCCTGTAATTTTAGAAATAGTCCTTTTTCTTCCCCCCATCAGATCTCCTTTGTTTCACTGATGGTTAGAGAATCAGATTGTTAACTAGTGCCTTCTTATTAAGTAAGAAATTATGTTGATGGACCCTAACAATGATCTGCAACTTCACTTGTCTTACAAATCTAATGTAACTGTTCTGTAAAATTCAGCAATGTGACATCATCTCATCCTGTGAGGAACGCCACCCCTGTATGGTTTCCTTTCACCAAAGGAAGTTCTGCTGCTATAAATCTGTTTACAGCAGTTCTGTTTGTGTCCTGGAGCTGAGATACACTTAATGAAAAACAGAAATCTAGCAATATTTTCACATCTTTTTCTCAATAACTTAAAATCTCCAAGTGAAAACTTATATTTGAATTATAACAGTGGTAGTCAATTGTGTGGGTCACTGGCTCTGGCTGAAATGTTTTCTTGTTTCTGAGAAGCATAAAAGAAACTTGCCCTGGTTATGCGAGTGTATGGGTCTGAATCATGTTAGGAGGGACACCATGAGTTTATCAAGATGGGGTGAAAGCCAATTTTAGTCTTCTCTGTCAGAAGAGCATTTTCTCCTCAAACTTCCCTTTATCAAGTCTGTTGGTCTAAGATAATATAATTAACAATATTTTAGGTTATAACTCTGTCACACTATCCATACTGCTGTTCCATGTCTCCTAACTATTTTTTAAGTTGTCTTTCACATTTGCTGGGGTTTTTTTCTGTCATATTGCCAGGAGTGTTTTGAACAACAATGTCTCAGTAATCTCACTTCTTGGCAAGAAAGTTAGAGAGCTAGTTAGCTCTAAAACACTTCAGAAAAAATATATATAATCAAACAATTCTTTATGCATGTACAATGCCATAGAAGAGGCTTTTAATGACAATTATAAGAGATTTCTGAATGACAACATACAATATTTCTATGGTCAAAATGTGATGTTTATTTGTGGTCTCCAGCTAATACTCGTTGAAAGGTTTAAGGTATGTCCTGTCCTACCAATGCAAGTGAATGTTTCTATGTTGCTCAGTCTTTGACCATAGTTTGAAGAATCTTCCTAAAGCTTTGTCAGTCTTGCTGTTGGATTAACTGTTGTGTACTGCTAATGCATGAACAATTCTGTGCCTTTCTGTCCTTCTTAAAATGCATTTTTATTTTCTAAGGCAAAAGAGGAATAGTTTTCTTATCACTAGGTTTAAATACAAGTGAGGGGACAGTCTTCCTCACTTGGATCTGTGTGCCATGATCTAGCCTGAGGTCAGAAGCTGTATAGCAAATGGCCTTCAGAGTCAGGGAAGAGTTGCAGAGGTAGTTAACTCAGGATGTCTAAGTGCTTTCCCTGTCTTCTCTCAATATGTGATTTGGTCCTCTGCCCATTTTAGTCTCTGAGCCCCAATGTGGATTGCCTGTGCCACAGGCTGACACTTATTGCAGTCATCATGCTCAAGCTACCCTGTTTATTCCATAGAGGGAATAGCCACCATATTAGGGTACTGCTGCTTCCTGTCACTGATAGACTTCTGGATTTCTGCCTGAAGCTGTTTAACCTCATGAAAAACATTCAAACTGCAAGTGGGTTATTTGTGCAGTACTGGTGATCATTTCAGCTGAAGCCTGTGGACAAGCACTGGGTGCCAGCTTTGGTCCACCTGTGCAGCCAACATGCAGTACTAGAGGAATACACAGCTGATACATACAGAGAACACTTGATGGCAGTGTTGGTTAAATGGTTTCTCACAGAACTGTCAGTTTGATACTTTGTTATCCCTATGTTACATAAAGAAAGAACTTGTAATAAAATGCTGGGGATCTTTTTCATAAGAAAAAGGTTGTTTGCTTAAATCCTCTGTAGACATCTTAGATATCTTTGTGAATCCTGAACTCTGAGCTGTTCCTTTCATGTCCTAGAAGGCTTTTGAAAAGAGATGACATCTTGTCAGTCCTTTTCTCTCATCTCAGCTGATTCCTGCTAGCTGTTAAGTGGGATTAGCTGATATTTGTAAACACCATTTATATCTGCTGAAATAATTTATATTAAACCCTTTTTTTAGTTTGACATGTTTACTAAGTGATATCTGGTAGTATGTTTATGAAGATGATCTTTGGATTTTATTATCTAGAGCTCCCTGGAGTATTTCTCTACTAAATAATTATTTTGAGTAATTGTTACTTAATTTCTTCTCTTTATAAGAGAAGTTTGGTATATATAAAACAGATGTCAGCTTAAAAGCTAGTTGTGAAATGTCACAGAGAGTTTTAAGTTCAGAAGCTATTAAGTAACAATAAAGCAATGTGAAATCACTCCAGATTTACAATGAAATTTAGAAAGTAGGACCAAGTTGAGAGCATTCATATGTATGGTTTGTTACAGCAAGTATATTACAGGATGTATACAGTGTGCATGCATAATCACCAGTGTCTGAAATTGTCCCAGCTTTTGAAAGACTGGGTCAACAGCTCTTTCCAGGTTGTAAAGTAGAATCTCAACTTGAACTGAAGGTAACCTAATTCTTCAGAAATTCAATTTTAGTTTTATAAATAAAAAGACTTATTCAAATTCATGTTGGTTCCAACTGTTATATAACTTCTCCTGGGAACTGCTATTTAACTCAGTCTTTCTCTGAGACATCCCCAATATGAGTTAGTTTTCAACATTGTATCTTCTGATGGTTTTAACTTAGTTTTTACTTATTTACGAATTTTATTTTTTAAGTCTGTATAAGAGCAGGCAATACGATTTGGTAAGTCTGTGTGCAAAGAGCCAGTCTGAGATGGGAAACAAACAGCTGGGGCAATAGTCTCTGCTATTCTTTATGCATGTACAATGGTGAGTCTACTGGATAGTCCTTCCTAATGTGGCGAAGGGTAATTATAGTGTCTTCAGTTTGTTCAAGAAACTCGGGGGCATACCTCACTGTCTGATTTATGAGATTAAATGGAAGCTCAGTTTGTCCCAGTCTCTCTTGGTCCCTATCTCAACCCATGAACCCTTCATTATATTTTCTCTTCCCTGTCCAGCTGCAGAGGAGAATGAGAGAGTGGCTTTGGTGGGTGCAGGTCTGTTGAAGAAAACAAATGATGAAATTAGTGAAATGTTACCTGCCCTTTCCCTGAGATGTGAAAACATCAAATTATTTATGTTGATTTATTTGACTAGGGAACATCTAAAAGAAACCACTTTGACCTGGAAAGAACTTTTTAGAAAGAGACCAGTGCTGTTTTCTGCGTTGTTACTTAGGTAGCTTAACCTTGGACTCTCCTAAGGTGGGCTTGTATCTTTGCAGATGGATCTTTGATGAGCTCTATCCTCAGTGTATTTTTGGTTTAGTGGTAAAGTATCACTGTGAAGCTTAAGGAATGCTACCTTATCTCTAATCTCTGGCAGCCAGGCTTTCTGCATTTGGACTTTTTTAGTTCAACTTCATTTTTCTTACAGTTTTAGCTTGGCAACATTGCGGCTGAGTGCCTCACTGAAGTTTTGCCATGTAATCAATGCACTTCTGTCTAATTCAGTGTAGAGAGTTCCTGTGTATTCAGACGATTAGCAGAAGAGAGTTTTGTTGGGGAGAACAGCAACTTGTGTGACAGCTTTTGTAGTTTGTCGAAGTATATGTGTGTACAGCAATAAATCTTTGTAGCTAATTCTCTCAATTCATTATGCCTAGGTACTGCAAGGGTCTCACTACAGGGGATGATTCTACGAGTTTGCAGCAATTCTTAAGCATAGTCGGGTGAGTTAAGGTTGAACCTCTGTCCTTAACTCAGAATTTTCTTGCTTTTATGGGTTTTAAGTTATTCCAATTACACATCAATATTAATTACATACAGGATCAACTTTTAGAAGTGATAACTGATTTTTAGGGTCTTTTTAGACTTTGTTTTTGAAGTCCCAACTTAAGGTACTCTTGGGAGCTAGACTGTTAAAAGGAGTTGAAGACATGTTCTGTTCAAATCTGAGCTCCTTGAAAGAAAACTAAAGTTGGTCCATAGAACAACTATGTAGTCATTTTGAATTCTGTTTCTGGTTATAATATGGCCATCATTTAAAGTAAAAGACAGTAAAACTTGAAAAGATGGTTCCCAAGTAAGTATTGACTGCTTTGTATTATTCATAAAAATGAGAAGTTGATACTAGTTTCAGTACGAATTCAGTAAAACAAAAAATACAGGTTAGCATGTAATATGCCAGTTTCTTTCTAAGCAATTATGTGGCTGTGATCTGCTCATGATGGTGAACTTCATTACTGGAGACTAAGTTCAGAAGCATGTGCATGTCTGTTTATACACCCAAGTCATTATTTTCCAAAATAATAGCACTTTATCTTGGTTGAAGATCAGTTAGCACAGCTTCTGTTTTGGTTTTGGGGTTTTTTTAATTTGTTCATTTGTTTGTTTTAAAGAGTGCAGTCAGAAAAGTTACTACAACTGGGCCTAAATATTTCTAGAAGTCCCAGGATATACTAATTATGTGTAAATGTATTGAAGTAGTTGTTAGAGGTACAACTTAAAACCTACAACCGCAAGAGCTCCGGCTGGAACTATCTCTTAACTTCCTATTGTGCTTAAATATTGCAGCACATTGCCGACTCTTGTGAGACTTCTCTGCAGTCCCTAGGCATAATGAGCTAAGGAGAGCATTTAGCTTTAAAGAACCAGCTATAGAGAGAGAAATGTAAGTTGCAAAAATTGTGTGTCTATCACCTGCTGTATCTCTTTCAGCCATATTTATTTGGCTGTCAAATTCAGTTTGTTGCCATCTTGAAAGAAAATAAGGTGGAATTTTTAAAATTATTCTCACTGAATTAGCTACAAATACTTGATCCATTGTACTTTCTCCCATCTGATCTCATGCCTCAAAATTGTCTGTTAAACTGCTGTTGCACAAATTAAAATAGCAGGAGTATATAAAATATAAGCAAGGAACAAACATCTTGAACATTAACTTTTTAATTTCTTTTCCAAAAGGATTTTTGGACCCTGAAAAGAAGCTTTTTTCCCATCGGATATTGTCAAGGGATGAATGTATTGATCCATTTTCTAAAACTGGGAACCTAAGGTATGTATGTGGATCTTAGGTATTATACAAAACATGACAATGAACAGAGAAGATATGCTAAATAAAATAAAAATTACTCCCTCTGCATTTACTATGTTCATATCCTTCTTTGTCTGCCTCTTAAATATCAACACCACCTCAGTAAAACTGAGGTGTTGGGCACTGCAGCATTTCTTCTACTTAATGGGTTCTGTGGTAGCAGAACAGTAACTGTAATGCCATGGCATCATGTTTTCACTTACACTTCTTATTTTTGTAATAACAACCATATTTCCACTTTGTCTTGTGATCTTGTATAATGACTTATGTTGTGGGTTTTTTAATTAAACCAGAATTCTCAGTTGGAGTTTAATTCATAATTCAATACCTAGTATTCTGGTTTTCAAATGTGCTAAAAGCACCTTCTGTTCCTAATGTTTCTTGAAATTAGGTCATCTAGAGCCTTGAATTCATATTCTAGTCTAAATTCACATTCTGATCTTTTTCAGAGTGTTCTTTCTTTTTTCAGAATATAAAGCTAAGATTTTTTTCTAAGGCAGATCTGTTTAATGCAATTTTATGAAATACTGAAAGTTATTGCCCCTCCATACCTGACTGTAGCAAATGAGAATCTTTTTTTCTTGATGTTTTTTTATATCCATCTTAAGTACTCTACCTTTTCTTCCTCCTAGGTGATGGGTAATATTAGTAATTCTGTTTCCTTTATCTTGGATTGAATGAGTCTACTCTTTGAAAACTCTTCTTGTGTCTTTTACCTATCTATATAGGTAGTGTATTGACCTTGTGAAAGTTGACTTTGGGCTATTGGTTGACAAAAACCAAAGAAAACCAGACTGAAATGTTGCAATGCTTTGTTCTTACAGATGTTTCTTGTTTTCAGCTTTTAGCCTTTGGAACATAGATTTTAAAAGAGCTGTTTCCCTTTTATCCACTAACTTTAATTTGTTCAAAGCTTGTGTTTTGAATTCCATCATTTTAATATTGCTTAAAACAATAAAAACTTTATTGTTTTAAGCAATATTAAATTAACTTACAAAAGAAACTTACAAAAAGTTTCTATTGTTTTTATAAAAACAATAGAAACTTTTTGTAAGTTTCTTTTGTAAGTTCCATGTTTTGCAGACATGCTCATAATAAACCAGGGCATCCATAGAAATTGATTTCAATGCTATGTAAATTTTCTAAAACTGGCTTAATTTGTCAACTATTTTGTCTCTTAGAGATCTCTTTCCTTGTGGAGATTCCATGGTTTGCATCATTGATGATAGAGAGGATGTTTGGAAGTTTGCACCCAATTTGATAACTGTGAAGAAATATGTATACTTTCAGGGGATAGGAGATATTAATGCACCTCCTGGATCAAGAGAAATGCAAATGAAGAAGAAAGGTAATTAGATTGTTTTTAAACCATGTTTATAACTTTGTCCACTTTTCAAGCATGATAGATGTAAGTCACTGAGATGCTCTTAGTAATACTGCTGTTGTGCTCAGATGGGCAATCCCAGACTGTTGAAGTTGACTGTAAAAATGTGAGTAGCTTGGTAAAACTGGACTGTTCTTACTGAGAGCATTTCTTCTGGCATCCACCAGAGCAGAAGTGAAGCAGAAGTGTTGTGGCTGAGAGCTGATTTGGCAATACACCAAACTCTTCAAGAATGTGTAGGGGGGGCACACTTTCTCCCTCGCACCCCCATGTAAAACATGCTGACTTTTTCTTCTCTATAGGTTTCACCTCTTCAGTCCCCTTCCTTGCCCTTGGGACTGGGAGAAGTAGGTAATAAACTCTGGTCTCAACACACTGCTGAAAATGAATGTTGAAATCTGCTTGCCTCCCAGTCTAAATCGTGCTAATAAAATTAGTGTGAATTTTTAGCACCTAGTGAACATAGCATTCTGGCATTTGACACAAGAACCCTGTGTTCAACAGACTCAGCAGCGTAATACACGTAATGGATTTAGAAAGTACACATTACACATCAATTGGTCATTTTTAAGGGCAAAATGTATTTGAAACACAATGTCATAAGAAAGAATTGTCAGCTTTTTCCAGTTTAGCCAAGTGTGTGGGTTTTTTTAATTTAATACTTGTGACATTGCTCTCTTTCCCTTGTTGACAGAGTGTCCAAGACAACAGTAGAAATAGTATGATCAGCCTGAACCAGGTCACTGTGATGTGAGACCTCTACACTTGACTCCTGTCCTTACTTGCAGGGCAGGAACATGCACACAAAAGGGAGACAAAATAGCTTGATTTCAAACAGTGTTCCCAGTGAATGTTTGTGTGCAACAATTTGGAAGTCTGCAGTTTCTTTAACTCTCTCTCTACTTCTGCAAACATCTGTGGACACATCCTAAAATTATTCTTCTACTTTTGACTCTATTACCCTTTTACATGCATTCCATCAGTCTTAAATTAAGCTTGAATGGCATCTTTGTGTTGCTAAAATACATATGTCTTTTCAAGAACAAAAGTTCAGCTATTTTGTTATGAAAATTAGGTAATATGAAAGACATGGCTGTTTATTTATAAAGTTCTTATACTGTGGTTCTGGATTAGGACTTTGAAGCAAATTCTGCCCATCTGCCCCCAATTTGGTTATTTTCATTGCTCAAAGTTGTAATTGTAAAATTTACTCTACAAGATAAATCCTTTAATGCTTGCAGAGTTAACAAATAATTACTTATGACCTGTGGTTTAAAGGAAAAAATCTGCTTATCTAACTTCTTTACAAAAGTAATGTTTATGTTTGAGAGTCCTCTCTAGTAATCATTAACACCTAGAGAATTTTAACAACTTAGAAAAGTCTAGTGATGACTTCCAAGCATAATTAAATCTAAGCCCATATGTAAACTCTGTGTTTAAGGTCAATGAAAATTAAATTTTCATTAATCTGAAAAGAAGAAAAAAAAGGGAAAATGTTTTCTTTCTTGCCCTTGTCTTAGCAAACCACTCTGCAAAACCTGAGGCATTGGATTCAGCAGTGATTTCAGCAAAAGATGTTGAAGAACTAAAGGATGTTATATGTGTAGAAGAGCACAGTAATGGCCTCAAGAAAACTGCAAAGGACACTTGCACTGCAAATGGGAGTACTTCTGTAAGCAGTGAAACATCTGATGGGGATGTAAACTCTCATAATAAAGTTAATGCCCAGGACTCCTTAAATGATAACACTGGTCACAAAATGGACAATGAGGTCACTGATGATTTGGCAAATACAAAAGAATCTCAGATTTTTTCGGAACAAGTTGATACAACAGTTATAGAGAAGCAGCAAACCCAAGAGAAGATAACAAATGACTTGGACTTTGAACTGTCTAGTGACAGTGAAAGTGACGATGGATTGGATACCAAAAAGTCATCCACTTCTGTATCAGATAGTGAGAATGAGGAAAAGAGAAGTTGGAAGAAGTCCGAACAACCTCTGCAGGATGAAAATTTGCAGCAAAAGGGTTGCACTGATGTGAGTGGGAAAAAGGATGATCTGGTGAACCATTCTGGGGAAACACAGTCTTTACCTAGTGAAATTATTCAGGACAAAATTGATCATGAAGCACAAGAGGAAAGTGAACAGGAAAGCCTTTGTGATTTAGGAAATGGGTCTGGAGACAAGAAAGAAGCTGAAACAGAATCTCAGATTAGTGAGCAGTCTGGAATTACAATGGGTGAGTCCTTAGACCAGAGCATGGAGGAGGAAGAGGAGGAAGATGATACAGATGACGACGACCATTTGATATACCTTGAGGAGATCCTTGTGCGAGTTCACACTGATTATTACACAAAGTATGATAAATATCTGAAAAAAGAGATTGAGGAAATTCCAGACATCAGAAAAATAGTACCAGAACTGAAAAGTAAAGTCTTGGCAGACGTAACCATCATATTTAGCGGACTTTACCCGACAAACTTCCCTATTGAAAAGACACGGGAACACTATCATGCCACAGCACTTGGAGCTAAAATTGTGAAGAATCTTGTACTTAGTGCTGATGATCCTGATAAAGCAACACATCTCATCGCAGCAAGGACAGGTAGGTTATTGAGCAGCTTTTAGTCTGTTAGAGTTCATGCCTTGAGCTCTTTTGTATAATCTACAGATTTTATTGTAACTGAGATTAGAATCAAAATGAAAGGAAAGATTCTTCCTAATACAATTTAGCAGTCTTTTTAAAAGGATCTTTCTCTTCTTTTTGCTCAAATGTGACTTTTAATTGTTACAAGTATGAGCCACTAAATACACTCTGATGCAATGTGTCATGGCTCAGTTTTTTGTTAAGAATTGGTGATACTAATAGTCCATGACTCAGAGTTGTTGACTAGAAATCCTTAATATTTGTGTCAAAGAAATGTTTATGATCATCTTGCTACAAAGGTGCTCTCTTTCTCAGTTTCTCAAATTCACCTCTCATGGTTCAATTTCACCTAGTATGGAATTCAAATAAATTATTTTAAGAGACTGCGAATACCCTGTCACTACACTGTGCTTATTATTTTGTCAAAGGAAATGTAAGAGTTTAGCATAGCTTTTAGGTTGTCTTTGACAAAACTGCCTGGTTTTTTATAGCTGTAATGGATAGCAATGTACCGTTGATAGCTGCCATAGAGGAGCTACCAGTCAGCAGCTCTAGCTTCTAGCACACTGGTTTTTATGGGTGCAGCCTGAGGCTTGGTTCCCTCATTGCTGGCCTTTTGAAATTATATGGAATCTAAATATCTGATAGTCAAATTCATGAAATCCAAAAGTAAAACTGCATGTTTTAAATCATCTAAAATGTACAGGTACTTTTTGACACACCTAGACATCATAAGCAAAGAAAGACATTATCTGCCACCTATTGGATTTTTTTTTTTTTACTGCTATTCATGTGGGGTTTTAGTACATCAGAAGCAGCTTGGTTTCATTGGCTTGTATTTTAAAAGTCTGTATGTCAAGAGGCATTTAAGTAGTAAACACATATGATAAATGAAGATGGACACTTTAGTAGTAAAAACAACCTAAATCTCAGGAGATGGAATTAGATGCATTGAGATTAGCTGGGGTTCTGGGTTGTGAAGATGTGATAATTGTAACAGTGAATGTGAAGTTTTGAAATCAATGGATGCATCAGTTTGGGACTCCATTGTTTTACTACTATTGCTGAACAGCTGTTTTAAAACTTCATAGATAGGAGTAATTATTTCAGCAAGGAATTATACAAGTTCATCATACTTCATTGGAGACATAATAGCCATCAGTATAAGAGATGATTTTCCAATTTCAAATCTTAAAATGTTTAATTTCAAAAATTGCTTTGTTTATCTTAAACTAGATGACTTTTAATGTAGTTATACATCAGATGCATCTGTTGTGTGATGGGGTAAAATTGATAGGATAAATGTAAATGAGACTCTCCCACACATACACATTTCTCTAGAGTGAAAAGTGTTGAAAAATCCATTAAGGTACACATCATGTGATAATGAGAAGCAGTTGACTTTTTATTTGGGTTTTTTTTTGAATGTACCGTTTGAGGGTTGTGTATTTATGTAGATGCATCTATGCATCCTTGTGTTCTATTTTTATAAATAAATTATTTGCCACCTGCACATTCTTAGTGAATCATACTAAAGTACATTTGAACATGAAATGCTATTTTAACTTTGTTTTTTATTAAATTGCATATTGCACTAATTCTAGTTGAGGTAAATTGGCAGTCATTATTTCTGCCTAATGGGCAATACTGTTGTCATCTTTCATCATCACTTAATTATTTCTGTAACAATGGCAATGAAGTAGAGGTATTTAGAGTGAATAAAACAGTATGATCCAATAACCCTTTTTAAGATCCTTGTAAATTAACTGGTTCTGGTTTTATGATGGGGTTTTGTTTTTTTTTTAACTGGAGACTATTATTCTCTCCTCTGGAAGGTGGGAGTAGTTAGGCTGCATCATTCTAATTTCATGAAGGGAACTCCTTAATCAGAGATTTTAAGGGTATAAACTTTGTCCTGTCATAGCTGGATTTGTGATAATTCATCTGTCAGTGTGATTTTCATAGCGATTCTTTTATGGTTAGAGAGCAAATTAGTACAAGCCTTTTGCTGACAGTAAGCCATACAAATATTGCATCTTTGTCTCCTGTAGCAAACATCTGAAGCACTGCTTGATGTCTAATTGCTGGTGAAAAGGGGAAACAAAAGCATGTCCCTTCTTGAGTATTTTTCAGAAGTCAATGATGTGAGACCAGGCAATGTTGCTATCTATACTTCTATCTTTTTTTTTCTTCTTTTGACATGTTTGTGGAAAGTGATTTTAAAATACCTTTTAGTTCAGTCACTAACAGTGGCAGACCTGGGACTCTGACAAGCAGCTGAATGTGTATATGTATTTTTTACTAGCTGAGATATAGAGAAGGCACATACCTAATCTGCAGCAGTGTTTGGAAATAAATACTATTAGCTTTCTCATTTTGAAGGCAAAGGAAGAATTTGGCAGAGGACGTAAAAGGGAAGAAGTCAATGTGAAACAGTTATCCCTTAGGTCTTGAAGTGATGAGGTTTCCCCTGCACCAGAGCTTGGTGCACTGAAATGAACAGCTGCTGAAAAACATTTTAGGTTATTTTTACAGCATTCTTCCCAGCTTATTAGGGTAAATAATTTAAATTTTTTATTCTTTATATATACTTGTCTCTTTCTCTGCAGATAGGCCCTTTGTTTCCCTGTAGACATAGGTACTCTGAAATCTGAAATTAAATAAATCCTTGTTCCTGAAAAACATTAGGTCTTCTTTCATTATATAGGGAAAAAATTACTGCCTGAATTACTGTAAAATACAGGATCTTTGCATCATCAGCTTTCATAAATCTGAGTGACTGACAAAAGGCCAGCCTATAGTCCTTTCCACTTATCTATGGGCTGCATAGATCTTGCTTCAGTTTTTGAAACATCTGCTGTTTGCTTTAAGTATCAGTAAACTGCACTGAGTTTTTTATAGCTGTGTACACACTTGGCTAAGCAGTTATCACACTATTTCATAAACCTTGTTATGTTCCTTCCTGAATAGATGAAAGACACTGTAGTTGATTCTTGTATTGAGTTTTTGCTGGTGGAGCAGATAGAGTTGTTCAGATCTCTCAAAAATTATTGTAGTCTGGTAGGAATGGAAATACATCAGTTTAGGCACTGAATTTTTTTTTTTATTTTTCAAAATATATTTGAGTCCTTGCTATTTCCTACTCCTGTGATGTGTCAACAGCAATTTTTCCTGAGAAATATGTTCAGGGGCCATGTCTTTAAAAAAAAAATTGGGTTAAGCACTGCTCTAAATTTGGCCACTGACCAGGTTAGCCTGTTGGTTTTACAGTGCAGAGTTTAAACGTGAACTTTAGGCATTGCTTCAGAACAGCACATCTGACATTTGTTTTAGGTCAGTGTTCTTGCAGAAGAGGATTTGATTATAAATCAAGATCTATATATAAAAATTATCTGAAGAGAAATAAATAAACTTTTAGTGATCCAGATTTTCCAAGCAGTGTCTGGCAGCCTGGTTGCAAACTGGCATAAGGATATGTTGATTTTGGTGTGTTGGAATCAGGAGAAAGTTCTGCAAGTGCTGCTGGTGATCTCTCCCCATTGTGTGCTTTGGTTAGTCCTGACACAACCTTGAGCACTCACACTGAGTTCTGCATGGGTGAGATTGAATCAGAGGCCACAATTGCTCAGAGGCTGAGCAATGTTTTCAACAAATTCAGAAGTAGAATTGATGAGCACCTTCCCCAGCTTTGAAAATAACATTTTCCAATATTATCTGCTTCAGACTGTATTCATCAGAGAGTAGATGTGGTCAATTTGGCCCCCAGCTGCTTCATGTGGAAAACCTTCTGTGCCTTTTTAACTTTTTGGAACAATTTTAGATTTTGAAGTAGGGGAAGGTGATTAGATGACAATAATTCAAAAAAAGTAGTCTGGAAGATCAGTTTTTCTCTAAGTGATTTTCAGCTCAGAGGGGTAATTCAGATATTTTTAGCTGCATCAGAAATACTGTTGCTTGGATGGATTAAATCTTTTTGCTGTTTTGTCTTAATAAGTGTAATTCAAAAAGGAGAAGTTACACTAGGGAAAGGGAGAGGAGACGGCAAACATATTACCACAGTGCTATTTATTCTCCTAGTTAAATTTGGTGTTTCACTAAATGTTGTTTAAAGCTAGAAATAGGAAGCCCTCCCCAAGAGGACACATTTGTATTCCCTCGTGCAGTTTTCAGTATGCTGGCGTGTGCCATAGGCCACTGCACTTTAGAAATGGGGAGGAGGCAGAAAGCCATGATGTTGTGGAGGTGAGAAAGGTAAGACTTTTGACTCTTGGGGGGTGGGTTTGGTTACACACAATTCTGTGTCACCAGCTTTCACAGAATCCTAGAACATTTAGGTTGTTAGGGACCTTAAGAACCATCTAGTTCCAGTAGCAACTTGATACAAAATTGTGCTATTTTGGCTTTCGTGTTTAAGTTTTCTGTCAGAATCCTGTCGACTAGAAGAATTTGCATGGCTCCTCAGCATACATCCAGTATGAAACAATCAGATATGTGTGAATGCAGAATGTGGGGGTGGGGAGGAAGTAGTAGCAAGATTAAACTCCTGATATCAGTGCAGAAACATAAGTTTGAAAAACAGTTGGAGAAAGCTATCTCGTCATGTAACTTCACAGATTTAACATGAGGTGAAGGTGTAATTTTACAGTTTTGTCCATGTTTCCCCCAGTCAAGTCCAGAAGGAGCAGCATAGTCCCATTATCCAACAGCATCACTAGCTCTGGTTAACTGTTGTGGGCTTACTAGTGAAACCCCTGCTACTGCATGTGGTATTCAGTCAGCTCCAGAGCTGTTATGTGCAGGGCAGTATTGCCAGCTGTGTCTGATATCTGATTCAGTATTTAATAACAGGCACAGATAGCTAAACTTCTACCAGACTTCTTGCTCTTGTTGCCTTTTTTTTGCTCTGAAACTTATGCTTATGAACCTGATTTTAGCATCCTGTTTATAACAGCTGTCTTCTTGCTGATTTATTTTTCTGATGTTTTCATTCCTTTTCTCCTTTATTCTCAAAAAAAGCAATGTCCAAGCTAAGCCTTAAACTTCTTCCATCCTTTTTCTCCCAGCTCTCCTAAACTGATTGTCTCTCAGAACCTTTGCTTTATTTCTTCTGAAATATACCCTGTGTATAAATTAAATACAGGCTGATACATAACTATTTCTAACTGCAGGTATTTCTAAAATTCCTATTGAGGTTAATTAAATATTAATATCTCCAGTCAAAGCTACTTCTGGCACTGTAAACTGGCTCATTTCCAGCAACTGTTGCATGAAATTCCTCCTCAGCTGCTTTTGTAACTCATAATTAATTGGAAAACGGATTTCTTAAATCAGGGCATGTATGATTTCAGGGAGTACATGGACCTCCCTTATTAGAGTTTTATGTTTTAGCCAGTTAAAACCTCTTGAACTGCAGAAGTGTGCTGGATTTAACACAGTTGCAGTTCTAAAATTGTTTTCACTGAATCTTTGTTGGACAGTGGTTTTATTTTTATTATGTGGCAAAAATTAAAATATGACGTCCAAATCATTAGAGGTTTGGACAGGACTGTGTCTTGAAGTACTTTTTTTGTGTTTGTGTTTATCTTAGGTTCTTAAGTTAACTCTTTTTTCATGTATAGTGGTGTGGAGTAAAGCTTTATATGTACAGCTCTTACATCCTGAACTGTGCAACTGGTTGCATTTACACCTGAAAAATAAGAAATATATTTGTGCACACAACATTGTTTTCTGCTAGTCTAAATCCAAGAAAAAAAGTATGTGTATCTAGAGAAAAATGTAGCCCTACTCCTGTATTCCATTGGGTCTGGGGTACAAAAGGTAGGGAAACAGAGGCTTTCAGGAGTTTCATAAAGGACAATTATCTCCTGCCCTTTATGTTTAGTTGTTTAATCTTATAGATGTCTTAAACTGAGCTGTCTAACCAACTAGTTAGGTCAATCCTCAAATGCATTTCAGTTCATCTGTCTATCCCAGTGGATTGCAATTGAGGTTGTACAAAGGGTATGAAATATTTGAGATTAGCTGCTTTGTCTCATCTTCAAATTATGTGAAGAAGCATGGGCACTTCAAGATTTTCATGTAAATTGAAACAAGTAAAATCATACTGTTAAATGACAATCATGAAGATGAAACTCCAGGGAACTGTGATGAAAACATCAAATTAATTTACTGTTCTTGCTTGCTTGTCAGAATTGTTCTGAAGCTTGATTTTAATTTTCTTTTCTGAAGGCTTCATTGCTTCATTGTTCTCGTGTGTGTGTGAAAACAGACAAGGGCTCATATTATTAGTATTATTATATTTTACTTTGTTTCATTAGCTGTTGTTAGCTCACTAGTGTTTTTTCCCTGATTCTCCTCCCCATCCCACTGTTGTGGTTGGAGGAGTCAACAAGTGGCTGGCATTAAACCACAGTGCTGATTTTGCTGCTTTTTGGCAGATTTATAACAACTTCACTTAGTTTCTCTCTTGTTTTGGCATCCCCAGAGAGTACAATTTGAGATCACCTGTTACTTGCAAGCTGCACTGTTGATGGTTTCACCTGGACTGCATGCTAGCCTGTGGTGTTTAGCTTCACATTCTTTGCTCCTGTTTCAGCACAAAGGAATTCTATCTGCTTTGCGTCCATCTCTGGTAGATAGAGGTTGGTTGGGTGACAGCCAAAAGGTAGTGTGCTGTATGAACAGAGGGCCATGTGTAAAAAAGTTAGTCAGGATTCAACAGCATTGAAAAGCTGCTTCTTCTTGGACTGCTAACAAATAAATACAAGTGAAGGAGATGTTATACAAAAGTGCACTTGTGTTGTTTGTTGGGCTAACATGCAGAGAAGATGCAGAGATTTTCTGTATAAATCTTAGTGGGCTACTTCCATGGTGCCAGTTCTTCAGAAAGTTACCTTCATCCAGCTTGAGTCTGAGGTACTGCATCTTACTCTGATTCTCACTTTTATTAGCTGTGATTGTTTTGTTGGACTGGGGAGGAGTGGTGCTTTTTCTTTTCTGTACAATTGATGACAAAATGTTCTTAGTTTTAACTCTACACTGGTTTATCTTCTGTGTTTCTGGGAACACTGTTATGTTGTGTTTGACTCTGTAATAGGCACAGAGAAAGTACGGCAAGCTCAGGACTGCAAGGATCTCCATGTTGTAAACCCTGATTGGCTGTGGAGCTGTCTGGAGCGCTGGGACAAGGTTGAGGAACAGCTCTTTCCCTTAAAGGATGACTACATCAAAACACACAGGTAAGTACTATTCCTTCAGGGAATAGGGGCCATGAAAACAGGTTATTCTGATTTCTTAATAAATTGGTTTCTGACAAGTTCAGATGCTTATGGATTTTATGGAAGACCTCCCTGGTTTTGTCCATTTCTCTTTTGTTTAAAACTGAAGACTGAGGGATCAGGAGGCAGTTCAGTAACTAGCACAGTCAGGAGAGAGCTTGTGGTAACATTACTTTCTTTAGCAGTTACTGTTGTTAGCTCTTTTAATTTGGAGAAGTTGTCCTTTTCAGTTCATCCATAAGCCGATGGAGCGTTATGGAGAGAGTGCCACCAAAGCACGGGATCATTTATGCTGCCAAAAAACGTACATACTTTGACTACATGAGGAACTAGTAAAGTATGGCATTTTTGGTGAAATTTGGTAGTGATGGGAAAGAGAGAAACAGGAAAATACTATAGAAAATTCTAAGAAAAATTAGAAGGTGTGAAGACAGGAGCAAAAACTGGAAGAAAGGAACTAGTGAGAGGCGATTTTGGGATGATAAGAAAGTGCTGAAAGAGAAAAGGTAAAAATTCACTATGGGGTGACAGTAAATAGAAGAGGGAGCAAAAAACATTATTAATAAAGAGGAAGTTAGACAATAAGAGTCCCCTGCATGAAAGTAGCATGGCTAAAGTAACTCATGACAAGGTACTGTCAAGCCAGCTTCTGCTTCTTGACTTATCTGTTTGGATAGACCCACATCTTGCAAGCATATCAGAGGATCTTCCTTTCCATGTTTAGACAGGAAAGAGCACAGCATAATGGGATTTCTGTATTAAACTGATACTGGTGTGATTGACTATGCTAGGGATTTACTTTCTACTTACAAGATGCCCTGATGAGGGCAGAACATGGGTGTGTTAGGCTTTGAAGACACCAAAAGAAAAAACGTATGGAAGTTAGGGCATTTATCAAATGCAGCGATAGGTTGAGACACAGGATCCCTATAAGTTGGGAAAAAATATGTAGCCTGCTTATGGCTTGACTAGGATACTTAGTATTTAAAAAGTAGTATCTGATAGTTTTAAATCAAACTTTGGAATGTTTGCACGAGATGCTTAATTTGACACTGCTATGTTTGCAGTAGAAACCTGGACAGTCACTTGTGAATGTTTTTTTTGATGTCTAGATGAATGTTAGTCTTCCTCCCTCTATTAAATTACTCTTCCATTTTACTGAAACATAATTTTTCCTACTTCTGTATTTTCAAATACAATACCTTTTAACTTCATACTTACCCCCACACAAGCTTCAGTCAGTAAGATATCTATCTTAATGCAAATACCTTTACTTTAACCCAATATATGCAACTGCTTTGGGAAAGATTTTCTCTTTAATGAAGCTGCTTGAAATAGTGATTACAGGTCCAAAGCACATAGAAACTAGGGGAGGGGAGAAGCCTGAGAAAACAATTGCATGTAAAATGAACTTAAGATAGCAAGAAAAGAATAGGTAAACTTGGAATTGGTTTACTGTGTTATTGCTACAAGACTACTTCAGAAACATCCATAGAAGCATCTGGTAAAAACTCCAGTTTTGTGTCACTTCTAGTAGTTGTTACAAATTAATTGAATCTTTTTTTAACATAGCATTGCTTTCATGGAGCATAACATGCTGTTTTAGTTGATGATTTTTTTAAATTTTTCAATTTGCTTGCTTTTGTTTTTTGGTGGTACTTCATCACAATTGCATAGTATGGTGATTCCTGCAGACTGGTCTCTGAATGTTTCTGCTGACACTTCTGAAGTTATGTTTTTAAAATGCAGCAGGGTGATCATAGGCAGTTTAGTATTTTTAAAAGTTAGTTAGGTTGACTTGCAAGTTAATACTACGTGTTTATTTTCTCTCAGAGCAAATTTGGAGACCAAATAGAAAGATTGATACAATAGTCTGCTGTTCTCTTTGTTACATATATGCTGATTATCATGCTTTGCTAATTGTGCTGTTACTACCTGGAAATAATTTTAGTAACTTTGTGTTTAGACAATTTCTAAGGCATACTTATTAATATTTTAGTAATTTAAACATGGCATTATCTTGTATGTGCAGTTTTCGGTTTTAAATTCAGTGGGACTTTGATGAGGTGGAGGAGAAGAAATGTTTCTTTAGAGATTTTCCAAACCATTTCCCTCTTCTGCTTTAGAAGAAAAGAGAATCCTTGTTTTTATGTTCTGGTTAGATAGCTCATTTAAATTTCTAATGCAATTTTTTTTCTGAACTCCATCTAACAGAGAAAATAGCCCTGCCACGTTTCCAGATACACCCAGCACATTTCAGACTGCATTGTTTCACCCAACGCCCATCCATCCAAAGTCTCAACCTGGTCCTGAAGTTCGAATTTATGATCCTAACACTGGAAAGCTGATCAGGAAAGGCACACAGACATCTGGGCAGTCAGTGTATATCCAGTCTCCAGCTCCTCCCATCACTTTGCCAGTCCACGGTGAACACTCATCCTTCAGGTACCTAAAGCATAGCTAACAGTCACATTGTCTACATTTTTAGATTCTGTAGTAAGTCTTACTCTCATTATCCTTTCATTTGATTAAATTGATATTTTTGCTTTACTTTGTTTGCTTTCTAAAAAGCCAAGAAAGTAAGCAAAAGGAAATAATCAGCTGAAGTCAGAATGCTACAATTCCAGATGCTTTCTGTGCCTCACTGAAGTGGAACTGGAAACCTCAAACCAAATAAATTCAGTGTGTAGTTTGTGTAGTCTAAATAATGTTACAGTAACTGATTGCTGAAGTGAGGCAGCTTGATGTTTCTTAAAGGGTCTTGGAATACTGGATTGTTTTTTCGTTAATAAAATATACCTGATGGCATTTCATTCTTGTTTATAAAATTTTTCTTTTCACCTAATTCCTTCAAATGGGTCATTAACTTTGTTTTTGAGGAGTATCAGAAGCAATGGAAGAGGTGTGTAACTGACTGAGCATTGTGAAATAAGGCCATATGGCTGAGTGCTTGTTACTAATCCTTAGACCACTAAGTCAAGACTCTTAATTGTGGAGGAGGAAGAGGCAGTCTGCTTTTTGAAGTACGGAGGCTAGTATCGATCTGAATTTTGTCAAAATTTGTGTTAAGATGCCAAACCACCCCTTGTCTCTTAAGGATGTGTGAAATATCTAGAATTTATCCCCAATTATCTAAATGAAAGATCTGACTTTCTGGAATTCTAACAAGCTCAGCAAGGCTTGTTCATTCCACTAGTAAAGATGTATCCAATTAAAGGCAAAGCTTTTCTTTGTAAAGTGTTATCATTTTGTAGTCTTTTTCTGTTAGCTGTTTGTAGGCTTTTTCTTAATTCAGCTTTCCTCTTGTTTTCAGCACCGGTTTTTTGAGTCTCTCTTGTTTGTGAAGATGTGCTGTTTTCAGTTCCTTTTTAACTGTGTCTGTCAAAGTCTGTTTTTGTTTACTGTGACATGGTAAATGAGCATTAGAATCTTTAAATAATTGACACAGCATGTATCCAGAGAGGAGCTATAAAAAGTTTTTTAGTTTTTTGGTCAGCTATTGTTGAAAGGAATTCTTCTAGAAATAGAGCTGGGAAGGTTTTACCTGTATGTAATTGTCATGACACTTGTAAGGTGCTTCACTATGATGGGTTAGGTTGATATTAATACATCATGGAATGCTTTCAAAAGAATAGGTTTTAATGGTTTCCCTACCTTTGTCAACAACTTGATGAAGAGTTTGTCCACACCTAAGCCTATTTTCCATAATGCTGAGGTGCTTCTTCACTTGTGTATCATACTGAAAAGGAAGAAATATATTTTAGGTGTCCTCTTAGTTGAGTTTCTTAGGGCTTCTGACAGGTTTTGCAGGCAGAGTGAGTCTGTCCTTTCTATTCCTGTCTTCTATTTCAGTTCGGTGGGGGGTTTTTGTGACTGTCAGTGCTCAGAATTGAGATGTTTTAATCTGACTGTGAATCCAATTACTCTGTGCTGCAACTTTTACCCCACAACTAAGCAGCTGTAAGAAAAGGGATAAGCATAAGGTCTTTGCTAAGAAAAATTATTTTCATTCACATTTCCTGTTGATTTTGTTCTAGTGGTGAAGTTGGTGACCTGTAAACCCTAATCTCTTAATTGGTATACATCTCTGTTCCTCAGGGCAGTTTTATCTTCTTCAGATCCTGAGGAGTGTTTTGGCAAAGTGTAGGAGAAAAGAAAGGCTGTGTAAATACCACAGTGCAGACAGAGCAGGAAGGCTGTGAAGAAGTAACAAAAAGCTGAATAGAAGCAGCTCTGCTGTGTCTGACTGAGGAAGAGCTGAGGCAGTACTGTGAGCTTTATCTTAATGCATATGTCAGTGATAGCTTTTTAGAAAAGCTTCACATCTGCTTTAAAATTGGGTATAATACTTGTCTTAAGAAAAAACTACATTAGTGCAGCAATTTATTGGTAGAGGACTATTTTTTTTTGTCCTGACGGACTTAATGTGCTCCCTTGTTCACATTCTACAGAAAGAGGGAAATATTTGTAACTAAGCCATTGATTTTTAAAAAGAGTTAAAGTTGTTGGCACTCCCAACTTTTCCTGTTGTGGGTGAGTGTAGTCAAAGCCTCCAATAATTTTCTTTGATAGTTTCTCAAATCTTCATCTGATTCTGAATTTCAGATAGTGGGAAACAGAATTGCACTGCTGTGAGTGGAAGCCCTTGGGGACGTGGTAGCTGCACATGGCATAGCAATGGTTCTTGGTGTCTTAGACTAAGAATAGACCTCCTTGTGCTTAGGAGAGAGCCTCTTCCTTGCAGGGCAGATTATTGCAAAGGGCTTCAAGTTATCTGAAGACCATTTCATAAGATCAGTTTCAGTTCTCTCTGTCTTGGGTTTCAACATTTTAGTTTCTTTCTGGGATTCAACTTGAAACATAATTTAAAATTGGATACAATTAGTTGAAATTTATACATGCAATTTGCAGCAAAACTGTCACCAGTGAGTTACAGGTGGTTCAGTTAAGGCAGTTAACATTTCAAGCAACAGGTCTTGCCATTGCACTCAGCTCTGAGGCTTGAGCAGCTGCTTCTTTATCATGGCTGTTGCAGCCCGTGCGGAAGAGTGAAAAACGTTCGCAGTTGTACTAGAAGGAAAGGGAATGCAATGCTGCTCAGGGGCTGCTGGTGGCCACTAGCTCTTCTTTGTCTGAGAACAGGAAGGATTCCTCTCTAAAAATAATCTACATGTCAGAACTTTGACATGCCTTATGTATCTCAACGATTTGCATTTTCATACAGAAACAGTATTCTGCAAACACTGCAGTAAACACTAAAGTTGTAATGGATCATGAGACATGTAATGTAGTGTTGTTCAAAGTAATGTAAAAGCTAATGGCAGCTTGGACTAGAATAAAGAAAAAGTTATACTGCAAGTTGCATTTTAGTGAACACTAGTAATATGCTAACAGATGAGGCAAGGCTTAAAATATGGGTGTCATTTACATGTGAGAAGTTAAAAGTGGTACCCTGGTTTAAAATAATGCTAAAATGCACTGAATGCTTGGTTTGAAGAGGTGTGTCAAGCAGATGTTGGTGGCTTAAGCCATAGTTGAAGATTTGTATAAATTACTTTCACTTACAACATTTTTGTCTGATTTTATATGTACATTATTATAAAAATAATTACTATTTTTCCTACTTAATGTTATCAATGTTATTATGATAGCAAAAATATGAAGTGCCAACTTGAACATGTGACTGAAATTTAAATATTTTAACACTTCTGTGATGATAATGTTATTTTAGCTTTTACCCTAATGTGTCACAGAAGGTGCTTGTTGCTTCCACAAATGTTGGCCCCACCCTGCATATATGTCCTTGTGCATGTAAGACTGTCAAGCACCAATGAACCTCTGCAGAGTTGAAGATGGTGTTATTTTTTAAAAAGTATTTATTAGTTACATTTAATTAGAAATAAATGTAAATTCTTGCTTTTTCATGTCATTAGTTCTTATTCAACTTAAAGGCAGCTGAAAATGTAAAAGCCTAAAAAACTGGTTTTGACAAAATAAAAATGTCTTAAAAACCTTTAAGAAGACTTTATTTCACATTGCTTTTGAAATGCTTTCATGAGAGGGCCCAGTGTTTCTTATCTAGTAGCAGTGGGAAAATACTGGGAAAAGCATACGAGAGAAGCCTTTAGAAGCTATTAATGCAATTATTTTACAGCTAATATTTGTGTGTAATGTAGTCAAGTATGATCTCATACTATTCTACAAAAGGAGAAGTTCTCATCAACCATATGACAATGTGTTCTTAAAAATATGCTAGATTTATTTAGATTTATTTCTAGTCTAAGAAAATCTGCTTGGCTGTCATGCTGCATATAACTTCTCTGCAATTCTTGGAATGGTCAAGCTTGTCATATTTTTATTAGAGTTGTGTAAGATGCCTGTAGCTTTTGTTTGGGCCATTCTCTGATTTGCTAAGAATGTGAATGGCATCACCACCTTTTCTGCCTAGGTTATATAATAAAAAGGCAAGGAGAAATCATACTTTAAAAGAAACTTTTGGAAAATATAGTAGAATGCCATATTATCTTTGTCATCTACCTATGAAAATTGCCATCTAAGAGCAATTTAATAGCAAAAGAAAACGGTAATCTTTAAAATAGAAAACATAGTAGAGGGGAGAAAAAAAACACACAACCCAAAAACTGGTAGCAGTAGTGAGAAACTCTAGCAAAAAAACCAGTTTGCTTAGTTCATTTTCGCAGCATCCAAATTGTTTAAGCTTCACAAGAAATTCCACTGTACAGGAATAAGAGACTACAAAGGGACACATGTCTACTGTGCTGCTGAATTGTGTGTGCTGCTGGGGGTCTTCTGCAACAGATAGTGCAGGTCTGGCTGGGTAGCATGGCAGTGGCTCAGGTCTTTTCCCTCACAACCTCCCATTCAAAACAAGATTTCAAAATTTCCTGCACCTGTCCATGGCACCTGAGAAGAGAGATGTGCGTTTCCAAAATATGAGCTGTCAAAATGAGCAAAATTGACAGCTTTGTATGGCTTTCAGATTTCATACATTCTGGAATTTAAGTACTGAGGAAAAAAACCCCTTGACATTTAGATAACCTTCTTAAGAAGTTGTCAAGTTTACCAAAGGAGAAATAATTTTGTAGGACCTTACCTATGGTTGACTGGATTTGTGTAAGTTAATAATGGCTTTTTTTATGGGGGACTGTTGGTCTTCAACTGATTCGTAAATCCTGGCTTGATGAGAATTAGCCATTCTGCATAAAAACTCTTGTCTGCAGAGACTACACTGTACTTTTTTTCAGTCACAGTCATTCTCAAAAACAGATTGATGGTCTCTCAACTGGTAGTTGCATCTTGAAACTGTGATTTCAAATACAGTTGCTTTTATACTTGCTTTTGGTAGTCATTCTCCAAATACACAGTCTTATGGCTAACATAAATATCTTGTGACCCATGAGCTATATGACCTTTGAATTGGATTCTGGGTGGTGCTGAGCTGCTGTAATTTGTTCCAGGAGGCTAATATGTCAGACCAGCACTGGAAGTTAATCTGTATTGTATAGTAAATTTAGCTTCTAGAAGTCTTTAGCATTTAAAGTAATAGTCACAGAAAAATTTACCCAAGGAAGGTAGAAGTCTCCTCCTGCTGTTGTTGTACATGTAGTCTATCTTGTTATTACTATCATAAAGCAATTCCCATGAAGATGTGATTATTCATCTTAATGAAGATTTTGATATTCCTTTTTGTTTGAATTAAGTACAGTAATTAACAATGTAATAAAATACAGACTAAAAGAAAAAGCTACCATATTTCAATACACTAGCCAAAAAGAAATATTGGCTGTTTTGCATCTTATCCAGGCTTAGCATGTGGGAAATGTCTGAAGACTGACACTGCAGAAGTGCTTTCTACATGCAGAACTCGTCTGTAAGGTTGAGAAATAGAAGGGTATACTTAGAGACTCAAATTTAAAAGCCTAGCATAAATCAGGAAAAATGCATTAGAATGTCAGCATTGCTTTTGTAATAATAAATTTGTCAAGTGGTGGAGAAACTCCACTTGTGCAGAAATATTCATGTATTTTAAGGGCAATGCATCTGCAACTACTGGAACCCTTGGCAACAAGGAAGGTTTGGTGGTTATGTAAAGGAAAAATGCAAAGGCAACACAGTGAGTACCTTCTCAAAGGTAAAATGAAAGCTTTAGCTGTCAGACTGAAATTAATCAGGAGACTTGACTGACCTGTTGATGAATGCAGAGCTTTATTAAGTGAAATTGTAGATACATAGCAGTCAAAAATTGTTTATAGGATTTTATTTGTAGCTCTGAACCAAGTAAATCTATCTTATGTGATAACCCTCAATTTTTTCAGAGTTGTTCAGCCACATCAACAGCAGATCTTCGAAGAAGATGACCTACCAGCAAGTGAAAGTGAAGAACAGCCTGGTCCATCTAAGAGGAAACGCCAGCCAAGTATGTCTGAAACAATGCCCCTGTACACGCTATGTAAAGAGGATTTAGAGAGTATGGATAAAGAGGTGAGCTTAACTAATTCTGACAAATTTTTAACATGACATAAGTTCTAACTTTCATTAAATAATGCATGTATGTGAACTGACCTTGTATGTCACTACAGTAACTTCAAGTAAAAGCCACAACAGACAAAAGTATGGCTCAGGCTAAAATGTAGCTATGTTCTGCAAAGCAGAACAGGATACTGTGGTGTGTTAGTAGACCTTTAAAGTAGAACTTCATTTAAGAATAGCTTCTTCACATTAAACATGTTATTGAATTTGCTCTGGATAGCTTTGCCATGTGTCACTTTAGAGTTGTTTTGCTTTACTTTGTTTTTACAGTAAATCTCAAATTAATGTGGACAAAAATCAGTGGTGGGATGGGAGAAGAGGGGTCTGCAGATGTAAAATGCACAGACTATATGGAAGATTAGGGAGACAAATGAGAGCATGGGGCCTTGTTATCTGCAGACATGTAATTTTAGCGTTGTTAAGTCATAGCTGTAATTGTTTTGCGCGTGAAGGGAGCTTTCTGTTGCAGAGTGAGCTGCATGTCTTTCATACTAAAGAACATTACTTGAAATTCATTGTGAGCCTTGTGAGCCTCTAGCTGCTCAATTTTCACTTAACATTCTATGCACTTTTTTCAAATGAGCAACCATCTTACATAAGATGTATCTATGTGTCTATTGATACATAGAAGAAAAATTACCTATCACTGTGCACCATGTTTGCATGAATTTATCCTCTGTGTGACTTTAGTATAAAATCTAGTGACCCTAGAGCTTGAATTAATCTTCAGGCTTAGATAGTTTATTGGGGTGGGGACAGGAGCATATAACTTGCCATGTTCTTGCAGTAAGTTCATTCCAAAGTTCTAGCTATAAAAGACTTTGAGCTATCTTCAGAAAATTTAATAGAAGTTTGAGAAGGGAACTGCATATTTCACCAACAAAAGAAAGAGACTTTATATATACAGTACAGGGTAAATTCGAGATGCACTGTTGGAAGAACTTTAAGCTGGTATTCTGGGGAAATGTCCCATAACTTTCAACTGCTGTGATGATCTCCTTTGAATTTCAGTTGACTTCAGGCTTTTAACTTTACCTGGTAAACTTTGCTTTGGAATTGACAACTTTTGATTTCTGTTGCTTTTTGTTCTGAAGTATTTTGCCCATTTTATCTCAGACTTTCCCAGAAACAGTATTTCTCCTTGTCATGATACCTGTCCCTGAATCCATCTTTGCCTTCCATCTGTACTGTCAGTAATATTTAAAGACAATTGATATTATGGGTCACCTTTATGATTTTATGTACTAACTTTTTTTTCTAATTATGTGGCTTTTGAAAAATATTAATGAATTAGTGATGCAGTGTGTCCACTGAGTCAAAAGGAAGTGTGTGTGTTTTTCAGACTCACTGCATAAAGTATTTATTGTTCTGTTTTTAAAGATACTATTTAGGAACCTTATAAAAAGTCTGAATCTTTTGGCACCATTGGTTTTGTGATTGATTGCTCTCTGCTGCTACATTTATGACTAAGGAAATTAAAGTTTTTCTACTTCTCCTACAACTATAAACATCTTAAATTACAATGATTTGTTCTTAAATTATGCTTTTGCTTAAGCAGCATATTGTGCTTGGAAACTAGACTACATGAACTTCAGAAAAAATGAAGGCCAAATTCCAGTGACTCTTTTTTTCATAGTTGGATTAGCTTTGGTTCCAGGAGTATGATTTGAGGTAAAAGTTGCTGCCAAAAGTTTTCCCTTGCGCCAAGTCTCTGTTCCTTGGGCAGCTGAACCGGTGGGGCAGGTATGTTTGGGGTTTGTTTGGTGCAGAAGCAGGGTGGGATTTTTCTGGTATTTTAGCTTCCCAGTTTTTGTCAAGGATTTTGTCAAGGATCAAATATTAGCACTGACACATGGAGGAAGAGTACACGCAGAACATGTATCAGGGAGGTTTAACTGTACATGGTAGTGACAGCGGATCATTGTCTCCTGGAATCTGACTATAAAAGGCAAGGAAAACTTGGGGCTGCTAGCATCACCTTAGTAAAGGTGTTGTGTTCGCATAGAAGAAATGTAACACAAGTAATTAAGCAGGATTTTATGGCATTTTGTAGGAGTACACTTAGGAAACAGATGACGTGTAGTAACAAAGTCTATAAAATATAAAAGTTTAGTGGAGTGTACACAGTGGAGTCTGCTATCAGGAGCAGTATCAAATAAAGTGAAAATAAGTTCAATAAGCCTTTCTAGTGGGGACCCAGTTCACTTTGGTCACACTGTGACTTCTTTAACTTCCAGAGAAAGTTGTTTGCCGCCACCTCATTCTTTATCAAAATGTTAAAAGGTAAGAACCTTTCTGGAATCAGATTGTCACTAAGAGATGTGAAATTTCTGCTTTTGCCAGAGAAATGCTTTTGCTTCATTTGTATGCATTCAAGTGGCTATGGCAGCTACAAGAACTGCAGCTGACTGCAGACTACCTGGGCAGAGTGAGGGAGTCTGTTCCAGTCACAGCAGTGATTTCTTGCTCCACTTCTCAGATGCTCATGCTGAGGCTGTTTGGGTTAGGAGTATATGGTCGAAGGAGAGGGAAAGCAAGTTCCAGTAGGACTTTGCTGCAGAGGAAACCACTCCAGGCTCAACTGCAGTGTCTCTGCCCTTAGCCACTGTTGGTAATCATGGGACCCTATGGCAAGCCAGCTCAGGCAGCTGGTTGGGACAAAGAAGACCATTTCCAGATTAATCTTCATCATTTCCAGCTTCCAAAAATAACTTGCTGTTGCTGCTGCATGAGTGCTAGTGCCAGGAGCAGGCAGAAGATGGGAAAAGCTGGGAATAAGAGTGAAGGCAGAGCTGCATTTAAAGCTTTAAAACTGCATCCTCAGTATTTTTACTGAATTTCCTCATAAATTCAGATAAGATCAAAAGGAGTCTTTTAGCTTTAGGGACTGGGATTTTTTAAAATTAAATCAGAAATGCAGGCATTCATATATACTGTTTTTCTATGGGTATAACTAGCAATAAATAACTCCTTTGCAGTTAACATGTAAAGAAAATCTTGCTTTTTCTCTGCAAAAATCTGTGAAAGACCACACAGCCCCAGGTAGTTTATATGTGGGAGAGTTTTGTTGGAAGTATCAAAATGGAAGCTGATAAAGAGAATTAAATTATGATATATTCCCAAATCCCTTTCCTTCCTTAACCTATTAGAAAGTGTGTTTGTCACTTTTCCTAGTAAAAAAGCTTTTCTTAGTAAAAAAGCTTCTACTGTTCAATTGGGAAGAACTACTGTGGATAATCTTCTCCTATTTTTCCAGTTGTAGTTGTGCTATGCATACCAAGTAAATCAAAGGAAATGAATAGCATTCCACTATTGCTTTGCAGTTTAAGGTCACTTAGCCTTTTGTATCTTTTTCAGTGCCAAATATCTGGGAGATTGGCTCCAATGGTAGCTTCCTTTCCCTCTGACATGAAGGACCGTTAGAATTTTAGAAAAATGGAAGCACAAAAGTGTTCAGTGTAATAGAATTGCCATTCAAAGGGCAATTGCCAAATCGGAGTAAGTGCATGAGAAATGTATCCCTACTTGGGAAATGTGCAGTCTCCTGGTGCTGCTGCCTGACAGTCAAGAGAATGTTTTCCCTTTTTTCTGTACTAGCCTGACAGAGGTGCTTTCCAACAGATTGCTGCTGTTTGTCTCCGTTATGGGAGGGTAAAGGCAGCAGAATTAAATGCTGCCAAATTAGCTTGTGTATAGTCACTTTTACAAGATTGGATAATTTTTGACTTCTAAATAACTGGCTACCTCCTACATAACCTGCAAAAGGTCATTCCATAAAAATGCTATTTATATAGAATTGTATCTATTATGCTGTAATCTTCACCAAAGAAAAATCTTTAAAGAAATGGCTTCCTGTCGGGAAGGATGAAAGTTTGACAAGAAAGTCTCACATATATGCTTGACAGAAAGATTTTTTAATGTAGAGTCTGATGAAGGAATAGATATGGAAGCAAGTTTTGATATAGAAGAAAAGAATTGCTGAGCCAGTTTTACTAGATAACCAAGGAAGCAAAAAGAGTATGTTAGTTAGAAGGGGTTTTTATGACTTAGAGCAAAGGATAAACCCACCTCAAACAAGATGTTTTTACCAAGCAGAAAGATAGCCCAGGCAAACAAGTCAGCAAATGTTGCAAGTAGAAAAAAGGTCTCAGAATTTTCCACTGCAAGAAAACTGCTTAACACCTTCTAGCTTAAACTGTAATGTACTAACTTTTAGTGACTGGAGAGTAGTAACATGAATATGGTAATTATAGTAGTTATGATAGGCTATAGATAAAAGTTAAGGTATAGGTTGGTTCTACTGTATTAAGATGCTCAGCAAAGAAAAGTATATAATGCATTGTAACTAAGAGGTTACAGTTGTAACCAAAAGGTTACAAAACCAAAGGGTCTCCAGGCCTGCCTGCAGCTGGAGCTGACACCCATGACCCTGGACTGCTGTAACGTCTTGGATGGAATAAACTGCATTTTGAAGAGCGCCTGGAGTCCCACATCTCTCTTTTAGGCTCTTACAATTTCCAATCAATTAAATGCAGTCAATAACTAACTAGAAGCCTCTTGTTCCTAATAGCTTTTCCAGGATGACTTTTGTTTTGTCAGGATCAATTCTGTCACTTGACAGGGAAGTTATCTACCTCTGCTTTCAGTGTTCTGTAGCAGAAGCCTGTTCTGTAGGGAGAAGAAACTGGGCTGTCTTCAGCTCTTCTTTTTCCCCATTTGAGCAGGAATGGACTTGCTCACCTGCAGGAACCTTTGTTACTTGCTTGGGGTAGGATTGTGTGGCATTGTCATCTTTTGCCAGGGATAGGTGGAAGCTCCTGACCTACCAGTCACTATAACGTTGTGTGGATCTGCTGTAGTTTACTGAGAAAAAAAGTGAAAGTGGAATCCAGTCTTCTAGTGACTCTTTATTTGTTTCCAGAGATAAGATCTATTAGCTATAGCAAGTTGCACAAAGAAAGGGAATGACTTGCAAACCGTGTGAAGACGTACACGTGTCTTTCCTTTCATAACTGATTGTCTCCGTACAGGATGCCATGTAGCTCTCATTCCCAGAGGTTACTCATGGATCATCTTGTGAGCCTATTTCTTCAGAACTGATTGCTAGTTCCTTTTTATTAGAGATCACTTTCTTCTTCTAAATTTGTATTCCTAAGTAATGTTTGGAGAGAACCTTACGACTGGGATAGCATCATGCACAGTTACTTAGTGAAGTTGATCTAATCCTAACTGTGTTGTGTCCTATATATTATAAAAAAGCTGTTTGTTTTTACATACTGTTGCTTCCTGATGGACGTTGACTCTGCTTTTCTGTAAAATGCATTCTTTCTTCATGAGTATTTGTTACAGACACAAAAGGTGATTTTTAGCTGTTGTAGTGAGTTTTTATATTTTGTAATACTTTGAAGTAGTTTTGTTTTGTATTCCCATATTTTTCCCAAATGGTTTATCCCAGACTGTACTCCCCTCCCTTTACCTGTGTTATCCCTTTCCCGGGATGAGATCATCCCCAAACCCCCACCCTGGCTCTCTGTCAATCACTCAGCCTCCCATCCCTCCATCCAGAAGTTTCAGTCCAAGTCGTCGAGTGATTAGCCAGAGGCCAGGGGTCAGCCCCCCAGGCCTTGCCCCATACGCTGTCCTAGATGTCTATCCCCAGTACCCATCCCTTAGGGTCACTCATTGGTTGGTAAAATGTTATCTACTTTTGGTTTCCACCTCCCTTTAAATGTGACCTTGGCACATCTCCCGGGGCTCTCGGCAGGAGGCCCTCTGAGGTGCAGGAGCTGCTTTGGAATCCTAATAAAACCTTGGATTAACCCCTGCTCAGAGTCAGCCCTTTCTCTTCTAGGTGTCTCTGGTGTCTCTTGTGCTGCACAGGCGCCCAGCCCAGGTGCCCTCAGCACCCTCGGGGCACAGAGAGTGTCTCCCTGCTGTCAGCCCAGGTGCCCTCAGTACCCTCGGGGCACAGAGAGTGTCTCCCCGCCAGCCCAGGTGCCATCAGTACCCTCGGGGCACACACAGAGAGTGTCTCCCCACCAGCCCAGGTGCCCTCAGCACCCTCGGGGCACAGAGAGTGTCTCCCCACCAGCCCAGGTGCCATCAGTACCCTCGGGGCACACACAGAGAGTGTCTCCCCGCTGTCGGCCATGTCAGGGCTGCCCCCTGGTGTCTGCCGACTCGCGACTGGCCCAGGGTTCCTGAGAGGCTCGCAGAGAAACAGAGACATTTAGCCTCGTGTGTCATGCTAGCTTCTTTTAAAAATTGAGTCAGCTTTATATAGTCTTAAAGATTTTCCCTTTTTTAATAAATGTCCTTTTCATAATTATGTTGACATTCTTGTCTATGATAAATGACTTGACCATGAAATAAATAAGCAAGGTCAAGAGTTTTCATTCCTCTCTTCCTTTTGGCTACAAATTATTCTCATCTGTTCCTTCTAGAGCAATGGCTGTCAGTACAGTCCCCTTATGTTATTTTTCAGGTCCTTTCTAATTCACTAGTCCATGTAAATAGTAGAAATACATAGCAAGAATCTAAGATGCTCCATTTATAAAATGTCAGTGATAAAGAAAAAAGAAATTACCCTGAGCTGAGCTCAAGATCCTGCTCTCAGTTGCTCATATCTCAGCTGCCGCTACAACCATGATAACAGTAGAAGGCAGACAGCCATAGGTCCTTATATGTGTCAGTACTTTCAGGACCAGTCCTCAAGAGATGCCAGTAGAGGTTTCACCAGTGGGAAGGATGTTGAAAAGGGATTTACAGTAAGGCAGTAAGATTAAACAAGTTCAGTAAGGCAGAAAGATTTCTGTTTGTTTTGCAGTACCTTCCCATCCAGGATGGCCCAGGATTACTAAGGTCCTGGAACAGCTGTGCACACTTCGTTTACTAGCTGTAGGATGCTTAGGCTTTTGTGTTTGTTGCTGTGGTTTGGTCATGATGTTTGAGAGTAGCATCTGTGTCTTGTCAAGTGTCATCATCTCTGCCATCTAAGGTTGAATATTTTCCTGGTTTAAATTCCTCTCAGTTTGGGACTTGGGACAGGGGAAGAGAGGGAGTGAATCTGATACCAGTCCGACCTCTAGCTTTCCCATCTCTCACTTCAGTTAGTGGAGCTGCAGAGATTCCTACCATCTGGTTGGGACATGTGGTCAGCAGCTGCAAAGTGACCACATTGCAAAGGTATGTTCTGTGCACGAGTGCATTTAAGTATAAAGATCTTTCTTGAGTGGGAATTGCCTAATGAACTACTTTTGCATTAACATTGTTCTGTTGATTTGGGATGTATTCTGTGCCTTCTTTTCCTTTAACTGAACTGTAATTTATAGGTCATATACAAAGACTGAAATTGCAACATTCTGCTCTTACATAAGGCCACTTATGCTCTTATATTTTGTCACTCTGCATTCTGCTTTTATCTAAGCAAATTTATCCCTTGATTTCTGTTTTTTATTTCACATTAGTGACTGTACCATGCAGTGAATTAGGAGGGAGTGTTTTTCTCCTTCAAAGTGTTGAAAACTGTTATCTCAGTAAGTGGTTAGCCTCTTGGTTAATTAAAAAGTACTAATTTGATGTGGAGGATGTGGTCTCTAGAGCAAATAATAGCTACCTAGGCTCCCTTGGACAATTACCTTCCACATTAATGGTTCTTTGAATTTCCACAGCTACGTTTCTCATACAGATTTTCTTGTTGACACCTTAGCATGTACTATGTCACAAATTGTACAGATGCTAAATTTGGTTAGCTTCTTATAAATTGTACCCCTTTTTTTGAAGGAAAAAGAATAAGCCTGTGTGTGTGCCTGATGTTGTTAGTGATTGTCATCCAAGTCCCTTGGCCCTTGGAAGTGATGAGGTCTTGCTTTGCAGTTGTCAGACAGCTTTCACTCTAACTGGACTTGTAAAAACAATTAAAAACTATTTGAGAAAGTAAATGTGCTGCTCTTCATCAGGATGGTAAGAGACTGTTGTGAAAAGGATTTGCTAACTTCTGATACAAGCAGACCTGAGGAGACTCAGATTGTCTGGTCTCAGTCCATTAGTGCTTCCTCGTGTCGTTTCCTTACTGACAGCCCTATTGTCACCTTCCTTCACATGCGGACTCTCACATCCCCGCTGGCCACCATGCTCTCAACAGATTTTTGTTTTCTCTGTGGAGTGCTTATTACCAAACGGCTTAACCAAGCAAGACTACATGTGCTGCTTGCTTTCTTTTACTGGGAGATGAATTTCCTGGAGGGAAATGGTGAGGGTGCAATGCTAGGAATCAGGTTGTTGGTTTGTCTTCATGAACAAGTGATGGCTGGCTGATGCACCAAGAAATATGATGTGTTTTTTTAAAGAACATATCTTAAAGCAGTTGTATAAGAAGGAAAGTATATTTACTGCTGCCCTGTTTTACAATTTTGACATTCACTGTTCTCTAATATGGTTAAATAATACAGAAGTAATTAAGCATTAATGTTAAAGCAATTATTTCACCCATATCTCATCTAATTAGTAGAGAAAACAGAGTAAAGTTTTCCAATACTATTTTTAATAGTTTGACAGTGAGAATCAGCAGGATAGAGTTAAGATACCGGTACAGGGCGTTGGAGAGAAAGATGATGAGCACTTAAAAGAAGCTGGCCATCAGTAGTTTGTTTCTGCCTTTTTTTCACTTTGAAGAATTAGTTTTCTACCAGAAAATGGAAACTACTCTGAAAAGCAGCTATGCTTTCTTCTTTTGTTTTCTAGTTTCAGAAGACAAATTTTTTTTAGAAAATTGGTATTGGTCATGATTAAATTGTAAATCATCCTGACCAGAAATGTTGACACTCTAATTGTTATTCACCTAACAGAAAGAACAGTAAAATATATGTAGTGTAGATAAGACTAGTGAGATTCAAATGGATTATCAAAATGTGAAACATACGTTTGCCTATTTTTTCAGTCTGATATTTCTCTACAGACCATTAGTTTATGCACTAATTGCATAGAGCTGATTGGCTGCTAGTTTTAAGAGGGCATCATGGTTCAAGCTTGCTTAGCACTTTTTAGAAGTGTTTGGAAAGAGGCTTTTTTATTTAATACCATGTTTTACAAGGAGACAACTCATTACCAAAATAGGAAAAGGATTTTTATCAAAGTTGATATTATCTCAAGTAGGCAATCAATTGTGGATCACTTCTGTTTTTCTGCACAGGTTGCTTAGAAAATACTATTTAAACACAGGGTTTTTTTATGTACTTGGATGTCTTATTTTGATTTTTTTGATTTTTTTGATTTTGTGTGTCATGAGGAAATATGGGAAACATTCTGTAACTTTTTGGCATTCAGATGACACACGGTATAAATATCTGCATTTTGTAGATAAAAATGGAGACTACCTATATATGTAAGAATTAGTTTAAAGGCAGTTATGAGAAGTTGTTAATTAAAGATGTAAGACTTTTGAGCAAAGTGAACATGATCAATCAAGTTCTTGGCTGGTCAGGCTGTTATGGGGAAAATAAAAGAAAACGTATCACAGAATAAGCTGAGTGGGAAAGGACCCACAAGGATCATCAAGTCCAGCTCCTGGCCCTGCACAGCACCATCCCCAAGTGTCACACCATGTACTCAAGAGTGTTGTCCAAACACTCCTTGAACTCTATGAAGCTTGATGCTCTGACCACTTCCCTGGAGAGACTGTTACAGTGCCCAACTTCCCTTTGGGGTAAAGAATCCTTCTCTGATATCCAGCCCAAACCTACCCTGACATGACTTCAGGCCATTCCCTCTTTTTTATTGAGACTTCACTTCTATTATGCCTACTTTATTCATAAGCTAAGTACAAATATTTGTGCTACAATAGATATTAGTAATGGACTGCACCAAGTGGACATCAACTAAAGAAGTAGCCATGCTTGCTTCAGCACTAGCTTCTTCTTGAGGAATCTGATTAATCTCAAAGTAATCAGATTGATGGATTGTCAATAGAAAAACAGGGAAATCCAGGCAAAACTTAGTTAGCCCAAGATTGGTCTGATTTACTTCCCAGCAAAGATGCTTCTGCCATTTTACATAGTCTTCATACTTTGCTGATTCAATCAACAGTTGATTCAAATCCTCTGCCATTCTCCCAAAGGTGTTCACAACATTGTTTCATTGTAAGCTTCAGTTTTTAGGAGAGATGCTTCTTTTTCCATGTTGCTATCATTCTGTTAAGCATAAAGTAAAAATTATTAGGCAAATAAGGATAAATCCTGAGCTCTGTGATACTGCAGATATTAATGATTTCTGGCTTTTAAACTATGCCTGATTTTATAGCAGATGTGTTATTCTAATGTTGCTCCATATGAAATGGAAAGTAGATCTATAAAGCTTCCACCTCTAGAATGTATATACAAGGTGTTGGTTTATTCTACAGGGAAGAAGGCTTTTCCATACATTCTGTGAAGGTTTTTCAACCAACTCTGGTAGTACAGAGTACTACCTGTAGCCTGGCCTTATTAAGGAGAAGCTGAAAGCCTTTTTCAGCTATTTGTTTACTCAACAAAATGGGGCAAAACCTCTTTAAATAGAGTTCAATAACCTTATTTTAACATATACGTCTACCTCCATATGCTAATTGAAATGCAGCTAGGCTGTCAACACTAATTGGCAACAGTTAAAAATGAGATGCATGATCCATGTTAAACAATTTGCAAGCTGATCCCTCACATAATTCTGAGCAGCTGCATAGAAGGCCTGATTGAGCCTCATCACAAGTCTAACATGTTTTTACATTTAAATTTGAGCTGTTACTCTCCATGAGGGATATTTAAAGGTGTCTGCTCAAGTCCCAGTCTAAGTCTGAACTGTTTTTTTCATAACTAATTTTTTTTGTTTTATCAAGATCTTCTGCTACTTGTATTTCAACATAGAAAGAAATATAGATATGCAGTATAGCATAATGTATGTTAAATGCTGTGAAGAATCTTTGCGAACATTTGCATAATGCTAGTCTGCTAGCAAACTTAATTTGTGGTTGAAATTCTGGGGTGATAGAAATGCAAGTCCATTTTGGTAGCACAAAGGCAGGGTTAGTTCTACATACAGCATTGAAAGACAGTTCAGTTTGTACCATTACCTTTTGATCAGCTGATCTTGATCAGTTATCATAAGGTGACTTACTGCTAAATTTAACTTATGCATAATTGCAGTTGCTTCTTCAGAGACATTTTCAAGGGAAAACATCTCTGCTTTGGTAGTTCTTTTCTTTTAGGTGCCAGCTTGAGGCACACTGAATACAGCTACTCTATGTGATAGTCCTTCAGCTCCAAGTGTTCTAGCTCCTCTGTCAGGACTACTATTTCCATTCCATGTACAACTTTAACAGAGGTTAGGAAAAGCTACAAAACTAGAGTCCCTTACTGATGTACAAAATTCTCTGCAGGAATGAGTTGTGAAACAAATAATTACCTGAATGGCTGTGCTGCAGTAAGTTTTTCATGTCTACAGCAGTGGCATTAATTTGAGATCTTGAGAGAACACCATTGTTACTGTGTTGTTATAGGGTTTGTATATGAGCTTGCACTTTCTAATTGCCATGGGTCACAGTCAGCTCTGGACAATATTGCCTGTCACTCCCTGTAGTAAATATGATGATACTGCTTTCTCAGAGATGAACACAGACAGCTGCCTATCCCAGATATTTCAATGCTCCAACATCAAGCTTGCTTCATCCCAGAGGTATTGAGGACTGGATATAACTATCATACCATGATACAGAGATCATATCAAAACCTGCATGGTATCCAACCACCTTAATATTGAGCTTGTTGTAGAAACAGACCACTCTTCAGCTGCTGGGCTTATCTTTCACTGCATTATAGATTGCTTCTTTTCTTTTTTCCTTAACTTATTCCATGCCTTATTCTTGCTATTGAGTAGGCTTGCTATGCAGGATGCTTCCACATATACAATGCTCATATTTCAGCACTACTTCACTTAAAAGCTTGTCTGTAAAGAGTCAAGCAGTCTAATTGCCCAGTTCAGTAGAAACTGGTTCAAAACTGCTGTCTTCACTGTCATCCTTAAATTTCTCATAAAACCATGATTTTCTCCAATGCTTATTATTTGAAGTGGTTTTGTTAGCTTGAGCACATTGATAACTGTCTCTTGGTTCTTGTAATAATAAAAGCGAGCTAATCAGGCTTATTGAAGAGGGAAGTTCACTGACAAATAATGCTTCATGAAGCCAGCTGATGTCTGCCAATGCTAAGTTAAAATTAGCAAGTCAAGGCAGATCCAAGCTGGCTTACCCATCTTAGGGGTAGATTTGTTCATAGTATGTGTGAATAAATCTGTACTGAATACAGCATATCAGTGCTTTTATAGCAGTGGTTTTGAGCTAGCAAGTTCTACTGTATCCCAGTTGCTCTATACATCGATAGTTTGAGTACCTTTGTAGCTGTGATAACTGCAGAAAGCTTGCGCATGCAGGTAAATGAAAGCAGTTTTTTGTCTGTCTTTTGTTCTCACCATAATGTTTTCAATTTCATTTAGACTGTGACTTCTGAACAGCTTTATATCCTGTTGAAAAAGAAATAAAAGAGTTCAACCTCTGAAAACAAAAAAACCCCTTATTTTTCTCTGAAATATGTATGTAGTGATGAATATTCAGTCTCTCTAAGCAAAAGGTATGCTTTCAGTTAACCTTGGGATGGTGAAACCCAACAGTGTGCTAAGAGAGAACATTGTTAAAATATGTGATAACAAGGATTCATTGAGAGAAAGCTTTGAAAATTTAGATGCAAAAAATGGGAGAGTGGTGTGCACATTGTATCAGCAACTCTTTTTATGCTTTTATGTATCTTCTTTTTAGGGTGAGGATTGCTTGGGTTCTTATATTTTCTGAAGTATAGTCCATATTTATGGCTGTTGTTCTTCAACATTTTCTGATCATGACTGTGCAGTAAGAGTGCATTTCTGGTTGCAGCATTTCAGAAGTTTAGCATTTGCCTCTGAGGTGCCTCAAAGGTAGTTTAAATAAATCTGTAATTCAGGTTGAAGTGTTTGGAAATTAGTTCAAATCAAGTTTCCTCCCACTCTTGTTTTCTCATTGTAATGGAATAACCAAATGGGTTAAGCCCTAAATGTTTCTCAGCAGTTTTCAAGGATAATGTGCTAAGAGTATTTGCAGGTTGGCTATGGTATTAACTAATGCCTTTGAGGATGACTTGAAAGAGAATATGTAGATTAGTGTCCAAGTACTTCTTTCATAAAAGCTGAGATTTTCTGTTTAGAAATGCAGGCTGCAAAAACCTGGATCACGTCTCATATTAGGAAAAAAAATCCCATTTTAAACTCCATCCACCAGTTCAGCAGGTATTTCCAAATAAAATGGTGAGTATATGTCGAGAACTGTCCCATTTTCTTTCAAAAACCATTTAGGCAGTCATCAAGTTGCATTAATGGAGGAAACCTGTCCATGCCTGTTCAGAGCTGCCCCTCTGCATCAGAAAGAAACATTTCAGCTGGGCCAGAGTGCAAGTGAGTTTTAGCAGTAGATGACACTTCATCCTGGCTAGGTGCCCAGGAATCCCATTGCTTACTAGGTTTGGGCCATCAGTATGCTGTCCTCTACAAAATGCTCATGGAGGGGATCACTGCAGTAAATGTGTTTAGCATCCATAGATTCTTTTGTGTTTTTAAGTGAAACTATGAGAGCAGATACTGTCAAGAGGTCAAGGAATGGTATTTTCGTGTTCAAAAAATAGTTGTAAAATGAAGTTTATATGCAAAAAAGGCTTCTCTGAGGGACTGATCAGAAGCACTACAAGTGGACTAAGTATTTTTGTGCTAAATTATTTTTACTCAAATTTCTATGTCTTTATATAACCTAAATAATATAAAACCAGGTTAGGAACTCAGAAATTGTGTAATTCCTTGATAGTAACATACTGCTATCATGTTGCCCTCAGCATTTCATTAGCAGCTTCCTACTGATGTTTCCCCTTGGCAGTGAAGTGTCAGAAAAGATCACTCAGAGTCTAGGCTCTGTGCCCTCTTAAATTGCCATGTGTCATTTTTAATAGAATGTTAGGATTTCTAACCTAATATGTCAGTGGTATTTTGTGACTGTATTTAAACAACTTGAGCAAGTGTTCTTTCATTAGCAAATTAGATTAATTTATTTTTAAAGAAATCTAGATTGTGCATGTCTCTTGCTAAATCTCTAGGAGTAAGAAAGTTATGATAACTTCTGGCAAAACTGTGCTTCGGTTAATAGCCAGACTGACAGTTCTTAGAGTCTTGCAAAATTATAAGACAAAGTTGTTCTTTGCTGTGTGTCAGCAAGGCATACTTTCTACTTTAAAGAAAGGGTAGCTTTGAGAACAAAGTGTGATGCTGTCTTGTTTTAAAACAGGTGAGCAGTACAGCTGTAGCCTGCTACAGCTTTTTAACCTGTTGTTATAAAGTTTTGCAAGATAAGAGCTGTAGGGACACATGCACACAGCAAGCTGAAATCCCTGAAATGTCCACCTGTGTAAAACAAAAAGGGAACAGGTATGGTATAGATACTTCTAGTCTTTATCTGACCTTTTTTGTTGGTTGGGAAAATACTACAGTAATGTTAGTCTTTGTTCATATTGCAGACTTGATAGTTTCTCTAAATTAAAGTATACTGAAGATGCATTTTTATAAGAATTTTCTCCTTGTTCCTTTCTCTTCCCTCTAGGAGTTTCTGTACATTAGTATTCTGTTTGTATAATATCAACGGAATCTCTGGGTGTTCCAGTCTCTGGATATTTAGGTAGTGCTTATTTCTACAAAAAGACTCAAACAGAATTTGAGTGCCACAGACTATCACCTGGGGACTCACTCACTGCCTCATTTCTTTAAGGTGAAGGTTTGCCTAAAGTGAAATCAGGACACTTAGTAATATGTGGCCCTTGAACTTGAGCATGCAGCTTGAGTTTCTGTTCTGTTGCAGGATTTTTTGTTTTGTTTTTTAAGACTTGCAGGTAGAGGTAAACTTGAAAGATGGCCCAGTGACACAAATTTTACTCTTCTGGAGAAAATTTGCTGATAGTTACCAATAGGCTGCAGCAGTAGTGCATGGTTCAGTTCATCAGATCATGAAATTCTGTATTGGTCACTAAAGAGCATATGGTAATACTTTAACATAACTTCTCCAGGCCATTAGTCTGTTGCAGTCTTCTGCTATTCAGGTTGTGGCTACACATTTAAAAAGATCCATCTCCAAAGTCTCTTTGCAGCTGCTTTTTCCTGCTGTGATGTACTGTTACTGCTTGTGTGTTAGTGTAGACATGAAATGAAGTGGGACAGGGAAGTGGTGTAGCTAAGCAGTAACCTAGCTTTAAAAAGCAGTTGAAGGTGACTAAGCTGCTGCTGTCTCTGAGATGTCACACAACGAGCAAGGATATAAATGTATAGCTTTTTCTGACCAGCTTTGGTTTCAGCAGGATGCATTTTAGTTTACATGTAGTCATCCAGGACATACATATCAATCTCTAAATGAATTATATAGGAAGGAAATCGCATAACAGCTTTTTTCTAAGGTTTGGTAATATTCCTTAAACTGTTTAGAGCATTTGTTTCTCAATCTACCAAAGTAGATATAATAACACTGCCAGGTTTGATATTCTAATATGAAGTATGCCTTTATCAAAATCAAGATAGAACAAAGGTAGTTCTCAGTGTATGGAGATTAAAATAGAGGAAGTGTGCTTCTTCTGTTAAATCATGAGCAAGACTAGTCACTTCTGATATTTCTGATTCATCACCTGCTCCAATGAGCCAGTGGTAATTGTGGTAGAGAGCAGTGAAATCTGCCTTGGAAGTGTTTGAGACAAAGGGGTATTGGACACTTGCATAAATGCATTGTGTGACTCTAAAAATTGAATCAGAAATTTGAAAGGAGAAAAAAGTGCTCTAATGCTAAAGAAAAAAAAGCAGATGAGACAGAATGTAAAAGACAAGTTCTTCTGAGGTTACTCAGAAGAAATGGGACTGAGTTACATCACACATTCTCCCTTAAATTTTATGTACTGAGAGACAGCTTAACCTGATTCAGACAGCTTGTCCTTCCAGTGACATCTTTGTAATAAGAAATTTTTTTGTTTCAAAGCAACTTAAATTCAGCCCAAATCTCTTAATACAGACTGTGTCTATTGTAGGAAGGTTTCAATGTTCACAAGTATTATGCCCTAATATCACCTCTCAAAAGCATGCTGAAATACTTGCTAGCTTCTTTGAAGACATGAGTGGCAATATCTTGCTCCTCAGTTAACTGTACCTAAACACTTGGCTGGTAGGAATAAACATAAAAAAACTTTTCAGTTGACAGAGGAAAAAAGTGAAATGAAAAGTTTTCATATACAGAAGAAAAAATTAAGATCAAAACTAAGTTTAACATTATTAGACTTTTCCAAATTAGGAAAAAACATTTGTGATGTTGAACCAAGTGGATTCTTTTATGTGCAGTAAAGTCATGGTGGCAAGCCACAGTTTCTTATAGCTATGAGAGTGACCTGAAAAGTCATTTGCTGCTGGAGAGGCAGTGCTGTGTTCCCCATGTCAGCAGAGGATTGCTTCCCTGCAAAGAACCCCAGGACAAACCTCTTCCAACTACTTGCTTTTTTGCCTTACCTAAGGCCAGAACTTTTCATAAATAATGGTCATTAACGGACTAAAAACACATTCTTTCTCTGAAGGGTAGCTTTAGATCATACTCTTACTCACTGGCCCTTAACTTATGTTGTTGGAGCCTTTTCTGGAATTTTGGCATGGATATTTTCAGCAGTCTAAATTGAAGAATCATTGCATTTAGCAGCCACGGAGCTCTTAATGTATGCTGGAGTGTCATTGTTTTAGAAATGCTGCAACCGAAGGAACAGAGGGCTCCACACTTGCTGCCTCCAGTGGGGTCAGGCTGTCTCCTCTCCATCCCAACCATAAGCTGATGGGCAGGGAAGGTGGAGTTGAAATGCTGTTCTTGTTTTTAAGTGGTTCTCATTGAATCTGTCCTCCTGGATAGGTGAATAACTGTATTCTGGTCACACAGGTATTATTAATTTTTTTTTTTTATCTTAGACTTCACCCTTTGAAAAAATTACAATGAAGATTTACAGGCCTATTGCTATTTAACAATCTTTTGGCAAAGGATTTCTTTTGAAAACAGAATAAAGGAAAGGAAGATGAGAGTTATGGATGCCTTTATAATTGGAAAAAGCCATAGCTTCCAGGCTCGAGTGATGTCCCTCACTCAGAAAGGCTTTGGATAAATGATTGTTTTATCTCCCTTGAGACATTTTCTCTTTAGAGTCTTTGAATTAAAAAATTGTTAATGTTAAAATCAGTAATTTCTAGTCCATGTGAATTTAATTTAAATTTCACAAATTAGTTGTTAGGAATGGGCTTTTTCCTCTTTATAGCACCAGTAAAGAGTTACCAATTTAATGAAGGAAAGCAATTTTCATTATTTTAATAATCAGAGAATCATATAATGGTTTGGATTGGAAGGGACTTAGATCATCTTGTTCCAACTTCCCTGCTATGGCCAGGAGCACCTTCCACTAGATCAGGTTGTGCTAAGCCCCATCCAACCTGGCCTTGAACACTTCCAGGGGTATGGCATCCACAGCTTCTCTGCTGTTCCAGTGATTCACCATTCTCACAGGGAAGAATTCCTCCTGATATCTAATCTAAATCTCTCTTCTTTCAGCTGAAAGCCATTCCATAACAAAATTTATGTTTTAGAAAGACTTTGGAATCCTCAAGTCAGCACTCGAGGCACCCTAATTGTCAAGGAGGGATTGCACCTTGTGCTTCTTTTAGCAGTTTCACATATTTGTTCTAGGCATCTTAAGAATGTTTATGAGGTTTCCACTCAAACCTAGACATTGCTCTCCAGGTGGGAAATTCAAAATTTTAAATGGCATTATTTGAAGAATCAATCCCATTCAATCATAAGCAAGGATACTGGATTGTTATTAGTGCTTTTTAATAACAATATCGGTATGCAATCTCTAAGTGACATTTTATTTCATTCCAAAGTATTAATTGCAGTAGTAAAGCCCAAATATAGTGAATTGTGCAGTTGTAGTTGCAGTTACCTTGCCTTTTTATTTGCAGAGGTTAAGTGGTCACATTATCAGAGGCAGTGGGTTTTGGTTTTTTCCCTTCAGATCTGCCTTTTAGGAGCACAGTCTGTTGCCCAGGGCTGCAATTAAAACTTGTGATGGCATTGTAGCCAGTGGTGTCAGCAGTGTTGGGAACTCCAGCTATTGGGGCTGCACTGCCACTTCATTTCCCATCAGGGTTCCTGTGCAGCCTCCAGGGATTGCAGTGGGGCTCCTTGTAAGTAAATTCCACATGGTGTTTTTAAATTGCTGGTTTTCAAGTTTGAGCATAGCAACTATGCTCAGCATCGAGCCAAGGCTTTTTCTTCTCACATAATTGCTTTTCATCCTGAAACTGGAAGGTTATTACCAGGAGCTGCTAATATTTCTATGTGCAGTTTGATAACAGTAGGTAAAAATAATTCTAGACCCACAAGTGCCAGGAAGCACAAGTTACAGTTTTGATTTTGCTCTCATTCTAAAGGCCTGACTTGGAATATAAATGAAAAATCTGTTTACTGCCTAAACTGAAAAAAGCTACCCATGGTTAGTGCCCCTTCATAGAAGAAAAAGGCAATCACCTCCCACTCAAAAATATACCATAAAGTATTTAGAAAAGCAAAATGTATGTTAAATTATACTTTCTGAGTATGAAGCTTTCTTATTCTGGAACTCCAGCTGCTGAGGAACAAAGCGGTAATGTCTTTAATTAATACTTTTCTATTACAAAAAGACAGTAAAATGTTGTAGTGTTTCTTTAATGGCAAATGAAGAAGCTACTGGTAAATATCATTGGGGGTGTCTTTTTGTTGAAAGGTGGCTACAAAAATGATTATGAATATAAATATAGTAAGTGATAAAAATTACAAAGAAAAACACATTCTCTTATTTTGAAACTATTTGGCTATTCTGAAAGCTTGTCATAAAACCATTTTACAGCATTAAAACCGGATTCTTTGTTAAATTTATTCACAGAGTAAACAACTGCTGATCTATGATCATTAATGCAAATTCACTTGACTTCAGATATTTTTTCTTATTCTAGGAAAGGTTTGTTCTGTTTTGGAATTTCAATTGCACTCAGTCTTCAAGTACTACTATATTTCTTTACACTTCAATTTTGCTTTTTTGCTGTTTGGCTTCACTAGAAATTAGGACTATTTTATAGATATATTGTTGAACTCTGATGTTTTTATCAAGGGTACAATGGAACACACACATAAAAACTAGATTAATGACGTGTTCAGTAGAAGATAGCATTCAAATAGGTAGCTATCACAGAAACTTTACTCTGACATATAAAGTTGCATAATTAGCACCTGATCTTGCTTAAGTTCAACATGTGGGTAACATCTGTATTATACTGTTTAGCACAGAACCCAGTGGGATTTGAAATTAAGGGACTGCCTGTGAAAGTTAAGTGAACCAGCACTTCACTTTCTGCCTGCTGCTTGTGCAGGGGCTCTGCCAGTCCTGTCGTGCCTTTCTCTCTTCCTTGCCATATTGTGCTTCTTTTGTGTCCAGCAGTTGAACTTTCCAAGTCAATTGCACAAATATCAGTTCTTCTGTCCCTCTCTTGATAAACCTTTCCTTGCTTTACCAAATATGCCTGGTGTACACTTAGAGGAGCTTGAGGAAAGAGAGGACAAGCATTTGTGATTGTGCCACAATAATGATTTGTCAAGTAGATTGTGTGTGCTGTCTAGAGAGCACTGTTGGGTGACCTCTTGCGAGCTGGGTTGTGGGAATATAACCGCACCTGCGTTAGAGTTATCAGTGCTGTATTCATTCCTGCAAATTACTTTATAGTGTGGAGTTAATAAACTTCTGCAGTATTATATACATTTATTTTGCTGCAGACAGAGCAGTTTTGTTTTCACCCCTCAGGCCTGGAAGGTTTGCAAGTTCAGTGCACAGCTCCAGAAAGATGGAGCCACAGTTCTTTCTAGTTTGATTTACAATCTAATACCACCATTCACTGTTAATTTCACATGCTCAGAAGTGCTGATTGGTTTGTAATTTTCAGTGTCCCTTTTTCTACCACTGCCTTCTCATTTTGCTGCTCTTTTAAAGTTTCTAAAGTAGTCAACTGATTTCTGTACTAAAAAGCAATAGTTTGGGACAAAGCAGAAGGAAATGTTGGAAGGGAGCCAGGGGTAAAGATTACAGAATCATTTTAGAGTTATTTTTTGACTTTATATACCACGATACATATTGGAACCTTTTGACACATTCAAATGGCAGACTATATTATTTTTTGCCAGTTCTTCCTAAAATAAAATACATTCAACACAATCTCAAATACATGCTCAGGACACACAGGTTTTATGCTGAAATGGAGTTGAGTTTTAGCTGTACTTGCTGTCAATACTAATTGCATGCATTGCTTACAATGAACAGACGTTTTTGTGGCAGTTGAAATAGACCTAAAGAACTCCTTGTAAATACTTGGTAGGTTTTGTTTTTTTTTTCTATTTCTCCCTTAACTTACACAATCAGTTGGAGCAAAAGTCTTTTTGGAAGGACTGGTGGGGAGGGGCAAAAATGTGTGTATCCTCTGTGCAGTATTGGAGCACAAAATTTACTGCTGTTTATCAAACCTATTCTTTTTGTAGATTTTTTTCGATACCAGTAAAGAAGTGTTTCAGACAATTGTACCACTTTTAAGAGACCTTTTAAGCAGTTGCAAGTGTTATCCTGTCAGCTAAGGTAGCTTCTCAGTTCTATTAGAACTTAAATGCCAAAGCACTTGCTAGTTTAAACACAAGAATTAAAGTTTATTCACAGCTCCTTTTTGTTTTTAAATATGTAGCTTGCATTACTGTGTATGTAGTTGTTACTTCCAAAAAATTTATAGTTCTCTGTCATATTCATAAAGCTGTATCAAAACATCATTGCCTGTAACTTAATTTAAGGAAAAATTGAAGTTGCTCATAGCAACTTCAATTTTTTTGTTTGTTTGTTTGTGCTTTTTTTGGTGTTTTGTTTTTTGTTTTTGGGGTTTTTTGGGGTTTGGTTTTTTTTTGTGTGTGTGTGTTTTTCTTGGAGTCTTAATTCATTTTGAATGTGCAAACTCAACTTCTGGAGTAAAAACATTTTTGGCTGACCTGGATGGTTAGTGCTGTGGAAGGCTTTGACTTCCCTTTTAGCAAAGCTTCATGTGCTTTTCAGCTCTTAGTTGGAGAATGAGACTAAAAATCTCATTGCTCTTTGGTCTTTATACTTTGCATGAGTGCACGCTCTGCTCCTCCTGAATGAGAAATAAAATGGCTTTGTCACATGAGGACTTTTACTGGCTTTTAAAATTGAGTGTTTAAGAGTTGCCAGGCTTTTGATTCTCTTGCTAAATTAAACTTCATTTTCAAGGGGTGAATCATTTTTCTTTTTCAATATTAATCATTGTTGCTGGGTTATAAAAGTCTATTTCAAAGGTAGCTGCTATGGGTACTAAAACAGTAAGCATCCCTTCACTGTATCTTAAGCATCCCTTCACTTATCACCAGTAAGATTTGGAATTAGCTGGCATTTTCTTCTGAAGTGTTATATGTTGCATTTATATTAATCATATAAAATCCAATCACATAAGCTGAAACTATAGTTGGTTCTTGGTACATCTGTATCTGTCCTGTTCTGAATCAGATTAAAAATTTCCTCTGTTCTTAGAACTTTCTTATTTATTCAAAATTCAGGTGTATATATATATATATTCAGGTATAGATAGATGGTTGGTGTTTAGATACTAATGAAGTTTTTTTGCCTGTTAACTTGTTCAAGTGTCATGGGCTGAATTCTCACTGCCTCAATGAAAATACTGTTTGTTTTCCATTTCTTTTGAGAATTGTAGAAGATGATGATGTAACACTTATATTTTTCAGCACATTTGCAATTTAGCCAATAATTAAGCAGGGATTCATGTTTAGGTGCCTTTCTAGTTAGAGATTTGTAGGGACTATCCCACTTCATTTTCAAATGCAATAATTTTTTTTTTTAATTCAATGTATTTCTGTGAAATGGTATATATTTGTGTACAACTAATTCTAGTAATTCTAATATTAAATGGCATTTCAGATTTCAAACAAATGTTATCATTGTACAGGATGAAAGAAAAACAGACATGGCAATAACCAGACTGCTAGTCTGTCAAAACTGTTCACACAAAGTATATTTTAAAATACTATCAAACTTCAGTTTGAGAGAGGCATCTGTAATACTGAATGTCTATCAGCCTAACTTTATTCTTTGAAAACCTTAACATATTTTGTAGTGAGAACATAGTTTTAAACGTAAGACTTTCTGGAAAAGTATTGCTTTTGGAATGAAGGAGTGTAATTTTTAATGTTAAAGACTTGCAGGAAAGGAGCTGTTAGAGCTGTGGATCTGTGCTGTCAATTACTGGCCATGTCAGCTACCTGGAAAGTCTTCTACCAAATCTATACAGGCAGGGTCTTCCTGCCATCCCATCCCAAACTGTAACACTTAAAACACTTGAGACTTTGACTGTGTTCTGTACATACAAGAAAATCCTCATCCTGTGTACTTCACATTCTTCTCCTTGGTTCACCATTGGCTTATCTCTAGCAGTGCTTTCAGTCTCCCTGACCTTTAATTGCATCCTATGATTCTTATTTGCCATGCATACGACAACTTCTGTTCACAGGAAGAATGTTTCTGGACTAATATTGTTGGATTTGACCCAGCAATTCCTACAGTTTATACTTGAAACTGCCATCTGGATTTAGATGTGCTGAACTGGTTTGCAGTTGCTTTTAAGAGCTAAACAAGAAAATTAAAAGTCCATTTACAAATGATCAAATATAAATTACTTTCTTACAGCTTTCTTTTAGCTTTTGGGATTGTATGTATAAAAGCAGCAAATAAACAGCATAAAAATTTTTAGTCTATTTTCATATGCAGATAGTTTTCTTCTTGATAAACATGATGTGGATTAGTGAGAACAAAGAGTAGTAGTGAAGCATATTTTATGTTGAGATAAGCTGCTTCTAGGAAAAATTCTTTAATATCAGTAGAGAAATGCTCACACATGGCTTATTTCCATGTCTTCTGCCAGTCACAAAAATTGAAAGACTGGGGGAATCTTCACCTATATTTTCTTATGTTTTCATTTCTTTCTGAAGGTTGAATGCTAACTCAAAGAGATTATAATCTTTTGAAGCTCATTAGGGTGGCTCATGAGTATGATTTGCTTTTAGTGATGGTTTCAGCAAAGCCAGACCTGTCACAGCAAATTCATAGGTTTTTAGAGGATTATCAAATCCTATGGTAACTTTTCAAAAGTAAAGACAAAGAATTATTTAACAAAATATGTAAACCTTTTGATAGATTTGTCCTTATTAATTAGCATAATCAGGCAGTCAGGTTAAAATGGGGTTTGTACTTTCTGTTTCATTCATACTGTATTATTTAGAAATTGACTTCTTTACCATTATATATGTATCAAGGAATACCTGTAAATGTAAGAATTCTTACTAGAGATTTTAATATGCCTTGCCCAAGTGATTCTATATGTTATAATAGTATAAAATGTATCTAGTAGAAAGTATGCATCAGTATGTTACAATAGTATAAATCATCTATCCCTTTAATATCAGAAGACAGCTCTTTTTTTAATAGTTTCTTGTGTGACTATCATGTATGTGAGTATATCTACCTTAAGCTAGGCATAGAATAAATATAGTTTATTGGAATAAAATGTTGCTAGAGTTGTTACTGAAGCTGTGTTGAAGACCTTGGGGTTTAATTTAAATTTTGACAGAGAAGGCCAAGGAAACTTGAAGCATATTCTTAATGATGATTTAAGAGTGATCCAATGATTATGAAACATTAATACAGAGTAGTCTCCTGGAAGATAAACTGACTCCTCCACTCTTTGGCAGGTAGATGACATCTTAGGAGAAGGCAGTGATGAAAGTGATACTGAAAAAAAAAAGCCAGAAGAGGAAGGTGAAAAACCTCAGACTAGCACAACAGAGACTCTAGGGAGGAAGGCAGATCAGAGACCTGGATCATCATCATCGTCATCAAGTGAAAGAAGTTTAACAGGCAGCGTACCCAGGTATGAATTTTTCAAATGTAAGAAGTGTTCATGATGTTTCATTGTGTTTGTGCTATTCAGCATGCTTTCTTACAATCTGGTATTTGCCATCTGGTGTTAAATTATATGTAGGTAACTTTTTCTTCTAAGTGTCTGAAGCTGTCATGCTTATCTCTGCAATGTTTTGGGATTTATTTTAGGAAGTGGTCTTAGTACATGTCTTATTGAGAACCAGTATATCACCTGTTCAGAAAGAACTGAAGGCAACTGAACGGCACTTCTTTTAAAGTTTTCTCAATCCTGTGTCAGATATAGACCCATGTCCTCTGCAACGTTACTTTAAGTAAAATAAAGCATGGTTTGTAAAGCTATGCTTTTTTTTTGTTCTGAATTTTTGAGACAGTTTTATGTTGGTCATTCATAACAATGAGGTTGTTAGGATGCTTTTCTACTTAGAAATTTAAACTTGCTAGTCTCTTCTTCAAAATTGATTTTAGTGCCCCAGCATTGACTGTTGGATAATGACTATCAACCAAGTTGCTAGTATACTAGAACTTAATAAGCTAAGTGCTTATGTTAAATATGTTAATGAATGGTTCTCAAGTTGCAGCCTGTTAGTACTTTTTAAGCTTAACAATTTAGACCAAGCAATATAAGATTTTAATTTAGAATTGCAGGGGTCATCATCTTGTGCTATAGGGTGCTGAAAGTGAAAACATGGCTCAGATGTGTGTTGTAGTTCCTTTCTGCTCTCTAACCAAACTCAATTCCCAGCCATAAGACTTTAAGCTCTAACACTTTTTCCTTAATAAGGATAATATAAGTAGTAGATTGTAAGCAACTCACATTACTTTAACTGTCCTGAGCTTTGTTCCAGCACACAAAGAAGGTATGAGAGAAACTGCAAAAACTGCCATAAACATTTATATATCACTGAATGTGATATATAAATGTTTATGGAGAGATTTTGAGTGGGGTAGTAATGTTGCTGTGTGTTGGCCTTATTGTAGAAAGAGCTACAGGAGAAACATGCATGGCCTTTTAGTTCATCATGGGTATTTCTAATCATTGAACTTCTTTAGAAAAAAGTTTGCAAGTTTAGAGAATTTGATTTGTCTCAAATAGATAGAAGAAAAATTTTCTCCCAAATGAAGTTTGAAAGAAGAAAGACAAGCAAAGGATGAATGTTTTAGAACACAGTTTGAAGCAGCAAGGCATGTCACTGTTAAGTCATCCTAATACTGTGATGTTTCATTGTATGGAAGACATACCAGTTTTTGGAATCCAAAAGGAAGAAAGAGTCACATTAAGGAATCTTGCTAAATAACTATTCTCCAAGTATGGTGTAAAAAGATAGAGCAAATGCATTTGTAATTATGTTTTATTCCATATACAGAAAGGTTTTTAAATAAGCTTGGGAATACTTCTTCACTCAAAAACTATATAGACATAGTAGTGTTCTTGATGGGATAAAGTCTTTGAGCAGCTTCTTAAGTAACTTTTCTATTCTCTCCACCTCTAAAGAGTTTTCTTGTCAGTTTGCTAAATTGAATTCAGTATTGAGCTTGATAGGCATGCTGGAAAACATACTCACAAAGTGCTGGTTCAGATGCTGACCCAGTGTCTACTAGGCAGGAAATTCTGCTTGATAAGAAAGGAGCCCGTCATTCCAATTACATTTTAAGTTTGAAGCTTTAAACTTATGTTTTCATGTTCAGCAAGTTTTTTATGTGCTAAAAAGGTACTGTATAAGAGGGGAAACTCAAGAACAGTCTCTGAAAAACAGAAGATTAACAAGAAACAGTCCGCATATGATCCAGTACTCCTATGATCTGGCTCAGCTCATTCCTATTAGAGATGAGCTCTACAGAGACTGTAGGTTTCTGCTGCTCCTCTACACTTTTCCAGTAGTTACTGACACTGAGCCATAACACTTAAAAAAAAAACCTAGCACTTACATTTAATGTTAGTCTTCAGTCTTGAAACTTACAGAATACCATGATCATTTCTCTGATTGGTGCCACTTCTGAAATTCTCAAGCATGGAGGAAAAAAATAATCTTTGAGAAAACTGATGGCTCCTACTGGAGGGGAAATGAAGCCTTTCTCCTGGATCCATTGCTAATTCATAATCAAGGAAAATTGAGCTCAGAGCTTCAGAAATCCCATAACTATCTTTTCTGTGCCCATTTACTAGAACTTTAAAGGGAACAGTGATATTTTGAATCCTAAGTGTTTTCTTTCAAATATAATAGTACTTCCTTAGAACAGCCACTCTTCTAGAAGACAGAAATTATAGTTTTCCTTTCTTTCTTACTGACAGAAAAGACTGCTGCAAACTCCGGTGCAAAATTTTGTTGGGGGCATCATTTATCCCAGTTGAATGAATATATTCATTGTTACTGTAACTTTATTCCAGTTCCCAGTCTTGAGACACTCTACTTTGAGAATCTTGGGACCTAAGTTTTTTTACAGCTCGGTGCTTCCCAAGCTGTCAGACTCAGATTTGTTATAGTCTGGGATATTTTTCATCAATAATTTCAGTGACAAACCAATCAAAACATATTATGGAACTATCTGGTATGTGGTCAAAGTCTTCTTAAAAGTACCTTTAATAGCCAGTGACACATCTCAAATATGGCTGACAAAATAATTGTAGGAATTCAACCATTTTGCCAAAGAATGATGGTCCCTCTGTTTTCTTACCCAGGCAGTTAATTGCATTGTTTCTCTAGTAAAGTTGTAATGTTATTACACTGAACAATCTTCCAGAATTCCTTTCTAGATGATGTGAGTGTGCTGTTGATTTGATTTTTACAGTACAGAAAAACTGTAAGGTCTAAAATTAGAAATATTGGTGATTTGAAGTCATCATTTCCTGCCTTCTGGATCATTTGTTGCATTAGCATAGCTCACTTAATCATCAAGCAATCTGTCTGTTAAAGAGCTTCTGTGTAAGGTCAGCCTAGAAAAAAATACATGTTGTGAAGTTAATTTTAAGAACTAAATCTTTCATTATCTCCTTTCCCTTAGAATAGATTTTATTTATGGGGACACGCAGTGATGTCTAACTGCAAAAGGAAAGGGGATCAAAATTTCTGTATGTGGTCAGTGCTTGGATGTTCAAGAAAACATTTAACCTTAATCTTAAGTGAGCAAATCCTAAAGTAAACAATTGCTTGTACTTGCAGATAATTGGAAAGTGTTGTTTGTCTGAAGAAAATTCAAATTCATTTTGCTCTTATTGGTAGAACTTCTCCCACATAATTGTTTCAAACTTGTCATCTGAATTCTGTGGTGTGTTATTATTCTAAACTACTTACTTACATTTCTGGATCCATTAGAGTTTCCCGTGCATAATAGTGAGGTCCTTTTGAAAATCTCTTGTTCAGACTCCCTCAGTAAGAAGCAGAGTTCATTATTGGAATTGGCCAGAACTAGAGGATCAGTTCATTTCTAGAACTGCTCTGTGGTTTTGGCTGTGGGCTTGCCGTGTCAGTGGCCATGGGATTACAGAGGAACGTGTCTCATTTTAAAGACTGTTCTCTCAAAGCTTATTCCATATAGATTCGTGTTGCAGAGGCAGCACTTCAGTTAAGCATTGGTGAGTGAGGTTGAATCTTGCAGCTTGTTCAGGGGGATAAGATCTCTGCATGGCATTAAAATTGCTGGAAAACTACAGAAAGCAAATACAACCCATTTATTGATTTTGGCAATGAGATAATGAATCCCAAATCAGTCAAAGTATGTTTGATAGGAGCAGCAGCTCATTGTTTTTCCTTGATGTAATTTGGTAAATAAATGCAGTTTTCCTACTTGAGTGTATTCAATGCATTTTAATGAGCATCTCACTCTTATTTCAGAGAGATCCAATATATCTCCTTAACAAAGCAGGAAACCCACTCAGCCTTTAAAGAGAATGTATAATCATTGAGTAGGGAAAAAAAATAGCCCTAAACTCTGCAAAGAGATCCTTGACAGGCAACCACCTCCTCTCCCAGTTGTGGGAAAGACTGATTTGGTTTAAGAATTTGCAGTAATAGGAGGCATTTGTCAGCTGGAAGGTGCTTCCCTGGAAATGCTTCTCTTAAGGTGAAGCAAATTAAGGAAGTTCAATACAGATGATGTGATGGCTCCAATTTTATAATTATTACACTTACAAAGTTTCAAATTTTGTTTGAGTCTGTTTCACAGAAAACAGCCAGAATTTGTCTCCCATTATTAATTTCCTGTAAGTTCAGCATTCTAAATTAAACGTCTGAGAGAAGAAAGCATCCTTCAGGTAATAAGACAATGTGATGAATATTTTTATACATAACCAAATTCTGACTGATTCTTGCAAGGTTGTTACAGGTACTTTTTTCTTAGGTTTAAAACTTAACTTATGTGGGTAATACAACACCTGGATTGGCCAGAATGTTCCAAGTCTGTACAGTACTCTTGTGATTAAATGGCTATTCAGTGGGATGTTTTGAGGCATTAGGAGCTGAAACTTTCACCAACTTTATTTTTCCCAAAACTATTGATTGCATTCAACCTCCAAAGTAGAAATTTTTCATGATTCCTTTTGGTACATTTTTTTCCTTGGCGTAACAATTGTTCTCATAGTTACTGCAAGCTGAGAGTATATTTAAATTACTGAATTCCCTTATATTTGTAACAGTTTGGAAGTAAACAGACTCTTTGATGTAGTCCACATAAGCAATTTAAAAATTACTGCAGTTTCAGTGAGGTTTTCTTTCCCAGAAGCAATGGTGAAACACTCCAGACTGAAATCCAGGATCAGCTTCTAAAGAGAAGTGCTTCTGTTGGCAGCACATTTTGCTGTTTTCACATGAGCCAGCTGTTCTACAAAATTTTAATGTCATTCCTGTTTGGAAGTCATTTTGATGAAGACTCTAAAATGGAAGAGGATTCTGCATGCAAGGCATAATTTGCTTCAGTACTTATATATTAAAAATAAGTTTTCATATAGGAATGTTTTTATTTGAAAGAGCTCTTGTCACACAAAATTTCCACATGAGAATATCAAAACTGAGGTAATAACAGCTTTTTGAAGCTATTTTAATTAACTTTTTTTTTTCCCTACAAAGGTAGGTTGTTTTTTTTTTTCAAGTGTGTGTAGTCCCAAGTACTCTACCCTCTGCTACATTGAATCAACTTGCTTTCAGTTTGCCAGCTAGAAAATTGTAGGTCCAGGTTCTAGAGGATTGAATAAATGGAAACAAGTGCTGAATCTCAGTTGATAGTTTCTGTATCAAGGGTGTGCCTTTTTCAGACCCTCTTGAAAATTGTCCAAATGTCCTGAAAACCAGGAGTCCTTCAGCTGTAATCTTTACCTGATAGGCTTAAGATCTGATTAGTGACCACCTCCAAAGCTTCATTAGGATAGCTTTAGAAAACTGAGGTGCTTCCCATCCCCTTTTAACCACATTCTTTGGGTTATTAAGACATAGGTTTTTTGACAGTTGGTGCTTTTGTTTTCTGTGTTTTGTTTAGGTTGATTATCTGCTTTTTTCTGTCTTTGTCTCACATATGTGTGGTAAAATCGACCTTTCCTAATTTGTATTTCTGAACCTGTCATTCTATCCCCTCCTGTCCTTGGAGAAAAAGTAGTTGGAGATAGGTTGTTTTGCTGACTTGAACTTTCTGCATCTTTTAAGTTAAATCTCACCCTTTGGATCTTATCTCCCTTACAAAGCACAGAAGATGGTTTTATGTGCCAAGGATGTTTGTGCTTGGAAAGTGTAGTTACAGACCATGCTTTGCTTCATTTGAGTAGCCTTTCTTCATGAAAAATAGATATTGAAGTGAAAGTGTCCAAGCTCTTAAGTGATTCCTTCCCTATAGCAATCTTTTTCATAAACCTTCAGTAAATACTGGGGAGTTATTCTGAGTGTGTCTTTACTCATTGATCTGTGGAGCTTTAGCTGAAACCTGAAAGGTTAAATCAGAAAGGTTCAACAGTATTAGAATGTAATTGCAGATATCTAGAGAAGTCACTGGCAAACTCAACTGTTCCAATATCATATTGGATACATCTTATAATTACCAGTGGAAAATTTAAAAATGCACTAGAAGGAATTGGGAACTGGAAATGTTACTATTCAAACTGTGTGCCAACATGTTTTTGTTTATCACCCCAGTTATTATCTTTAGATGTCTTTTTTTTTTAAGATGCCAATCATACCACTTGGCTGTAAGCACACTTCTAAAAATGGTCATTCTTATACTATGGCCTCACAAATGTTATATATAATGAGTAGTGCTTCATTTGCAAGTGAAGTAACAGATTGCTGGGACAGTCTTTCTTTTGAAGGAGTATTTGAAGGCTTTTACAATAGAGAACCCAAGCATTCAGATGACTATGATAGAGCAAGTCCTGTAACAGTGCCACTAGAAGACAGAGATTTTTTTCTTCTCACTAATGAGGTTAAGCATCATTGGGTTTTCTTATAAAATGCTGAGTTACTCTGTAATTAATTTAAAACTATTACACAATATAGTTTTTAAGCTCTCTGATAAGAGAAACTGCTTGCTTTTTTTTTTTTTTTCTTATTATTAGAGCAGGATGAAGGATCCAACGTGACTTCTGCCCTGAGGAGGCTGTCAGCTGCAGGCAGTGCTTGTCTGTGTGTTTTCTCAGACCAAAGGGCAGGTCAGAGAGTCAGGTTTTTTCTACCATGTGAAATAATTTAAATGGAAAACTACTTTTTATGTCTGCAGCCACCAGAAGAACTGTGAGGCCTGTTTGTTACTTGTGGCTCAAAAAGCAAGTTACTGTGCTGGCCACTTGCTGGTCTTTGGTGTCTCCTCATATAAGAACTTACCAGCCCTCTTATAGTCAAGAGTAGAATTGTTGTGGGCAAGTCACTTTGTCACGTGAGGGGAAAGGAGTGCATCCTGTGGAGAGGGAGTCCAGAATTCTTCTTATGCTGGTGTTTCTCCACTGGGGAGATACTTACCTTCTAAAACAGCTATGAAACAGTTTATCTGCATCTTAACATTTGCTCTCCAGTGAGGTTTGCCATGGTCACTGAACAGGGTTAACAGTATGAAGGATCCCTAACTCCTTAGGTGCCTTCCAGCTGGTCAGACAGTAGTCAGCCTTCAGCTGTTTATAGAGTATTGTTCACTTCTGTTTAAAGTCTGCTTTTGTTCTGGAGATTTTTTCTTCTGTGAGCAGAAAGGAGTACAAGGAACACTCAAATTTAGTCAAAAGGATTCTCTCTTTAGGTCTACATTTCAGATCATTTAAGGTTTTAAGTATGTTCCATTCTTTTTCAAAGCTACAGCACCGATTGTCTTTCCTTAACATTTCAAGGAATCTTTTTGAATTTAAGATTGAATCATCCAACTCTTTTATACACAATATTTGAAATAATGGCATTTGCAAAATGGCAGTAATATTCTGCTTGTTTACTGTGTCTGAACTGGATAATATGTCTTTGTTGGATGCATTGCAGGAGTTTGCTCAGATGCATGTTCTTGGATGCTTCTTAAATAGCTTTTCACAAAGGATTCAAAATTCCATTGCCATGAAAGGATGATACAAAATTTGCTCTGCTTCCTAGGAAGTCTTTACTAATGGAAAGGTCTCTGTAGATTTTTCTGTGCTAAAAATGTGATTTTCAAGTTTTTTTTCTCAATATTAAATTTAATTAAATCTGCATTCTGCTATAATGAATGCACTGTAAAATTAGGGCTTGTGTTTTTTCCTCCTTCTCCAAAAGTATGAGGTGTATCTAAGGCATGTTAAGCCTGGAAGCCTAACTTTAAATCGTATGGGAATAATTGGGTTGGAAAATGCATGTATGAGGGTTATTTCATGGTTTTGTGACATTGGTGTCAGGAGAAGGTGAAGATGTAGAGGGATGTTCTACACCCTTGTAAATGCACAGTAGGGTAGAAAGATGCTGGAAGTTACTGGTAGGTAGGTGTGCTCTAAGGAAAATAAATGTGTGGTGCTATTTTCAATACATTTTTATTTGATAGTAGAGAGGACAAAAATGTCTGACATGCTTAACTAAAAAAACTAGAATTGATAGTTTAAACTATTCCTCTAAAACTAAATTGATAGTTTAGGGGAATATTACATTTCTATTTTAAAACAAAAAATAGATTTCTACAAATAAAAGGTTTTCTGGGAAATCCCTCACAAGAGGGAATGCTGTTAGAAAGGGAGGTTGCTACTACTTTTTCAAAAAATTGAATGGAATTCTCAAATACAAGTAAAAAACCCTCCAAGTTGATGAAAAATGTTTTTCTTCTTCATTTGATATTCTGTGCTATCTGATAGAGTGGACTGTTCCCATGGGGGGGGGGGGGGTTGAGATAAAATCTTTATAAATTCGTTAGGTTTTTGATGAGAAATTATCTTTCCATTTATATCTTAAACTTCTACATCTGGTCTGTGTGTCCTTTACTTTTAGATTTTGTGTTTAATTTTCTTCTGTTGCTGTGGTAGAGGGGCTTTTTATTTTATTCTTCATTTAAATGAATTAGGCTTTATTATCTCATATAGAAAAATCCATGTGGACAAGTCTAAAAGCTTATACATCATCAAGTATAGTTAGAACTACTCTAGCTGTTCAGAAAACAATTAGCAAAAGCATAAAACAAATGGATATATTATTTATTTCAGATTTCCTCAGAGGTTAATCAGAGAGGAAACTATAAGATATTTAGTGGCAAATGTTTGAAAGCAGTTGTGAGAAATGAAGGAGTTTCTGTGTACAAAGTAAGTAGTACTCGGCCAAGAATCAAATGGTAGCAGTGATGGTGCTTTTGGTACTTGGAGGTTGTATCTCCTGCAGTGTTTTAGCCCAGGTGAGGAGTGTGCCTTTGAAGCAGTGCTTTGATGTGGCTTCCAAAGGGATCTCAGGGTTCACCATTTCCTTTAGGTTAGTGTAATCTGAGGTTTCACTCCAAGAGCTTGCTGTGAACCAGCCACTAATGTACCTTCCATCCAGAGAATGAGCTGAGAGATTGTCCAGAGTAAAACCCTATTTGTGCCTTAATCAGCTGTAAGGCCCATATGCATGGATGCCAAATGTATTGTCTCAGTGTATACAGTGTCATCAGGACAAAAGTTAAAAAGTCACTGGAATTACTCTGTTTAAACTTTTATATGCTTACAGAGTTGGATTCCTTTTTTTATCTCTTTTGATATTTATACATCTAGACAGTGAACACAATTTTGCAGTTATTTCTTGAGCATTTAAATGTTGGGACATTGCAATACGCTATTTTAAAATTTCAAGTGGTTAAATTACTTAAATTATAAGCACAACACTGATAAATGGTAAAAACAGCTGTATAACAAATGAATGCATGGCTCAGTTTCTTTATAAAGCACTTAAGTAGATGAGTCATTCATATCTTCAAGCTTGTTAATGATTTTAATGGCCTAAAGTTTCAAACTGTTACTGAAAATATACCTACTACAGCTTCAGTTAAGTTGCAGACTAAATTACAGTTGTGTTTCCAGCTGCTGATTAGTCTTGTTGGTAAACAGAGTTCATCCAGTTGTCAAGAAGACTAAGAAAAATACTTGAGAAAAGAAATCTGAATATTTAGTATGTAAGGGAAAGTTTGCCTCCTGTTTTTTTCAGAGAAGTCTTCTCTGCAATTTTGCAGTTAGCTTTACTCCTATAATGTTGTCTGTAACACTCTAATGTCATCCAGTTACACTGAAAAATTACAATTTATATTAGAAAGTCTTTTCTTGGCTACGTATATAAATTGCATTTGCAGCCTGCAAGACTTGGAAGTGACAAGTCCTTTCTTCTGCTTAGGAAGACTTACCTAGGAAAGGAAGCAGTCCAACAGCTTAATTATCTGTAATGTGTGCAAACATTTTCTTACACACTCAGGGAGGAGCCCAATAGGCACTTGGTACCATCTTCAGCTTTAGATACATGAGCTGCTGCTGCATTGAAAAAAATCAGAAAATTGTATGTGATTCATGTATTTACTCTGTTCTTAGTAGAGTCTTAGTCATGAATTACCATAATCTCAGTGTTTTCAATGGTCATGTGGTGTGTTATTGCTTGAAATTGTGTTTTATCCACATACAGAAAGGTAGGCACAAAACCAGATACATTCAGATGAACTGAAGGAAGTTGTAGAAAGCAAGCATCTGGGATTTTATAGAGTTTTTTTTCCAGAGTAGCCCCTGAGAAGTTATTCCTTTTGCAGAATTTTGCAAGGAACCCTCTTCCCAAATTCATAATGAGGCAGATGACACTCTGGAAACTCTTCCAGCCTCAGGAATCTGTTCCCATTTTCTGGTTTTTCCACTGTTTTCTAGTATCATGAATTGTACAGGGAGAAAGAATTCAAATTTTGAGCAGATGTGCAGAGATAGATCACTTAATGTCTTGTCTTTATAATGTATAGCCTGGGTTTGTTCAGCTATGGCCCTTTTTTCCCTGAGAGCTAATGTGTCAGTATGTAAAACACCTGAGAAGCCAGTGGATTGGGTTTTGAGGCAATGGAGAATGAAGATGATGGGAAAGTAGATCTCATTATAGCAGGTCTGCCCATCTCTGTGTTCTAGTGCTGTGGCAGTGGAGGCAGGACCAGCGTGCTGCTGGGTTTTTTTCTAAAAGTTTTGGAATGTATTTGGGTGAAAGATGGGGAGAACAGGCAAGAGTAATGGAGTACCAGATGTGTCTCCTCAAGTTCTTCTGGCCCTCAGATGGATGCCCAGGTGTTCAGCACTGGGAGCAGCTGCCATAACAGAGAAGAATAATAATTTCATATTGCTGCAGGCCTAATTAAGCATTTGTTCTGCATCAGGTTCTTCATATGATCGCAAAGTTTTGGTGTTTGATGGCTTCTCTGGTCCTGGAGAAGCATGTGCTACTTGTGTAAGACAGGAACTCTCAAAAGAGCTAGAGAGGCAGGGCAATCGTGCTGCAGGTTTTAGTTATCTCCAAGGATGAAGCCTCAACAGCCTCTCTGGATAAGCTGTGCCAGTGCTTAATCACCATCACAGTGAGAAACTATTCCCTGATGTTTAGAGGGAACTTACGTATTTCAGTTGGTGCCTGTTGCCTCTTGTCCTGTCACTGGACACCACTGAGAAGAACCTGGCTCCATTTTCTTTACATTATCCAGTCAGGATTTTGTACATGTTCATTAGATCCACACTCCAGTCCATCAGGAGTCTCTGAGGATCCTGAGACACATCACCAAAGGCCTTAGTGAAGTACCCTCTGCTTTTCCCTCATTTACCAAGCCAGTGATTTCATTGTAGAAGTGTATCAGGTTGGTCAGGCAGTTTCCCCTTGATGAACCTATGTTCAGCACTACTGATCACTTTGTCCCTTATGTGTCTAGAAATGGTTTCTTGGATCAGTTGCTCTTTCACCTTCCCAGGGACTGAGGTGAGGCTGACCTTCCCTCAGTCCAGCTCCTGTTCAAGGTAGGAGTGATATTTGCATTCCTCCAGTCATCAGGCACATTTCTCAACCACCCTAATCTCTTAAAGACTGACAGTGGCCTCCCAATAACATCACTCACCTACATTGGCACTTGTGGGTGCATCCCATCAGGGGCCATGGAGTCAGGTATGACCCATTTGCTCAAGTTCTTCCCTGTGCTATTCCTCTTCCTTGCTGGAGTCTTTCACAATCTTCTCTAGCCCCTGAAGTTTTATCTTGCTGCTAAAGAAAGACTGAGGCAAAAGAGACACTGTTACCTCAGCCTTTTCTGTGTCTGTGTCACTGGCTCTCCTGCCCCATTCAGCAGCAGGCTCATATTTTCCAATTTCCACATTTTTCCGTTTCATACTTATGGTACAAGACCTTCCTGTTGTCTTTGACCACATCAGCATCTCAGGGTCATTGCTGAGAGGCTGCTGTCAGCCTTCCCACCCCCAAGCCGCTGCCTCATTTATGCCTGAATCCAGCAGAGCAGCTGTCCTCCCTGGCTTCTCTGTTGCTTGGGATCAGCACTGTGCGGGGCTGTGACAGAAAGGCTGAGGCCATACTGTGCACTGAAGGAGTGGAAATATCTGAGCAATGTAAGATACATACTAATGGACACTGAAATGCTGGAGGTGAGCTTGTATAAACTCAGGTCCAGCACCTCCAAGCAGCACAACTTCCACACCAGCAGCTTCTTTTGAATAGCTTGTAAACCCTCCAGAACTAAGGATGGGATGCTTCCAGTGTGCTATCTCTAAAGGGCTTGTTTTGAGTGTATTTTCCATTATTCCACTGCTTTTGCACCCATCTGGGAACATTATGTGGAGTTGCAGTACATAAAGCTGGTTCTTGCAGTGCCCTAGCTTCTGTCAGTGGGTCTAAATTTTGCTTGCAGTCTCCTGCAATGTGCTCATGTTGCACCTGATAATACTCAAATAACTTGAGTTTTCTGTTGTCAAGAATAACCCAGATTATCCTGTGATACTAGCCTGATCTTTGTACATATTGCTGGGAAGAAAGGGAGAGAAATAATCCTCCCCACAAAGTCTTGTTGCCCCTGTTTTGTACAGGTGTGAAAACTAAGGAGCATTTTTTGTAATAGTTTTCTGTAAAAATATTTGATACAAAGCTAGCTATTAAAAGCTGTTCTCCCTAAAAATAGCTTTCTGTAGATACTATTGACACATTGCATCAAAGTCTGGAAGAAAGAAGGAGAAATACCATGTTCTCAGTGGAAAGGCTTATCTTCTAAAAGAGCTCAACCGTGACATAAACTCTAACAAGTCTTGAAAGTTTTCCTTCACTGTACCAACTAAAACAGCTTTGATAATTGGTGTCATCTCCTGCAGAGTTTTAGCATTGCTAAATCTTTTTACATTAAAAAATAACCCCTCAAACTGTTCCTATTGCCTGCGTTTGTGAAGTTCTCCTTTCAGCTTTTCATGGATTTAACCTCTTTCACTGTTCATAAAGGAAAATATATGAGCTTTAAGGTGATGCTTTATAGCAGGAGCTTAGAGCACGAGTATAAAATTGATATTAAAGTGTAATAGCTATGACATCTATATTGCTTATCCAGGAAATGTCTTTTTTTCCAGCAAAACACTTTGCAATTCTTTTGAGTTGAGGAACCCTTCTCCATTTCATCACTTTTCCATTTCTACATGGCTGGATGTCTTAGGAAAAAGGCAGGTTTTTCTTGTGAGGATGAGGGAATTTGAATTTGAATTTGATTTAAGGAATTTGAATTAAGGAAGGTAGAAATTTTAGGGAAACTAATAGAAAAGGTGTTAATGTCAAGGATAATACCTTGATGTAAGGAACTGGATATTTCTCGGGGGTCAGAGAAAAAACAACCCAGCTAAATCAAATCCTAAAGACAGTAGAGAGGAAAATACACTCTTGTAAATCAAAATGAGGTGCTTTGGGTGTAATGCACCACATACCTTGCATGGCAAAGTCATCACTGGATTTTCCTGCTGCTGTGGTGTACTGTGAACAGTACGACCCTTTCAGGGATAATGGAATGATTGCATTTTCTTTCAGGTATGTATTTCAGTGACTCCCAGTCGGGACGAAGAGAATTTTCTGAATCACACTCTTTGAATGCCTTAAGAGTTTAGGCCTGTTGTAGATATTCTGTCAGTAACTCCTGCTGGTAGTGTTTTACTGCTCTGTAATTGGTTAGACTTCCCATTATCTGAAGCCACTCTTCTAAATGAATATGCCATAGTATCTTTCTATAAATAAAAATGTGAATTAATAATTCCCATGGGCTTGCTGAGGCTTTTATACTCCCTTGAATGCTTATTCAACATCATCTCTCTTCTCTCATCATTTCCTTCAACATCATCTGTCTTCTTTTTTTCCTTAGGCTTCAGAAAGGTGTCGTCAGTTTCCATTATATAAGAGCTTTTAAATAATCTTAAGATTTCTGAAAGGACAATTGATAAAACCCTGTCTTGATTTTAAAAGGAAACTGTCAAGTCTATTACACCCTTCAGATGGCTTCCTCTTAGAAATCAAAATACGGCACATGTGTATGTTTACGTATATATCGACTGTCCTTCCTATCTGGGGATCATAAAATACTATAAGACTGAAACTCTTAATTTCTTGGGCAGCAGGGACAAAAAGCTGTGTTCCACAAGCAAAAAAAAAAATGCAAATTACAATCTCTATAAAAAGAAATTTTAAGTGATTGCTGTCTTATATATGTTTTGAAGATAAAGCATTTTAAAAGCAATAGTTTTCATACTGGAAGTTACATATATTGATCTAAAGAGATCAGCTTTTAATTATATAAATATTCATAGCTTCTTTTTGTCTTACACAGTTGTTTATAAAAATTAAAAAGGGGATGGAAGTGGGCAACTCTCCCCAAAACCTAGACATCAGTTCTGAGGGATAAGCCTGGGTGCAATGGAAAGATCTCTGCAGTTCAACCTGAGTTTTTTGCCCTGAAGATTCATCAATTAATCTTGTAGGAAAATGACTGTGTATTCTTATTAAAATATATTTTATTTGCTTCTCTGGAATATAGTGGTGTATATTTTTTGTGCACCTATCTAATGCTTTAGAAAAATATTAGGAATATTATTTAAAACATTCTCAGGAGATGTGAGAAGAGTAGGCTCTGTGATTAAGCAAGCTTTATGCTTGCAGCTCCATTTGGGAAGCTTGCACTGTCTTAATTTTCTTTATTCTCATTCTTGATGGTGACATTTATGAGATTAAACAACAATGTTGACAGCCTGTAGCCTTAGGTTTCCTTAGAAATTTTATGATTCTATGAGGGAAATTAAAGCTATAAGAAATTGCATTAGGAAAAATCACAGAAGGACATTGTTCACTTCATTGCTGCTTCTGACAAGCTCAGAAATACTTGGAGTTACTGCGAAGGTCTCATATAATATCTGTTAAAGGGGAACAGGCATTTTGGAAAGCCTCAGATCATTAACTGGATAAGGAAAAAAAATCACAGGAGAGAACTGAGAGTGTGAACTTTCACACATCTAGACTATTAACTGCAGCTAAAATTAACCAAAGTGCTGGTTCACATTTCGATCATGAGACTTCAGTCTTGGTCTTGTATTTCTCTATATTTCTTTCAAGGAGCAAATGCACAGCTTGTGCATGTTTGCTCAAAGTGTCAAGCTGCTAAATTTCCATTGCAGGGTTTTTTTTTACTTTTTTTAAAATGGAGATTCTTATTCTCCTAAAGGCTTTTAGAAAGTGAACTGCGCAGTCTAAAAGTTCTCAGGTCCAGCCGAGCAAATCTTGGCACAGAATCAATGGGCACTGTGAGAGCCTAGGTTGATCCCAAGGTGTCTCTTTAAGGTATAGCTGGGCCTTTTCCACAGTCCTAAAATGACCAGAATTATTATCTCTATTATCACTACGTCAGCTGTCCTAAGAGAGCTGGCTCTGCTCACAGCTGCAGCAGCAGAAAGGAACACATCCAGTGTGCTGCTGACTTGTTGCCTGGTCAGTGGTGCTGATCTTGTCCTTAATAATTATCACAATATTATCACAAATACCTGGGGTTTTTTCATAAGTCTTACAAAGCAGGTGCCATAGCTGAAGTTCAGTAGGACTGAATGACTTTTGCTGATTTCTCCTAGGATAAGTCTTTTTTGGAAAGAATATCTGAGCTATTTTTCTTGTACAGTGTTCCTACAAAACTTGAATAAATTGTTTTCAGTAACATATATATATCCACAAAACATAAGATTTTTTTCACATCAAATCTATCAAATATAAACAGCAGTTGAATTTTTTAACCTTCTTTCCTTTTTGTAAGAGAATTTTTCCAAAGCATTTCTCTATGGTTATATGTTCCTTTTTCTGGCAATTCATGGTATGAGTGAGGTGTTCACCACTTAATCTGTCACCTAAATCTATTAAGCTTTATGTTAAGAATAATGTAAGTTGTTACAATAGTTCTAAGAAGATTTTTTTCATTCATTCATTTTTTTCATCAAGCTGAACAGTGGTGCTTTGAACTTGTGCAAGATACTTTAACATAATTCTCTGGTATCTTTATGTTTCCCTCCACAATATGTAAATTGCCAAAAGACATACAAACTGCAGAAGACTACTTTTCTCACAAAGTGATGGGTTATAATACTTGTGCTTGTGTTAGACCACATGAGATGGGAAGCTTGAAAATGCTTTGAAATACAGCATGGTTAGAGTGAGCATCTGCCTTTAGCCTCTTTTACTGTATAACTGTGAAAATACCTAGAAGTTCTTCAGGTGCAATAATACAATATCATTCAGTCCATCTGTGTCTGTGTGTGCAGTTATTGCTTGGCTTACACTGATACTATAGTTATACCTGTTAGTTAATATAGCAATTATGCAATTGAGATCAGGAAAATAAGTGTCTTTGGAAAAGTGAAAAATAGCATAAAGCTGTCTTATACTGCTGTCAGTATTGGATTTGAAAGCTGGTTTGTATTAGTATGTTTTTTATCAAATTCTCTATAGACTAAGTCATCAATACCATTTTTTGGTCATGGGTTTTCCTATTTCAATACTATGTAGATTAACGGTGCAAGTTTACATGATGCTAAGTTCTAACAGTTCTGGTACTTCAGGGGAAGGATACACAAGCAATTAAAAATCTCTGTGTTACTAGTATGTTACAAGACTTAGGAAAGTGCTGTTAAAATATATCCTTATTTTTCTCAATTCACTTTAGGTCTAAATAGGTTTTACTTGTGCTTTTCAATAGACATGTGCTGGTATCTGTAAAATGAATTGGGGAATCTAAGTTGCCATTTTTTCTAGGGGCAAAAATTTGGAATCATAATATAGGTGATCAAGCAGGATTTGCCTTGTTCCCCTTGTCTCCTTAAATGTGTTAATAAATGCTAAAGTATGTGCAGGAATTGCTGTTATTATTACATTTCTCTGTTCTAACTTTTGCTGTCTATAATGATTTAGTGACTCTGTCTATAACTTAAGAGTTCTGAGTGAATAATGAGATTGATTTCTCAGTAATGCCTCAATGTATTTGAAGTAGAAGTCTTTCTGCAGTCATTGCCTTTTATCACTGCAGAGCCATTAACTAATAGCTTCCATCCTGGGACAATGGAGTGACTAGAGCCTGAGGGAAAATAATTTTCTATAATATATCTGCAAGAAGTACCAGTCTACAAGAGCTAGATTTTTGTAGAAGCAGACTTCAGAAATCATTTGTTACAATCATTTTGGGAAGAGTGAGGGCTGAAAAATGATGAGAGGCATTCATGTAATCATAGAGAAAGAACAGAGAAAAGAGACATGCTTTCTAGCAGAGAATTCTTGTTTAACTGTGAGGCTAGCTGAAGAAGAAAGTACAAAGCAATGAAAAACAACACTTCAGCTTGGAGAAGAGGCCATATGTGGTAGGGACAACCCTGGCACCCTTCCAGGACCCCAAACTTAGGTTTAAGCAGTGATCAAGACTAGTGAAAAGAAAATAGGTCAACATGTTTGTCTTTTCATCTAGCTCTGTTTTTCTTGTGCTTGTGCAGTAGCGATGAGTTTGTCTCAGGATCAAGAATGAGTGTTGAAACAATCAGTATATCACAGTTAAGAGATCTGTAAAATCCACATTGCTGAGATCAAAGTTGAAAGAAAGTGCGTGGATTAACTACCTGGGAGTGAGGATAGCCCTGAGCAAGTCCTGGGAGCCTACAGCAGAGTTAGGTGCTTGTGGTGAAGAAGGAAGAGAGCTTGTGTTGATGAGATTCCAGTCTAACCCTAACCAGGGGTACTAGGAGCTGTCTGACCCTGTATGAGAAGCCTCCAGACAAGGAGAACTCTTGATAATATAATGCTACCCCTTGAACTTCTAAGTTGTGGGAGTGAAGAGTTTTCAGAACAATGCACAGATGTTCATCAACTGTCAGGTAACAGGCGGTTACCTGATGCTGGTTCCTCTAGCCCAGCTGGGAGAGATGCTATTGTGTGAAACATTTCATTTAGGTATTCCTAGATCCAAAAAATGTCAAAAGCACAATTTATGCTTGAATAAATGAAGGCTGCAAGAAACTAGGATGATGGGAAAGGAATTTGGAAGTTACTGACTTGATCTGCTTAATGCCTTGCCACCTTGAAGAATGAGCAGTCCCAGTTTGGTTCATGTGATTGCTAGAGCAAGAGGGTGAGAACGAGAACCCTGAGTGAATTTAAAAACCTGAGCTCCTAGTGTTCCCTCACAAAGGGAGGAGTAGGAAAACCATTTCATTCTGTCTTCAACTTCAGAGCACTTATAACACACAGCAGGGACAGTTCTTTTCTCTTGTGAAATCTGAGTTCCGGTAAGAAACTGGAGCATCAGATTGTTTTGGATGTATTTCTGTTCCTGCACAGGAGTAATTAACTACACTAGATTCCAGTATCCTGCTTCCACTCACATAACCCCAGCACCCAGTTCCCCCAGCACCACTAGCCTATTCCAGCAGTCTGTAGATATTAATGTTGTTCTGCATCTGTGGCTAATGGTGTGGGATAAGAAAGATGTAAAGCAGAAGTTCAGGGTGAGGCAAGCCCATAATGTACAGCTTTGGTTTGTGTGTTGGTGAAAGAGCTGCACTGGGAACTTTAGAATAGCAGGGGGTTGCCCTTCAGGTAATTTAGGCAGCATTTTTTCCTTTAGTCAGGCCAAGTTCACTGCAATTTATGAGCTATTAAACAATTTATTTTTTTCCTTAGTAAGATATGTGGATCTCTAAATATCTCTTGAGAATAAGGAAACTAAGAAGTACATTAAGATGTGTCAGTGAAGGTTTTTAATCCTTCATTGTGTTGAGACCTAGGACATTAGCAGGAAACTGTAAGGTAACATTGTTCCGATCAAGAAAAATAGCTCTAGTTTCCCTAATAAATTCTAAAAATACTTTAAATTCCACATAATAACTAATATGCATTAATCTTAATCGCTGCAAGTCTTTAATGGCTGCTAAACAGCAGTGTGTTTCTTCAATTAAAATGCCAGCTTGAAGCATGTGCTAAAAATGTTGGTAGAAGAGAAGCAGTACTGCTTCTTAATGGAAGGGGAGGAAATCTAGGAATCAAAATGGGTGGATATTCCCATTTCCAAGTAGTTTATTAATCACTTCTAATAGGTACTTACATTGGGAAGAACAAAGTCAGATATTTTAGAAACCTTGGATTTGCTTCAGAAGACTGTTTTATCTGTATCAAGCCAGTTGTGGAGATCTGTCCCTGTGTTGTTTTCAGCCATGCATGTGAAAAGCAGAATAGGGATGTTTTGATTCCCCACACCACTGTAGATGTCAAAGCAGCAAACATGTCCTTTGCTGTGTGACCCAAGCATATTGCCACTGCATTGCACAGAAGTGGTCCCTGTTTGCTGAGGGAAAAGTCTCCTGTTCAGAGCCTCCTTTTGCTGTTCTCAGATTACCGCTGTGGCTTGAGTGTGCCTTTAGCTATCCCAGTGAATATTTACTGGAGAACACAATTGAATACATGACAGTATATATTTTGCCAGTTGCAGTGAAATAACCCATCAGACAAACCACATCACGGTAAACGTTCTTGCTAAGTATGTTCCTGCTAGGTAGAGAACCTTGTAAAGCTTGCAGATTAACACAAAAAATGGTGAAATGGTATGTCTCAGCTGATGTTGCTGTTTGCTTCAGACCACTGAATGGTAATACCAGAAAGTTCTTTTGTGTCCCAGGTGTTAGCAAAGGTGGATAAACAGCATCTGAGCAGTGGGGCCAGAACTGCCTGCAAGATCCTGGTGTGTGGCCGGGCTTCTCCTCTCTGCCAGGGCTCTGCACAGGTCCTGCCCCTTACCTCTGAGGGTCACCTGGGCAGGTGAGGAGGAGAAAGGGATATCTGAGTACGGTCAGCTGTGAAATGTGTTCCAGCAGTCTGGGAGAGGGCCTGTCGAGTGCTTTTATTCCTAAAGTCAGAGAAGTGTCTCATCCTCTGCCTGGCATTTCAGACCTCGCTCCTGTCCCTGCATCCATCTGGCTATCTCATTCTCAAGCATTAGAAGAACAACTTGTTGCAGTCTCAGTTTTTGTTACATGTTTGAAGTGCTGTGTCTGTCTAGTCATTTGGCACCTCGAGAAACAGCTTTTCACATTTCCATCTGTGCACATCCATATATCCAGGTAAATTGATAATTGTACTTTATCAGAGCCTCTGGCTAGTACCATTACATGGATAAGACCAGGCTGTCCTGGTTGAACTCCAGATATTAAGAACCACACAGCCACTTGCTCACTTCCCCTTGCCCTGTGTGGCGGAGAACCAGGAAAAAGTAAACCTATGGCTTTAAATAAGAACAGTTTAATAATAATTGAAACAAAATAAAATACTGTAATAGCATCATAATAATTGTAATGAGGAGGTAGGTTTAATTTCCCTAAGGGAAACAAGTAATGTGTGGTACAAATGTTCACCACCTTGCTGCTTCTCCCTCAGCAGCAATCAGCCCCTCCTCTCCAATGACCCCCAGTTTATGTTCTGGGCATGGCATTGTATGGTCTGGAATATCCCTTTGCCCAGTTTGGTTCAGCTGTCCTGGCCATGCTCCCTCCCAGGTCCTTGTGCAGCTTCTCACTGGCAGAGCACAGGAACCTGAAAAGTCCCTGGTTCGGGGTAAGCATTGCTGAGCAATGACTGAGCCATCAGTGTGTTTTCAATGTCAGTCTCACACTGAATTCAAAACATCATACTGTCCTGGCTAGTGAAAAGAAAATTAACTCTCCATGACACAGGCTCAGCAGCTGCCTTTTACTCTGGACTGATAAAAGGTAATGAGTTGCTTCTCCTTCAGATGCCTTCTTCATTAGTGGTATGGGAGAGACTGCAACTGAATAATACCTTGAATCTAGGTTTTGGACAGCACCATCATAAAAAATTGCAGCTTTGCACCAGAAAGTACAGATCAAGTATAAACTGCCTTTGCTAGTTCAGATTTATTCCAGAAATATCGACAGAAAAAACTGTAGAGCAGACTGTGGAGGGGCCCAAGACTGTGAGCCAGGAGAGCTGCCATCTGCTGCAGTGGGTCATTTGTCACATCGTAGCTGGTGTGAAAACAACAGGTACGGGGAATTCTCAGCCGTGTGATTCCATTTGGCACATAGGCTGGGGGCTGGCACATGCCTTTTGATCCAGATTGAATTGGTGATGCTCACTGACCCAGTATTATAGAGATCCAAATTTAATGAATGCAGACCCACTGTTTAGGGAGTTTGTTGGAATTACACAATAAAAAAAGATGGCTGGCATTTTGTTTTAAATGTATTGCATGTATTTTTATGCTGTATATATCATTTATGCTAACCGTATAAAACTCATGTAAAAGTCACATGGTTCTGGCAGATACTTTCACAACTTCAATTCAGATTTTTCTTATTTGTAAACCAAGCCTTGACACTACTTTGCTCTGTTTCTAGTGGAAGCCTAGCAAATGTCTAACAAATTTCTGAAAATTTCTTTTACTGAGAAGTGACTTCCTGGCTAACTTACTAGCTTTTCTAAAACACCCTGTAGCAAAATGGACTGTCTGAAGTCAAGTGTTGACCTTTTAATGCTGATAAATTTTTTTCTAGGTTCTCTGTAGTTTTGTATTATAATGCAGTCTTCTTAAAACAGTCTTCCAAAGCCTGTTTTAATGCATGAAAAAATATTTATTGCTTGTTTCAACAAATATTGTTTGTTTCAACAAATAAATAAAGAAAAATATAAGTTGTCAGGGCTAGGAATTTGGGGAAAGAAGTGAGGATTGCCAAGATAACATGTCTTGCCATTGGGATAAAGAAATAAGTAGTAGAGAAATGTAATATTGCAAGAAGATGCTGTATGATACAGAGAAGAAATCTTTCAGCCCCTTGCTAGATGGAGCAGTCTCAGTCCCAGGTACTATGGTGTAACCCACAGCCTCACAGCAGCTCCAATTCCCCAACTGTTGTGCAGTAAATACTCCTTGGAAGCTGACTACAGAGATGGTGGACTACTGGCTTACCAGACTGTGAGGCAGGCAGCAGAGTCAATCAACTGGGGGATTATCCAGTTAAATCACATGGCAATGTGAGGAGGATGAAGGGCTGACTGTTCTTGGCAGGAGTGACCTAGTGAATTTCGTGAAAGAATATAGCTGTGTGGAAAGGGGACTGTGTATTTTGGCCCATAGAACACAACATTTTAAAGGAATTTGAAGTCTCTTTTTTGTGCCTCAGTGGCATTGGCAGTACTACCAGTATCCGTATAGAATCAGTGATGTGTTTTGTCTTATTTTCAATATTTTATGATGAAGCAGAGATGTTGTTAGTTAATATTCTTGTGAGCAAAGCAGAGAATGAACATGCTAGAAGGATGTTTGGTTTAATTATTTGCAATTTAATCTCAATTATTTATTGAAAACAAGGACAAAGTAAGAGACGGGTTAGTAAAAATCAGAGTTGAAGGCTTTGACTAAAGATGAAAAATCATCTTTCTTTATAACTTGGTGTAGTCCATAACCTACAGGTTAAGATAATCCACCAAATCCTACTTAAAACCTCCTTGATTAGCACAGTCAGTGTGTTGTCAGCTAAATTCCATCTTAACAATTTAAGTAGCCAAATAATGCATTTTGAAGAGAATTCTCAGTGTTTGTAAGTGATGCTGGCAAATCCAATCAGGATTTCAAGTGTTACTTTGCAGTGTTGGGGGTCTTCAAACTGAAGTTGGTTCTGCCTTATATTGGCACAGGAGTACCTCTACATTGTGCTTCTGTGAGAAAAATGAAGGCAGTTTTACTTTTCTCAGATAAATCAGATGATGTTTCTTTTCCAGCTTCTTGTTTTAATGTATGGTTTTGAATTTTCTAAATTGCCCATGCATCCTAGGATTTTTTTTGCCCACTTTTCATCATAATATTTTATTGCATACAACCATTCTTTAAAATAATGACTCATTTTGATCTCTAAGGAGGACATTATTCTTCATCACTATCTGAGACTATTGCCTTCCTATACAGAAATTAGTTTGAGGATTTAGTCCATTTTCAAAAGACGTTTTTCAAACCAAATCCCAGTAGAGTTGGTGTACAATGCCCACCCAGGTGCTGGGAAGAAAGGCTTGAAACTATTTTTGCTCACTTCTGAGCCTTGGTATTACAGCCTCCCAGAGTTACCCAGAATCTCTACAGAGCTACAGAACTACTGTAAGTTCTACAGAACTACCAAGTTTAACTTTTATTGTCAGAAGAGGTAATATTTGTAAACTAGAAGAAGCTGGAAAGAGAATTGATGCAAACAACAAAGGCCTAGTTTAGCTTTCAAATAGGATTAAGAAGTCATATGCTAGAGTGCATCTGTGCATTTTCCCTTATGAAAGTGGCATTCCACATAGTGAAAAGTATATTTAATTTTCTGCTGTCTTCTATATGTCAATGACAAGATTATTTGTTGTCTGATATAAAACTGCTGCTGTCACCTTTGCCTTTTGAAGAAATAATTATATTGCATGTTGTATATGTCTTATAAGTACATGGATTATTTTTAAGCAACTTGAAGTTAATAACAAGTAATATTTTAGGGACACAGTTTCTATTTCTGTGACTTAATTACAGAAGCAAAATTGTAGGTTCAACTTTTCAGTTTTCCATTATCCAATTTAATTGTAATCTGTATCTAAATTAGTTCAGTGCAGAGAAAATCACACAGCATTTTATTTTAAAGTTTTATTGCTACACTGTTTGGTTTTGGAATATCTCAGTGTTTAACTATTAAGAAATCACCATTTTCTTCAAGAAAACATTAATATTGTTAAGAAACCACTGTTGGACTGATTTTCTTGTTATTAAACTTTCCCCTTTATCTGAATATTAAGAAGACACAAGCTCATCAATGGGACAATTTTAGCAAAATTGATCAACTATCCTTGTTAAATCCAGAAATTACTACAGTGTGCTATATTAAATTTTCAGTGACTTCCTGACTTAAAATACTCTAAATTTAGATATTGTTGAGTGTTTAGTTCAGAGAACTACCTATAAAGCTGTTGCAGGATGTTTTCAGTTTCCAGAATAGTTTCTCACCATTGGAATTGTGCACAGGTGCGCTAAATTTTAAGGCAGAAAGGCACTGAGGGTGTACAGAATTTAATTAGCTCTCACTTTACTGTTGTGTCAGTTAAAATACTCTTCAGAGATGTCAGTTGGAATTGGTTGGTGCCTGCAGGAGGTTTTTGTGAGCAGCGTTGAAAGCACACTGTTCCTCCAACTGCAGGGGCTCTCTCTGCACTCCGAGGCTGTGCAAGGAACATTCTCAGTGCATAATTTTTCTGCATATTAGATTTCTGGATCACCCTATAATCCTGCAGAGAGCATTGGATGAGTTCTTGAGGAAATATATGAGGTGTCTGGCATTTGTTCCTGGGGTGCTAAATAGTATCCTGTTTGTCCCAGCAGGACCAGAAAGTGAAAACACACACTGCAGCTTGCCAGTAGTGCTGGGGTGGTGCTGTTCGTGTTCCCATGGCTGTGTGTGTGCCTGGCAGTGTGCTCTGCTAGTGCCAGGGAGGAGACTGGGACAGAAAATCCAGTGCCCGTGCACAGATGTTCCAGGGAAATTGCCAGAGGGGAGACACCTGAGTTACAGGCAGGCTGTGGACAATTGCTCACTCTGAATGGGAATAGAATCAGCATGGTTTGGCTTGGAAGGGACCTTAAAGATATTGCCATGTATCCCATGTTAAAAAACATAACCGCAAGACTTGGAATATCTCTCTGAAAATTTAACCGTCTTGTCTGTCCGTCCCATGTAACATATTAATGCTCACAACATGGATTTCCAGTTTGTGTGTTCTCAGAGCTCAAGGCATTGAAGCTTGTTAGCCAAGTACTGGGCTGGCATCTTCAGAATGGGTTGAAGAAGTTTTTTGAGGATAACCAGCCCTACTTCTTCAGAATATTGCCAGAGAAATAGTTTGTCTGAATACAGTGTTCCCACAGTCAAATTCCTGTGGAAGAAAGTCATATTCTAGTTGCACTACCAAATGCCACATCACCTTCTTTCCATTGTGGAAGGAGTTTACAGAAAGCTGTGGTCTAGGTGTGTATAGAATCCAGGTCAGACCTTCCATACGGAGCTTTGGAGGCATGCCGGGGTGGTGTAGGTTGTGGTGCAAGGCTGTGAGGATGTTAGAAAGCAGCACACAGTTCCAAAATGCCCTTTCCAAACTACTTATGGCTGCTGTGTGAGTGTTCTCATTAGAGAGAAGCTTGGCTGTATTTGGTAGCAAATTGAAGTCCTAATTTATAACGTCAATGCTGTAAGCTGATTGCTTGTAAAAGACTTAAACACATTTAGTGTGCAGACTCTGCTTTGTTATTGTAGTGATTTTAGGAGATATTGAAAAAAGTCAGGTCAACTTGCAAAAAATAAAGGGTTTACTCATTATCAGAATAGTGATGGGGATTTGTGGGGACTTGGAGTTTAAAGGATATGTGGATATGTATTTAAGTATTTTCTGTAGTTTTCATTTACAAGTCTAAAATAAGGTTTGGAATTTAAGATTTAAGTTTGCTTTGTTTAAAGCAAGGGTTATGTTGCCCTTTGAGTTCCTTTGCTAATTAGAAGTTTCTATTTTAATGTAGCACTGTATTTCTTAAAGGGATGCAAAAAAACCAGAGACAATCTGCTTTTCAAGTAAGAAAAGACGAATGTTTTTCCAATATTATTTTCAGCCAATTATAAATTAAGACCTTAAGATAATAGAAGCAAGAAATACTGGGCTTCTTTCACTTTGTTCCCTATGGCTCTCTTAGTGAACTAAATTTAAAGTGAATTCATGAGAATGGAGTTTTCATTCGACTAGTACATTGTAATCAGATTTTAGTGCTCATTTTAATGGATCAAGAGCTAAATAAATTTTCATTTTCAGCAAAGTTTTCTGTGATATTTTTATAGGTGTATACCTTCTGCTATTGCAACTCTGTAAACCTGTCTCTTCATTTGGAAAATCACTATTTCTTATTAGCATTCTTTGGATTAAATTTTCCTAAAAACTACTTTTATATGTATATAATTACAAATAGTTTTTTATTTTTAATGTCATTGTGAATTACACTTAGTTTATTTAAATCTCTTGACAATTCATATAAATACATGAGATTTTGTGAAACCTACTTCTCTTTTGAAAGGATTTTTCCAGCACGTGAACTGGTGGGCCTCCTTGTACTGGGTATTACAAAAGAAAAATACTTAATGCAAAGGAAAAGGTAATCTGGATTGTAGAAGCTTTTTCACAGAGTTGTAAGATATTTAAAGTTCTGCATTCAGTGTTTTGGCAGTTGTTCATATGTGAGGTTAAAGATACTCAGTTATTATAAACGTGTTTGGCTTTTAATAACAGTCGAGCAAAATTCGTTACAAAAATGCAAATCAGGCTAATGGAAGCCTGCAATGCTGCTGAATCACTTTCTCTAAATAGTAAGAAGGAATTCTGTATGAGCTTAACTTTTCCACTCAAAAGTGCTACACACTATGGCTCTGAAACTGGAAATGACAAAGAATGGGCACAAAACAGTGAGGAAAAATATACATTTTAAATCGTTTGTTATGTTAATAGGTATACCACCATGGGGATATACTGCTTTTTCTCTGAAGACAGAAATTATGAACAGTGTTACCTCTCTTTTCTGAATTTGCAAAGAAAAAGAGCAGCTCTGTCTTCCTGATGTCCTTTCTCTATACTTCTCTGAGGGTTAGCTTTTTATTTGATATCATAATACTCATTTAAATGTTTTTTTGAATACCTGTGAAGCTGCAGTTTACAGTACACAAACACTGAAAGATTTTTATATCATAATAAAAAAATGCTAACATTCAGAAGATTTTTTTTCTATAGAGAACTAATACTTAGCTGTGTTTTTTTTTTTAAAATGTTTTTTTCCTCCCTGTAAATGACTAATGTTTCATATTGAGATTGAACAGAGCTGTCATTCTAGCCTTCCTGAAATAACAAGAACTGACAAAACAGATAATGGTCAGGTTTTTGGATTTCCAAAGACACTGTTGAATACAACTGAATGATGGATGAAATATGGGAGTGGCATCTATTAAGGTTTCTGGAAAGTCTTTTTGTGGGCTGGAGCTCCATTCTTTAATTAATTAGTCACACTGAGTATTTCAGATCTCTGTATTTAGTTGATTGTCCTCACCAAAATCTAGTTGCTGTGAAGTACATTGAAATTTTAAAAGTTATTTTCTTGCATAAAGTAATAATTTTGCTAGTCTTTGCTGTTATTATTTAGTAAATTAACTGTTCTGCACTTTCAAGAAATAATGAACTGGCAGTGAGGTATTATTTCAATGAGCTGTTATTTCTTGTATTTCTTCACAGACCCTTTTGTTTCTTTTCTGTGAGATCTGTGCTATTGATTTATGTCCCAGTAAATTACAGTATTTAGGCTCTAAAAGCCTGCTTGTCCTGACACATCCTTCAATACAATATCTGCAGTTGTGTGTACATTTCATATGTGAAAATGACAGCTGTCAGATTGCTAATTTCATTTTTCAGTGGGCAAATACCATCAGATTCCATGGATGCAGTCTTACAAAAGATGAATGCAAATGTTTTCAGCTGTGAGCATTGTGGTATAGATTCCCTTCATGACTTTATATTTTTTTCTCAGTTAGCACCGCTTATGTACTTCTTATCCTCTACTTGTTAAAGATGCACGACTCATTTCTTCTTTTGCTGAGTAAGACTCTTTCAGGTTTCTTTAATTCCCAATTAGCTTTTCTTTGCTAATAGTATCATTAATGCCTGAAATAGCACTGTAGTTCTGAAGGCTGAAATCATCACTAAGCAAGTGTTGCTAAGGCTCTACACATTTGTATAGCTTTTAATGAAAATGTGCTGAGATTTTTTCCAATTGGGCGTTTTAAGCATGGGAGCTTCCTTGTCCAAACTGCATGCTAATAGAGTGTGTGTGGAAATAATCACTGTTATGCCTGAGAAACTGCTTTTTATTGTGAATTAGGCTACATTTAGTGCCCTGAAACTGCTTCAGCACACCACATTTGAGTTTCAGTAGCAAAGTATTCAGGTAACACTTTTACTTCATCCCATTTTTCCTTGTTAGGGATTTAGAGCCCAGAGTGTATCCGAGGGTTTCAGCCTTTCCTCCCAGGAATATTAATTCTACCACCCTATGCTCAACAGCAAAACCCACCTGACATCAGTGGGAGGAGGTGCTCTGTAAAGCAGCCAGCAGTGTCTTTTTTTGTCCACAGCTGCAGCAGAAAGAGAAGATAGAACATAATACTGCTCACTTGCCATTTTGATTTGGACTTCCCTTCTGACTTCCCACCACACCTTGTCCATCTATCTCCCTGAAAAGTGAAAGGGCAAGTCAGGTGTCAGTCAATCAGCTCACACACCAAGCAGTTTGGGCTAATGAGCTTTCCTCTTTCTTGGAAAACAGCAATCAAAGTGTCTGTGTAAATAAAAATTGCTTTGTATTTCAGCATTGCTTACAAGCTCACAAGTTTGACTCTTAATCTTTGCCTTCATTTCTTTTGGATATGTCTCATGTCAGTATTTATCAAATGTCTTTCTTTCTTGCTATATGCTATTTCTCTGTGCTCTCAGAAGTAACAGGATTATTGTTAAATTACTGTTTTAGCTAAAATAGGTAGATCATTTTATGAGTTTTTCATGACTGCAAGTGGGTGCATTCTCTTCTTAATGAAGCCCCACCAAGCAAGGAAAGTTATTGGAGAGATGCCTGCCCCTCTGCATGTATTTTTCTGCTTGAAATTTGAATAATTTGAACAAATTATCCTGAAGGATTTTGAAGGTGCTTCCGCATCTCATTATGAATTCTGTGCAATGCAAAAATCTCAACTTTATTTTTGTCTTAGAAGTACACGTCTGATATATAATTCCCTTTAGCAAGGTAAAGAGATTTTATGTTTCCACAAATCCAAATTCTTTTGCTTATGGCTATTTCCCAGTTGAAGCGTTAGATTTTCCTTAGAGATCTTTCAGAACCAGGAACATGATTCTTTCAGCAGGGTATGGTGCACATCAGTTTCCTGTTTAAACTGGTTCATTCTCCAGAGATGCAAAGAAATGTGTTTAGCCTGGCAGGACTAATCCAAAGAGACACAAATGGGAAGGATGGGACCCCAAAGTTTGGAAGCATGAAAGTGTACGTGCTGGTGCAGTGAGATGCGGTTCGTCAGTTATGGTTTTATTTTGATAAGAAAAACAGAAACTTGAATATTTCAAAATCATACAACAACATTTGTATTTTGGTAATATCTCTTTCACACAATGGCTTTATTCTTTCTTTTGGGATGCAAGAGGAATGTAAATCTACTCATTATTTTCAAATAGTCTCATACTTTCTTCAGAAGAATGGAAGAAACAAATTAACACTACTTTGTTCTTTGCACCTACTGCAGACAGCACATAACAGCAATTAAAAAACAAATTGTGTGAACTGGCTACTGTTAGTTCATGAAAAAGCAAGGGCCGTACTTTTTGTCTAGGCCTGAAAAAAGATGAGTCCTTTAGCTTCACTTTTTCTCATGTTGAATATGAGTCTCTCAGTAAGCGCTGAGACACCTCCATTCATGGGCCTTGTCTCTGTCTGTCCTTCCAGGGGTCACAAGCGCAAACTGGATGAAGATGATGCTGCCAGTGAATCCAGTAAAGAATCCAGCAATGAAGATGAGGAAGGAAGCAGCTCTGAAGCAGATGAAATGGCAGCAGCACTTGAAGCTGAACTGAATGACTTCATGTGAGAGTCATGCAGAAGACAGAATTTGTAATTATATTTACTTCTCATAAACAGATCGGACTTCAGATGAGTCCCTCACGTCAGTACTCAATGTTTTTCCAAAATGTGTGTGTATATTTTGCAAAGCATCTCAAGAGGTGATACGTTATTTTACAAAATCAGAAATAGATGTTTTTAAGTTGTTTTACTAAATGAAATATACTTTTTTAAGCAAAAAAAAAGGTATTAAATAGGACATGGTGTGCTATGCCAAAGACATGTTAGGAGCTCTGCAGAACCTTCATGTATAGGACAGTGGTACAAAGACTTGTGATTAAACATACATCAAGTTTCTAAAAATATTGCAGGCTGTGGTTTATGGGTTACAATCTTCAAAAAAAGGAGGAGAAAAAGGAGATGGAATTGTCTGGGTAGTACAGCAGGAACCTGACAAACTGGTCATCCTTTTCCACAAATAAAGCTATCAAATATAAAAGGATTTTTGAAATAAGAAAGAACTATTTATATTTGTATAGAAACAGACAACGTGATATGCAAGCTTTGTGAACTCTGCACTTGACCCACCTGTCATTTGCTTGTAAGAGAATACATAGTGGTCAACATTCAACAATTTTAGGTTACTTTGTTGAATAGTTGAGTTCTTTAGAGACATCATTTAGATTTTTACCTTTTCTTCTTTGTAACCAGAAATGTAGCACAGCAGTCTGTGTGGTCCTGTACTGCCACAAGATGCATATTCACCCATTCGTGTTGTCTTGGAAAGAACAAGTGCTACTTCAGTCTAGATAGAATTTAATTTCTTTGACAAGAGATCTGATGTAAAGTTTTTGTATATTCTATTTCATATTTGACCCACAAAACAGATTTTCTTTCATTTAATAAAGGTTCATTTTGTATGCTTTGTTTCTCTTTCCTGTTCATTTCCTTCCATCAAACATAAGGCGCTTTTCTGTATTATCTTTTCCTTTATTCTGCATGAAAATAATGAAAAATGTTGAAAGCGGGAGCAAATTTGTAGATTCAGGCAGGTAGCTGAAGGACAGAAGAGAAACAGTGGCTCAGAAGATTCATGGACTCTAACATCTGACTTTTCTCAGGTGCCTTTGACTGGCCTCCAAAATTACCATAAGAGTTGTCTTTTTGGTATTGAATTTCTGTGGCTAGGACCATGGTTTATTCTCAATTGTTAGCAACTGGAGATTGAATCCTTTTAACAATATGTTTGCAAAAGAAGACTTGGTATTTTGTATGTCATGGTTAAAAGGAATAGTGGTGCAGGAATACTTCATTTTTCCACTTAGCAGTAAAACAGAACATTTCAGTAGAATCTCAGTTGCTGTACAAATAGCACTCTAATTTTAAAGCTTCATAATGACAATAAAAGGAGGACTGAGAAAATACAAGAGCCTTTTCAGATTAATACTGGTTTTCCACTTAAAAATGCAAAGTCAGCATTCACGGACAAAAATAGTGGATTTTGTGGGAAACTGCTCAGTTTCCGTTTTCAGACACAGGTACCACACAGCTGAATGCTACTGTGTCCTGCCTGCTGTAGCTCTCCATGAAAACAAGCAGGATGTCTCCAAGTGACTTTTGATCATATAACAGAAGAAAAAGACTAATGCTTGTAAAATGGGACATCAAAATATTTTCTTTTTTTTTCAGCAACCTGAATACAGCATCCCCAGCTACCAGAGGATGATTCCTTAATTAAATACTAAAATGCCAGGGGTTGTGGGGTGTGTTTTGTGTTTTCTTAAAACCCCACTTGAAATAATGTGAAATAACATCAGCTTTCTGGGTCACTGTGATGCTGCAACTGACAGCACAAATTTCAGCAGAGACTTGTTCTGGCTGATGGTCTTTGCCAGTCACGCAACTCTTGGGCAGCATTTAAGCTCTGAATGTAAACACAGGCAGCGAGCAAAGCCAGGCTTTGCTGGGTGCTGCATCCCAGGCACTGCAGCTGCCTCACAGTATTCTTGGGGGGATTCCCTGCAGACGGGCTGTCTGGTGAGAAAGGCTGTATCTGTCTCCCAGTGTTATTTTATGGATGATGGTTTAACTGGTGAGAGGGGGTGGTCTTGGCAGAAGTCCTACAAGCCATCAGCACTCCAGTATCTCTTAACAATCCCTGCCCTCCGGTCCTTGTAGCAGGGGGACCTAGCACAGGGAGTGTTGAGCAACTCCTTGCTCACTGCCAGAGCAGGGCAGAAGGCACCAAGCCTGCTTTCTGCTGAAAAGGAGCCTCTGCTCAGCCGGGTGGCTGTGCTGAGGGCACTGGTCACCAGTCTCTGCACAGGTGGGAGAGAGAAGTGGAAACTGAAGATTTAATAGATGGTAAGTTAAATGCCCATTCTAACCTGGCAGCGAGAAGTCTGGATGTATGAAGTTGTCACTCACTCCCACTAGCTTACACTTTTTTGAAGGTGCAGGAGCATCCTTGGAAAAGCAACAAATGTGCTTTGTGAAAGGAGTTTAACTCTTCATTAAGTGACCTAGATATTTTGACAGGGTGTTTTATCCTGCCTTTTTGCCCTACTTCTGTACATTTGGTAGTCAGCAAGGGCACTCTAACAGCTGAAGAGGAGGCTGGATTCCCGGCGAGGTTGTTGAACTCACTGGGCAGAGCTGGTTTCTGAAAGGGTACTAGGTGTGGAAATGAGCACAGAATGGGCACCTTGCTTTGTCAAGCTTTCTAAGCATGTACTATCACTGCTGGCTAGGAAAGATGGCTCCTAAGGGTTCATGGTTATTTAAGAACTGGGAAGAACCATCATTTTGATTTAAAGACCAATAGTTTTACTTTCTCCTTGACTTGCCCTCACCAGTTCTTAAGAGAATGAGAAGACATCATAGCTCTGATGAGGATCATACAATAGTTTGATTTGGAAGGGACCTTTAAAGGTCATGTACTCTATTCTCCCTACAATGAGCAGGGACATCTTTGACTAGACCAGGTTGCTCAGACCTTGGTCCAACCTGGCCTCAAATGTTTCCAGGTATGGGGATGTAGTGGGACCTGTGATCAAAGCAAAAAGCATTGCATAGTGGCTAAGCTTTTCTCCTTGTGCCTGTGTTGGGGACAGGGGAAGAAGAGGGAGCCATTGCTTAGCACTGAGATGTGGAAAGCTCCAAGTGAGCAGATACTTTCCCTGTTGGGTTTTGTGCATATGTAAAGTAGGCCTTGAGTCTTCTCAGAGTTGGATAGTAACATCCTCTGTGAGGGGTGGGAAGTCTCAATTTTCCTTCTTGGCACTGCTACTTGTGGAATAGGTGACTGTCTTACAAGTGTGAAAATACACATACACAAACCTGGAGCTGTACCTAAAGGTTTCTCATCTCTGCCTAATTTTACTACAGTGAACATTGCAGTAAGTGACAAGTTGAAGAATATATACATAGTGGTCTTGTTAAGGAAGAGGATCTCATCATGTAGCTGAAAATTCAGCATGAGAAGACTCCCAGTTCTCACTACCTGCAGGCAAGCTTTTATACATTTGTTTTTCTTATCCAATCCCACCTTCTGTTGTCATTTCAGAAGTGTTTGCAGCCCAGCACCTGACCCAGCCTCCTTCCCCTTCCCTCTCCCAGGAACGGGAGGCAGCAGTACCCAATCCCCCAAGCAGCATCACCTACAGCAGGCATGCATACCTGATAGGCTGCAGCTGCATATCCTGTGCTCATTCTGCTGACCTGGCTTTGAGAGAGAGAGAGAGACATGACCTGTAGTAACAGCAGTAACAAATATACAGAGAAGTGAAAATACTGCCTTTTTGTAGGCTGGGTGTGAGTGCTTCTGTGTGGGAAAAGGATTATCTTTCTTCTAGGAATTTATTCCTCAGTGTCATACAGTTCATAACCATAAATGGAAAAACCTTTGCTTCTGGTCTGGCCTCCCATGAAGATCAACTCAATCATTCCCAGCAGCTGTTAAGTCATTGTCCCCAAGAACCAGGCCAGCTGCTTTCCTGGATCTCCTCAGGGCCCACGTGAATCCTGTTATCTTTCTCCTCCAAGGAAAGAGTAAGTCTGTTGTCACCAATATATACATGACAGAATGGCTGAGGTGGGGGTGGACCTGGAGGTCATCTGGTCTGATCTCCCCTGCTCATGCAGGGAGGTTTATTTGTTCATGTCCATGTCAGTGTCTGGATGTCTATAAGGATGGAAAGTCTACAGCCTTTGTTCAGTCACCTCACAGTAAAAAGATTATTTTTTTGGAGGGGGGCGGGAAGTGGAAAGGAAAAAAGTAAGCACAAGGAGCATGATTGCTGGCTAAGACAGAGGAGGCATAAAACTCACCCCCGAGTTTCTCAAGGAGCTGAAACTTCAGGATGCATGATTGCCAGAAGCTTGTTTTCTTTCAAGTCCAGAACCAGACACTATACTGGAGGATCTCTTACCACCTGTTTGTGATGGGTTTTTGAGCCACTTGAGAGTTTATTTGGGAGCAGGATTTGAGAAAGATGTCAGTCACCTGGAACACAGGATTGCTAGAACTGTGGAGAAACAGACATGAACTATAAGCCAAGCCCTCTTTTGCACAATCTCTATTTCTGGTACAGCAAATTATTCCTTTCACTCCTCTCATTCTTCATGACTTTCTCTTTTTGCTGGAGAGCAGCAGAAATGCCCTATGACCTGATCCCAGGGAAGGGTGGGGTTGGCATAGACCCCAACCCGAGAGCACTCAGATCATTTTGGTGAGATGGGGGCTGATTTTGACTCAGCTTCTATTGTGTGCACTGAGCAGAAGGTGGCTTTGATGTATTTGAAGTACTTGATATTGCTGACTTCCAGGGGCAATAAAAGCAAATTCTTTTAAACCTCCTGGAGTTCTCATGCCCACAGAGCCTGTGCTGCCACCCCATGAGTCAGAACTCCCTTGGCAGAGGATGATTAATTCTCTTTTCTTTCCACACTCCATCCTAACTCTGCTCCCTGAAAAGATGAGGAGCCATGTCTGGTAGATGTAAGTATGTATGGCACTTCTAAAGATCTCCATCCCAAGATGAAGCTGGGCTGGCTTAGTCATTAGGTGGGTTTAGAGGCACTGTAAAGGTAGAGCAGATGCTAACCTGAAACAACAGAGGTAAAAGTGCATTTTGTTGCCCTATCTGCGGGATGGACAGCTGTGTCCATGGATTCCTTCCATGTGCTGTCCTCTTCCACTGAGCAGTCCTCCACGAGTCAGTGCGCTGTGCGAGGAGACTGGGAAGCAGAATAGGGACAGACCTTCCTCTTGAGGCACCACTGCCATCCTCCTAAGCCAAACTCTCACCAGAGCTGGCAGACACTAACTGTATTGCAGAGCCATATGGGTTTAATAGGCTATGACAAAACACCCATCCTTCTCCAAGTCTGCTCTTAGAGCAGTGCAGTTCTCCTCTGTCTCTTCTACACCTGCCAGGGGAAGCCTTGGAAAAGTGAATCTCAGAGACAGGCCTCTACTGACATTACGTAATCCTGCAGGGGAAACCTTGACCTGACCAAGGACTGTCAGAAGAGCTGGGTCCTCCTTCCTTTCCCTTCTCTGCAGAAGACCAGCATCTCTAAGTCCCCAAGACTGTTTGTCTGCCAGATTTTGGATGTTGTTGCTCCTTCACAACAATCAAGCTGTTCTTGCTGAAGCACAAACTACCATTGCTATTGATCAATTGTAAGGGTCAAAGCCCATAGGCAACAGCCTCTTCCTCCTCATGCTGCCTTCAGACCAGGTGCTAATGCTTTTCTGGCAGGAAGCACAACAAGAAGTCAGAAAAGCTTCTTATCTTTTCAGATCTACCACAATGGATATGTATGACCCTTTCAGGACATGAGTAATAAATATGTCACTTAGTTCCAATACAAATGGTGCTTGGGATATTCTCTGTTTCAATTAAGTGGATGAGCGTGGTCCTCAGAGAGCTCAACATGTCCTTGGGTGAATAAATGTTTTAATAATTCAGCTTTGTGTCTCATAATCTTATAGCTGCAACCCACAGAAAAATTTTCTTTTCCTTGATACTGAATAGCAAATTAAGAACACTCCACCTGATTCCTTTGCTTTTTGCTTTCTGTCCTTGGATCCAAGCTCTCTGCCGACCTGTCTGACCAAGGGGGGAGCCCCACCACAGGGCCCATATGCACAGCAGCCCTGTGCCATGTCCACAGGACACAGCCACCAGCTGCATCCTCCCTGGGTCTTCTCCCTCCAGGGGCTGCCTTTGGAAGCTGTGTCCCCTCTAAGCCTGCCTCAGAACAGCAGCTGTGCATCTTCCAGCACCCATCTTCTTCACTGACCATCACTTTTCCCTTGCTGGTGGAATAGGCTTTCAGCTTGCTGGCACGAAGCACATCTTCCCTTGCAGCTGGCTCCTCCTGTCAGCAACCCAAGACACTTTTCGGTGATTTAGGTTTTGGCACATTAAATCTCTCTTCTTTTTTATCATTCCTAAGAGAGCTAAGGAGGTGAAAGCAAGCCCCTGGTGGGCTGTGGGCTGGGAAAGAAGAAAGAGTCTGAAAGTTGTGCATTACCAGAAGAACTCATCTCTCCTACAAAGGCTGTGCTTGGTGTGCATCCATCTGAACGTACCCTTCAGGCAAGGAAAGGTGAACAAAGGCTGGACACTCTTTCCTTACATAAGAGGGTCCTCAGTCTAAGGGGGAAAAAGTGGGAAAAACAGAGGTTCATTAGATTAGAAATTCTGCTCTGCAGAACGTGCCCAGGCCTGTATCAGCCCAACACCGACTGCTCTCCTTGAACCACAGCCCGTGCACAGGCCCCCAAGCAGAGCCCCTGGTTTGCTCCATCACAGGAGGGTGCCCGTAGGTGCAGACTGGGGCACATCAGGGGTTAATTTCAGCTGTGGCTTTACGTAACTTTAAATTGCCCGCATTTGACATCTGCGAGGCAGAGGCGCTAAGAGCCGCAGTGGAAGTGCTGAGGAACAAGTCCGTGAGTAATTCCTGTTTGATCCCCAGCTTATATCGTTTACCTCATTACAGCACTGCCTGCAGCCTTCAGCTGCTCCCTGCCTCCCCAGGGTTAATGGATTTCTCTTGCCTCTGTGCCACGTCCCTGTCCCGGCCGAGCTCTCCAGGCAGACACAGCGCGGCCTCCCCCAGCTCGCCGAGCTGGTGTGAGGGGAACCCGAGCGCTCTGTGGCGGGGCTGCAGCCGCTGCTGCCCCAAAATGCGCGGTGCTCAAAAGCAGCCCTGGCCACGGTGCTTTGCTGTGGTGCACAGAAACAGCTGCTGCTTTCAGAGGGCAAATAACAAAGACGCTGTCCATGCTGGAGAGGGACGGATTGCCACTCCGCTGCAGCTCGCCCGCCTCGGACTGCAGCTGCCCTGGAGCAGCCCGGAGCACGACATTTCGGGCCCCTCACTACAACACAGTCACTGAGGTGCTGGAGAGTGTCCAGAGAAAGGGCAGTGAATCTGGTGAAGGGTCCAGAGGACAAGTCCAATGAGGAGTGGTTGAGGGAGCTGGGATTATTTAGTCTGGAGAAGAGGAGGCTCAGGGGAGACCTTATCACTCCCTACAACTGCCTGAAGGGAGGGTGTAGCCGGGGGGGGGGGATGGTTTCTTTTCCCAAGCAGCGAGGGATATGACAAGAGGAATGTACTTCAAGTTGTGCCAGAGGAGGTTTACTCGGATCTTAGGAAAAAATTCTTCACAAAAAGGATGGTCAGGCACTGGAACAGGTTGTCCAGAGAGAAGTGTTCAAAAGGCACCAGGAAACATTGTTCAGTGGTGGACTTGGCAGTGCTGGGTTAGCAGGTTCAATGAGCTAAGAGGTCTCTTCCAACCTAAACTATTCTATAATTCCATGAGACAGCCCCTGTGTGCAGTTCTCTGCCTGGGTTTGGGTGAAGCAGGTCCTCACAGTCAGCATGAGCTCCATCCCCCAGCAGCCTCATCTGGGATCCAGGTCATGGTATTAGGGGCACAAAATGTGTTGCTTTTCTTAGATCCCCCCATTGCTTGGTGCCTTTGTGCTGCAAAGGGCTGTGGGACACCATGGAGCTCCCAGACCAGCAGCTCCTATGTGGTGGAAACTGCTGTGTCTCCCTTGATGGAAACCCTGGAGCCCTCCAAGGGCTGAGGATGTGCTCCCTGGCATCTCTGGCAGCTATTATGAACCACTTTTCAGGTCAGAAGTAAGAATTTAACCTTAATTCAGGATCCTCTTCTGGGTCATTTTGGAAGTATTTGGAAACCTAGAGAGCACAAAGGAAAAACTGCCTTCATTGTGCAGGGTTTCCTAACTCGACACTGAAGGCACACTGCTTGTAGCTATCATGCTATGATTTTCACTTGGCTTTCTTGGGAGATGTTTAGCTAAACATTATCATTTAATACCTTTGTATCTGTAGATATTGCTGCAGCACTCTTGTGACACACTTCTGCTACTGGCTGCTACCAACTCTCTTTCCACTTAAAATGGTAGAGTCTGTGAACTACAGGAATTTCAATTTGCACTTTAGAAAAATGTGAATATTCTTCTCTACTCCTTCAGGTTGTGAAGCAAACTTTGAAATCCTGTCCTGGCTGCACTGTGAAAAAGCTCAGCAGCTCAGCCATGAGTATACCTGATGATTTTTAAGCTAAGCTCACAGCTTCATGGGGGTTTACATGCAATTTTGAATGTGAGGGGCTATGAATAATAATAGCAGTCTTGAGGCAACGAGGTGTAATGAGGTAAACAATACAAGATTTTCTCACTGAGTTGAAATGAGACCCCTTCAAATCTTTTGTGAAATTCTGACACAAAAGAAACGTTTTCTGAGGAGCATGTGGGCTGTAATATTGGGAACAGATTCTTCCAGTGTTAACAAGGATACTGCCTCAGAAATTACATGCAAGCATTTTCAGAGCTGAATATCTTATAAATATATTCTTTATGTTCTGATGTGTGAGATTGGGCACAGGAGGGTGCATCTGTTTTCCAGCAGAGAAGATCTGAATGATGCAGTTTGAAGAGAGGAGCTACAGCTCAAAGATGAAATCTTGTTATGAAGTATCTTACAAAACAAGAAAGCTAGACCAAGATTCAGAATATTTGGGGTGAGAGGGACGCAAATCATGCCACACACCAGTGATTTCAATACAGTGGCATAAATACCAGTCCCTCACAAAACTCATGAGCATCCTTTGTTTCAGACGTTTTTTGCCCCCATGAAGACTACCTGAGATGCAAGCACTGAGTGAAAATCATCTAGGGCAATCAGTAGAAGTTCCACTTGCTATTTCCTTCCCATTATCTTGGCATTTTGGTCCAAATGTTTTAAAATATTTCTAATGTCCCATATTGAAACTATCAACATGCAGTTCTTCATTGGTGCTTTCAAGAGGCCCAGGTTCAGCTGGCTGCCTGTGTGCCCGCAGACTGACTGATTAGAACAAGACTACATTCCTGTTTGCATCTGCTCCTCCTCTGTCTTTTCATGCTTTAAGCTAGAAGGCCAGTGTGGCCACCTATGTTAAAAATTGTGTGAGGTGCTGCACCTGCATGAGGGCAAACCCCAGTACCAGCAAGGCTGGGGGATGGAGATGGAGAGCAGCAATGTGCACTTGCCATCTAGAAAACAAATCCTGTCCTGGGCTGCATCAAAAGCAGCGTGGGCAGCAGGGCAAGGAAGGGGATTCTGCCCTTCTGCTCTGCTCTGGTGAGAGCTCACCTGGAACAATGCATCCAGCTCTGGGCTCCTCAGCACCTGTTGCAGCAAGTCCAGCCACAAATATGGAGCATCTCTCCTGTGAAGACAGACTCAGAGAGCTTGGATTGTTCAGCCTGAAGAAGGAAGTCTTCAGGGAGACCTCACTGCAGCCTTTCAGTACTTAAAGGGGGCTTATAAAAGAGGTGAGAACAGATTTTCTTAGCAGGGCCTGAAGGATAGAACAAAGGGTAGTGGTTGTAAACTAGAAGGGGTAAATTCAGACTAGATATAAGGAAAAAATTTCTTATGGAGAGAGAGGTGAAGCACTGGAACAGGTTGCCCAGAGAAGCTGTGGATGTCGCATCCTGGGGGACTGAGTATCTTGGCCAGGCTGAGCATGGCTCTGAGCAACCTGGTCTAGCTGAAGACTTCCCTGCTTAATTCAGGGAGGGTATTAGACTAGATGGGCTTCCAAGGTCCCTTCCAACTCAGACTGTTCTATCATTCTATGAAAAACATCAAGGCCCTGAAGCTGAGCTTCTGCACCAAGTTGATTTGAAGAATAAATTTTGAAAATATAAAAATAGGCTTTTAGCAGCCTGCCTGACAGAGGCAGAGACATTGTGTGGGCAAACTGTTCCAGAACATGGCTGTGCAATGGTTATTAAGAGCTGTACTTCCATAATAACAGTGCTGGGAGCTTTCCTTAGCAAAGAACGATAAGCAAGTTTCAACTTCTTCCTTGCTGAGACCTGGAGGCAGCACTGTGCTTGGTTAGCTCTGGTGCATTATCCTGTAATAGCTAAGCAATATACTTTGAGTGAAGGCTGAATAATAGACTATTTTCTCTGCCCTATCCCTCCCCCCCCCCCCCCCCCCATACCACTTTACTTTCAGAATAGCATCTTCCATTGTTGGTTATTGTCATTATCAACTGATTTCCCCAATGACTGCTCTAGCCATCATTTCTAGCTTCTGGGCATTAAGCAAAGATTGCTGCTGCATAATTGGATTAATTTAGAGACTGACTTTGAACAGCATAATTGATTTGAATTTTATTGTTTTCTCTAGTCACTTTTTTCACTAAGAATCACAACGCCTGTGAGCCCAGGCATGGACTTGAGTCTCCTACAGGAAAAGCCTTCATGAGTGGGAGCCCCTCCTTGCTAAGTGGGCACCTTCACCCATGCTCCACGCATCCCTCCACTGGGAAGGGGGTCCTGCTAGGCTTCATGCCCCTTCCTTTTGCCCCCCTTTGCAAGGGCTTCAGGTGCCAGAGAAGCCATGAGCTGACTCACTTCTCCACCATCACTGCAGGCGTCACTTCGTGCTGCAGGAAGGGTTTTGTTGTCTGGCACAGGGTCTGTCCACTGCTGTGACATGTGGGGACCCGCCTGCCTAGCTCTCCCCACATGGATCCTCCTTCAGGGATGCTCTGCTGCACACTTCATTCTAACATCACAGGGCCTCTCCAGGCATTTAGCTGTGCTGCTGCTGTACCCAGCACAGCAAACCTTGTGTCCTGCCATGGATTCTGACTGGGGTTTGATTCTGTGTCTCACAGATGTGGGTGCAGAATGGGGAGTGCCCTGTGGATGCTGCAGTAGGGCCTATGGGTGTCTGGTCAGGTCCCTGAAGCAGCATGCACTCAACAGGGATCCCCAAAACATGCTTCATGGTGCACTGCAAAGCTTTCTTTTTCTTTGTAAAACATCTTCTCTTGGTTTTCACCACACATCTTCACTGCTTCACTAGAAAATGAAAAGGTTTTCAATTATAAATTAGAATAATTATGAAAATCTCGACTGAGTAGCATGGCTGCGGACCATCCTCCTGAGCAGCTCTAAGCTCCCTGTGCCATTTCAGCTCCTCTCAGCTGACTGCAGGGGTTGGCAGAGGTGCTCAGTGTGTGCCCTTCCTGCTGTGAGAAGGGGTTTCTCTGGGATATTTGGGCAGTGGTTACCTCGAAGATGGAGCTGCCCAGCACTGGATAGGATTCAGGCATGAGTCACTCAGGACTGTAGTACCCATCACAATTTACACACAGTGCATGGCACTTTTGCATTCCCAACAAGCCCAAGGTTGCCATCCCACTAATTTCAGCAGATTCAAGATGTTCTTGCCACACATTTGGAGAGCACCTGACTCTCATATCCAAGTGTGGCAGCACATCCCATCATGCCCTGTCAGAGTAGGAAAGGAAAAGGGATAAAACTGTGTTACTTCTTCCCACTTCAGTGCCAAGAAACAACAGAACTAAAAGGAGTGTTAGTACTTGTCCTTCCTATTGTTTTGGTGAAAGGAGTGGTGCTGCCCGACATACAATTCAGTCCTCTGAAAGCCACCAGATTTTGTGCCTGCAGCAACCTGGTATCCTATTTCCAAATAAATCAGAGGGAGAAGAAATAAAGACAAGTCAAATCTCATTGCCCAGTGATGCAGGATACTCCTTTGGAAAATCAGCTGTGCCTCATCTGTCAGCATCTGCCTTGGGGTCCATACCCCCTGTCTGCACTGCTGTCTGCAAGTGCCACAAGGCAAAAAAAACACCTGTCCTCCTGCTTTTCCATACAAAACTGCATATGTGCACTTGCAGGTGAAATTCATGTCCTTTAGCACATAAAGGCCGTGATCATTGTAGGAATGTTCATACAACATGTTTGTTATAAGGCACACAATAGATTTTCCCACTTCTCCTGCTTGGAATTGTCTTGTAATAAAGTTCTTGATATTTAGTTATATCCACACTAGCAACATTAGCCTTTTCCTTAGGATAATATTTTGCTGGAGTAACATCCAGCAAACTGATAGCCAAGGAAGCTTTTCCTTCCAATATCTGAGCAACAGTTCTTAGGTTGCTCAGCTTTGGGGTCAGTTTTTTAGTTCTTAGGTGTTCTTTGGGTCTTAGGGGTCAGCTTTGCCAGCTTTCACTAACCTTTCTGCTTGTACTCTTCAGATGCCAAGACTGTCACAAACATGTCAAACTTTTGTGCTCTTATCTCTCAGGATTTTGTAGCAGACACACCTTTAATCGTGAGCCTTTTGGGTTTTGCTTCCAGTTTTCCATGTTCTCCCTGGTAGCACAAAGCCAAGAAGAGAAAACGGGACTGCAGAAGTGCTGCTGTTTGGCATACGCAGTGCCCACAAAAACTCCTCTTCCTAGTGCCTGGAAAACTTTATCCCTTGCTCACATTCACCTATTCCTCCTCTTCTGTCTCAGTCAGTCATGGTTCCCTCCTTACACGCACACTTATTTCATGCAGGTGTTAAAATTGTGCAGACTGTAATGCACTGGGAGATTTCCCTCCTCCACAAACATCTAAACTTATCCCCAACTACCTTGATAATCTGTCTGTAAGATCCAAAAGTCCCCAGCATTTGGGGGTGTTTGTGCTTGGGATTCTGATTCAGGCTTAACTAGAGAAAGCATTGAAAGGTCACTGCGTTTTAATTCATCCAGCAAATGAAGCTTGAAGGTGCTTGGTGCTACTGTAGGAATGTGCTGCCTGAAACCAAGATCTACTTGCAAACCTGATGGGACTAATTCAGGACTGACAGAGTTTTATATAAGTATTGTTTTAGTTTTAATGTTCTCTTTACTTCTTATCACTTTAAATCCCACCAAAGACAGGTTTTCTCACAAGATACTGCTTTGGCATATTCACTCAATGATATTGACTTGCCAGTGGCAGCAGGGGAATAAACCAGGAGATGAAACTGTCCAATCAATTGCCCCCCTGCCTGTGTTATGTGTGTTATTTCCCACCAAGCACATTCAGCATTACACTCTGTGACCATTAACGCAGTGGGTTCTGTTAGACAATGAAATGTTAGACAGCAGCATGCTAATAAAAGGTTTAATGAATAACATGATATCCTTAACAGCAGCTACAGAAGAGTTGGTCTGGGGAAACAGGGACTGTGTGCTAGGGAGTGCTGTACATGAATAGGGACATCCACGCTAATCAGGGCTGGTGTGGAAACATCAACCTGGAGAGAAAACTCAGTTTGAGGGAAATATCCCCTCGATTAGAGTGGTGGACAGAGCAGGCATTACCTCCCAACAATTCACTTTTTGATGCAGTATGGCTTAACATCTCAGCAGGACATTAAGGCTGAGGAATTTAACAAGACTTTTTCTGCACTGTCAGGTTGCCAGGTGTTACTTCTTGCTCCCCAAAACTGCCATTCAAATCTTACCTGCTGCTCTCTTCTGCTTTGTGAAACATGACACAAAACTGCACTTCTTCCCAAGGAGAGATTCCAGCTTTGCAGCGCTGCCACATTAGGGCTTCTCAGTCCCAGCTGACACCCTTTCCCACCGATGCTCTTGTACTTGCCAGGCAAGAGAACTCCCATGGGCATCTTCTGGACAGCCTGGAATTGGCAAAGCTGGAGTTGTGAAACAAGCAGCACCATTTTCTGGCACAGATTCATTGCATGTCCAGGAAAGACTTGAACCAAGGGAGGGAAAGACTGATTTCTAATGGTATGGGAACTAATTAATGCCCAAAAGAGCCTCACAGGGAGTGAGAAGCAATTATCCAGCCATGGAGAGGGCAGGGACATAGGGATGCCACCGACCAGGATCTACACATACAACTGGCTCCCTACTGCCTTGTGACCTCACTCTGGTGAGAAGTGAAGGGCAGAGGAAGGGCAGGGGGACACCAGCTACTTCCAGCTGGGAAGCTGAAGCTGGCCACTCCTAGCTGTCCTCTCTTGCACATTTTTTCTCAGGTTTTCAGTGGGCCGAGTGGAGTTTCTTTCATGATGTCTCCTGCAAGACCACTGTGCAAGTTAATGGTGTGCTGTTAGGAAAGGGGCTGTTGACCTCCTCTTTACCTAGTTTCACCTATTCATTTATGTTTGCTTTGGATTAGCTGGTGAAGTCTCTTCAACATTATTTATAGGTCTTATGCATTTCAAGACTGCTGCTTTGTTCCTAGGCTGTACTTGTCTCTTAATCTAACTAATCATCTAAAATGTTTTGAAGCCTTTTCATTCTTTCTCATAAATCAAATTTTGGACCTTGATGAATCCATTTGCTGTGCTGATCAGAATTCTCTCTTTCATCAGATCTTCTTCATCTCATAAAGAAGTGAACAAGCTATTCCAGCTGTGCTTGTGAAAAGATTTCATCTATATATTCCAGTCTCATTATATATTTCTCTGGCTATTTTACCTTGTTATCCTGCATTGAAAGTACAGCCCCCTAAGATTCTTTCCATGTTATTTCTTTGCAGGTTCATTTGATAGCATGTCTTAGATTTTTCTATCCCCTTGTGATTTAGAATAACTTTTCATTTTGATTGTGTTTTAATCCACAAATAGTATCTCATTTTCTCACTTTCTCCCTGTATTTTTTGTCTGGGTGAGTTCCATCCTATTTTTTTCATGTCTTCTTTGTATTAGTATTTTCCCTCAATTTAATATATAAGTGACTTCAACTAATATATTCTTTATTCTCCACTCTGGATAATTAGTAAATGCATAAAAGAACAGATGCATGTTACTCAACAAATGTCTCTGCTAGTGTCTCTCCCAATTTATAAATTGTTACTTTCACCATTTGTTTCTAATATTTGAATTTATTTACAAAAGATGTGTGATCATCTCTTAACTCTAGTAAATGATGTTGAGATGAAGATTCAGTGGGCATTCTCATAAAAATATTCTACAAATAACTCCAAATATAACAATAGGAGGAGGTCATATGAGATGACCATTGCAGTCTCTTTTGTTTGAATAATCTGTATTACTCGTGTTGTTTTCCCAGAGCTGTTTTTGTTTTGTAATGTTGCTTCTATCTATTAACCTTGACAAAAAGAGGTACTCAGAAAGGCATGGCATTTCTGTGCTTTGCATTATTGACTGGTTTATTTTTAGGTGAAATTTTGTGTCTCTGAAAGGACATTGCCTTTCAAAGGAAAAATAGATGGTCTTTCTTATGTGAGAAAATTACAGCAAAATACTGGAAATAAAAATTACTTTTTCTAGCTTCAGAAGTTCCACAAAGCCCTTCCATGACTATTTCTGTTTACAGTTGTTGTGGTTTAGGAATTTAGTGCTCCCAGTGCAACCATGCTCTACTTGTGTCCATCACTCACTTTCCATTCCCCCTCCAACTCTCCCAAGTGCTGACTGGAGTGGAGAACTGGAGACACAAAAGGCAAAGATCTTGGCTTGACTTGAGAACAATTTACTGGAAACAGCAATGAGAGAAGCAAGTGAACAGTTAATAGCAACAATATTAATAACAAAAGTGTACAAGTGCAACACAGAGTTATTCAAATGCAAAATGCTCACCACAAATCCAACCCAACCAATCCATGCTTCCCCCATACAGAAAATGAGGAGAGGTGGTACAGAATAATCTCCAGGTCCTAGCCAAGCCCTCTCCTGGCTACTGCAGAAATCAAATGTGTCCTGGCCAGAACCAGGACAGCAGGGAAATTCATCAAAATTCTGTTCCATCTGCTGTGGAAGTCGCCTCCATGAAAGCTAAAACACTGGGTTTTACAGCATAAATCAGGGTCTTGTTTTTTGAAACGTGATTCAGTTCTTCCAATAATGTCTTGAAAAATTATTGAATCCCTCTATAGTTTTCTTTTTTATAAATCTTATGTACAAGAATAAAAAAAAATTTGGAATGCACTGTAAGCATACTGTCCCAGAGCTGCAAAAAAGGGTAATTTTTCTGTTTCAAGAGGAACAAATTATCTCTGTTTCTCCATTAATCTTTGTCTAAGCAACAAACTTGTGACAAGCAGTTACTCATATTGCTTTAGTTTATCTCCTCCTGTGGCATTCTCTGCTTATAATATCCCAGACTTCACTCTATCAGAAATTATCCCAAGGCTTTCAAAGACCTGCACGTTTGTAAAGAGAGCATCTGTTCCTCTCTTGATGTTCCTGGCTACAGCAGGAAATCTGAAAATCCTGAACAATTTTTACTGATCTTTAACTTTCTAGAAAGCCTTTGGCCTTACCAAATTTCTGAAGTTTACATCTGTGACATGGTTTCTTTGCCCATACAACCAGAGACCAGTTGGGTTTCATTGATTCTCAGCATGTAGTGGGAGAAGTAGGATACTTTCAGATCCCTAGGACACACCTCCCATCCTGATACCAAAGAACTTCTGCAAAATCTCTAATTGCTTGCAAAACAATTCCTTATCAATATTTCTTTTCATAATGGGGGGTGAGGTGGGGCAGGGGTGTTCCTGTCCAATAAGAAAAAGACTAAAACAGCCCACATGTCTCACATTACTATTATTTGCTTTTTTAAGAGATCACACCTGCTTTTTGTGGAAGCAGCACACACCTCTCCTTAGCCCCTTTTTCTTTGTTATGGAAGATTTTCCTACACAGCTATTCAGCATCACAGCCATTCTCCATTCATCATTCATTTCACATCCTTTGTAACTTGTAAATTGAATTGCAGAATTCTGTAAAAACACTGTAAAAAAGATGATTCAAAGTGCATAAAGGTCTCAGCTAAGTATTCCCTGTCTATACAGATAGTTGTGCTGAAGGTAGTTTAGTAGGGCCTAAAAGAGCATCAATTATTTCCAAATGTTTGTTTCTGCAAAATCAAACTCACAGGAAAAAAACACAGTGTCAGAAATGCCTTGAATTAATGTAAAATAAACAATGAGATGGAAAAAAATGTTACTATGGCACGTGACTGTCAGTACACAACTAAAGTGATCCGTAGGTAGCGAGAGGCTGTCAGGGTACACACATTTGTTCTAGACTTTAATTACACAGACCAAGTGGATCAGTCTGACAAAAAATAAAAAACAATTGTTCTCACTCAATTCAGTAAGTATTTCCCACTGAAGAGATATTACTAAGTGATGGCGCATAATTTTGCTAGGGCAACTTGACCTTTTTGCTTGTTTCTCCTCAGTAATAAGCAAAGTCAATTAATCCCACATGTTGAGCTGATGAGTAATGGTTCCTTGTAGAAACAGTGGTGTCACATGCCGGTACATACATCAACATTAATCTCTATTAATCACACAGAGAACAGTGACAGTTTACTGAATTTTGATGTTCAGTAAGCTCCACACCAAACCCCTAGACTGCTGAAACATTGTTCAGGAAACAGAACTGCACTGTTTGTTGAAGAAGTAGATGGAAAATCTGCCATACTGCACACAGACCTGCCTAAACCTGTGCTGAGCTTCAGTTCCAGCTCCACACAGCACAGTGACTGATTTGATTGGAAACCTGTATCCCTCTTCCTCTGATGTGCCATCTCACCTGTCTGCAGGCTGTCTTATAAATGTAAGTGCACTCCTTGGCACACATTTTTTTTAATGCTTATATGGTCTCCTTTTTGAAAATAGTAAAATATTTAAGCTAGAAGAAAGAAAAGAAATAGAAACACATTCCCTAAAATGTGTTCCAGGAGCTGGTCTGCTCCTCTTGCACATTGGCAGACATTTCTTTTTTTACCTTCTCTGTGGTGAGCTCCTTTCAAATGTGAAATCCCCTTCTGGGTGCAGGGTGCAACCAACTGGCTAGTGGTCACTTGGATGGCTCTGTCAGACAGCGCTGGCTGTCAGGGGCTGCAAACACCAAGCCAGAAACACACGCAGGACCTCAGCTTGTTCTTTAAAACACAGGGCAAAGGAAAGCACTCTGCTAACCTGGAGTCAGGGAAAGGAGAGTGATGGTGACAAAAAAAGGGACACAAAAAAGGGTCACAAAAAAAGGGACATACAGTTGATAACTTCGCATTGCACTGTGTCCCTCTACACACAGAAATGGCTGGTAAGTCTCTCATTCCCCCAAGGGATGTTGTGAGCTGCTCCAGGCATGCTGCTGCTTCCCAGAGCTCCTGCATTAACTCTGTAAGACCAGCAGCAAGCAGCTTTGGAAGTGAACAGTCAATTTGCTGTATCAGTTGCCCTGGCAGTCTGATAATTGCAATGGTGAAAAGTGAGCCAGGGGATCCAGAAGGGTTTTTGGAACAGGCTTTCTGCAGGTTTCTGACTCCTGTTGTGGAACACCTCAACATTCACAAAAGAGCAGTGACCTAATTGTGAAGAACTGCTCTCAAAGGCCCTGTCTCCTCTTTGCTGTTTCATGTCATTTTGGTGAATTCTTCTTTAAAGGCATTTTCTTTCCATTTTCTTGAAGCATTATTCTAGCTTTGTACTTATGCAAACAGCCTTTGGGCTTTGTCTGCACTGAGTCTGGAAATCTTTCATTCCCCTCTCCCCGAGCCAACTATGTTCAAACAGTGCTTGTGGAGAGGTGCTAATGTGCTTTCCCAGGCCTCTTCAAACATGATTTAAAAGCTAGTACTTAAAAGCATAACACAGAGAAATACATTTGCAAAAGGATACATTTTTCTTCCACTTGGAGCAGAACTATCTAATTTTCTCTGAGAAACTGAGCCAGAACTCATTTGACTTTGTGCATACTAGCTGAGTTATAAATTAATTGAGGATGTATTTTATCTTTGGGGTTTTTTTAATCTTTTTTTCACTGCTTCAAGTTCTGTGATGGCTCTCCTTCAGACATTATGAGGCTCACCTCACATCCCCTCCACCTGTGGATCAGTAATGTGAGTAATGTGTGATGCATACTGAAACTGGAAGTGGTTTAGGTTCCATTTGGAAGAGGGTGCCTTCCATTTTAGAAATAAAACTTCATCCTAGTTTTTTACTGTCAGTTCCAGATTTTCTGTAATATTCAGCTCTTTGGTTATTTCACTCTTTCTTCTAAATAACTCCTTCATACAATACATTTTTCTGTCTGTAACTGTACATTCCTGTTTACCTAATACCTTAATATTCAATCTTCTGCAGAAAAATGCTATTCTGTGGTCAAATTTTCATCTTCCAGAAATTAAATAATCCATTCTTCCTTGCTTCACTGAAGGCTCGATACTTACTGAACTCCTTTCTTGCTTCTACACCTTTGAATGTGCTGACACTACTTTTTCTTGGGCTGAAGCTGTTATCTTGCACTCTCCCAGCCACAGTTGCCCCTACCTCTCTCCAGCTCCTTGATACACTGTGCTGAGGGGTCAAGCCAAGTGGCCACTTAGTGGCATTTGTTTTGGTGACCTTTATTATTTTCTTACCTGCCTTTAGTCTTTGGAGATAGACCACTGATTCCTTTCATATTCAGTCAGTTGAGTCAATGTTTTGGTGACTTGCTACTGTCTCATTATGGCACATCCAGTAGACTGAATACAGCTTAGCCTGTGCTGGAGCTTGAGGCAGTGCCTGTTAGATCACAAGCATCTTGTGATGCCACAAGCAAAGCATTTATTATGCAGAAAATTAGACACCTATATGTTTGGGTGTCTAAATGCCAACAGGAAATCTATCAGCTTGAATCCTGATCTCAACCCTTACTGAAACTCTTCTGGCAAGGAGCAAGCCTGAAGATACCTTCAAGGGGCTGTGCTCAATTTGCAGCTTAACATTTCTTAACATTAAGAAATGTTAAGCTGCAAATGTTGCTCTAACACTTTCCCTGAGATTAGTTTTCTTCAGGTTCTGGAGTATGTTGAGCCTGGAATAGAGTAGGTTGAACTTCCATATTAAACACTTCGTACCACAAGGTGGAACAGTTTGAAGAAAATGCCATCTGTACAGCCTAGCCTGAGAAGTGATGGAGAAGTGTTTGCCTGCAGCCCCTGTTTCTGTAAACTTGTTAATCAGAGCTGCATGCATTGCATGCATTTCCCAGGATGACCTCATTAGGCAGGTGCTTCCACCTTTTAAGGTGGCTACATGCCATGTATGTGAGCAGATATTGCTTATTTGGAAGCTAATGACCCATAATTTGTATGTAAGAAAGAGCTACTACAAAATACTTGCAGATAGAAATAATTTTCCCTGCTGTAATAAACTTAATGAGTTTGTGTCACAAATTGTGCAGTACCAGGGAGAGTGCCTCAAGTGTAAGCTTTTAATACAGGTATCTTTTGTTTGATAATGGATGGGGAGGATGTTATTCTCAAAGAAAAAAATTTAATTTGTTTGGTTTAGTCAGCAATTTACTGAGTTAATTTACTTCCTGTATATGAACATGTTCACGCTCCTGAGGAATTGTTTCATCATTATAAATAGAATTAAGCAATAGGATGGAAAAAAGGACTTGGATAAATAGTGCTTTATATGTGCAGAACATACAAGAATCTTGAGCTTTATTGTGCTGTATTTTTTAATTTCTGTCCCCTCTGAATGCTTTTTTTTCCCATTGACAAGCGAGTTGCTAGATGCTGTAACAGCACAAGGTCAAGTCAGCCCAGTGATGGGGCTCTGGTACACTGTGTTCTTTAGATTTTAAACAAGGTGGTATCTCCTAGGGCTTTGGGTCAATGAGAAGACAAACAGCTGACAGACTGACAGTGGCATGAATTCCCAGATAGCTTGGACCCTCTTCCCCAGCTGTGGGAGGTCTTTTTTTCTCCCACAATTGTGTCCTAGACAGAATTGCACAGTGAGAAACACACAGAAAATTGGTATCATTCCTAGGTGTAAGCTGAGAAAAACCTGCTGGCTTCAATGGGGTTATAACGATTTTATATATTTATCTCAAAAAAACAAAACTAAATAAGGAATAGTATCTTTGGTGGTATCATAAATGGAGAGGGAAAATGTCAATATATTTCTTTTATGCAGAATTTTTCATTAGCTTTTTGGAATAAGCCTAGGGAAGATGGGTGTGAGGAAAAATTGTAACCCACAGCAGGGCAACTGTGTTAAGGCTGTCACCTGATGGCCAACTGAAGGCCAGCTATTGTAGGTACTTCAGTCCTTTCCAGGAACAAAGTCTGAACCTCATATTACCATGGTAAATTCCTGAGCCACTCCAACTCCTCTGCAGCTGAAGGACTTTGTGTGGCATATGAAGAGCAAAGGGTGTCTTTTTTTCTATGCTGCATTGGGGTAGCTCTTTCTCATAGCAAGACTTAAATGCCTTGTTTTCCCAGTATTTCAGCCCCAAAGTTAGTGGGCACCAAAAGATGGAAATGCAACTGTTTGCTATTAAGTACAAAAATGAAAAAGAAAAAGAAAAAGAAGTAGATGGAGTAGGTGGAGCTAATTGATCCACAACCTGCTTCCTTACAGTTTAGAAACCCGTTGGAGAATAAGATAAGGAGAACTATTCAGAATAGTACTGCTTTGAGAAAATAAAGAATGCACACAATGAGTAGTCACAGAAATTACAAATATTTAGAGGATGGATGTAGAAAGAAAAACATTGTCCTTGCCTCACTGCACTGACTTCCCTAGCAACAAAGGAAAAGTTTCCAGCACCTTAGATGGCTTTTTGTTCTGCACTGGAACAAGATTAATAGTCTCTCAAAATCACCAGGGACAGGATTGCTGGCCCAATGGTGCCTACCACCCACCAGCAAGGCAATGATTCTTTCTACGGCTCTGACCTCAGTGATCTAACCATCCAGTTTCATGTGTGACACAGCAGTGAAGCCTGCTTAAACTTCCCAATTAGCATCTTTGTAAACCAGGACAAAGACAACCAGTCCTTCTCTGGACTTTCTTAGGGGTAGAGAACCTGTCAGATTTTTTAGAATAGCATTTCTAACTTCTGAAACTACTCATGCTCAATTTTCATGCAGCTTTGGGGAGTCTATTGGGTGTTTAATCAATTTTAATTTCTAGTTGGGCTTTGAAAGGATGTTTTGCAATGTGTGCTGTAAGGAACCAATGGCACCATCAGGCTAAATAGTGAAATAGAATTTAACAGAAAATTTATTATAATAAAGATGAAACTTATGCATCTGCTGAGTCACTTCAAGAGCCATTAATTAAAAGGAAAGGTGCAAAGGTTGTTGCTGACATTTAACCTGTGACCTGGGTTTTGATGAATACAGATGGCTAAGGACAGGAAAGAAGACCTGCTACAGGTGACAGTCTTCAGCCACACAAACTCCCTCCTTCCACGCTGCACCCAGAGCTGTCTCAGCTGGAGCTCACTTGAATGTTTCATGCATGCTCTTGGGCTCTATATGAGCTGTCACTTCTCCATTAAAACAAAAATGCTCAAAAATACCAATATGAAAATGATTGCTGGGTTCTGTTTAACAAAACTGCATGCCCAAAGTATCTGAAAGAGCGCAGTAGAAAACAAGTGACATTTTTTCCCTGCAGAGATTCATCTCATGAGAGCCCCAGCATGAAGCATCGTTAGGTCTTACCGGTGTGAATGCAGTTGGGTCAGGTTATAGCATGGATAAGTAAGTCAATTTTGCACTCCCAAGCACTTTTATCTCTGTCATGATCATTATATGACAAAAAACATTTTGCTGAGAAGCAACCTTATCTTCTGGCTCTGGTAATTAATTATTGGTCGAGGAGGGGCAGTCTGTCAGCTCCCAAGCAGCACAGCACCTTCTTTTTCCTGAGCTACTTTCCTCTGAAACTGGCTACACTTCAGAAAATGAGCTGAAGGCACCCAAGGAGGCTGCTGCTCCTTGAGCATCTGCCTCTTTTCACTTCCTTGCTTGTCCACCCTTCTGGCCTGAAACTGTTTCCCCACTGTAGAAGTGAGAAGGTTCCTTCATAATGACGGAGAAGGAGCTGAAGGCAAACAGCTCTTTTGTGACACTTACTCTTGATGCAGCACCCACTGGTGTTTCTGAAGGATCACCTCAGTGAATTCTGAAAATTGTTTTGTTTTGGTTAGGTCTCTTTGTTGCCAAAAATATCACTGACAACTCTGGGCATTCATTTAGTGGTAATTCAATCATTCAACTTTCCTGACAATTTTTGTTTCCTGGCTGTCAGCAGCTCCATTGCTATTAAGCAGTAAATGTGATAAGCAGTGCAGATAAGACACCAATCTTGTTCTTATCAAGACCAAACACTGTGAGAAAAGCCCCCGTTATCACACAAATCTGCTTAAATAATTCTGCAGGTTCCATCACTGAAATTACTCATCTTCTTCATTGCAGTCCTTGTTCAGCTTTGTGTTATAACTCAGCCAGTGGCATTTAAAAAAACCCAATAATTTAGAAATAACTCAATTTTACAACTGATGCACCAGAGCTCTCTTTATGTCCTTAGCAGCATCCTGTTTTTTTTTTAAAGACACACTGCTAATGTGAGCCATGATGGAATGAATGCAGTAACCACATTCCTTCCCTCCCCTCCAAACCACCCTCCTCTGGATGTCAGCACCTGCACTGTTATTCTAACTCTCACTTTTACAAAAATATCCACAACTGAAAAAGTTCACGGGTGACACTGACCATATTGTTGCCCTAATCTCCTCTTTCCATCAGCCACTGCCATGTGCTCTCTCATCTGCTGTTTTCATAGGTAGGGATAGGTTGGCATCCATGAGAATAATTTACAAACAGCCCACTGGTTGTTCAAAAGCCACCTGAATCCCAGAAGGTGACTGTGGCTTAGGTGGATACTTGAGGTTTGTGTGTAGCTGCTTGAGACCCACCTGTGACCACGTGTTTTTCTCTCAAGCTTAATTGCTATGTAAAGAGCAAAAGCACTTTGGCAAACCTCACCATTTTCTCTAATCTGTGCTGCAAGCTGCTGGAATGGTAGCTCTGTTGTTTTTTAATGAAAAAGATGCCATGCATAGCAGCAACATGATACTAATGGCAACATGAGCAAATCATTTACCTGACTCCTGTCTGTTGGGTGGTTAAGTGGAAGCCAAAAATAGCACATCCATTCCTGACCCCTGAAATTTGTTTCAAAAGCTCTGCAGTAACTTCAGCTCCCACTGAGAAGCTGGAAACGTTATTAATAATAGAAAGTCTTTTAAAAGAACCAGGCAAATTCACTAAGCCCACTGACCTCTTGCTTAGTGAATTCTGTGGACTGCATGCTCATTACATGCAGGAGTCTGGCGTTTTGGATGTTATTTAATCTACTGTTTCTCATGGCAAACAGACTGGGGCAAGAAAAGCTTCAGGGCTAGTTCTCAATGCAGTCTTTATAATGTGGCCTTCACCACAGAATGCTGTGCAGAGTGTTAGTTCTGCATCAAATGCCATGACAGGCTGAATGGTGCCATAGGCATGAATCTGATGAGTGCTTTTCTGCATTGTTTTTTCCACAAAATGAAAAATACCAGCCTCTCTGCTAACTCAAGGAGTTCCACAGCCACTCTCTAGCAGGTCCCCAGGACACTGGTCACCCCAGACTCACAGCACACTCCGGCTGCCATCAGACTAGCCCTCCTGTGAAGCCCTGCCCTGTTTCAGAGTATCTACACTAGCATTGAAGTTCAGATTATTCTTGATTCTCCCCACTTAGTGCGTGTTGCTCAATACTGCCCAACCAGGGTCTTTCTGCAGGAGCTAAGCTGAAAGATGTGCTTCAGGCACTAATGGGCTTTGAGTCCCTGGGGACACACTGCAGCTACACTGCAGAAAAAGCTCCTGAAAGACAAATGTTGGACCCTCGGCACCATTTTGCTCCTAATGCAGACACAGCCATCCTTCACTGTTTGGGCTCTGATCCACTTTGTAGCCAAAGTGCTGCAATATGTGCACGGCAAGATTCACAAAGCATAAATTCTACTGACCTGGATGCATGTCTGCAGAGAAAGTTACTGTGAAGTTAGTGAGTGGGGCTGGGAATTTACTGTACACCTACTCTTCATGTAGACCACTCATAGGGGTAATTCACTCCTCCCTGAAAAAGGCATATTCTCCTTCAACAAAAATTTAAATGCTACTTTAGAGCACATTAGGATTCCCATGTTCATAAGCCTCCAGACAATGCTGGATGATTAAACATTTATCTGAATGAACTGTCAGAGTGATTTTGTTAAACTGTTTTAAATTCTATGTATTGACATTTGAAATTAAAGGAGATGTAATTTTTTTTCAAAATAAAGTACAGTTTACTGTTGAAACCTTAGTTCTGAGTCAAAGAGCCAATACAAGAGCTTGCCTTGGTTTAATGATCCATGTCAAGAATCTGAAACTAGTGAATTTTGCTTTTTTTTTTTTTTCTGAGAGCAACAGTGAAAATAAACCCCACAAAAATCATTCTGATATTATTTTTCTCTCACTGGCCTTGATTTTCAGCCAAATGGATTAGGAAAACCCTTCAGACCACAAAGCCTGTATTGAAGCAAACATAATACTTTGAGATGAAATGTTAAATTTACACGATGAAATGTATTTAAGAAGCAATTTTTCCCAAAGCAGGGCAGGATCAAGCTTAACATTGTTGGATTCATTTTCCATTTGTCTGGCTGCCGGACCATATTTTTATTCAGTAATTATGCTTTCATCTCAGAGTGTTGGGTGCTTATGTTTGATTTGAGAGAAAAAATATAATTTCCAAATTGCTTCCAGTTTATGCTCTGTATTTCTTCCCACGTATAGAATGTTTTCTGCCTTGGTGTTTTGAGTGGGCAAATCCCCATACTAGCAAAATGTCTTTTCAGCCTGAGCACAGCTGCTGGGATTTGTCATATCAAGATGGAGGCAGACATATATTGATTTTTACCTCCAAACCTCCTGTTGATTTTGAACTCAAAATCAATATGTGGATTTTTACCTCCTTTGTAGACAAGCAATCTCTGAGCACATGGTGTGGCGTGCAGTCAGTGCCAGCCCCTGGGCTTGGCAGCTTGGTCAGATCTCTACAAAGAGACAGTTTTCAGCATAAGTTTGCATCTGACCTGGAAAAAGTTGAAATATAACTATACATGTTGTTGTCCAAGGCTCCAGTTTTGCTCAATGTTAATATGTATACCTGGGTCTCATTTGCAAATCAAAGAGCCAAGTAGCTAAGAGCTTCTTGCTTGGCAGAGTTACTCTTTCCTCCACCAACCCCATGACTCTGGCAATAAACAGACCCAGAAGAACATAAACTCCTTTCTACATAACAAGTTTTCTTTTTCAGGGTAGGTTTGCATATACTACCTTAAAATTTAGTTTAGCTATAATTGGAAGGTGACTTGTACACTGTTTGTTACGACTGTGCTCCGGCAACATGAGGCAAGAGATTACAGAGATACAAATTCATTGCTGTGACTCTCAGCAAAATTACAAAAAAACAGCCTGATATCTAACAGAAGAGGAAATACCAGAGTGGTAACTCACAGCAATATTATTTTCACACAAAAAGGATATAGTGTTCACAAGTGATCACCACAATAGTTCTATTACATCTTCTATAACTTGCTTGATTTCCTTTTGCTTTCTTGAATTTAACTCTTGTGATTTTCCAACCTAATTTCCCCTGAAATAATTTGAAAAATTGTTATTAATATAAAAGTACCTCCTGCTTGCAACACGTTATATAATTTACATAAATAGTTTGCAGAAAACTCTAAATTGTCCCTTTGATACCTTCTCATACAGAAGAAGATAATTACAGAAAAAATATTATATTTATGTAATATATACACATGGCCATATTCATGTAATGTATACACATGGCTACTGTTCTAATAGATCATTAATATTTTGCACATGCACATGACCACTTTCGTCACAAATAACTTGAGGGGAAAACTACTGCATCTGCTGTCATTGATACAATTATATTATGCTTGCCTTCTGCATTGTTACCTGCAGTATAATTTCTTAGCTCTGAGAACCTTGTTCCGATCAGCTACCCTGAACAGAATCGGTTGCAGTCATGTAAATAGAAGTTCAGCTTAATTATTTCCCTGTCTGAAAAATCACTTTTACCTGAAGCAAGAAATGCTCCATTTCCCTTTCCTGTTTTCCTTCCCTTCAGCTACAAAAATAATTATCTCCACGACAGGTACCAAAATTTTGCTATCTGCCTCTCTCTCCCTTCAAAAACACACTCAGCAGCACTTTGTGACAATTGATCAAAAAACATTACAATAATAGTGTTCAACACAGTCTTCATAGACATATTCACTTATCCATCTCTGCGATTTCTGTCTGCTATGAGAGCTGAAATGTGGGAGTCAGGCTTCCAGGGGCTTCCTTTTGTTCCTGCCACCATCTCCAAGGAGCAAGCTTCTATAACCATCTCCACAGTCTACACACACCCCAGGTGTCATGGGCACAACCACCTTTCTTTCCCTTTTTGTGACACCTTATTTTACATAGACTCCTCTTTCTAACATATAGAATTCACCTCCTGCCTGGTGCCACGTTTTTAGGCCCATCCTCTGCAAAACCTTCCAATTCTCTATTTGGTCCCTTCCAGACAGATGGGGATGTACCAGTTTGCAGCTGAAACAAGTTGCCTGACTGGGACACCAGGGTGAAACTATAAAATTCCAGCTTTAGTGCAGGTTCTTACTGCCTCTGCCCATATACTGTTTCTTTGGTCATTGGTGAACTAATTTAACCATGGTGAACAAATTTAACAGGTTCTCCATCTGTAAAACACATGTACTAATACATGCATAAACTCTTATCCCTAAGACTGCTCATCCCAAATGAGTCCTGAGAAGCTGAATGTATTTGAAGAGAGCTTATTGACACTCAGATGAAGCATCTTATTGACTTGTAAAATAGCTTCTGGATAAGATGATACAAATCCTAAACCAAATTCATCATGGCAGTACAACAACTGAGATGCTAAAATAATAAAAACAAATTAACAACAACAACCACACAATTCTAGGAGTTATTCTGTTGTGAATCAAAAGGAAAAGGCATATCCTTTCCCCTTTCACAGCTCTAGGATAATATTCCAGCTTTTCTCAGATTCCAGATTTTTAAAAAAACCTAAAGTATTGCACTTAAATCTGCTTTTTTTTGCTTTATGAAAGTAGGTCTTGGTGAGCAGTGCAAGCAAGTGGCTTAATGCTTATTACTTTCTAAAAACATTTAAGCATATTTAAGAAATTTTAAACTAATTGAAGAAGTGAAACAGAGGTATGCTTTGTCTTCTACATTTGCCATGTCACTGCCACTGAAGCTGCCACCTGTGGAACAGAAGCAATAGCAACACTAGTGGGATGGATTGGAAAGAAATGGGTAAACACACCTGCAAAGCATTTAATCATACTCCTCTGAAATTTTTGGGACTTCAGATGGTAATTTCATTTGAAGCAGGACCAGGTCCAAGTAGAAAATTAAATTTTTAAACTGGAAGACTGATGAAGCTGCACCCACACACCTGTATAAAGAGAGCACCTCACAGAAAGCCATATAAATGTGTTTTCAATTGCAGTAGAAAGGCATGACTGTAAACCAAACTCAATTGTATTTACTCCAAGCAAGTCGAGGAGGAAGAGTAAGAAGGAATGGTTGCTGTCCCAATCTTCTGTAGGCATGGACATGAAACAAAGCTGCCAATTTACCTTTTGTGGACCACTTCTAGAGGTGAGGGTCTTCAGGAGGATTGGAATGGTGCCTGTAGCCTCCATGCTGCAGCTGTGCAAGCTGAGTCGGGAATAGCACACATGACATGGCCTTCAAGGAACAGGAGCACAAAGCAGCACAAAAGCAGCAGCACTGAGAGAAAAAGGCTAAAGCCAGAGACCCAGTTTTCAACAAAAGTAATGCTAAGACTGCACAATTTTGATCCTGTCCAAACCAATTAACTGCTCCATTCAACCTTTTCCCTATCTGTTTAGAAAACTGGAATTGTATTATTTTTAATGGTAAGTGGCATGGACCCCATAAATAACATTCTGCTATTGATTTTCAATTTTACTCTTCATTATCATCAGTGAAGTAAAGAAACTACAACTTAGTGGAACTGGGGGGTGGAGGAGATGGAATACTGTTTAATATTTTGGAATTATTAAAAGTGGAATTACACCTGTCTAGTCATGCTGACTCTTCATGTCTGGGGATGCACAACTAATCTCCAGTGCAAGGTGAAAGGTAACCTCTGAAGATAATAGTACCACATCAGTTTGCAAATAGAAGTGAGATATCCTAATCTCCACAGCCTTGTCAAATTACTTATTGGGAATTAAAGGGGGAGGGGAAAAGAAAGAAATACATACCTCTGTGTATTTCAACACAGATTATTTTGAGGAAATACAAGCCATACACAGGTGGGATAAATCCGTGTTAAATAAATAAATAGAACTGGCACAGAAAAGTAACTGCACAAAAATCTCATGCCAGGGGAAATATGTTTCAAGCTATCTGCGCTGTCAAGCAGCACAAAAATGAAAATAAAAAGGTCTTTCTGTATGAGAAAGACAAGTGGTTTCCAATAGTTCTCTAACACTGATACAAACAAGGTCAGATTTTGTGATGCCTGTCTCGCTTCCAGACTTCAGTGGGAGAGCAGAGGGGAGTGATTTATGGAGATCATGCAAGAAGCAGTGCTGAAATGGAGCTGAGAAGGCCACGAGCAAGGTCCTGTTTGTTTGTCTTTACATAATGCAAGACAAACAGAATATGAAATGAAATTAGAAGGCAATGTACTTAATTGCCAATTACTTCTTCACTGCTATCTTGAAAACCAAATACTTCAAGAGCAATGAATTGTTCCCATGAAACTTGATCGATTTTGTAGTGGTTGTAAGCAATAATTAGTAAAAACCATGAAATGCATATACATGTACAAAGAGAATCTCCGTAATAGCTACAGATACTATAGGCAGAGCTATGTCCTGCTCTCCCTGAGACAGAGTTGGCTCCTTGCAGAGACAAGGGGCTGCCTGGGACTGACAGTTTTTGTCAAGTTTGACCTAACAAATTCTTGCTCTTGATCCACTAACTGAGAAAACAAACTAATTAATACACACATAATCTTTGCTTCAGTATTAAGAGGCAAAAATCATGACAGATGACAGAACTATCCAGAATTTTCCCCAAGAGGAAGGGAAGGAAATATTTTTTTTAAATACACCAAAAATTAAAATTAATGAATGCCAGGATTAAAATAAAATAAAATAAAATAAAATAAAATAAAATAAAATAAAATAAAATAAAATAAATGTGTTAAGACTGACAAAAAACTGGATTCAGGTACTAGCTACAGAGGCATTTTGAAAAAAGCTGACAGGAGATAAGAGAAACCTCAGGAAATGCATTTTGATCCTTACAAATAGGTAAGGATCCTAACCTACAAATAGGTTGTAACTTGGTACCGATCGGGGTTGAGGGAGGGAGGGAGGAGTCGGGGTAGAGCATCGTCGTTACTAAAACCATAAAAGTTACGAGTGTGGTGTGCTTTTGTTTTGCCCGGTGAGCGGCATCCTGCGGCGGTGTACATGCAGTGTACGCGCGGGCAGAGCCTGAGCACTCACACCGGCATCCAAAGGCTTAACCTTCCCCCAATAGCCCGCTCGCAGATTGGGGACATCAAGCAGGGCAGTGGTGTCTCCGCCCGACCGTCTGTGAACGCGGCTCCCCACTTTGCCCCCGAGGGTTCCTGGCAGCCCCGGCACACACGAACCCCGCCAGCGTTCGGGACAGGGTCCGAGCCCAGCCGCGCTCAGCCGGAGCACCGTCCCCGCGGGCTGCCGGCACCGCTCCCGCTCCCCGACGGGCTTCGGCTGCGCCGGGCAGGGGCAGAAACTCAGGGAAAGGGCTCTCCCCGCCTTGGGAAGCGCCTGGCACGCCCCGCGGGCTCACTGACAGCGCTCACCTGCAGGCTGCACGGAGCCGCCCGCGGGCTAGGAGCGGAGCGGGAAACTCAGCCGGGAGCACAGCGCAGGCAGCACAGGTCCGGCGCCCGGGAGAGCGCGATCGCCGCCTCAAAGCGCGTCACGGTCGGGCTCGGGATGAGTGCTTGGGCAAGAGCGGGGCCCGCGCTGCCCCGATGAGGGGAGGGGGCTGCTGGTTAAAGACATGAATGACAGATGAGCGCCGCTGCCCGGCCAGGAGGTGTCCCCTGAGGCTCGCAGGGCGGCCGGGCCAGCGGCGCTCCGGGGGCGGGGGGGCCGTGCCCCGGCGGCAGGCGGCGCTCCGGGGCCGGCGCTGGGGCTGCGGCGGCGGCGAGCGGGGCCGCACCAGCCGGAGCGAGTGGGGAGCCGGGAGCGGGGCGAAGCGATGGAGCGGGGAGCAGCCGGCGCCATCCCCGGTCCTGGTGGGGAGGAGGCAGTGCCTGAGGTGAGAGGGGCTGCGGGCGGGCGGGCCGGGGGCACCCGCCGGGCGAGGCACTGGGTAGCGGCAACGCCGCCGATTGTTTGGCCGGCGGCACCGTGCGCGAAGTTGCCGCGTCCCGTCCCTGCCAGGGCCGTGTGCGGAGCGAGGGGCGCTGCCAGAGTCGGCGAAGCGCGGCCGCCCCGCCCCGTCCCTGCCGCCTGCCCCCTGCCCCGGCCTGAGGCGCTCCCGCGGCGGCCTCGGCTCTGCCCTGCCCTGCGGAGAGGAGCGGAGCGCAGCGAGCGCGGCAGAAGGTACCGGGGCTGGGCGGGGGCGGCGGCGCCGGGAGCTGCGCCGGGGCACGGCCGCTGCCCTCACCGGACTGCCCCGGAGCGCGGCTTTGCTCGCTTGCCTGCTTGGGGATTTCGGGTGGCGTTTCGCTTTCCTTACAGAAACGGGGTGTGCGGAGCTGTCACTGGAATGACGGTGGCGTGCCCGTGCATGGAGTTGCACACGGGCCCCAGATCCTGTAGTTTTTGCTTAGGCAGAGCTCCCGCTGGTTTCCCGGGTCTTTCTCAAGGTTTATGCAAAACTGAGTCTTTAGTCAGGCTGCAACATCTCCTAAATAATATGTTTAGCTAACGTGATTATGAGTTTCAGTTTGGATCCTAGGCAAAATTTGCTCTGAATAGGGAAGGCAGTCATGGTTAATGTTTGGTAAATGCATTACTGTCAATTTGAGTGCATATTATTAGTATGATCATACCATGAATTCTGAAAGGACTATGAAGAGGCTGTCTTGATTCAGGTCTATACTGTATGGTTTGTATATTCCAGCTTTGGCACTGACCCTGAAAACAGTCGTTAAGGTTTGTCCCAAAGAAGAAAGTACCTGACCATAAGACCCTTGACGAGCCTGATCACTTCTAGTGAAGTCTTTTTGGAAAGGCAATCTCTCCTTTCTTTGAAGAACTTGTGCGCAGATACTTTTGCTAGAAGAACTTCTTACTGCATCTCTCTCCCCAGGGTAAAATTGGATAGGTCCATAAAAAGTGGCAAACCTCCACCGGAGGGCATTTTTTTAGTTCAGCCTGAAGCACCAAAGTTACTTGAGAAGAAAAGCTGTCTTTTGAGTCTGCTTATCCCTCCCCTGGCTATTTCCACGGTTCTGAAATGACTTGAGGGTGACCTTCAAAGAAAGAAGTCAGCTTTGCTCAGACAATTTCAAACCTTTTATTTGTCCTTTGTAAGGCTTCTCTAAAACAAACAAGCAGAGCATTTGGAAGGAAACCTATGATTGAATATTCAGCAGTTCATTTCCCTTGGGTAAAAGCTGATAGATGTTTTCACTTGTTTTGGAAAGGTTTTTAGCCAAGCAAGAAAGATCTGATTTGACACTGCTGAAGTAAATCATGAGGTAAGGCAAAGGAAGGTAGTATTTTTTTGGTACATCACTCCTGATGTGTGGAAACAAGGGTTAGAAACTGGGTGAACTGTTGCAGGGCTTCTTCAATTATACTCTTATTTTGGTGGGTTAATCAGTGTATCAGTTTCTGTGAAAACCCAAGACTCCTGCCTTTTAAAAAACATTAGCAATATCACCAGATATTTCCAGGCAGTGCATATCTGAGACACTGTGGCACTCGCCAAGAGATGAACAGCACTTGGCCTTGTGCCTCTGGGCTTGTGCCTAATAATACATCACAGGAGCACTGCATTAGCTGTCAATAAATGTTTGCCTTTACTTCAGGCTGAATTACGGAGTGGCTTTAAAACAGCAGAGAGAGAAAAGTTTCAGCTCAGTTTTTAAATGTGACACAGCCCTTTGTATGACTAACTTTTGGTTCTTGGATCTATTGCCAGGGTCCACGTTAATATAGCCCAGCTTTGTTTATGTGGCTTTGGTTTTGAAAACCTAAAATGCATGCGTTTATTTCTTTAATTCCCCATAGTAGCTCCATGTTGGTAAAACGGATGAGAGAAGAGTTTCATTAGAATTGCATTTCTTTGCTGAACTTAGACAAGACTGTGATGGTCATATTCATATTTCCCTTTGTCATTGTGTTTGATTCTGGGAGAAGTCCTTTTAAATGCCTGACTATGGTTTCAGGACACTGTAAGAAGTTACCCCCAGGTAATCAGATTGTGCCTTGCACTGAACCCAGCACTGTCTGCAGTCAGACAGGATCACTAATCAAGCCAGTGTTGGATGGATTTTTCGACACTATGGAAATCCTTGGACTTCCCCAGCATGAGACCAGACTAATTGGAGAAGCTAGAGCCAGAAAAGCTGGTGGGAACTGATGATGCTCTAGCTACTAACATTGTGCACTGGTACTCTTGGTACAGGGTGAGCACCCAGGAGGGGAATTATTCCAGAGTATTGTCTTCTGAATGCTCAGCATAGCTTTTAGCTTGTGAACTTGCTTGCACACAACTATTTGATTGCTTATTTGAGCAATTAGAAAAAAGACTGAGATGGATTTGAACCCTGTGTCCTCAGATTGTTTGCAAGAAAGAAAGAAAAAGAGGCAACATTTTAAGACTGAATGAATGATACAAATAAATGTTCAATTTAAATAGTATTAAGAGAAGAAACAGGAAACTGGAGATAGTGGAAACTCCAAATCTTTTAAATGTCTGAGCGATTAAGGAGCTTTTCTCTTATTTTAAAAATTACATGGGCAATCAAGAACCAGTGTGTTAAACCTGTGATACAGATGGGTTTCGGTAGAGGGTTCAGAAACTTTCAGATGCATGTAGGTGATAAGGATTGAGATTATTTCTTTTCAAATGTTTTTTCAGCTCTGCTAAAGACATGAAGAAACCTATCAGCTCTGGTTCAGTACCTCTTTAAATACTCAGTGTGCCTTGAATTGCATGGAATAACTTATTTGCTCAGTTAAGACATTAGACTTACCTGACTTGTGTGTTTCCCTACTCAGATGAATGTCTTCATCAGATTCTAAGAGGTGCCATAATCAGCCAAGGGACTTCAATGCTTTGTTTGTATCAGGCATTTTTAAGAACCAATTAATTAAACCTGACAAGTTACTTGGTACTGCTTCCCTGGAGTATACTGCCTCTGTACCACACGCATGTTCCATTTTGAGGCAATTTAGCCCCATGGAAAGTCAGGGTCTCTTGCTTCTGGTGTAGTGTTTTACCTGTGAGAGACTTTTTCCTTGCTCTTCACTTAGTTTTGTTCTTCACTGGACTAAGATACAAATGCCAGTTCAGATTCTGTGCACTGTGGTTAAATGGTGAGCTGAGTGAGAAAAACAATGTTTGTGAAGGCTCTGGTGCTGGTCATAGTGCCTGATGAAAGACCAGTGGCCTTTCCCTGACTTCCCAGCAGAGAGGATGAACACTCCCTATGTTATTTAAGATGAGAGAGGGGCTAGAATCATTCTGCTTTCTTAATATTGTCTTTCTGCCCTTGCCAATTCAAAAACCATCTGTGATGGTTTACTGAATGCTGACGTGCTTTAGGATGAGTGCTTTACCTCTTCAAACTTCCAGTGCTTTCACTAGCCTTAGGTGCATGAACAGCAATTTCTAGAACATTTTTCTTCTTATTAAATACTTAAAATCTTTGTTTTTTCACCCTGGGATTAAGATAAGATGTATGCATTCTCCCAGCTTCTTAACATGAACTGGCATCTCTGGTAATTGTTCAGGTTCTACCAACAAATTTGCCATTTCACCACTATTTGGTGATAAAATCTAAATCTTTAAAGCAAGTCAGAGGTTAGTGGTATTTTTTCCAAATGACAAAAAGCTAAAGGAGGAATATAATTACTGTAATTGAATTAAGCCACTATAGTCTATTCCTATTCCTGAGTAGAAAAGGTCCCAAATGATTTCTTTCTTCTTCTCTTTCAGGGTTCTAAATAACTACTTTAAAAATAAGGATTAATAAGACTGCAAGCTGTGATACCAGCTATTGGTCAAAATAAATGTAAAACCACTATGTTTGCAGGCTACCTGCTCAAGCAATGGTTCTCCATGCTGTGTGCTTGGTCAGCCAGTGTTTTTCTGAGCTCTCAGTAGAATCTGTGATGCTTGTTGAAAACAAGAGATCCAACTAAAGTATGTTAAATTAGAGTTCTGCATAAGTTGCAGGAGATAAATCAATGTTTGACAAATGAGAAAGGATATGAGCATTTAAAAGAAAAAATGTACTCAAGATTCTAGGAATATTAAAGCAACCAAGGTGAAACAAAAATAAAGCATTAAAAATGTATCCTTTCAGTGTTGTTTCAAGAAGAATTACACATGTTGGTGTTTATGGAGATTATTCTCATCTTCTTATTCAGAGCTTGGGACCCCGAGTGTCCATTCCCTGTTACTGGCATGAGCTGGAATTCATTCACAGCTAAACTCTGTATTTGTTTACAGCTGAAGCAACGCTGAACTGCATGAGCAATAATATAAGAGCATCACATTCAGAGTCAACAAGAATGGGAATGTGCTGGTTTAAGCACACAAGTGTTAATGAAGGGACCAATATGTGATTCCCATTAATGGGTCTAGGTCGTGTTGTTTGCCCGAGTGGTGTAAGGCAGTGTCAGCCAGGAACCTGTCCCGCTGTCTAAATGTGGTTATCATAATGATGGACAGACTTTTGCAGCATATAGAAAAAATCTCTAGGTTTTGTTTGGTTTTGGACTTTGGGGTTTTTTGTTAGGAGTGGGGGTTAATATGTTTCTAAGAATAAGAACCAGGATCCTGCTTTGGAAATGAGATGGAAACAATTGCTAGAGAAAGTGCATTGTCAACACTGTGAATCATTGAATGTTCTAAATAGTAGGATGAAGGACAGACTGAGCTTGAGGGAAGATGAGGGGTTTTTGAACTTCTCAGAGTGAAGTGTGAGAATCCTAGGTACTCCATGCTGAACAGATTGTAACAGACATGAGGAAAATAGTTGTTTTCCTTCAGATTATCAGTGCAATTTTTTTCAGCTGGTAAAGCCAGGAAGCCAGAGCCTTTATGGAGACTCTGCAATCACAATATGAATTAATTCAACAAAACTCGGAGTGAAACTCAAGCCTCTTTAGAGCTTTTCAAACATTATCCCAAGACTAAAGTCTGTATGGGTTAGAATTCTACTTTATTTTGACCTGTCAGGATGAAATTTTTGCTTGCTTGTCACAAATTAAATCTCTTCGCTCACAAACTGCCTTTGATAATGTTCCAAAGTTAAGGAAGAGCTACTTGAAAAAGCAGATATTTCCCAGGACATGGAGCACATCTCATAAATTTTCATTTCTAATTCTGACATCAGAAATTATTGCTTTTGGACATCACTATAATGTCCTCCTAGTTAATGAAGATTGTTGGAGGCCATCAAGACTGATTCTTGCCGTGAAATTGTGGTTATACTTTGATGGCAGAGACCTGCTGTGTGCTTCCATGGATGGTCTATACCACTTTGTTACCATTAGTGGACCTTTTGCCATCTTTTCAGACTGCCAGAGCTTGTTGTTCAGTTGAGCTGTTAAATTTGATTACAGTAATGCATGCTGATGTACACTAATGCCTGTTGATTGCAATAATGCATATTGACATATTTCTGAACTTACCTCCTGTGGTGGTTTGACAGGAAATGGTTTTTGGGATGCTGTGTTTTGGGCCAATGGATATTCAGGCTTTAATATTGGCATTTAACCTGGCCATTAGGACATGGACACGCCTCTGAGAACACGGGGTTAAAAGCAGAGCTCTCCCCTGGGAGGGCGTTTTGGGTTTCCGGTGGGAAAGAGTTCAGGTCTCTCCCCTGGCCCAGCTGCTGGCTGGGCAGGAGGAGGGGAAAAGCCATGTGGCCGGGAGAGGTAGGCCTGAGCTCGGGGGTGGAAGGGTGAGAGAGAGAGAGAGAGAGAGAGACACACACACACCGGGAGCCATCGGGCAGCCCCCCCAGAGAAAGAGAGAAAGCCGCTGCCTGGGACTGTAACCTTGAAGCTTGATAAACATGGGCCTGTGCTGGCAGCACGGCTGGGAAGGAGAAGAAGGGGGGGGTTCAGCCAGCCACTTGTAGGAGCTTTTAACCCCTTTTTGGAGAATGAGAACTTTACAGATCATTGACCTCTCCTGGGAGATAGAGTGGAAGATGAGGAAAGAAATGTGCAAGTGTGAGAGAGGTCTGGGCGAGCGAGAGATAGTAGAAGAGTAGAGAAGAATCCTAGTGGGAAGAGATGATGGAGTAGCTTTTGCTGGGCTCTTTTTGTATAGCCATGGACAGAACCATGTTCCTTGTGACACAGAGACTGCATTCTAGGGGGAGGCAATGGCCACAGAGCCAAGAGGGTTCAGTGTTGGTGCCCCTCGGCCCCAGGGGGTGAAAAAATATGGGGGGGACAGGTGTCCCAAAGGAGAGACTGTGCCTTTTTTGGATCAAGACAGAGCATCCTTAAAAGACAACCCTAAAAGCAGCTCTAGTCCGTGTTCAGTAGTGAGAGCACTGGACATGAAAAAGAAGAAGTCACAATGGCAGATGTATTCCGGGCGGTGCCACGAGTGACACAGAAACACACGAAGCTTCGACTGTGTTTCCAGGGGAAGCCCATGGTACAAGAAAGACTCCTCTCCTCTTGATGAACTGAAGATTGATTGTCTAAAAAGTGGTGCTGGACCGAGAGTTGGTGATTTGAAGAATAAATGTATTGTGTTAGAAATTTAGTAGGGGGAAGAAGAAATGCATTTGTGAGGTTTTCATTTTCCCTGTGTGTGTGTTCCTTTTTATTTGTAGTTGTAGAGTAGTTAATAAAGTTCTGTTTTCTTTCCTAAGTAAGAGCCTGCTTTGCTTATTCCTGGTCACATCTCACAGCAGCTACCAAAGAGAAAGTATCTTCATAAAGGCACTGGCATTGTGCCAGTGTCAAACCATGACACCTCCATGCAGAGAATAATGACCAGCCAGACCTGCCAGGCTTAAGCAGTCAGTAAAGCCCCAAGAGGCTTGTCTGTGGTTTCTATTGATGTGCATGTGTATGCTAACTTTGAATGGTATCCTTTATATGATGGCTTTCACTGTAGAGGAGCACAGAGTAAAATCGTGACCCTGTTACATTTAATCAGACAGTTTCTGTGGCAGTACTCAATAATATATTCATTCTAAGTTCCCAACTAAGTTTTAGGGTTTTTTCTGGCTTCCATTCAGTTGAACTTGTGTTCATTATTTAAGGGAAAGTCATATCAGTTCCTTAAGAAAGTCTCCTCTATTCAGCCTACGAGAAGGCAGGAACAACTCTGTCACACCAGTTCTGGTTCAGATAAGGTTGATTTGTTTTTAAGTTCTGTACCTAGAATAATTTTATTGCCATGTTCTTGTCTGTTGTATTTTTCAAGGTCATTTATTCAAATTTTGAGGAGTAGTTTTTAATGTTATTATATAATATAAAGTCACCAAAGGTGTTTCAGGAAGGACTTTTCTGAGTATGACTTTAAAGCCTGCAAAAACCTTTGCAAGTATATATGGATTAAGGAAGCTGATCAGGGTTACATATGAAAGAGAGAAAAAAAGTGAAATTTTGAAAAGTCTTTTCATGACAAGTTTAAGTAGTCTAGAATGAGATATAAGGCTCCATTTCATATCTGCTGATTTAGAAACAAAAGGTTGAATCCTGTAAGGCTGGGAAATGCACAACATACACAACCTTTCCTTTATCCACCAGAAGCAGAAGCAGCATACTGCCCAGGCTTTCGAGTGTCCCAGCATTTTGTGATTGTAGATTGTGAATATCCACTTTGACGTGATTTTAATTCTTCAATGTAAATGTCACTGAAATGTTTCTCAGTTTAGTATTGCATTTAGTGTTTCCCTAAAAGCCTCATTTTGTGCTCAGCCTCTCCTGGTGGTTGTATGAGGCTTCACACCATGAAGGCTTCCTCTGGCATCAGAGGGACTGGAATTTGTTCTGCAGACTGTTGTTCAGGGCTCTTAATTGGGAGCAATTCCTGGCTGCATGGCAGGGAAATGTTCTTCTTGGCTGAGGTAAATCAAAGGAGCCTGTCCAGACCTACCTTTGTAGGTGTTTGTACTTGTATTTCTTTGTACCTGTACAGCGGTCTAGAGTTAAAACCCTCAGAGTTATGGATGAATAATATATCACTCTTGGACTAAGCAAGAGTAAAACTTCTGATTTTATTTCTTTCCTAGCTTTAAAATAAAAAATTGTGAAAAGAGCTTACATTCAATGTCTAATCCTGAAAGACTTCACCCTTAGATCATAGAATCATAAAATATCTTGAGTTGGAAGGAATCCACAAGGATCCATGGAAGCAGTTTGTTCTATGGCTTCTCAATTTCCACTGCAATCTGCTGGTGTTCTTGCCTAATTGCTTTTCAATTAAAATAGGTGATTCTCACTTGGCTTTCTTCCTCTACTCTGAGTTCCAATGTGATGGTTCTGCACTTGGGTCAAGTGAAAGCAGCCTCAGGACTGCCTAGCTTGGTCTGTTTGTAGACACGTATGATCTGGGATGCACTTTCCATCTGGAAGTCACTTTGGCAAGCTCTGCTTTTCTCCTGCAGGAAGGGAATCAGCACAAATACCTTTAAAACATGCACTAGCTTGGACTTGGCACCATAATACTGTGTCTTCCATAGGTGAAAATTTTAACTGAGCAACTGCAATCAAAGATTGGCCTCTCCCTGCATTATCCCAGTGGCATTGGATAATAGAATAGTATGAGCTGGGAGGGACCTTTCATGAGTAACTCACACAAACTACTGAGTATGTTGGTGTCCTGAAGCTGATGGGCTCACAAAATGTAAGGGGTTTCGAGTGGGTCCTTATAGAACATTGTAAAGCCTTTTATTTATCAAATCTCATTCATTCTAATGACTAGCTCAGGGTTCTTGTGCTTTGTCATGTTAATAAGTGCAGTGAATCATCTTTAATAACCATTGCGTTTCTCTGTAAGCTCTGATAGCATCTGTGGGAGACTGTGACAAATAATACTTGTTCAAATGCTGCACATGTGGATATGCATGCTTTTTTGTTTCATATCAAACATGGCTCCTTGTTCAACAACCTATTACAATTCTAAATACTAGAATTTTTTTTTTAAGATTATCTAGAATTTATTAATTTCTCAAATGAAGGGATTCACCTTTAGCTTAAGTGAGAGAAGACTGGTGTACAGTCCAAAACTCATACTTTGATACTTTTTATTAAACTGGATTAATTGAGCTTCTTATTAAAAAGTGTTATGGGGGGGCACATTGCTCTATGCACATATCAGCATGAAGAAGCAGAAAGTCAGATGAGGATTTGTCATGTATAGTGGCAGCCACCTGATTATTTTCTGAAGCCTCTGGAGTCAGCATTTCTCTGGGCTCTTCCTACTTCGTTCTTGGTCAAGAAGATTTTTCAAGCACATTCAGACTATTGAAGTTTAGTGACATGATTCCTTCCCCACTTTTTTGCTTCCTTGGCATCCTTTATACCACTCTTGGCGTTCTCAAAAGAGAATTAAGGAGAAAAAGTATTAAAGAGAAAAAGTAATTGTACCACCAAAAGATCCTACTCTACAATTTTTAAGTTATTCTATGCATCACTGGAGATTTCCGGGAAAAATCTTGAAGCAAGAGACACAGCTAAAGTTAAATTCAATACCATAAGAAAGGTATAAAAGAAATCAAACCCTTTGATTTCAGAATGTAAATGAAAATGCAGCCCTGGGGTTTAGGGGCAAACTTCTCCCTAGAGCAGGATACATCATGAATGTGCAGGTTCTTTGAACCTTCCAATTAAGTGTTCTGTAACTACTGATTTTGTCATCCTGTTTCCACCTATGAAAGCTACTAGGCATGGTCCAACTTTGAGGCATCCATTGCTGAAATTTCAGCTGGCTATTAAATGTATTCAGGTGGTCATAATAGAATGATAGACTTTCACTTAAATTAAGTTCGTGCAGAATTACCACAAACTGGTGTTTTGACTTAAAATACTCCTAGGTCAGAGTAGAACAACAGTGTTCAGGCTGTTTATCTGTACATTTTGCATTATTATCTGTCCTCTGTTGTAACAAGCAAGAGTTTTTCTCAGTTCATTTTGTGCATTCACCTACCCATTCACAGAGATAACAGGTGTCACCTGAAGTGATTTCAGAGTCACCAGCTGCATATTCATGGGACTGTGTCTGAACAAAGGTGTAGGTCCTTACCAGCTAGGATCTGACAATGCCTGACTTCAGGTTTCTGAATTAACTCCTCAGTCCCATGTAGGGGCTGGATGAAAGGCAAAGGCAAGAGGGAACATGACGTACCCTACATTGGTGATGGTACAGAGCTTGTGTCTTGTACAGTGATAGTGAGGATGGAAGATAATGAATGGGTGTGATAAGGAAAAGTGTGTCCGTCTGCCTTTTCCATAATTTCATCCAAGCCAACTGGTAAATGTTGGGAGTGCCAGGAAACAACGTGTGGGCTTCCAGGGATCCAGTGATGGATTTTAGCACATTTTTGTGTTGCTTATTTTCCAGTGTTACATTTTTGCTATACTAGTGGGTTCTCAACAGCACAGGAATAAGTACATTAGTACATTTATGATTAGGACTTTGTAGTTATGTAAAGGCAGTCTCATTTATCAGGTTTTATTTCCCACCCACACTCCATCCTTTGGTTTTTATTATATTTTTGAGTGGAGTGGAAAGCATGAATGTGAGGGGCAAGGCTAGCAGGATAGCTTTGCAGGGGCAAAATATGTGGAAAGTGATGCCAAAGTCCCTTTGGAGAGGAGGACAACGCAGGCAGCCAGGGGGTTAGGAATGCCTGCTACCAGCTGGCATGCAGGATGTGGCTGGAGGGAAGGCTTAAGTGAGACTGCAAGAGGGAGGTCTTGCCTGGAGTTTCATTTCAAAGCTTTTTGAGCCCAGGAAAGGCTGGGAATGGTTTGTGTGTAAGCTTGGCTGAAAGAGTTCCATTATTGCACTAGACAGTTGTGACTCCTGATGGGCACTGGTGTTACAGAACTCTTCAAGGAATCTCTCTTGATACAGAAGGTACCACTCAGCCTCAATGACACATACTGAAGCTTTTGTTCTTTTTAGCATGTTATAGGCATAGATTTAGGCTGGGCCTAGCAGAGCTCATCTCCCATTGCCTCTCCCCCTGCTCCCTTGATGCTGTGCAAGGGAATCAGAACCACACTGACTTCTCTCCACCTCCTCAACCCTGCATGCTACTCACAAGAAACCAGAAACAAAGAGTGTGTCACATGTCTCTTGTGTCTGTGACTCAGCCAGCCATGGACTCTCAAAGGATCATGTGTCCCATTGCATCACCTGGTGCAGTGTGTGTGGAAAAGAGGCACCTGCTCCTTTGGGGGGTGCCTAAGGCACCAAAAACCTGTTTCAGTGACTTGAGGTGGGGCAAGACGACATTAGCCTGCAACTAAGTAAAGTGCACACAGTTTTGGGGAAGGCTGAGCCAGCGGACTGAAGCACACAGAGCTGGTTTCCTGCAGAGGGGATGCGAGTGAAGGAGGGATAGGCAGCAGCATATGGCAGTTCAGCTCTGAAAAGGAGCTGTGGAAAATGGCAGCTCCTTATTTAGCAGATCAGCTTCCTCTCTGGATGCCCTGACTGGATTTTGTAGAAGACTAATTCTTTCCTTGATAACTGAATGGATTTGGTCTGGAAATAGAGAATCTCATGGTGCTTCTAACTGAAGATTTTTTCTGGAGTGCAAAGACACTATCAATTTCAAGGCAAATAACATATGTTTGAGGAGAATTTTAGGAGGCAGCATATCAAGATTTTAGGCCAAACCCTGACAAAACATTTGGAAAGCATTTCAGAAGTAAGTAAATGCAAAAGATAGAATCATGGTGGGGGGGGGGGGAAGTCTATTTACTTTCATCTGCTCTTTAGCTGGACAAAGTCAGAGGAAGATCTTTGCTTAATCACAGACACATCTTGGAAACACCTGCAGACTGAATCTTCAAATAACCTTCTTCCTCCTACTCTGAATGTTTGGAATGGGAAGCACAGGTGGGATGCAACTGGGGCTTAGGAGAAAGAGAAATTGTGTTTGTTCTGGCAAGCTGCACATTTTATTGTCATTTGAAGCTACCTTAAGGTCAGTCTTGTGCTCTGTGAGTCACCTGGAAGAAGTCATGGAGCAGTGCCAGGAGCTGGCAAGCAACTGATAGTAAGTAACTGACTTAACTATAGTGATATAGTTGGAATAGAGCCAGAAGGCCAGATATGACAAAAATAACTCAGTGTAATTGACAGATTTTGTTTTCCTGTGCTCTTTTATGGCCACACACAGTTATTTTTCATGTTTCAAGTCAACATAAGAAGTACCAATTTTCAAAGCAAGAATTAGAGCAGGAGGCCTGCAGAATGTTTCTTTGAATTTTGACTTTGCAGCATGTTGCTAGTCTAGTATAAAATTTACTGGCCTCACCCTCCAGAAGGAAAAAAGAAAACAAAGAGATGCTGAAATAATATATATCCATTTGCCTTAGGCAAAGCAGTCATGTAATGTCATTTCACTAAGAGTAGTTGAAAAAGTGATGAGGAGAAGAACTGTTCAGGAAATGGAAAGAAGTATATATTTTTCTAGGTAAAGCATGCACTTCTGGTTTTAGGGTTTGTATAGTGTGCCCAAGTTCTACTTCTAAGCATTGAATGACTGATGAAGTAAGACTGGGGAAGGCTAACTAGAGAGGTATGCTCAAAATTTGTAGTTGTATCTTGTCAGGGTGAACCTTAGGTCCTTTTGCATCAGTATTGAATTTCAGCAGACCAAATTTTGAAAGGTTTTAGAACTGCCAAGGATAATGAAATGAGATCAGTCTGTGGAGGGAAAAGAAGTTGAGGGATCATAGAAAGTGCTGACACTTAATTTAGTAAACTGAAAGCCTAAGGGTACACGTGCTACTTTGCAGTAGGAAAGAAGCCTAATCAAAAGACAGGAGGTTTGATACCAGTCCTTGTCCTAGAAGGTAAACAATTGTATGAGAAAGAGTGGCATATGGAAGGTTAAATGTAACTATTGCAAGTAGTCATTGGAAGTTTCAAGTGGTGAAATATTCAGAATTAAACAGAAAGAAATTAGAGGTTTAAGGTAGCCTTTATTGGAACTTAAAACAACTCATTGGAAAAGGTTTTTAATAATAGATATGTCAGCAAAACAGAGTGACCCTGAAGTAAATTATGAATGTACCAATTGCTCAAGTTTGCTTGTTCTGTTTGTGGAAGCACATTCTGCATTTTATAATAGCCTCTGACCAGATTTATTTTCAATGGATCAAATGTGATTCTTTTCATAAAGGAACTGAAAATGCATAAAAGGATAGCAATAATTTACACTGTTGCAACTTAGAATGTGTTTCTTAATGTGCAATATCCTCTAGATTAAATAGCCAAGTCTTCGTTTGGCTTCTGGTTTGTTTGTTTACAGTCATTCAGGTATGAAAAATCTACATTTGACCATGTACAGATGCATTTGAAAAGGCATTTGAACAGCTGCACAGCTAATTAGCTGATACAGTTATGTGGACGTATTTTGAATGTACAAATAAGGAGGTGGTGAAAATGCAACCTTAAATATAATTTACTTTTGCCACAGTTTTGATAATTTAAAGAGCTTTTAGTCACTGTTTATTGAAAGCATCAGGAAAGCTTCATATGTTGCCCTGTGTTCTAATAGTTACTCACCAGCCCTTTTGGGCTGACACATTCAGCAGTGATCAAGGATGGAGAGCAGATAACAGCAGTGCACAGACCCAGACATGAAAAGTCAGGGTCAATCTCAGCTTCTGAACCAAGCACCAAAGAAAGCTTGCCAGGTAGGAAGGTAATTAAAGTATTGTTTCAAAAATCAATTTCAAGGCCTGTGGGGATGAGATCACAATAGCTTTGAAAGTAGGATCTAGGCAAATAAATTGTAAGTTATTGTTTCCAAAATGCAGCTTCAGTAACCTGTATTCAGTTAACTTTTGACTTTATGGCTTAGATTTGATAGCTAAAATTGGGATGAAGTTTTGCAGTAGATAACAATTGCTGGTCAATTCTTTAGAATATATGACAATGACTGCTGATTTATATAAGCTATTTCACATAATGTAATTATGCAGGTGTCTGCAGAAGGAAAAATGGACCTGGTAATGAGGAGCTGGAACTGATGCCTGGTGGGTTGATACGCAAGACATTTATTTGGGGTGAAAGGGTCCTTAATAAGAGGAAAAGTATGTTGCTCTAGCCAAGAATAGCTTGGAGAGAGAGTAAAGAAACTGTTCAAAAGGAGACGAGATCTGCCAGATTAGTAAAAAGGATTATTAGATCTGCCAGGAAGTAAGAAAAGATACTGCAAGTGACTTCTTCCCCTTTTCAGTAGTAGGAAAGCAGCAGAAACTAGAAGAAGAACTAGGAAAGTACTAGGAAAGAAGCAGAAACTTCATGCTTTAGAAAAAAAATTGAGCTCAAGATTTGATTGAGGGGATCACTCATTAAAAAGTGACATGGACATAAGAGCAGATGTCCATAAGGGAGGTGCTCATCAACAGCTGTGACACTTTCAGGAGAATTTGGAATGAATATGTCTGTAAGTTGTATAAAATTCCTCCCCACTGTCTGTCTGGGATGGCTTGACTGGGGTCAATGAAGACTGCAGTCTTCATTGCTCCTATCTTACTGGGTTGGAAATAAAGATGTTAAGGAAAGAAAGATGTGAAATGAGGTGGAAATGAGGCAACATGTTGTCTGTTCTCTCACCTTGTTCCCATCTTGTCCCTATAATCTGAGACTCAGTGCTCAAGAAGGCTCCTTTGTAGTGGTTTCTATATTGCTTCCTCCTCTTCCTCTCATTTGGTGGAATCACACAGAATCCAGTAGGTCTTACTGAACCTGAGAGAGCATTGATTTTCTCTGTGCAAAATCACAACAGTCTGAAAACCTTAACAGGTTTACATGCAGAAAGACAATCTGCATCTTTCTGTATCGAGAATTAAAACACCTCCTTAATTTAGGTGTGTGTAGCCTGTCTGCACTGCAAGATTTCATCTGCAGTTTGTAGCTGTGTATTTATAAATCTTTATGACAGTCTGACAAACACACAATATCCAGGCATTCCAACACAGCTACCAGTGAATGCTCACATGATGCCTGTACATACATTATGAAAAGTGCTTTACTCTCATAGATTGGTGAATTAAGTGGCTTTGATTTTTCTGTCATTGTAACAAATTCCCAGTTTTGTCAAGTCAGTGGGAATGCATAAAACAGAGGCAGGAGAAAGCATGAGATTCTAACACATGAAAAAGATATTTAGGTTGTTAGGTTTAATTTATTTTTCATAGTTGGGCTTTGGTTTTTTATAAATACAGTGAGTAGTAGAATTTCTACGGTTTGGAGTAAACTGGGACTTTTTTACTGTGGCTCATAGAGGATGCATTTCAGTTTAAAACCCTTCTACTTTACCAGTCCAGGATCAGGAAGGCTATTTGCTATTTTTAGAAAACAGCATTTATCCAGCAGGAGAAGAGGTAGCACCACTTGGCATTAACCCTTTCACTGGCTTCTCTTTTTCTATTTGGCTCTTGGGTGTGTGTATGTGGAAGGGTGAGGCCCACCAGGTTTTCCATAATGACATTGTGTGACCACAGTATCTCCAAAAATAAGGAATAATTTCCACTGTTTTTCAACCTGTACACACGTTTGTACACACATTATAACTAAACACAGACTTATTTCCCCATGGTGATGGTCCCCATCACAAGTACCTTTATATGAGCAAACACCTGATCAAGCTATAGACACTGGAAATTCAAATGCACAGGCTGAGTACATGCAAAACCAGTATCTGCAGTGATCACATTGAACTTGAGCATTAAGGAGTTATGCTCTGTACTGAAAATTGCTGAATGTGTTCAGCTTGGGTAAAACAGTTATATTTATTTAGTAAAAAATATAGCTGCCTAATGTGAATCTTATGGAAACTTCTTCTAGGATAGTGTTTAGCTTTAATTACAGAAATTTTCAGGTTTACATGCACCAAAGCATGGTAGCAATCCTCTATTTTTTTTAATAGCACTTCTTCTGTTTCAGTGAGTATCTCATCTGCATGGAGAGATCAGTTGGTCTGCAGCACTCACTTTTGATGTAAGAGTGCCATACTGTAAAAAGTTATGAATATGGAGGATCTTTTGTCACTGCCAAGAGATTAAAAATAAACCCCAAAAGGCTCTGTGTGCAAGATTCTCAAAGGACCTGTTTACCTAGGGTAGTTCTGGTTGCCCAAAGATGGTTCATTCAGATGTACTAGCACATCATTCTTGCTGTCCAGCTGTTGCTGTTGTGCCACATCTGCTATCCTCAGATATGCCAAGGTGTCTCAAATTGCTTTGGGTGCTTCTATGCAGGCACCAGATTCAAGCTGCTCCTTTCCACTGGAAGCCAGTGGGAGCTGATGACTGATTTGACCCTCCTTGGTGCTTACTGGCCTTGTGCTCCCATGGGCTGGAGTTGTGCCATGTGCATGTCGTGTTGCAGATCTCATATCTGTCATTTCCCTGCCTGTTGAGGGGGCTATATGGATATCTGCATAGATACGCATATGAATGGGGGAAAAGACAGCATTTTCTAGGAGAGTGTTTATATATACTCAAGCATGGGCTTAGTACCAGTTATGCATGTACTTGGTAATGGTTTTCTTAGGTGATATAGCAGACTGGGATCCTGATTCTGAGAGCTTCTTACAAGCTGCTTGTAAGCACTTGCTGACTTACATTAAAAGTGCAGGAATTCAGCATATGCTTGAATTAGGCTCTAAAATAATGAAGTATCTGCTTTTACCATATTGATCTCTATCCTTTTATTCTTCTCCTCTGCCTTCACACTGTAAATTACATGTAGTTTTTTTTATTTAGTATTTGTAAACATAAAACCACCAAGTTATTTTCATTTATGATCATATTTTATCTCAAAGCAGTACCATTTACATTTCTTAGCTGACCACAAGAGGTTTAGCTGAGTGCTTTCTCTCTCCCACTCTCTTTCTGTAAATCCATCTGTGTTTGCTCATGTCTCATATTTATTTCACATTTTGTTTCCCTTTCAGATCATGAAGCTATCCTTTACACAAAAACATTTCTGTAATGATGCCAGAGACACAGAAGTTTATCTTGTGAATGGGGCTTACTGTATAGCACTGGTAGGATCTTTCCAGTTCTGTCCAGCAAGTCTTCACAGGGGTACCCTCCACTCCAGCTCCTCAAAAGCCTGAGGATGGACCTCTCTAGAGCCCAATTCCGCAGCCCATTCAATTCCTCTTGATTTAGTTGAAGCTAGGCTTTGTGGAGTATGATTATACACTTCAGGACAAGGTTTCTGAGGCCAAATGGGGTTTCAAGTTGCTGTCAGGGTATAGAAGTTTTCACCAGCCAAATAAAATTTTGCTGTTGGGAAGGGGACTGATTGAACTGGAGAGCAGCTGCTTAATCAGAGTTTAAAATAAATTATTCTGTATCAGTGAGCTACTGAGACTGAATGCATTAAGTAAAATAAAACAAGGTCATTTTAAAGTGTAAAATAAATAATACAAAAAGAATTATGCAGTACAAATCAGATTACATGCATTTTTTGAGCATTTTCATTAAGTAGCTGTTAGCTACTTGTTTGCCAATCTTTATTCAGATTTTTAGATGCTGTGCTTTAGATATCTGTGCTTGCTTTTTACTTGATGGGCAAGCAAATTCGATATGAATTCATATTTTATGAGATGTCTTTTGATTAAAAATTTTCAGGAGGAGAGAGAATGAAAGTTATTTTGTTGCTTATTTCTTCAGTGTATCTTTTGTGCTAACAATAAAGGTTGGTTGTTAGCAAAAAACCCAGTAATAGAATAATGAAGTTTTGTTTGGAACAAATGCCCTAGGATAAATAAAATGGAGGTAGATAAATCTGGGGTGTTTTGCTGTATTGCATGATACAAATTTACAGAGCTGCTGATCATATAAGCCTTGTGCCTGAGAATCACTTCTCTTCACTGCTGTCACTGTGGAGAGTTCCTGTAAAGACCATGCTCCAGATTCTTCAGTGTAATAGATAAACCTTATATTTACCAAAGTACCGGCTTGCAATAGAGCTGGAGCCCAGCTTTTTTCTTAGTACTATGAAACTCCATTCTGTGATCTTTCTCATTTAGCTGAACATCCATCTTTTTTCCCCTGACTATGCCAGTACTGCAGTGCCCTAGCAAGCCCAACCTGATGAGTTAGACCAGCGTATTCATCTGCAGAGCACTTGCCAGGGAGCCTCCTTTGGCAGTCAGGGAGCACAGTTGGAAAGAAAAAGAGGTGGAAAATTATTCCTACACATGCCAGTCTCCAACTTCTCTTTTGAGAGCCCATCAGATCTTCTGGCAACACAAGAAAGTGAGAGCAGCTTTCCATTGCTCAAAGTGAAATAGGCATGGATATCCTGTTAGCTGCACAATGAACTGGCCACTCAGGTCAAGGTGGAATGAAGAAGCAACTTGCTCAACTCTGCTGGCCCAGTTCACCATCTTGCTCACCTTGCTGTTTTCCACTGGCAATGGAATTGCCAGGCCCGCTGCCCTTTGTAGGCCTGGTTCTGAGCAAAGCCATGGTGGCACGCGCTGGGAGTGGCAGCTCCACACGGATCTCTGCGGGACTCAGATTTGGGGTGAATTGGTCTGTGCAATCTTACTGCTTCTGCTGATGTAAAGCCTCTTTGTGTGTCTGCATGGTACCCCACAATTGGCCTCTCTCAGAGAACGCTGCAGTGGGAACCTGCAGGGGGAAGTTAAAACCAATGAGGTGACCATGAAGGAGGCTTGGAGTGAAGTCTTGAACACCTCCTGAGCAAGGCCCTTGGGTAAATTACCTCCTGAGGTTTTAACTTGAGCACCACAGACTGTGCAGCTCATGGAGTCTTCCTCGTGGAAGGGGAAGGCCAGCTGGCAGTGAACTGAAGTAACTGGAAATTCCTCATCATCTTTCTGATGGTAATAAAATTTAAAGCATGACAACGCAGAGGAAGAAACCAGCAGCTTTGAAGTGTGCCAGAGATACTGGGATCTGGCAGTGATTTATTGTTTGTCTCGCAGAATAATGTATGCCTTATGAGTAACAACATGTCCTTTTGCTGCATGAAAATAACTGCTCAGAAACAAAATCTTATCAGTAATGATGATGCTGTAAAATTAATTCCTTAGTGGTATTTTATCCCAATGTTTCTGTGTATTTGTCAGTATTGCAAGTAGAAAGGTGGTGAGCAATCTGGCAGAAACTGATGGAATTCTGGAAAGAGGAGTGCTTTCTCATGGAGAACAGGAAGAATTGTTCATTTGCTAGCCCAAGTGCAAAAACAATTAGTGAATAAATAGCCACCCTGAGCATCCTTTAAGGGTCTTTAAAGGTCTAAAGCAACCTTTAAAGGATTGTTGTCATTGTCATAGTGTTGATATGATTGCCTGCTTTCACTGCCCCAAGAGCTCGCCTTATTCAGTGGTACATATAAACCTATTGGGTCAAAAACCTCTAGACTGGGGAGCTGGTCTGAGAATTGGGCTTCTCACACATGTGGCATTATAGCAGTTCTCGGGAAATGTTACATCAGTGCCCCTGCATGACATCTGATCTATCAGGGGTCTCCACCAAGATATCAGTGAAGTGTTTTCAGCTATTGCATACATGAATAAGTAGCCTGTCAGCCTTCCTCTTGTATCTGTTCCAGTGTTTTTGAAAGATGTGATTTATGAAGGATTCAGTGATTGCTGAAGATACTACACATAACTGGATCAGTCATATTTTACCTCATTTTAAAGCCATCATCTTCACAGTGGAATCTATTCATTCCCACTGCATTGCATAGACAAGTCCACTGAAATTTTACAGAGAACAAAGTTTTAAAAATGCTATCATCCTCAGTCTGTAAGCTGACTGAAATAATTGCATTAGAGAAAGTGCAAAGTTTTCTTATCATCTTGGCTTTTTATGAAACATTAAAACTGGTAACATTATCAGATGATCTTTTAAGTGAGTGAGTGTGTTTAGTGAATTTAAGTGTTTCTCTACTGAATACAGAAATGGTAATTCAGTGGAGGGGAAAGTGAGTTGCTGGTGAGAGAAATTACAGAAATGCCTTAGACTATTACAGGTCATTTTCATCCTCTTCAATAGCAGGGTAAAAATGTGGAAATGCATCTGTAAACCCAAACTGCAAAAGACCTCTCTCTACCTGTTTAAGGGGAAAAAATATAAACTGTCTCCCACCTTTTCAGGAAACAAAAGAATCAGTGCTTCTACACAGGTGGCTTTGTCCTGTCAGCTTTTGTTGGGAAAGTTGATGTTGCTATCACATTTGTCTAGGAGGAATTCTGGACAGATTGACATTTTGAAACAGAGTTTTGCTATCACATTTGTCTAGGAGGAATTCTGGACAGATTGACATTTTGAAACAGAGTTTTGTGTTAAATTTATATAAATACATGAGAGTTCTGTGTTAGTCATAGTATTAGTTTTCCTACTTATTTGAGCACAAATTTTAATTTTTTAATTTATTTCAAGCTACTGCAGTATTTCCAGTTCACCACAACTGAAAGCTGCAAAATGCAGATGTCCCTGAGTAAAGACTGCCCAGAATAGAAGTGAAGGGCTCTGGGAACTTCCCGCTCCAGGCAGTGGTGGTCATTCCTTGTGGAAATGCAAGGTGTGTACAGAGCCAGATCTGGAACACCACCTCATTTAAAAACACATCTGGAGGACACGATTCCTGAATTCTGTCCTCAGCAGGTAGGGCAGGTAATTCTTGCTGCACTAAGCTGCAGTTATTAGCACTGTGTCAGTATTCCCAGTGCTCAGTGTGGGCATCACGCCACAGAGTTATGAACCCCCTCTGTTTAGGAGTTACCTAATCTAAGGGCTCTGGAACCACAGCCATATTAATCTTCTGCAAAATACCTGTGTCGCTGTGAGTGTGGGTAGGGATATTGGGACAAACAAGGCAGAACAAGCTCTGGGGACACCAGATGTGCACAAAAAGAGTGATGAGCTAAAGTGGACAGACTTTAGGCCAGGAACTATCCTTCAACCACTGAACTATCCAGTGTCTCTCTGAGATAATTCTATTGCATGTGGAGTTTTGTTTGATCCAGTTCCTGTTAACTCCAACCACGGATTAAATAAACAATCTTAATGAATCTAAATTTACAAAATATTCTATGCAATGATGTTAATAATTAACTACAATCATGTTAAATTTAGAGACAGAATTGTGTTTAAGTAGAGATGGGAATATTTTTGAGGTCAGTGCACAATTGACTTACGAAACACACATGAGAACAAGAATGTCATCTGCAAAAAAACAACGAAAACACATAAAATCCAGTGTTCACTAATTCAAGCTAACAAGAGAAGCAAGATGCATCTGTATACAATTTATTTTCTCTGCAAAGGATTTCATGTGGAAATTTAAAAGGCTAAGTCTGCATCTGAAATCTGTGAGCAGTTAATAAGAGCATTTATTCATAGAATCATTTAGGTTGGAGGAGACCCTTAGGATCACTGAGTTCAACCATTAGCCTAGCACTGCCAAGGTCAGCAATGAACCATGTCCCTAGGTGCAGTGTCTGCAGGATCTCCAGGGATGCTGACTCAACCACGTCCCTCAGCAGCCTGTTCCAATCCTTGATAAGTCTTCCAGTGAAGAAATTTTTCCTGATATCCAGTCTGAACTTCTTCTGGCACAATTTGAGGCTGTTTCCTCTCATTCTTTCACATTCAGTCATATGTATCTAACAATTATTTGTACAAACCTGTGAATGGCCCTGAAAGAGACACAAGGACAGGTTCAGTTATTAGGAAAATGCCCCAGCAAATCTTTATGAACTTCTGAATGTGAAACTGGGCTAAGAGTGGCACCACACAGCCAAACCTCCTTATTTCTAGTGAGAAATCTAGTTGGTATATTCTGTATGAAATCAAGCATATTAATCATGTGGGTGGGAAGCTGCCAAGTATAGAATTGCAAAAACCTGTAGATGGATCAGAAAGAAAAGATCAGTGTTAGGAGCAGAGCTTGAGTTAAAAACTGCTTTTTCCCCCCTGCAGTTATCTGCAGACCAACTGGAACACTTGACTGATAATTCTGTGATTTTCAAAGACACCAAAACTTGTTTGGCTTTTTGTGCTTCCTGAATTTTGGCAACAGAAATGAGACAATTTGTTGAATTTCCTGGATGAGAGGGACAAAAAATGCTGTTTTAAAATACTACTCAGTCTGTCACTTTTGCATTTAATAGTGCCATTCACATGGTATCTTAGGCCAGCTTTGGGTATGTAATCATGACTGGAGCAGATACTTTAAAAACTGGATTTTGATTATTTTTTTATTCTGAAATACAACAAACTAAGAACAGGGAAAGAAATATTTCAGATTGGCAACTAACTCATAGTACCTTATCTGACTGGCTGATTAAATGGGATACTAACAGGATTAATTAGTAAAGGTCCTAAAATAAACTTGTGTGTGATTAATGGAAGAATAAAAATTTCACCATGTAGTGGCTGCCAGTAAGGGTCAAAGTTACTGTGCTCACAGGGCTCAGTCTCTGACCAAGCAAGTGCAGACAGAACACATTTTAATTTTAGGCTCTTGACACTGTATACTTAACCCCAGGTTGGAATTAACAGGAAGTGGATCAAACAAATCTCCATGTCCAATCTAATCTTCCCAGAGTCTGGGAGGTACAGCTCTGCTCTGAAGTCCCTTCCCTTTCATCCTCTTGGTGCATATCTGGAGTCTGTTCAGTTGTTCAGGAAATACGAACTGAGGGTGAAAGCATATTTTACAAACCTGTTTTTCTGGTAACCAACTGAGGGTTAATTCACCTAAACAAATAAAGCATGCTTTAAACATAATGCTCTATTTTATTGTAAGTAGTAATAATTCTGTGGAGAAAAACTTTTCTGCCAAATCTTTGCAGTCTCTGTTTGTTTTTTATTTATAGTTCTTTTTAAGTGAAATACATGTTTTAAGACCTTTGTGAAATCTTTAATCTTGCTAGCCTGAAGAGAATTTTGTAATTCTGGGTAGAATGCAGAAATAAGCAGTTCTTCCTCTGTTTGTATTTTATCTAGCACATCTGTCTTTGTCTGCTGTGCAACTGAAGTGTGCAAATAGCTTCATAGAAATAATAGTTTGATGCTATTTAGAGTACAAAGATAAGTGGGCACAGAAATCTTGTGGATGTGCAGAATAAGACTGGATTTAGCTATGAAGATACAGGTAAGGATCCCATAGCTTCACATAGGTAGTTCAACCAAATTCCTGATTTCTTAAAGATGTCACAATGTTAATACTTTCACTATAGAACTCTGGCAAGTGCAATGACACAAGATAACTCATAATCTGTCTAATGGAGACAAATAGCTATGGGTGTATGTCAGAATAATTAATGTTGAGTCAAGTTATTTTTTTCATTTAACAAACTGAATTGTTTCAGCTAATTATGTAGTGTGGCCTAAATGTGGTGAGGGATTTTCAGAGAAGAAAATTATTACTTTTTTCCTCCAGTGAATTAATGACAATATTAAGGAAAATGTACATTCAGTGTATGAAACAATGTCCAGCTTCACATGCTGAATTTTGCAGCCTTCATTACAGCATGAGTCTCCTGGGCTTCTTGGATTGACTAATGCAGCATCCTCCTCAAGGCCCCCAAAACACTCTCTGGAGAAGACTAGTTTGGCTATTGTGCTCCATACCTATAGAAGAAGCCCTTCTTTCTCTGTTAGATAGGTAAGGTGGTGTCACTGCTTCCTGTTACTCCGATGAAGAAAGAGACAAAATGAAGGGCTGTTCAAAATTCTAGTAACTTTTCAACTTGAGCTATTGCCTTCCCTAAGCAGGGGCTTAGGAGGTTAGGGATATTAAAGTTTACTGGCAATAAATGCAGAAATATGTAACATTTGACTATGCCCAAGTTACAGTTCCCCTGAAAGGAGGCTGTAGCAAGGTGTGGTTCAGTCTCTTCTCCCAAGTACCAACAGACAGGACAGGAGGAAACAGCCCCAGGTTGTGCTAGGGCAGGTTTAGATTGGATATTAGAAAGCATTTCTTTGCCAGTAAGGTGGTGAGGCATTGGAACAGGCTACCCAGGGAAGTGTGAGTCACCATTCCTGAAGGTGTTTAAAAGTCCATAGATGTGGCACTCTGGGACATGGTTTAGTGGTGGACTTGGCAGTGTCAGGGTAATGGCTGGACTCAGGGATTCCCTAAGGGTCTTTTCCAACATAAATGACTCTATGATTCTGTGATAATCAGTATGTAGGGAGCCATAATCATGTTCGGTGTGGACAATCTCAGAAGCTAATTCCCCAAATCCCATAGGGTCTGCCTTCCAGGCTTAGCTGCATCTGTTTTACCATATCCTCCCTGTCCCCTTTTCAGTTTTGTTTTGTTGGGGTTTGTTTTGTTGTGTTTTTAAATATGTGTATTTCTCACACCCCATCTGTTTTGCATTTTGTAAGCCTCATGGGCAGGTGCTCTCCTCTCCATGTTTCCACAGTGCCTGGCAAGGATTTATTATTGGGAGTCCAAGTTCTACTGGATTGTAAATAAGTACAAGAGTAACATGGATCTCCTAAGCCTCTTCGTCCGCACTATTAGCTGTAACATCACCAAATGGAAGGTCAAATGCCTGTGTAAGGTTTATATAAAAGTGATTGTGTGTGCTGTGATTTATAAATCACGTCACGGTAAGAAGTGGGAACTGCTTTGGTCCCAGGCAGCAATGCCAGGTTTCAGCACATCCCTGACTAGAAATGGCTGAGCACTGCAGAACAGATTCACTGACTCAACTCCCATTGGAACCAAGAGAAAACATCTTGTGGTCACCCTAATATATGTTTCATGTTTGTGGCTTTAAATTATGACACAATTACCCGTTGTCTGTCAAAATGTGTTTCATTTCACAAAGGAAATCTTAAAACATTAATTACTAAAAGGTCTCACAGCTTCCTCTTGCTATTGTAGCCCAAATGTAAGCCTTCAATACTTTGTAATTTTACAGCAGCAGTTAAAAAGAGACTGTTCCCAAAATCACAGAGTAGTTCAAGTAGAAAGGGACCTCCAGAGTTCATCTGATTTATCTGCCACTGCTCAAAGTGGCATCAGCTAGAACAGGTTACTTGGGACTGTGTCCAGATGGGTTTTGAATATCCTCAAAGACAGAGCCTCCACCATCTCTCAGCATTCTCTTTCAGTGTTTGACCACCCTCAGAGTAACAGTTTTCTTCTGTGCAACTGCACAAAGACCTCTAAATTCTCCCAGTTCCTTTACCCCCCCCCCCCCCCCCGGCCACCTGCTTTTGCCTACAGGCCCTTCAGAGCCACCTGCTCAGGCTGGTTTCTCAGAAAAGGTGTGAGTGCTCTGCCCATGACACTTTCCTATACCCTCACTTATGTGCACAGGCTTTATGTGGCCACCCTTCCTCATGAGGTCTCTCCTGCCATGGCACCCTGCAGTCTTTGCTCCACCACTACCTCCCTTTCATCACTGTTTTCAAGTTCTCCTTGCCAGGCTGCTCAGCCTCTTGGTAGGGAAGATTTTGCCCCATTTTTCATTCTTATCCAAGATAACTTGAGACCAGAGGAACCTCATGCAGAATCACACATGACTTAGATGCAGTGATACTGATAGAATGGGATAATGAGGAATGCTGGTATGAAGAAAAGTTCTAGGAACAGGCAAAGTGAAAAGGCAGTAAGCAGGGAAAGAGCCCTTCCTCCACCGAGGAAATAATTCAGCAAAAAGAAGAATGTGAGGCAGCTGTGTGCTTCTGACATTTATTAAATCTTTAAAATATTTGATGAGAAATACCTGTATTGTGAAGATCTCAGCTGTTTGCTGCTGACAAAATGTGGCTGAACTTTTATGTGTGTGTGTAGACATATACATGTGCATACACAGATGGCCAAGGAAAGTACTTCTTAGTGAATAAAAATTGTTGGAATGTACTTCAAAAATAAAAAAGGATCCACACAATGTATGACCCACCCTGTATATGATCCTCAAACTGAAATAATCATACAGCATTTCTCCCACAGCACTTCAAAATTATGAACAACAAATATAGAGTCAAATTCTGTCCTTCGTCCCTGTGATGGGCAACTTATTCCAGACTGTGTTTTAATAGTCTTTCATACACCCATGTGTCAGATTAAATAGTAGAAATGCCAACTGGATGACAATGTAGTATCATTTCTGGAAGTATTGGCTTTTAATATTAATCTTCAATGGGATGCTTTACTGCAGGCATGTGCATACATTAGATAACCCTGGCATGCAGAGAGTATTTTAAGACCTACATAATTTTGAAACACCCTTTAATATTTAGTGATAGTCATGATACATTCCATGCACATAAGATCAGAAGCAGACCTTCCAGGCTTGTTTTACTTCTTAGGATAGATGCCAAATTGGGAGCCAACAGTATTTTGGTTTTCTATAGGACAGTTAAAATGGCACCACAAGCTGTTCCACTGACATCTGAGCCTGGTCTTGGGCAGTGAGATCACAAGGTGGAAGTGCCAAGGAGCATAATAAATACAACTGTCTTCACATGCTTATCTTTTAATCTGAGATTAAATATGAGATATCCAGAACAAATGCTGTCAGCTATTATGGATTCTGGGACATTGAACTGTGATGTCAGAAAATTCATTTTAGTTACTGAACTCCAGCATCTGGTGCTGCCTGCACTGTCCAGAATCAACCTGTTAAATCATAGGCAACTTTAATTTGTAACAACTTCTCTCTCACTTTCTATTTATCCACTGATGATTAAATAAAAAAAAAAGCTGCATTCTTAAGCTTTAAATTTAAACAACATCATTTTATATCCACAAAATAAAATACTTACCCTCTATAATTCATAGATTTTGTAGCAAACAACATGCTTACAGATTTTCACATTGAGTTAGCTGCTGCTTAGAAGGAGGAAGAAGTGCATGTAAGATTAGATTCAAAGCAGTTCTGTGAAATCTGTGTGGCCCCTTTATGCAACAACCTGCTACATGGGGGAGAGGAAAAAAATAAGTCCTGGCCTTCATGTCAAAACAATGTAAACTCCTTTTAGTATGTTGACTTGTGGAACAAGTGAGGCATGAAAACAAAAGTGCAGAGCCCTCAGTAGTCACAGTGAATATTTTATCTTACCAAGAGAAAGCAACAAGAGACCAAATCCTTAAAGCATATGCTGTGCTGACAGTGCGCTCTCGCTGTGACAGTAATGGTATTTGCAATCCCAGCTGCACTCAAGCCTGTGTTGTAAAAGCACCTTAGAGTACATGTTGCCCTTCCTGGCCCTTAGCCAGATGAAGGACCTCTTCTCTGTTGCTCATGTTGCCCTGTAGAAACGGATGTTTAAACAATTATTTGTCTCCCCTGAAGTGAAATTGTAGAGATTTTGGAATCATTAGCTCTTCTGAAATTTTCACGGTGCTGAAAAGTATCTTTGGGTGACTCTAGCTTTTTGCACACAAAGCAACCATTCTCTGGCTCTTTACAAATATCTGATATAAGTGTTGTTCTGAAATTCAGGGACTGGATCCTCGTAGAAATGTTGAAGCAAAAGTACCACTGTTACTGCAGTGTTGTTTTTGGAGAGTGGTTGGTAAGAATGTTTAGAGGGTGATTCAGGGCTGTGACTAAAAGTATTCACCACTCTCTGTCAGAGATCATTTTGACTAACTCTAATGAGCTGAGTTGGTGAGCCGATTAAAGATAAAAGAAGTTGCTCCTCTGGGAATATGTTTGAATGTGAGTGCTCTCCAGTTTTCCTAACACCCATTTGTTTGTTGTTCTCTCCCAGCTGAGGCATGAGATTCAGAGGTAATTGTTGCTTATAAATTATGAATTTACTGCCTCACAATTACCATTCTGTCATCAAAAATGTCAGTTTTTCCTTCACTAGTCAGTTCTTTCTCGGTTTCTCCATCCTCTGCTTAAAATTGTTCCCCATCACTGCATCCATTCTCAGCCTGGGTTTTTGTGTGGAGACCCAGTCATCCTACACAGACTTCTTATTTCCTACTTCATATTTGAGCGATTCAGGAAGTTTTGGGTGATTCACAAATGTGATTATATGGTAGCATTTCAAGACATCCCAGTATTGCTTTAGAGAGACAGCTTTGAAGAATGCATGTGATGGGGTTTAGAGAAAGTAAGAAAGTAATGTGGATTGTGATGTGGTAAAGGAGGTACAAATTAAATCCTGGAATCATACATAATTCCTTCTAAATGTGACCGGTTGTGTTCTGCGTTATCCAGAAGTAAGAGCAGCAACCGAGTCACTTCCAGCTCAGCTTCATTCTGAGTTTGATCTCCTGTTTCAGAGCTGCTGATAGGCTGCTTGGAACACTGTCCACAACTGCAGCCAAGCCCACAGCAGAGCTTCCAGCAGTTACAGGCTCCCAGGCAAGCTCTGGTTTCAGCTCAGACCCAGCATGCTCTCAGCTCCCACATATGCATTGCTATTGCTAGGCTTGGTGAATTTAGGTTGGGAATTACCCACATTTTTGCCATCACATTTCTGACTGTACTGTAAGTATCCATTTTATCCTCAACCTTTAGGCTTTTTGCAATAGGAACATAATATAGATGGACCAAAATAATTGAAAAAACATTTGCAACTAAGTTTTTTAATTAAGTTGCTAAACTGTAAATTACCATTTATCCACATGATTAGATTTCTCTTCTAGTATGCGCTGATGTCCAGGATATAGCTTGAACCTATAGAAATTTCTAAAAATGCTAATACACTGGTTTTGTTTCCATTCAATCACGAACTAAGAAGTTACACTCTACTCTACACTCTAGAAGTAACAGCATAGCTTCTGATTTGATTGTAGCGTAAGTTCTTTCCTCAAGTGGCTATCAAGCAAAGACAGTCCTTAAATAATGGGGGAAGAAGGAATGCCATAGAGAAGAGTTTCTCAGGAAGGAGAGGATAAGATTGTTATCATTTAAGAGTGCCCCACTTTTCTTGTAATTTTAAAATTCTGTTTTACAGATAGACTTTCTGGTCAAGCTCCAGATGCTTTTGTTTGAGTAGCCTCAACCTCCCTATGGACTCAACAGATGTACCACGAAATGGCATTGCTGACTGGGAATGCAGATCCTGACTTCAGCTCCCGCTCCTTCAACAACTTGGAAAACCTCTGTGAAGTGCAAACCAAGAAAGGATTCTTCTACAAAAAGGCCAAACTTCTGCATCCTGGAGAAGACCTGTGCTGCTTAGCCCGTTTGGATGACCGGTCCAGGTTTGTGATCATCAACGTAGGTGGTATTAAGTACAAAATTCCCTGGACCACCTTGGAGAACTGCCCCTTGACCAGGCTTGGGAAGCTAAAATCTTGCAACAATTATGATGAGATCATGGACATCTGCGATGATTATGATGTTAGCTGCAATGAATTTTTTTTTGACCGTAATCCTAGTGCCTTCAGAACGATCATGACATTCCTGACGGCTGGGAAGCTGAGGCTTCTCAGGGAGATGTGTGCTCTTTCGTTCCAGGAGGAGCTTGTGTACTGGGGGATAGAAGAGGACCACCTGGAGTGGTGCTGTAAAAAGAGATTGCGACAGAAAGAGGAAGAGGCAGCTGAGGCCAGGCTGTTTGAGAGGGAGATGGTATTTAATGAAGCTACGCAAAGTGCCTTCCAGGACAACAGCCGACTGAGTCTGTGCATGAGAAAGCTGAGGGATATGGTGGAGAACCCCCACTCAGGGATCCCAGGAAAGATCTTTGCTTGTATTTCAATCTCTTTTGTTGCCATCACTGCTGTCAGCCTCTGCATCAGCACCATGCCAGATGTCAGAGAAGAGGAGGATCGGGTAAGTGCAGCTTTTCTTGGGGTAGAGCATGTTTTGCATTCTTGTCTCCACGGGAAAGGTGACAGGAAAAATCACTCCAGCAGATACACAGGTATTGTGTTCAGTATATATGATGTGGAGGGCTGGCTGGATAGAGCACAGAAAGCGTTATGTCACTTAAAACTGAGGCCAGATTGGGCCAAACTCTGCCTGCTAGCCCAGCTTAGCCAGTTCACACCAGCAGATAACCTTACCCACCAGATTTGTTTTCTGACATGTCTAACCGGATGACAAACTAGCTACTCTGGGGATAAAAAACAGCCTTTCTTTTGGTTTAATGTTTTGAGGTTAAGTTTAGAGCTAACAAATCAATTTTCCCTAAAGATACTTTAACAATTTGAATGAACTCTCAGTGTGCCAGTGTAAAAACCACATCTAAAGTATTTTGATGCTATAGGGTGATGTAAAGGCCAGGGAAGCTGAGGCAGCAACTTAACAGCAGAAACAGAGCGATTGTCCCAATTTTCAGACCTGCTTAGTATTCTCAGGCGTAAGCTGTGGATGATTCATGCCCTTGAAAATCAAGTCTTACTGATATTTTGTTTATTCTTTAGTTCATCAAATTTCCTAAGGGTTTAGTTCCTTTTTTGTTCAAGCAGTTCACTTCCCTAGGATTAATTGTATGTAGGCCAGTGAGAGCTCATCTGAAAAATGGTAGAGGAGGACATTCACATTTTCTTCACATACATGCTGAAATGCAGTCTGAGGAGTTGGGGGTGGGGACGTGCTGAGAAATTCATGCCCTTTCTAGTTTTACCCAAGTCCAAGCTTGACACTAAATGTTTGGGCTTATTTCCCAGCCCCGTGGTCATTAAATGTGGTTGTGAACTTCAGCTACTAAGACAGTACTTCACCTCATGAAATGCTGCCTCTGAGCTGAAGGCTGAGCCCTCCTGGAAGCAGCTCTTCCCATGTGCTGTCACCCAGGGGCTGGATGGCTTGTGCCCTACTGCCGCAAGCAGAAAAGAGGGAGATCATCCCCAGACCAGAGGCATTTACTGTTATGTCAGCTTGAAAGTAAAATGCAAGGTGATGGAAAATGGATTCAGCTGCTCCAGAGAGACCCCTACACCTCACTGAGCACCCTGTGTACAGTTAAACCCACCCTTTGCTTGCGAGGTCTGCTCAGGTTACATCTCAGCTGAGGAGTTTGATTTGGAATCAGACTCTTTCAGGAGCAGCCAGGAAAAAAAAAATAAAACATTTGGTATGTTGACTGATATATGATTTATTATCAGGTCTTTATTTTATAGCCTTTTTCTGATTTAAAATTTGAAGATGGTAGTACTGCATACTAGTTCACACTGTGTTGTCCTAATACTGGTTTTTAAGATATCATTTCTAAAACACATGCCTTTTACTGTAATTAACCATCCAGTATCCTAAATTCTAAGTACAAGGGATATTCTACTATTGAAAACTGAGATATATTATTATGTTAGACCATTCCTAAACTCTCATACTTCTAAAAGCAATAGTTCAGCTCTCACAGGTTTAAGTGAGAGCTGAACTATTGCTTTTAGAATTATGAGAATTAAGGAATGTCTAACATAAATAGGGACTCGTAATAATAGGCTAATAATGTTTTTTGGGTGGAGCAGGATAATAATGAGGATAGAAAAAGCATTTGAGAGAAGCCTGGATTTCTTGGTAAGCTGGAACCATTAGAAGGAGAATATTCTCATAGTGAAATGCAAAATTTTGCAGTAAAGACGAATGCAGACTTGCTCATGTAAAAGCAGGGACTCTGGTTCCCAAAATGAGGCACTGAATAATATTTAGTGTACAAGCAACTATAAATTCCTATTGCAGCATAAAGTCAGAAGGGTTAATGCCATCCTTGAATAGCTAAGCTGGGGAGTATTAATAAGAAGCTGGAAGATTTTTTGTGCCTGTATGCAGTATTGGTGAGACTGACACTAGAATACTGCAGTTGGTTCTCATATTCATGTTTTTCATGGTGTTTTGAAAAATTGGGAGAAGGCTAAAGACCTGTAAATCTTAGACACCTGGGGAAAATGCCATACAATAAGAAACGTGAACATTTCAGTTGATTTAAATTATTGGAAGGAAGGTGAGTGGATTAGGCACGTAAGTTTTTTACGAGGGGAGAAGAACTGTATCATCTAAAAGACCTTTAAAATAAGCAGGGGGAGGATGCATGGATAAAAGCTGGATCCTTATAAATACCTATGGGAAACTATAAGCCACTATTTAATACCAAATTGATTAATTACTGGGACAGGCTAGGAAGAAAATTAGTGAATTCTGTGCTTTTAGACATTTTCAGTTAAAAGCTCAGTGCCCTTTTGTTTAGGCCTCAGCTAAACAGATTTTACTTCAATCAAAAGAAAAACATCAATCGCAGACCAAGTTACAAAGGGGAAATTATTGTAATATGGAGAAGATCAGAATAAATTATCCAACGTTCTTCTGTGCTCTTAGATTCTAAAAGCACAGAGCTCCTGAAAATAATCTTTGTTCCACACTTTGCACAGGGAAGGTCTGTGGACAGACTGGAAATTGTTATTTTGCTTGAGACAAAGGAGGCTCTGTAGCACAGGGGACTGGTGAAGGATCACTTCTGGCAAGGCAAGAAGTCGGCATCTGCCCACTTGGAGTCACCTGTAGGGTCTGGGAATGTGGCTGCAGACTCCCTGCCTGTACTCCCTATGTGGCTTAGCAAGCCAAGGCAGCTCTGCAAGTAACAGGTGTGGAGATAAGAGAGCTTATGTGAATTCAAATTCATGGTAATCATCCTGAGCTCTATTCCCAGTATCTAGATTAAAATTTGTGCCCAGGGGATAGCTCTTTGGTCTGGCTTTGCAGTCTCCTAACATGCAGAAAAAGGATGTGCATCCCTCCTGACTAAGGAACAAATAAATAGTAAATACTATTTCAAAGGTGCACCATACTCAGTGTGCACATTTTCCTGGCTTTCTGGCTGGCATTGCTGTTGTTATGGTTCCATGTCAGGGCTGTCATAGGTGCTCTGGCTAGCAAACAGTGGCCTTTTCCTTGAGCTGCTGTTGGCACAGAAAACAAAAGCTCTATGTGCCATCTATCTGTCCTGTTACTGCTTCAGGGAAAGGCAGAGAAGCCAATCATGAAAAAAGCCATTTTGGGGAGCAATTTTCCATACCCTGATCTTTTAATGCCATCTGAATGGACAAAGTGTTACACCCAGTGATGTCCTGAAGAGCTGTAAATGACCTCAAACGAGATGTAAGTGTGGGACCTTAAAAGTTAGAAGTAATTACCAGGTGGGTGAGGAAATTATTTTAGGTACCTGCCTTTCTCTTTTAAAATAGAGCAGAAAATTCAATCATACATGTTGTTAACTTTATTAGCTGCTCCAGGTGTTCTGGATGACAGTGGCAATCCCTGGTGGTTTAACAAGAGTGGGAAGGCTCATGCTCCACTGTACTGTAGATACTTGTTCTTACTAAAGGTCACCTTGATTCACCTTGAGTGTTACTCTTTTTTGAAAGTAGTATCGTGCATTTCAGAAGCTGCACAATTGTCAGTAGAGTTAACAGAATCAGATCCTGAGCTACTTTTCACTTACCCAAGAAGGATATATATTTAGTCAATTTTTTTAGCTTTTATTTGCTTATTAAATCCAGTAACGTGTATAATAGCTCCTTCTGGAAATTTCAGGAAAAGGACACTTCAAGTATATGAAGAAAACAAACATGTGAAGGTAGTCAGGTTCTTCCATGTAAAGTAACAAAACAATGATAAACTTTTTATTTCAAAATTTTCAGAATGTGTAAAATTCAATGAGAGATGTAGATGTAATGGTGAAAATGATGTAGATGTAATGAGATTTCAATGAGGGATGTAGATGTAATGGTGAAAACTCTCCTCTAAAGTCAAAATCTGCTGAGACAGAATCATAGCAGGAGCCCCCAGGCACCAGGCCCTTCCAAGACCACCCCAAAAGTCATCTCCAAGACATAAAAATTGCCAGAGGCACAGAGTATCCTCAAGGCATTTTAGGCATATCCTACCTTTAAGTGGACTTTTCACCTCTCTAAACAAATCGCAGCTATCTCAAACAAAGCAGCTAATGACTCAAAGAAAGCAGCTGATACATCAGAGGAGTAAACCAGTCAGGGATATATTACAGCAAAAGCTTTAAACACACAGTAAGAGCTGAACAACCAAAAGACATTCAGAGAGGTTCAGCTGAAAGCCCGATGGTCATCATACCAGACTCTTCATTTTTTTCTTGGTGAAAACAGAAATGTCAACCATTTCCCTCTGAAGACAAATCTTCTCTTTTTTGTTAGACAGCAGCCTTTGTCATCAGAGAAGATAGGGTGGAACTTAGAAAATAATATCAAACATTCTGTCCTGATTCAAAAAGGTATTTATAGGCCTGAGACCCCTGAGCTCAGTCATTTGTAGCAGCGCAGTGCAAAACAGGAGAAGCAGATCAGAGAGCTCGTTCTTCACCATGCTTCGTAACATGTTGGGAAAAGCTAGCCTAATTAGAGATGCTGTGATAGGAAGTGACAGTTCAATAACCTTCAGCTGAAGAGCATTACAACAAAGAGACTTATAAATAATGAAGTTAGTAATAGCTTGTAAAGAAGCCAAAACTATTTAATCTTCTAAGCTCAATTTACACACTGTGCTTCAACTTCCATAATGTTGAGGATGGGGAATAGGTAAATTGTGAATGTGCATTTTAAACAATCTTGTGACTAAAGGTTTCATTTCACAAAGCTACACACAAAAGTAATCTCAGACAAGGTTAAGAGAGTCTTGGATAATGATTCTTATTAGCTTTTCATAGACAAACTGTTCTGTAAGAGGCCGGATGAGCAGACAGTGAGGCTGACTGAAAACTGTCTCAATGGCCATGCCCTGAGCATGGTGGTCAGTGACACAGAGTCCAGTAACTAGCAGTGTGCCCTGGTGGTCTACACTCGGTCCAGTCCTGTTAGGCTTCTGTATTAGTGGCCTGGAGGGTGAAGCAGAGTGCACCTGGAGTGAGTTTGCTGATGACACAAACTTTGGGCCCTGGGGACCCTGGTGGACAGCAGGCTGGCCGTAAGCCAGTGCTGTGCCCTTGCTGCAAAGACAGGTACTGGTGTCCTGGGCTGCATGCGGCAAAGTGCTGCCAGCGCACGAAGGGAGGAGATTCTTCCCCTCAGCTCAGCACTGGGGAGGCCACACTTGGAGTAGTGTGCAGTGCTGGGCTCCTCAGTGCAAGAGATACAGACATGCTGGACAAAGTCCAGTGGTGCTTGCTATCCTAAGATGGCACTCTGCTTGAGACTCTGGAATTACTGGCATCATTTTTATGACTTTATCTGTTTTCTGACTGTCCAGTTGTTGCTCTGCCTGTGATACTGAGACCTTAATTTTAACTTAGAGCCACGAGTGATGCATAGATGGTTTGTTTTCATGAATGAAAGTATTAATAAAACTGCAGCTTGTGTTTTTACTTTCATTGTGAAATAAACTGTTCTAGAAATTAAAGCACAGTCAACAAAAAACATGTATTAAAAAAATATCTCCCTGTTGGTGTTACAGATAACTATTAATAGTGTGTAGGCACTGAGGGTGACTTTTTATAAAAAGAATCCTGGGGAATTGGACTAACTAATTTCCCTAGGGATCATCTGAGAATTTGTTATACCACTCTCAGCTCTGCTGTTGAAATGCAAAAATCATAAGCTGTAACAGTATCACTGGTTTTGGCATCTGAACTGATGTACTGTACTTGTACCCTATATTGCTAATTTGCATTTTGTGTCTGCTCCAGACTCCTCAGGACACAGCTGACTGGAGGCCAGGGAAAGACCAAATTACTCAGTAGCAATGGTCACCTGCCTTTTCTACGTCGTGCACAAGGAAGTTCCTGTAGGCACATGAGATTCATATTCAGTTTAACATTCACATGTCCTTGCTTAAGGGGTGTAGGACTCAGAGCACTGCAGAACTCTATTTTAACTAGAAGTAAGGTGTTTCTTACTTTTTTTCCTTTCATAAGTCAAAGTAGGTTTTCTCCTCAGATAGTACTTAAATGAAACTGGTAACACAGGCTTTAAATTACAAGCTTTGAGAGCATGCTTTACTCACAGTTTCAGTTAACAGCAATAAGCAAATGTTTGCTTTCTTGTTGAAGTTCTCAATTGGCCTCATGTAGTTCCATCACCTGTTCTGTGTGATCTTGCCTTTAGATTGGGAATGCTTTGGGACAGAATATCTTAAACACAATGTCTATGGCCATCATAACAATAGAAATAAAACTATATCTGTTCAGGTACCTTCCTCATGCTTCACCTGCAAGACATGTTTCTAGGCAAGGAAATTCTTTTTTGCAAGTGAGACCAACCTAGTTCATGCTGAATCCAAACCAAGGAGTAACTGCAAAGTTCTCAAGTCTGAGTCATGCTAGCATGGTCTCCCAACTCCTTTCTGATGGTCAGAGACATTTGCTAGGCAAGTTGTCTTTCAGAGAGATCAGGTTTGTCTGAAAGCAGTGGGAAGTGATGAGGTTTGGTTTTACTAAGTGATGCTGCTTCTGTGTGTCACACAGACAGCGTTAAAATCACAGAGCTGAGAACTCTGCACTGCTCAATCTAAACCTTAAATGTCAAGTTCTGTGGGGTTTTCTGCATCTTTTCTCTGAGTCCCATGGAGTTTATAAGTGTGAGACCAATGGCAAAATGTTCTTTGCAAATATTGAGAAATGATGATCATGTCCTTAGATCATTTTCCTGGGAAATGTCTGTGAGGCATTTAAAAGACACAGCCCCTAATGTAAAAGAACACATTTCTTTGGTTTTGCCTTGTGGATCCGAATCGCAATCCCTCCTTTTCGGCTGTCCAAATCCAGCTGTTATATGGAGCATATCTCAGTATCAGTTTATTTTGCTGAGTTCAGGATTGCTGTATTTACACACTGAGGAGACACATTGGGTACTGGGAGTCCCCAGCATCACTGCTTTACATCTTACTGCCCTCTGCACCAGCTCTGCCAGCCACTGCCCGGGACCCCTGCTGCTTGCAAAACCCCTGGTCAAATAGCACACCATGTGCCAGCTTTGCCAGCTGTTATACAAGACAGTCCTTCCTCTTTGCAGGGCTGCCTTAAGCTGCTAACAAATAGAAAACATTTGAAGGAATGATTGGTTGTTCTTGCTATTGGTTGTGTGGACAAAGTGCTGGATAACAACTGGCTGTATTTATTTGAAGAGATCTCACCATTTCTTCTCTTTGGCTTGCTTGCTTTTCTTGGGAAAAAAAGTAATTGTTTTCTGCAGTTGTCCCACCCCTGGAAGAAAAAACAAAAATCCAGCCTTCCTGCTTCATTGAACCTCTCTAAACTTTGGCAGATGTACCTGGTTGTTCCATCGTGGCAGCTGCTTCAAGAGCAGATGAAGGAACCATGGTCCCAGTAAGAAAATCATCCTCCCATGTATCGGGAGGATTAGGAGGAATGTTGTATTTTCTTTCTCTGAGAATTGCCCTTAGATTGAGGGTGGGGACCCAGCACTGTGTGGCAGGTTTACACAGAGTCCCTTAGGGAGCCTGCAGACCTGCTCAAAATTCCCCCTCTCAGCAGAGTCACCACCTGAGCTCTCCATGCCTGGCTCTGCCCAACCGTGGCTCTCTCAGCAGTGCCTGCTATTGGGTTGCTTTTCCCAAATAAAGAGAGAAATCCTTATGGATTAAGGAGCTGCCCTGGAAGATTTTGAGGACAGTAGGTTACAATATAGATTTTGGGAGCCACCTGAGATTCTCTGCAGTGTTTTAGGCTTAGAAGTAAAAAAATGGAGAGTGTTTGTCTGCACTGCTTGGGAACAAGGCAAGAATTGGCTAAGATAAAATTACTTTTGACTTGTTAATAATTTTATTCTGGGCCAATGAACTCTTTCAGTCTGCAGGATATCTTCTCATGAATAAATAGCAAGCTTGGGTCTTGTTTTAAATATTATATAAATATGCTGCAATGTAACGTTAGTGATAAATAATTAAACAGCTAAAACTATTTCATAAAAGCATTGGTAACTGTCACATTGTTAACTGGTTTATATTTGGTGCAGTGTGGCTTACCCAGCAAAATATGCTCCATATTTAATTTCTTTTAATATCTCTCTGGTTCCACCCCCATAATTATCTATCCCTACCAGTGAGTTTATTCTCCAAACTTCCAGGTAAATCATCCAGGGAATCTCTGAAGATACCTCACAATAATAGGCACTTGGCCTTCAGACATGTTTGTAAAATTACTACAGCTACTCATCACAGCCTGATATCCTGGGGGTACAGCACAGCTCCTTTATTCCATAGACTGCTCCACTGCCTTTTGCAGGAGAGCTTGGGCACTGTGGGCTTGTTGAGTACTGTCCCAGTGTTCTGAAAGAGAGAACTCTTTCATTCATTTGAAATGAAAATATAATCTGGAAATTTCATTTCAGAACTCCAGGATAGGTTGCTATCAATTCTGGAGGTTTGGAACGAAAGCAAGGAGGCAGATTTACATTTGGCTGCACCTCATATAGCTGTGCTGAGGTAATGAGCTGATTCATGTGTATGGCACTTAGAAGAATTGCATTAAATCATCCAGCATTATAAATGCTTACATTTTCATTGCCTAGAGTGTAGCAATGGAGATGAAATATAAAAGTTTTTGAAACTGGGGGTTTTTTTCAGTGTAGACATTTATATTCAAGACAAATTGAGTGGTATACAGATGGGGAAAAAAATAGCTGTAAGATTTTTTTACAGAAGTTTTTAAACAAAGGCTTGAGAAAGGACCAGGAGATATCTATAAAGTTGTTAGGTTTTGTAATGGTAAGCATGATACTAGTTCCAAGTAAAAACATCAAAAACATGGTACTGAGTCACATTTTGATCTAGTTTGTGTAGAACACCTCTCATTAATCAAATTTAATTTTTTTTAGGTTATAAAGTTTTCAGAAGAAAGCAACTTCTGATGTAGGTACTTCTGTAAGACATTTGAATTAGTGCCACACAATATTCTTCCTTAATAAAAAGGCATTTTTCAAAAATTAGCTTCCTTACTGTTTAAAAAAAATATCTCAGATCTCATAATAGTAGAAAACCAACATAAGACATCAAGTGAGGCTTGAGATACTGTGTCCAGATTGATATCCATTTGGAAGGCAAATTGAAAAAAAAGTTTTAAAAATGGTTTAAAATCTCAAGTTCTACTTTATAATGAGACACTAGAAGTGCTTTTAATGCAGTGGGAATCATAATAAGAGAATGTCTGTGGGCAACAGTGAACTGAAATAACTGAAAGCTGCAGCTGGACAAACTCATGCTCTGAATTAAAGTGTGCTACAGTGTGGGTAATTAACAATGGAAACCATTTATCTGGACATGCCTGTGTGCATCTCACAGAGTTTTTAAATACATTCTGTCAGTCCATCTAAACGTTCTGACTGAGCTCAGCTGAAGCCATGCATATGATTGATGAGCCACTTGGCAAGATCCTCCACAGAGGATCAGCTCAAGAGCCTCTTCTGCCCTTCCAGGACAGTGAGCCATTGCCATCCTGTCCCTGACTCCTGCTGGTGTAGGAGGTGCCAGCAAGGATGCTGTACATCTTCTCTCTGTCTGGGGTTTCCTTGGCCCTTGTGAATATTCAAACCTGAAGGCATCAGTAAGATGAAATGAGCAGTGACAGTTCATAATTGTGATTAAAGGCAAGGGCAGCCAGAAAAAGCTCAGAAGCCTGGAAGCTCTCTGGGGAGTGGTGTGGCATGAGTCTGGTCCCATGAAGGCAGCATCCTAACCCAGGTGTCTTGTCCAGCACTGACTGTGTTTGTAGCGGGTGCCACAGGGGCTGGGACATGCTACTGGAGGGTCTTAGCCACAGCCAGAACAGGGTTCACCAGGACATGTGCCAGCCCACCCCTCTGGTCACTCACTCACTCTACCCTCACCCTTCCATAAGTCACACACACACAAACAATCCCTTTCCCTTTCCCCATCTCATTTCCCGTGCCTGGATTCAAATAGGAAATGCAGAGAATAGTGTGAAGGTCCCAGCCATCCAATACATCCTGAGCTGTGCTGGAAACTTGGCACCTGGTACACTGGGTAGAGATGATGACAAGAGAAATTGCAGCACTCTCCCAAAAAGTCCCTGCTCCGACTGTGAGCAGACACTGTAGAGATTTTCTCCCAGTCTGCAGCTTGTTGCCTTCACACACAGTAGAAATGTTGGGTGTTTTAAGGTAAGTTCTTGTGTGCTGCACTGCACTGCTGGCACAGCAAGCACTGTTTTTACTGTTGCCTTGAGCAGAAAGAGAATATGAAAGTGTGTGGGGTTTTGCTGTGGTCACATCCGCCTGGTAAAAATCCATGGCAGCTCAGAGCATTTCAGTGCAAGGGCACTGCGGGAGCTCCCTGCCAGCTGTGCCTGAGCTGCTACCAGCAGGAAGGCAAATCTTCCCACAGGCAACACAGGCAAATCTTTCCCCTGCTCTCAGATAAGAGGATAAAGGGAGACTGCGGGGGGAGAGATACAGGTTTGGAAAAAAATGTCAAAGGAAAGCAGTAAGCTTGACTCTGTCCTCCTTTCCTCCAAAGAAAAAAACAGACACCCCCAGATCTTATAGCAGGTTACAGGGTTGCAGGAACCAGTAAAATAAATATGGGTCAGTAAAACAGAACCAGCAGTGAGTGAGAGGCAGGAGAAGAAGAGCTTCAAAAATTGATTGAAAGAAGTGAGAAATTTGGGTAAATAAGAGGGAAAATAGACTGTAAAATGATATTAAGAATCCGTTGATCTTTTAATATAATTAATAAGTGAGAGAGAGAGGGAGAACAAGACAGATTCTTTTTTTGGTGTGAGACAAGCTTGAGGAGAAGAAGGAAAGAGGATGCTGGATTTCAGAAGACCACAGTGGTAGGCAGTGTATATCTGTGAGCACAGCCAGGTGCCACCACATCACCTTTTCCTAGGTATTGGGTAGGTGTGAAAGCCTTGGGAATGCCACTGCTTTGTCACACAGCCCTGTCCCTTTTGGGCTGGTTCTTTTGGAGGGGTGTGCAGGTGTTCCCATTCCCTGGGGAAACTGTTCAGACTGCACCCAGGTGCCCTTGGCAAGAACTCGGCTTTGCTCTGGTTCTGCAGTTTGATGCTGGTTTGGTTTATAGCCCTCATCTTTATTTCTGCAATCTTGCCCTGCCTGTGAGGACCAGCTACGCTGCAAGTGCCAAGTGCCATTGCTCAAGCTTTTCCAAGTGCCAACTGAGTATGCCTTGTTTTCAGAGCACTAGGATAGAAAATACAGAAATCAGATTTGCTAAGTTGCAGTGTAACTGGTCTTCTTCATGTGAAAGCTCAGGATCAAGCATTTGCTTAGATTTGCAGATACTGGATTTTTTAAAAAAACATTGTAAACTTCCAAGGCTCTGATGTCTCTATCAGAGCTAGAAAATAGAGGGAGCTGAGGAGGAAGATTTCTGTTCATATAAAATCAGAGGAAGAGGGGGACACTTGTCAGTAAGGACACTCCTGGTGATTCATAATTCTCTTGGGGATTTTTACTTCCAATTTCAGTGAAAGAAATGGGCCAAACCCAAAAAAAGCATTCTGGTAATCCGGAAATAGAAAATTCCAAAGTAATTTTAGTCAGAAATACTGAGAACATTGGTGTTTCTAAATTGAAGCTGTTCTTTGGAGGACACCTTTGCTTGTTAAAATCATCATTCTTTTTCCTGCCTCTCTGCCTCTGTCGGTGGCAGTGGCTGATGAACAAATCCTCTGTGCTGAGCTGCCCCCTGAGGCCAGGCTGGGCAGGTTGTGCTTGGTCCAAGAACAGAGGGCTGTGCAGGAATCTGGGCACACCTGGACTCCTGTGTCACTCACGGGTGTTTCCCACAGAGGGGTCAGCTGCAGGGCAAAGACAAGCAAGCCATATGGACTGTGGTCTGTGAAATCCTGCCTCAAATGCCATGGCAGTTGATGAGTTTCAAATACAATACCTTGTTTTCCTGGACCTGTGTCTTCCTGTGTAGCTATTTGTCTTCAGACAGTGTCCCAATGGCACTGAACAATTGCAAAATTGCCAAAGCAGACCCCAGCTACAAAAGTAGTGTTTTGATTTAGAATATTTGTTCAAGCAAATGGCAGTAAATCTGTTCTTGTACATATAAGTTGTAATTCTCTAAATATTAGTAATAGCCTGCTTATGTCTTACACTCATGTACAGAAAAAGTTGTGCACCAGCCAGGTGGGGATCTCAGAACCTGAAGGCCAACTCCAGCATCACCAAGAGATCAGGTCCTCAGCCAGCTGGACTTTATGGGCAGGTAGGACTTGAAGGGGTCCTCTGGGGTGAGTGCAGACCCCTGTTCTCATGGGAACTACATCACACCACCAACCCTCAAAACTGAGAAGCTTAAATCTTAAGAGGTCTCTTGTCTTCCCTGTTCTTGCAGAGGGTCTTTTTTGGAACCTCATGTGTCTTCTGGAGTCCAGCTAAACCAGAAAGCCGGTGTAGCTATTTCTTCTCTGGCCAACAGTCTCCTGTCAATTAGTGAGGGGTTCCCTTTGAAGGTAGCCAGCATAGACTGATCATGTAAGGTCCCTTTCCTTCGCCCTCCTACCTCGCCTGCTGGTTGCAGTTATTCAGCTGATGGTGCTGCCCTTCCAGCCACTCCTGGACCACATCTGCAGAAGACGTTACCCAGGGTGTATTGCTCCTCCTTATGTTACAGTACAGCCCCTCATGCCTGATGAGTGGTGTGATCAGAGTGGGAGATAGGAGCAGCTGGCTGCTGGAGCTCACACTGGTTCCTTAAGCTGCTCCCAGCCACAGTCACAGACTCTGAGGAGCTTTAAGACATTGGATGTCTTGACACTTCCCCCCGCCTCTCTGGATGAGGTGCTGTGCTTGTTCCTGATAGACATCTGAAAATCAGGCAAGTTGACAATTTCATAGATATTTCGTGGTCTGTTTTATTCTTTCTGTGTTTCCTGCTTCTTGCTGAGTTTAGGTTTTGGTTGCTTTCCATAAAGTAGAGCCAGATAGCATTTTTTTTCCCCTCTAACAAACACTGTTGCTTTTGGAGAAGTGTGTGCTAAAAACAGGCACAGGCATGAGGAGGTATTAATGAGAGGGCATTTTGTGCATCTGTAGTACTCCTTACCTGCTTTCCATTCTTCTCAACAACAGCTCTACTGGGGCAAAAGGAGGCAGGACAGGGGACCATAGAATACATCTGCATGTGTCAGGGGCAGTACATGAAGGAGGCAGGGAAGTGGAAGAAAGCCTTAGGATCACAGTAGGTCTTGCCTGGTAGGTAGGCAATTGAATCCCTCATGTCTGTGTCTTTCTCCCCCATTCAGAGGTATATGCTAAATCTATGCAGTCAGCTGTTAAGACATCTGTAGCATTTCCAGGGAAAAAGGTGTCAGCTAAACAGGTCTCAAAGCTCACTATTTATATGGCTTAGGAACCTGAGGCCTACTTACAGTGTCTAATTTTGGTTGTACAGTTTGGGGCTGAGATGGCCCAAAGCATCAGCTGCTTGTGGATTGGGCAGAGTAACCCAAGGAAGCACAGCTGGTTCCCTCTGCAGCCTCCTGGATCAAGAGTGGCATCCTGATGTGTCTCCTGTCTCTGTAGTCTGCAAGGGCAGTCTTAGGTAAAGTCCTTACGTGGTCTTCTCTTCCCTCTCATTGACTCCCAGGCCCTTTGCTGAGATTTCTGTGAGCACAGCCATCTGGCTTCACAGTTACAGGTCAGAGCAGCAATTTGAGACAAATGAAAGGCACATGCAGGTATCTCAGTAACCCCTTGGCTGCATGACTGCAAGTGAATAGGACAGTATGCAGTTCCATGAGCTGATTAGACTCTGGCTGGGCATTTTAGCACAGCCCGCAGTTACCTTCTAGCAGCTGCCATAGTCTCTTGCATCTCCCTTGTTCCTGTTGGTGTTCTGTGTTTATTTGCAGTTTCACTGGCAGGATAAAAATGGCAGCCTGAGGGGTTTTGAGAAGTGGTGATTTGGGGCTGTGCTCTCAGGACCAAGGGAAATCCAGAGGGGCAAGTAGGTGTAGCTCCTGCCCACCTCCTTACCCTTTCTCCTCAACAAAGACAAGTTGTATAAGAGCCATCTTGTGTCCATAACAGGGCTGCACAAAGTTGGCAGCAGCCCTCCCCTCGGAGGCACAGGTTACATTTGCTGGCAGCTGGGCTGAAGATGAAACAAATGAAGCTCGAGTTACAGATCAAAGTGTGGACAGCAAGAAGCAGAGGACTCTTTCATGGCCCTTTGGTGACTTTAAAACCAGAAATTGTTACTTTGATTTCACAGCCAGCCAGCTTTGAGGACAGGCTGTGCAGTTATCTGAATTATCTTTCTTTGGGAGCACAAGGAAGTATTGAGAGCAGGCTGACCGCGAGTTCAGCCTGACCCCAGCGTCAGTGGCAGAAGCGCTGAGTTACAATCGCTGTGTCTGTGGGTGGTCAGAGCCAGGGGAGCTGCCTGTGCCCCAGGGCAGGGCGGGATGCTGCCCTTCCAAGGTCGGGCACATCGCAGGAGTCCTGCACTTATCCCTGCTGGGAAAATTGTCTGGATGCTTTCACTAGAAAATCACTTTTCATCAGAAAATTGCCTTTCATCAGAAAGTGCCAGCGTGAGCAATACCTTTGAGTTTTGTTGGTGAGCCATGTTTCTGGGAATGTTGCTCTTTTGCTGGATTTTTTCTCAAGGAAGGCTTCTTCATTTTACAATGACAAGAGAGAGCCAATGATCCAGCAGCCAGTGCTCCAGGAGCTCCCACGCACTGGGAGGGAGCCAGATGCGAGCTTCCACCCCGCTCTCACAGGAGTAGGAGCTGGGTCTCTCCGAAGCCCAGCAAAGGCTCCAAGTGTTGGGCTGCTGAGTAATTGGTACTGGAGGCATGTCTGTCCTCTGGGTCACCCTGCAGAATGTAGTGGAGGAGTGTCTGTCCTCTGGGCAACCCTGCAGATGTTCATTGGAACAGGCAGCTCAGCCTCCCACCCAAATCCAAGGGGAACACCCTAAGCCTCTGGACTGGGGACTGTAGGCAGACTTGTCAGCAGCCTCAGGGCTGCAGGTCTCTTTGTCTGCAGGTCTCTTAACACAGATCTCTGATGCTGAGATCTCAGTTGCATCAGAATTTCAAGTTCCACAACTGTTGTTAAGAAAGAGTTTGATCTGATGTGCACAGAGAAACACTTGGAACGTGTGACCCAAAACGCTCAAGTAACAAGGGGCAAGTGGACGTGTACAAAAATAACATTTTAGAAATGTCATGATTTTCAAGCTTATGTAAGTACTTCTGTATGCAATGCCTCTCATGTTGGGGTTTCTTTTTTCTTAACATACAGATTTGACAGTAAGGGAAATCTCACTATAGGGTCAAAGTGGGCAGCGTTGAAACTTCTTCCTTCAAAGTGCCACAGAGCTGCTGACCTCACAAAAAAGTGCTTGGAAAGCAGCACAAGAACTGGAGCAGTTAAAGGTGATCTGGCTTTTGACATCTTGTAATGCAGAGGGTTTAGAAGATGGTGTCAAAGTCTGCAAGAATCTAAGGAATAGTCACAGTTTCTTCCCAGGAGACCAGAGGACAAAGGCAGGGCCGAGAAGTCACACAACACACAGTGGAGAATTTTTTGGGGCTCAGTACGCGGTTCAGTACAAGTGAAACGGACCCTGCAGGCCAAACCAAAATGTTTCTGAAAGATGTCTGCCGCTTTTAGACAGGCCATACAGAACAATGAATACAGATGGATTTGAACTCCAGTGACACCAGTTTTCCTTTTTGTAATTTTCCTTTTGCCAAAGGAACTCTCAGCAAAGAAAACATTGCTCCAGAAGAAAGATGCCATGGTTGGCTTTTTGACAGCAAATTTCTGTAGATCCTAATGAAGGAGACTCACTTTAATTTGACTGCACAGAATTACTCACTGATGTCTTTCTTACTTTCTTTCCTTCTTCCCTGTGTTGATATTGGTATATAGTCCCCAAATTCTGTGCAACTGCAGATAATTTCCCGTACTCAAGAAATTTTTGCACAAAAAAGAAACCCAAACTACTCATGGTTTGAAAGAAACAAATGTACACAGATAAATAAATATATACACTTTGTGAAAAACAACTGTTTTCCCTGCAGCTCAATTTCATCAATCTAAATATGAAAAAGTAGTGATAAAACTGTATCCATTAGATTACAGGGTGAAGAAATTTCGTTACTTGGTATGAGGGAGAGCTGTTTTGCTTATAAAAAGTAAAAAGCAGTGTGTAGTTGTTAATGGACATGTTTATGGCCACAAGCTGGTATAGCTCAATCTTTTTTGAGAACATACAGATTTGATGAAGACCTATTTTGGGCAGAATGCCCTATTCTGTTAGGACTTGTTTTTCTTGTGTTCCAATGGCTGATTAATTCCTGATTTTATTTTTTTTTCCATCTGTGTGTGTGCCTTTCTGAGAATTTTTGCTTTGTTTTCTTGAACAGAAAAACCTCAAAAGCCCAAACAGAATTTCAACATCCATTTGGACTGGAAAACATAGTTAGAAGGTTTAGAAAGCAAAAATTGCCTTTTTTTTTTTTCATTTTTAACCAATGCTGTAGTCAAGCAGGAAAAAAAAAAAAACAGCAAGGAAAAGCAGCTGCAACTGAAAGAAATGAAGTGCAAAGAGTATGAAATACAATTTTGAGTTGCTGCTTTTTATAACATGTGAGGATAATAATAGGACACACCTCGATGATGTTGAAACATGGTCCAAGGGATAGGAAGACATTTAATTAGTGTAAAAAAGAGACCTCTGGCAGGTTGATTGACACACAGATCTGTTTTCTAAAAGCGTGTTCAGATTCTCTTATTCTTAGGACAGCCTTTGGACAGAGCCTGGCTTGTTTAGATAGTGTTGGTTAATAAGGATACTGGGCAAGTTGCTGAAGATAATTATGCATTTGCTGGAAGGGGGGACTGTTTCATCCTGTTGAAGTGAACTCTGTGTAGTAAAACATTATCACTCCACTGTACTGAAAGTAAACATTTCAACTTTCATATTATTTGTCAGCTGTGGAGAGTGGGAAGAGTGGAAAAAAGCCAGGGCCCAGCCTCCACTCTGGATGGAGGAAATTTCAGCTCCTCATTATCTTGATGGGCAAAGATGCAGCTTGGTTCTGCACTGTTGGATTATCTGAGCTCCAAATTCCACCAGGCTTCTTGAGCTTGGCTGAACAAAGGTTGCCAGGCTGCTCCCGCACTTGCACTTGGGAAGTAGTTCTGCAGGAAGTTTGAAGACATAAATAGCAATGTTTTAGGTCTGTGAACCTACAGAGAATAAACATGTCAGAGTGTGGGAGAGCAGACAGGGTCTTCCAAAAGTCATCTTCCCTGGTAGCCCATTCATGAGGAGCAATTTTCACTCCTGTTTTCTCCTGCACCAAAACCCATACACAAAACCACTTTGGCAGTCTCCTTTCCATATGCAGCTAATAGAAACTCATGGGGGAATTAGGTGCCAAATTAGCTATTAATCACCTTAGTGACTTTGTAGTTTTATTTTAAGGCTAAATCCCCCATAGGCTTCACTGACTTTCCCAAAACTTTTAGTGGCACAAAAAGTCTATATATGTGCATCAGAATCTAGAACGCTTCCTGCCAGATAGGGCTCTTAAGTCAAGGTGCATCCTAGTTTGCATAGGTGGTGGTCCTAGTAATGGTGCACCTGTCAGAGAAAGCAAATTTGCACATTTGGGTATGCATCTTGTCATTGCTGTTGCTTTGCTCAAGCCATAGCTGTTTTTCTCTGGGTTGTCATTCTCACACTGCAACCTGAACCTGTAGAGCACCTGCAAAGATGGGGTGAAGAGCTGCAAATCACCTTCAGTGACTCCCTTAGGTGTGAGATCAAGCATATCCTGGTGAGAGATTCCCATGCAGAAGAGTTCTGGGACAATATTGGTCTGAGGGCTGGTTTCTGGGTCATAAGGAGAGAAGTTACAGTGGTACAGGCAGAGTCCTTCCACTGACCTTGTGAGCTTTGTCTCTGGCTCACAGAGCCAGATTTGTGTTGTGGTGTGAAAGCGTCTTGATTCTGTATTTGATAGGAGAGTCTGACAGCATAATTATGCTGTGATAGGAGGAAAGCTCCTAGAAACAAAATCTTACATCCTATGTATTATGCTTGTGACAAAAATACTTACTTATGACCAAATTAGTTTGGTGAGGTAGATATAAATTAAGCTCCTTCTAGTGTTCACACGAATCAAAATTCGGAATTTAAAGAGAGCTATCTGAGCTACTATACTGGTAAAATAAGATTATCATTCCTCCCTGCAATATGCTTAAAATCTTGACAGTAATTTCAATAGGACAAATAATATTTCTCTCCATATCAGCATGACCCCCTGGGAAACAGTGGGAGGTACATTATGTGCCAATTGAAAGTGGAATACGAAACAAAAATGCATAAACACAAGGCATCACAATTTTTATTGTGGTTACTACAAGGACCATAAATGCTGGCTCTGAGGATTCCTTTTCACATCTGTTTTTCTTGTTGACATCTCTTTAGTTATTGTCTCAATCTCTTCTTAAGTGTAAGATGTGCATGGTGCCTCAGCATTTTGGTTGTCATACTGAGGTAACCCAAGGCTTTGCGTTCATGTGATGACCCTGCTCTCACTGCTGGCAGCGCAACAGCCCTTGAAACATATCCAGTCCCTCCACATTTTGGGGAAGGCTGTAGTTAGTGAAGAGGGCAAAAGTCTCATCAGTCTCTTGCTGGCTGCTTTCTTTCCAAACAGGGAAAAAGCCTATGCATACACACTTCAAGAGGGATGAAGTTAGGATGTGGTGCTGTGCATTAAAAATTTCCCTGGCTCTCTGGAGCAAAAGACTCCCCTAGCTGAGTATGTGGGCAGAGCTGCTAATAGATGTGCCAGGTTCTCAGCTTCTCCAGTGGTAAAATGGGAACCAGTTTGACACAGCTTTGCCATTCTCAACTGATGTTTTATTGCTGTAATTTGGCATAGGCAAGAAAAACAAGGTTGGGAATTGGGGCCTAATACCTGTTGCATCCAGTGGGAGTCATACATCCCACTAGCATGGATTGACTCCTTACAACAAACTGTTTCACAAACTGTTCAAACTGGCACACTGAGTAAATACACACTTCCCCTAATAAGTATACACTTACCTTCCACACAAAGCCCCCAGAGCATTCACACTTTTATACAAGCATTTACAGAGGAAACAGCACTAGCCCTATAATTGTCCACATCAAAATCTATTTAGAGAAGCTGTTTATTATTCAGCTGGAGGTACCAAGAGTGATGCAGCAGAGAATTGCCACAGTATTAACAACTGAGGAGTGGCCATCACCAACATTATTGTTTATTGCCTTTGCAGTGCACTGAGGCTTGTTTACAAGCATTGTAACTAAAGAGCCAGAGCTCTCTTTATTTGCCACCAAGTGAGCCTGCAGGGAAGAGCAGGGGAAGAAGGCTTGGGGAAGGCATTGTGGTCACTAGTTGTTACAGGTGTTGTAACTAAACACACTTATCTCTCCAGAACCCACTCTATCCTGTGGTATTTTTTCTTTTAGAAATGCCTACATTTCTCAGTACTTTATATAAGTGTTTGACTGTAGGGGTGTGCTAATAAATGTTCACTGGAATATAAAATATGTACTGTATTTAGTGAATAATAGATTTTAGATAACTCCAAGCATATCACATAAAATGCTGTAGGTGTTTATGAGCCATTAGTAAGCAATTTATTATTGATCAGGAAGGGAAGGAAGGATAACATATTTATTACAACCCATGAATCCTGTATTAATCCTTTTAAAAAATGTTAAAGTCTTGGTTAGAAATGAAGTGCGAGCCATTGGCTTTTTAGCAGTAGGCTCTCTGGCCAGCAGCTGATAAGATCACACCAAATTCTTGACAGCTTTGACACATTCCAGAACATTGTTGACCTGTCCTATAGTCAAACATGTAGCCTTTGGTTTTAGTACCTCTCAGCAGCTATGATTTTGCATTGGTACATCACAATCTGCATCAAGTTCATGTGGTGCTTTCCTTTAAGAGCTGACACTCTCTTTGTTTCACTCCCTGGCTAAATCTGTTTCTTCCCTCTTTTAAGTGTTTTCCACTCCTCTTCTCCCCAGGGTGAATGCTCACGAAAGTGCTACGACATCTTTGTGCTGGAGACGGTGTGTGTGGCGTGGTTTTCCTTTGAGTTCCTGCTGCGATCCATCCAGGCAGAAAACAAGTGTGCTTTCCTGAAAACCCCGCTCAACATCATCGACATCCTGGCCATTCTGCCTTTCTACATCTCTCTCATCGTGGATGTGGTTTCCACAAAGAACAGCAGCAAGCCCGGCGGGGGAGCCGGGAACAAGTACCTGGAGCGCGTGGGGCTGGTGCTGCGCTTCCTGCGGGCGCTGCGCATCCTGTACGTGATGAGGCTGGCGCGGCACTCGCTGGGGCTGCAGACGCTGGGGCTCACCGTGCGCCGCTGCACCCGCGAGTTCGGGCTGCTCCTGCTCTTCCTCTGCGTCGCCATGGCCCTCTTCTCGCCGCTGGTCTACTTGGCTGAGAGCGAACTGGGAGCCAAGCAAGAGTTCACCAGTGTCCCCACCAGTTACTGGTGGGCCGTGATCTCCATGACAACTGTTGGCTACGGGGACATGGTGCCTCGTAGCATCCCTGGACAGGTGGTAGCCCTGAGCAGCATCTTGAGTGGGATTTTGCTGATGGCTTTCCCAGTCACATCCATCTTTCATACCTTTTCCCGTTCCTACAGTGAGCTGAAGGAGCAGCAGCAGCGAGTAGCCAGCAGGCAGGTGCGTCAACGACAAGAGAACACCAAGCTCCTGGGTGGTGACAGTACAGGGGGGCTCAGTGCCACATTCCCGCCAAGTGCTGGTGAGCAGGAGGGTCTGACCTTGGTGGACCAGTAAGCCAAGAGAAGTTCTTGACCCTGAACAGCTAAGGACATACGTTGGCAGCCCAAGAAGCAGCGGACAAGGGAGGTCAGTTCGGCAAGAAGAATGCCATGAACTGCATAAATGAGGGGCAGACAAACACAAGGTTTCTCTAAAGACCAACTTCTGATCTTAAGGGACCTCTAAAAAGTACCCCTACAAATTCTACCAAGTACAGCTCTGCTCCATTGCTTTTCTTAGGGCTTTTCTATTGAGCAAGTATTTTTGGGTATGCCCAAGGAGCAGCCATTGAACATAGCCAGCCAGTAGAATGTAATGTGAAGCACAGCCCGTGCCAGGTGCCATGTGGCACAGCAACCAGCGTGCCACCTCCTCCATGCCCTGCTCAGTGGCAGGGCTGAGCAAGGGGTTCCCCGTGCTGCGACACCCCACAGCACATTTGTTTTGGCAGCACCACCAAGGAACACAAACCTCAGACAAGCCAAGGGGCGAGGGCAAGAGAAGGGCAGAAGCATTCCTTCAGCTTTACCAGGGGCTTACTTTTGTCTTCTACACATGAAGCAGCACCGCCGGAGTGCTGGCAGCGCTGCCAGCTCTGAATTGTGTGTGAGCACAGTTTGCATTATTTAGTAGACATGCATATTTACCATCCTAAGCTTTATATCTTACTTAGTCCCATGACAGAAATATACATACAAAAAATCTTCCTGACTATGGTACTGAATGTTAACTTGGTTATTTTTCCTTTGCTAACAGTCAAATATTAAAAATACCATGACAAATGATGATGTTTCTCCACTTTCTGTTAACTATTTCCACCTCTCATGTACTGAGAAATGTGTTTAACAGGCAACTGAACCTATCTGAACTACATGTAGCTCAAGAAGGGGAGGGTAATGTTGAACCAGCAGTGACTCCCAGCTCTGCACAGTCGTCTTCAGTGGTGGTGGCTGCACTGAGAGCAGTCCTGTGCAGACAGGAGTAGGGGAGCAGTACAAACCCAGTGAATCCAGCGAGACACCATCAGTGGGCTCTGGCCCAAACTGCAGTGCAGCAGCTGTGCTCTGCCTTAGGAGTAGCCTTTTGGTTTTGCCCTCCTACTGAGAAAAAGACAATCCTGTCATTAGAACAAGTGTTCTGGCTCTTCTTCCTGATTCTCAAAGGATTTAAGTAATTTTAAAAGGAAAATTAATAATATGGTGGCATCTGCATGTTTGCTTATTGATGCCAGCCCCATGCATGAGCTTTCCAGACCCCACCCTGGCAGAGCTGTGTATCTGTTCCAAGTCAGGATGCTGTGTGGGTCTTTCAGTGCTTCTACAGATGGGATGTGGTCAGGGAATGGAGGGAGATGGAAGCCAACAGTCTCTTGTACCTACACTCCTATTTGTACTAAAGCCATGCAGTGTCACCCTCCATGTTCTCCACCCACCAGGAAGGGAACAAAACCTGATGTATTGAAGATGGGATTTGTCTGGTATGTTGTTTGGGGTTTTTTTTTGCCTCAACATGTGTTGTAAAACTAATCCTACATTAGCAAACTCTCATATTAAGCCATTCCTTATAGGAATGAAGCAAGGGAAATGGAAAAGTTACACTTTATTTTAATAAAAATATAAAGCTTTGTTGCTGACTCTCTGTGTCTGATGATTTAGGTGTGGAGGGAGGTGGTGTTTTGCTGTACTGATGTGAAATAACTCGTGTTACTTGCTGCTGAGCACTGCAGGAGATGGAGGCAGCAAAACTGAGCCCCCCTACCCTGCAAGATGCACCTGGCTCAGCAAAGCCCCAGCTGTGCTGAACTGCAGGGCAAACCAAACGCAGGGGCCCACGCCAGGGTTCTGTCCATCCTTCATGGCCCAGCAGCACCAGGAACACATCTGGTCCTTGTGCTAGAGAGGAGGGCCAAGGGCTGGTGGTGCCTGGGCTGACTCAGACTCCTGGCAAAGCAATGCCAGCACTGGGTTGCTGTGACTCAAGAAAGATTTTAATTTTATTGGGTTTTTTTTATTCCCAGTGCAGACATTTCTTTCATTAAGGATTATTAAGGTCTGACATCAGGGATCCAGCTTTGGAGCCAGCTGACTGCAAACCAGCAAAGGGAGCAGTGGCTGGGGAACAGTGTGGCCTGGTGCTGAGGAGCAGCACTGCATCTTCTGGTGGCATTCAGATGCTCAGTCTTAAGGTGGCACCTGACAGGCTCACTAGGTGGACTCACAAGTTCACTCCTCATGGTGATTTGGCTCATGCGCACCGGGTGTGCTTCATGCTCCGTCTCCAGCGTGAATGAAGTGACTGTGGCTAGTGCATATGGAAGGTGCAGAATGCATCTCCTTGAGGTGGTGAAGCCCAAAAACTGCAAGCACCCTTACCTAACTACTAGAAAAGCCATGCTGGAGTTGACATCCTTGCACAATGAAGAATTTCACACTTGCAGTGCTAGCAAATAGCCATAAATCAATGCATCTTTTAGCTTTGCAGCATGAAAAAAACCGTGCTGGGACAGCAAACTGCAGCTCAGCAGCTGCGTAGAAAAACAAACTGATGACACATGCCATATTGCTGCTGTTCTCCATCAAGTTGCTATTGTCCTACAATAGTGAGATCTTTGTATTTTTCAAAAGGCACATAATTAATTCCAGTATGCACAGAGTTTTAATAAAGTGACAAAACCCACTCATTGTCTCCTAGTCAAAGCCTGGCTTTTAATAAAGTTTCATTTTATCTATTGGGATGACAGATGAGGAAACAAATATAAACCAGGAATCTTTTAAACAAATTATTTTTGGAAGCTATACAAAGTTGTGATGCACACATTGCCAGACATAAAAGACACTCAGAGGAGAATAAATTTCACCCAGGGCAGCCGTTGTTATGGGTGATGCTTATTGCTTTTGATCAGCTGCTGGAGAATGTTTTGTTGTATATAGTGGTTGGGGTTTTTTGACACAGCACACAGATGATTTTAAGGCCATTTATCTCTAACTATAATAAATGCCACACTGCTGTCTGCAGGCACAGCAGTGCCACCAGGTAGTTATACCTGTTTCTTCGAACAACTAAGTGCTTCATGATTGTAGCACACTAGTTTTGCCTCAAGGAGAAAGAAAAGGAAAAACGTATTTCTCTCTTATATGGGATAAAGACTCGAAATGTGAGCAAAGCCACCTCTTCTACATGTTCCACCTACACATCCACCATGCAAGGATCTAGACCTACAAATTCTGGCAGCTGGCAACACCAGTCATGAAAACCATAGCTTAGGAGAGTTAAGGATGTGTTAATTGGTAAAGGGACAGAGATGAAGGGAATGGCACAAAGTCAAACACAACTTGGGCTCATACAGTGCATGTGCACAGCCACTTCTATGGCACAGCAGCCTCAGTTAAGAAAAAGCAGTAATGTAAAGAAAAATGTGATGCTGGTGTCATCTCCTCAACTGTAAGCCAGACAGAGGCTGCTGTCCCACACTGCTGAGGCCAGAACAGGCAGAGGCTATGGCAGCCTCACAGCAGATGCTTCAGGGGACAAAGGATCCTTGGCACCTACAAGCCACAGCCTTAAAGGACTATGAAGCCTTGGCGTGGAAGAGGACAGAGGCAGGTAGAGAAATCCAGTGTGGTGCTGCTGGCCCATCTGTGGCCGCGTGAAGCCCCTCAGTCTCCCAGCCAGCACCTACCAGAGCCAAGTGCACATAAGCTGGGACACAGAAGAGCAGGAGGGGGCTCTGAAATGCTGTGTTTGCTGTCAGTGCATTTCTAGATGCTGACACCCCCTTGGAACTGGCTGCTTTACAAGGCTTTTTACAGGCCTGCCCGTGCCCCAGGGTGACCCTCACATTATGTTCTAGTCCCCATCTTTTATTTACTGCTGTTGGCACAGGTACCCAGGTAGTGTTTATTTATTGGCACACTGCTCACTCTCATATTGATGTCTTCTTTCTTACAGAAAGCCTCCAACAAAGCTACAGTTGTCAGTCAGGTCCTTGAAACCTGCTTGGCTCTCAAGCCTGAGGATCGCAATCAGATTTAACAAACAGAACATAGTACCAAATGTGATCTTATTTTATGTCTTAAATTTTTTTAATTGCACTTAACTGCATGCATCTCAAACATCTAACCATGAAATTTCTCCCTCCCTGGAGTCACCACTGCCTGCCATGCAGAGCAGAGGGAGAGATTTGCCCTGAGGGAGGCCTGGGGCAGCACTGCACCAGCCAGCAGTGCTGGGCTGGTGCAGCACCCAGAGATGGGGTTCCCCATTGTTTCCTTTGGGGCCAGCCCCACCACTGGCTGCCCCACAGTGAATGCCAAAGCAGCAGCCAGTAATACCAGCACTGGCTGGGAGAGAAGGTGCAGGCACTGCAAGTGTTGATCGGGCTTGACTGCTGTGAGAACTGCTTGGGTCTCCACTGCCAGCAGACTGCAAGAGAGCAGGCAGGGCTTACTCCCCACCCTCATATTCCTCCTCTTTTCCTACCCATTTTGCTGATTTACCTTCATGTTTTGGTTTTCCTTCTATCCCTTCCCTTCAGGAGTATCCCCTTTCAAACCGTTATTTGACCAAGCTCAGTCTGCCCCACATCTCCTCTCGCCCTGCCCAACCCTCTCTCCTACACCTCCAGCCCTCTCTCCTCCCCAGCTCCCCTTCTGCAACTCCTGCCGCATGGCACACAGCAATAGCAAACCACCTCTCCATGCCAGAGCAGCCCAACATCCTGGATCAGCAGCCTGGCAGGATCCAGGAGGTGCACAGCAGCTGCAAGGCTCCTCCTGACAGCCTTGGCTTGTTTTCCCATCCAGAAGGAACAGGGAGGGTGGTTAAGACTTCTCTTAGAACAGTAGCTGGCCACGAGATGACAGACTCAATATCCTCATCTTCTGTGCAGAGGCTGCCAAGAGCACATCCCTCATCGGTATCCTATCTTCAACCTCATTCTGCAGCCCGCATGATACAGGGTCCCTTTAAAGCTATGTAATAATCTGTTAGTAATTTGGTTTTTACTGTGAGCATTGCAAACACAAGTTATGTGGTCTCAATGGTTAAATTTACCCTGGTATGTATGGAAGAGCAGGGAACAGAAATCCAGAATCCCTGCTGTGCATCATGATTCAGGACAATTTCTGCCTTGTGCTTACTCACCCATCAGAAGGAAAAACCATGCTAGTTATTTGTATCAACAATGCTCCTGACAAGAAGATTTATAAGAAGAGTTAAGAAGCACACATTTTGTACAAATGAACAAAACAAAGCAACACTGCAATTTATATATAATAGGCAAATTTTATTAAAAAAAACATTGCAACTGACAGAAAAAATAAAGTCTGTGAAATGTGCCATACATTCAAAGAGATGTATTTAAAGAAAGCGATTTCTTATTCTCTGAGGTGATCATTGAAACAGATACTTCCTGACGATTAGAGAACAAAACAAAAGATCTGTAACACTTTGTCCCTAAAGTACCTTGCAAGAAGTTCTAGAGTTCCTGGCCAAGAGTCCTACTTGCTAAATGCCACATACAAAAGATGACTTAGACATGGTTTCACTGGCTTCTCTTCCAGCATTTGCTGCTCTGGTGTAAATGAGACTGGTCCGCAGAGCTCGCTGGTTTAGGTACTGGTGACAGATTCAAGAATCCACCCAAGGAAGAATCCCAAAAGGAAGAAGCAGAAATTGTTTTATCCTCAATAATATCTGTAGTTCAAAGCCAAAGAGGTGGCCAAAAGTGTGCACTCCCAGTGAAGCTATAACATACCAAAGTATGTTTCTTATGAACCAGAAATTTCTTGCATCCCTGTTTTGCAGAATATTAGAAAAAGACCACCAAATACAAAAATCTTACCATTACAAGTTATTAAAAAAACCCTTCAGACAATTAAAACACACAACAAAGTGTTTGTTTTCTAACAGTAGAAATACAATCCTCATTAAAGCAGCATACTGGAGAAGCCAGTTGTTACATTTTCAATTAAAAAAGACAAAAGCCCAGATGTTCTTGTAGCACAACCAGAACATTGGAGAAAAGAGAGGAACAAAACATTCATAGTCTGCCATGCTGAGTACATTGTCTTTGTAAGGTCACTTCAGGCCTAGAAGAGTATGGTATTGAACAAAGAGCAGGGAGTCAGTGCCTGGGCACAGTGTGACTCCCCTCCACTGGACAGTTTGCCACCAATCCAGACAGTCCAGACTCAAATCGTGAGGTTCCCAAAGAAAGCGCGGTAGGGCAATTATCTGACTTACACACTGAAGTCATCAAACCTCAGACTTGCTGCCACTGCTAAGAAAACACAAGCTCTTGGGCTATTCTTAAGAGAAAAAATGATTCTGCAAAATCTGTCCAACACCTTGCCTGTGGCCAGACAGGACTCACCCAGCAGAGGGAGGAAGCCTCATGAAGGAAGCAGCAACACCGCTGTTCCTGGGACCGAGGGCATTGCTACGGCCTCCTCACATCACCCGGGGCAGTTTCATGACAGCAGTGTCACAACAGGAGCCCAGGGGCTTGGTCACAGCCCCACGGGTCCACACCACCAGCAGCTGCATGTCACAGACAGAGTATGGTGACCTGTGCTGGCTAATGGCCTTTAGAAACAACATCTACATGAACTCTGCTCTTTCAGTCCCTCTCAGTACAGCCTGCTCATTCTTCTAAAAGAGAAAAACCTCTTCTTTAAGAGCCTAACAGTTCACAACAGTAAAAGGAAAACATGGACCCCTTCCTTGTTGGGCCAATGCAGGAAACACCCCAAAACACAACCTGGCTCTTGTTTGGCATTGAACAACATGAACACAAAACTCAGCCGCAACAAATCAAGCTGTCAGATGCTGGTCCTACTCCAGGGGATACAGCTTATTCCTCCATCTCAAACTTTTTCATTTCTGAGCTTGGTTTGGGAAAGACCCTACAGCCCAGCTGTGTCCTGTGCACAGCTGCAGGGGCAGCACTGCCCCCAGGTGCAGGGCAGGCTATTCCCACACCCCACAGTTTCAAAGCATGAGTACCTAAGCTCCCAGAAATCATCTGCTGGCTCCTCCTTTTGCCTGGATGTTTGACTGGCTGTGCCAGCTCTAGACGTGACTCCAGCACCATCAGACCCCCTCCATCATCTCCTCCATGTGTCCTCCTGCAGCAGGGATGAACATCTGCTGAATCTTTAGCTTTACAGCATCTGTGGTCAGCTCACTTCTGGCTGCTCACTTCTTTGCAGGGCCTCCCACCCCCACCTTCTCTCACCAGACATCCTTATAGGGAAAAGAGAAAGCTCCTGGATTTGCTCTTCAATACTGCTTCCTCCATCATGGAGATACTGAATGCTAGTATATGCCACAAACCTGCCAATATACAGACTTTATATTTTATAAATAGGTAGAAGTTTCCGACAAATATCCTATAATTTCTGTGGTGTAACATTTTTAAATAGCATTAAAAACACAAACCATCCAGCCCTTGTGATTAAATATACAAACATTTGTGAATTAATAAGGCTCATAGGTACATTTGCAAAAATAAAGTGCCCCTCCCCCCACCAAGAAACAGTTCTGTACAGCTAAGTCTGAAAACAGAGCAAGTTATTTAACACAGAACCTCCAAGGCTAGACGTGGCAGCCGTTTCCATCCTTGTTCTCATTTCTGCTTTCAACTTGGCAACACAGGAATATTTACAAGTGGAAGAAGAGATGCCATGGCTGACTCAGCCGACCTACAACCTGCCCAGCCAAGTTCCTCACAGGGCCTTGGTGCTGGCTGGGTGTGCAGCGTGGGACACGGGCTTCTGAGGGTAGTGGCTGTACAAGTAAACCTGCAACAGGATAGCGATGTCCACAAATACCTGCAGGAGTCCACAGATGGAGAACTGGAAAGGGGCCTGATTCAGGATGAAGTAAACAGTCTTGAACGTGTCCCCACTGGTCCACATCAGCACCATCTTGATACTAAAAGACAGAAGAAAGGGAAGAGTGTTTGCTGAGAACTTGGTTTTGGATTAGACCTGCTGTGCCAGAGGATCCCACCTACTGCAGGTAGGATTTATAGCCAGCAGTGGGCTGGGACTCCCTTGGACAGGGGCAGACTAGCCGAGACAGGCAGCACTGCACGGAAAGGGAGGATCAAACTCTCTGCTCCACAAACTGCAGCACTCTTATCTCAGCAAGCAGAGCTCCAAACAACTGTGGCTATGAAGGTATCAAACATTTTAAAATCTCCAGCTAGGATATTTGACTCAGTGGTGCTCTGTAAACATGGCTGCCACATACTGACAGCACTGACCACAGACCAAAGTAAAACAGTGCATGGAAAAGAACAACAATTCATCCCAGCAGTTACTTCTTGTGTGTGCCATTCTGTGCTCATGCAAGGTAAAGTAGCACACAGATTGCTCTCTCATGCATGCATGCTTTTAGCATCTGCTGAAACAAACAAAACAGATAGAAGAAACCACTTCTTACTGCAGAAAATGCCTAACTAAAAAAAGCAGACAGACAGATTGTCTGGTAATAAAGAGGAGAAATTACATGCCTGCAATTGTTACTGGAAGGGTGAACAGCACTAGGGATTTTTATCAAGGACACAGATCAAGAGCAATGTTCAAAGTTCCTTTTAATAACCAAACTTGCTTTTATCTTGCTCTTCTGCTAAGCATTTCCTGTCCTGTAGTCCAGCTCCTGCTCCCCCACATCAGGAGAAACTCTGGGGAATAGAAGCAGTTTCTTCAAACAGACCAAATTATTTTCAGTGTCCTTAACAAAATGTGAACAACCAAACTTGGAAGGCTGTTTCTGAGCTTCATGCACTTTATCAGGAGAGCTTTTTAAGCAGCTGGATAAGCAGCAGTGGACAAAAGCTTTGTAGTTCACAGTATGAGCACAGTGCATGAAAAAGAACTGCACATGATTTGTTATAATTACAAGCAATTTACATTTTGCCAGCACAGACTTCATCACACACAGTCATGCCCATGCAGCAGGGCAGGATTTAATGTTGATTTTTCAAACTCAGGCAGGAGCTCACAGGATTTGTGTTTTGGGCACAAGCACATAATGTCATTGCAAGCCAAATGCTGCAGCCCATTCTTTCCCCACATGGGAAGGGTGGACAAAAGCATCAGTTTGTACAGCCCCATCACACCACAGAAACAGAAGCCTTTTGTAACTTGGGTCATGTGGCCCAGAGCACGAAACAGGTCTACAATCAGGACCTTCCACAGAATCTATGTGGAACTGCAAGCAAAGATATGGGGTTAAGTGAGCAGTCATTCCCCACCCAAGGTCATTCTAAAAATGTAAATAAAAAAATCAGAAAAAGAAAAAAACTGCTGAACTCTACACGTCATTTGTGCTTGGTGCAAACAGCCTGCACCACCTGCCCTGTGCATGTTCCCAGTCACACCAAATCACCTTACCTCACACCTACAGGATGTTTATAGATGCAGGTGGTGGTCAAGGAATGATTGAGATTTTAATTAGGAAAGCAATAAACTCTGAGGGTAATAAAACCGGCATCTTGCTTGCTGTCAGTCAGTATTTCTCCTCCTTTGATTTTAAGTGTATTAGTGTTTGCTGGGCAACTGACCACAATTTAATTGTGAATCTGTCCTGGCATGGCTAGGCACCCTCACTAAAAACACATGCTCAACCAGGCTGAGCAAACTAACTGCTCACTGTTGACAGAAGGGCAATTCAGAGATATCACGAGATAGCTGAATAGGAATTTAACAAACATCCTTAATACAAAGGATATTTGTCACTCATTCCCAATGGAGAAAGCCAGCGGGGTTTTTTTGAGCAGAGTTAACCTCCTCAAAGAAAGAATAGTCAATCACTGAGGAAAACTTAAGGACACCTGCAGTTCAGCAGCACCACAGGAGCCAAGCAGACCTCTAACTGTGTCACGTGCTGTGCCAGGCTTGCCAAAGCAAGTTTTGCTAGGAAGCAAGTTTGCTAGGAAGCCACCTGTGAACTCAATATTCTGCAACACTAGCTGGAAAACTGGTGCATGTTCTGATAGCCTCTGCACGTTCCACAGCCCACACTCCAGCTCATACATCTGACTCTCAAGGACATCATCATCATGCCTGGAATTCTCACTAGGACATGACAACGCTCCACACACATGAAAATCTCAACTTGTCCTTGACAAAAATGATCTTAAAAATGATACAGGTAGTTTAAAGAGCTAATGCCACTGGTCTGTGTATCAAAAAACATACATACTTTTCTGTCCAGCTTGGACAAAGAACCAGAGACAACCTGCAAATCACCAAGGTACAACGAAAATAAAATACAGAAAATGCTTGATATCCCACAACACTCAGTCCTGCAGCTGCACCAAGGTATTCTCAGGGCTGATGCAAAGACTGTGGAGTGCTGGTTACCCTCCCAGAGGAGACGCTGAGTCTGGACAAAAGGAGCACATCCAGCAGGGACCAAAAGGTGCATGGGATAATCACAAAGAGCTTAGCAAGAAAATGGGAACAGTGTCATGCAAGAGGAGAGAAAAGGCAATGAAGCACCAGAGAGGAAAGCAAAGGAGACAGGAGAGGAGCCAAGAGGTTGGTCCTTGATGAGAAGAGGATAGAAAAAAGAGACTGGAACAGAACAGGGAATTATAGGAATGGAAGAGAAATGGAAACTTGGTACACAATTCCTTGAAAATTACCTGAATTTGGGGTAGACAGTTTGTATGGCAAGGTTTTGGTAGCAGGGGCCAGGGAGGCAGGCTACAAAGTGACTTCTGTGAGAAGCTGCCAGAATCTTTCCCTAAGTCCAAGAGAGCTGATGCCAGCTGGCTCCAAGATGCACCTGCCACTGGCAAAGTCTGGGCCCATCAGTGACAGTGGTAGCACTTCTGGGATAACTTATTTAAGAAAGGGGAAAAAACTGCTGCACTACCGAGCAGCCAGTTGAGAGGAGTGAGAACATGTGAGTGGAACAGCCCTGCAGACCCCAAGGTCAGTGCAGAAGGAGGGGGAGGTGATGCCCCAGGCACTGGAACAGAGATTCCCCTGCAGTGAAGACCATGGTGAAGCAGCTGTGCCCCTGCAGCCCACGGGGGTCCATGGGGGAGAACAGATCCACCTGTAGTATTTGAAGGAACCCACCCTGGAGAAGGTGGATGTCCAAAGGAGGTTGTGACTCCATGGGAAGCCTGTGCTGGAGCAGGTCCCTGAGAGGTCCATCGAGAGTGCAGCCCACAGCAGCAAAGCTGGAGCAGCTTTCTGTCAGGACTTGTGACCCCTGGAACAATGGATGGAGCAACCTATCCCTGAAGGACGGCACCCCATGGAAAGGACACATGGGGACCCACCCTGGAGCAGTTCATGAGGAACTGCATACCAAGGGAAGGACCCACACTGAAGAAGTCCATGAAGCACTGTCTCCCTGGCAGGAACCCCAAATGGAGTAGGGAAAGAGCATGAAGAGGACAGAGCAGCAAAAACATGTGATTAATTAATTGACCACAACCCCCATCCCCTGTCCCTCTGTGCCATTTGTAGGGAGAATGTAGAGAAGATAAAATAAAATTGAGCTTGGGAAGAAGGGAGAGGTCCAGGGAAGCTGTTTTAAGATTTGGGTTTATTTCTCATTATCGTACTCTGATTTTGATTGGCAACAAATTAAATTAATTTCCTTGAGTGGAGTCTGTTTTACCTGTGATGGTAACTAGTGAGTGATCTCCCTGTCCTTATCTCGACCCATGAGCCTTCTGTTGTACTTTTCTCTCCCCCTGTCCAGCCAAGGAGCAGGAGCAGTATGAGTGGTAAGCACTTGGCATTAGCCAGCATCAATCCACCATGAGGGTAAAGCTAGGGAATGAGCTAAGAGGGGTGTGCTGGCCCAGGACCCTCACCTCACCACTCCAAGCCCCCTGGAATGTCCCCAGCACTCTCTCCAAGTCAGTACATGTCTCACTCCTCCAGTGCCCACTCCAAGGAGAGGAAAAGCTACGACTGCTGTTGGCTCTCTCCCATCTCAACCAGCACCCGTCTGCACACACAGCCTCTGTGTGGCACCTTGGGGGAAACAGAGCTGGCCCTGCCCCCACTACATCACAGGCCTGAGATGGGCTAGATGAAGCTTACCACCATCAACACAACTTCTGTCAAGTCCTAGTTTCCAGATTCTCAGTGCAATAGTAACAGTCCTCTTCCTCCCAGTTTGGGATTTGCTCTGTCCTTGCTGCATATGCAGATGTCACTTGCAATGATGCAGCGGTGGGTGTAGGACTATGAGGGATGCATGGCATGGATACACTGTCACTGTTCTCATACCTTCCAGCTATCCTGTCGCTTCAGGATGCCACATTGTACAGAAAAGCCAGTTTTTATCTGCAGCTTCTCAACTTTACCCAGTCACCTGGGGAAGAGAGGTAATTCTTATATTTGATCTTACTTTTGGGGTAGACAAGAAAGACACCATTCTAGCTCAGGCAGATAGCTGCCCCTTACCTGCCCCGGTGGAGAAAAGAGCAGTGTCTGCGAAAAAGGAAGCGTTTTACTGCCCAGAAGAAATGGGAATTTTCATTTGGTTGTGGAGAAGAAAGAGCAAAAAGGGGAGAGCACACCAAAGCCCTTGCTTCACTGCTCTACTGTAACCCCGTATTTGCTGAGTGAATCACAGAACCATTAGTTTGGAAAACACCTTTAAGATTACTGAGTTCAACCATTAACCTAAACTCACCCAACCATGTCAAGTCTACCTCTAAACCATGCCCCTAAGTGGTACATCTGCACATCTTTAAAATATCTCCATATTAAAGTGGATGTCAACCAGCACCCCCAGGTCCTTTTCTGCTGAGGACCTCTCCAGCCACTCTTTCCCAAGCCTGTAGCTTGGGCTTGTTGCAACCCAAGTGCAGGATCCGCCATTTGGTCTTGGTGATGCTCCTATAACCATCCTCAGCCCATGGATCTGCACCTTTGCCATGTGCCAAGTGTTGTGGGCTGCTAGATCATAGACTGGTGCACCAGAGACTGACCCCTGGCTTCACAGGGCAAGAGAAAATGCTGCACTGCTAATGCAGAGGAGGCTTTGCTACAACAGGCAGTCAGGGCCCACCACTAATGCTATCTGAGACTGGATGGCAGGGCACAAAGAGGCTGCGTGCAGCAAAAATTTCCCAGACTGTCTCACAATGACCAGCTTCACACTCTATCTTCCTGCTATCTGTAAAGTCACGCAAACCAAGCTGTTCTGTGCAGCACTGGCTACAAAGCAAAGCAGGACTTAGGAGTAAATATTTCTTTCCTGAAACAGTCCAAAGCTAAGCTGGGGAGAGGTGGAAGGCAGGAAATGCTCACCTTGTCAATATGGAGGATACACTCTAAGAGGACAGCACAACTGCTCTTAGCACAAATGAGCAAGCAGGTTGGGGGTGAGCACTGCCAGAGAGCAACCTGGGGATGCAGAAATAAGCAAATGGCAGCATATGTCTGTGTGACAACAGAGATGCCAACTGGAGAGGCAGGAACTGTGCTCAAATAGCTGGTATTGCCAGAGGCTGAGGCAGACTTGCGGTAAAAATAGCACTTCCCAGTAATGTACATCAGCACCGCAGTATCCAATGACAACAAACCTCCTAAAAAGCAAGTGTCTTCCTCACAGCTGAGCTCAATAGAAGGAGTTGTTAATGTAGTAACAGCCAGAGCCAAGTCTGCATAAGTTGCAAATGACCACAAAAAGGAAAAGCTGGTATTTTTTCAACTTTTTTTAAAAGCTGAAAGGGCATTTATTTATTCTGTTGCTGGAATTAATTCTCAGAGAGACACCAACCCTTCTGATCAGACACTAGATTAGGGGTGGGTTGCTAAATGATGGTTTTTAATATGGTAATATGAAAATGCCCTATGGTGCTGCTGTTCTCTACCACTGACAGCAGATTTCATAAATAAGCTGAACCCGTCTTCATTTGCTAAATAAATAAATTACATGCTGGAAAACAGCATTCACTTTTCTCATGGAATAACTTCTTTCATTCAGGTTCCCTGTATGTTGTATATTAATCATGAAGTGACAGCAACTAGAGGTAACAGCAGCTATCAGTAACATGGCATCTGCAGTCAGCCAACAAATCTTAATTTTTACAGAATTATTTCTGGAATTATTTAGATGTAGAAAGAGCTACATTCAAAACAGTAAAAAAATCCCAAACCATATTCTCTTTCGGTGTAACTATACTAGAGAATGAGTAATTTCCAGAACAATTATATCTCAAAACAATTATTTCTATATATTCAGGTGCAATCTTCCTTATCCAGGACTAATACTATTCTAATCAAAACTTTTCAGCATCTTCACTCCTTCTGCACAAAACCTGGCTGCAACCAGAGTCTCAAGTCTCTGATTTTCCCTTGGAGTCTTTGCACACTCTGCTCAACATTAGTCACTCGTGGACCATTACATCTTTCTTCTTCCTTCATCTGAAAGAACAAAAACTACCAAAAAGAAGAATCTTGTAAAAGAATATGAGATGTGAAGTCCCCTCTTCCACTTCCCTGGTGAACCAGTCTGTCTTAAGACTGTTGCCACCCTCTGTCCAAACAGCAGCAGGGCTGCAGAGCAGCAGTTTGCAGGACACGGGCTGGGACTGAGCACAAAACATGCAGAAGGAAAAAGACACAGCAGTCCTCTCTTCCTGTTTGCACTGCAGATTTTCTCACACTGATGCTATGACTCTGCACGTTTGTAGCTTAACACACAAACCCAAAAATACCCTGCACGTTGGAAGACACTGAGAGAATCAGACATTAGACGGTGACTTCCATTGAAAAATCCTGTAGTGGTTTGAGCAGACATTTCAGCACAAATAGCAACAGGAGGAACGTGTTGCCCTGATGTAATTACATCCTGCTACAGTCAAAAACTTAGGGCTAGCTGTGCTCAGACACTTGATGAACTCAAAACTTCTAAGTTTTGTTTGATAAGAGAAAGAAAGAATATAATTTATTTCCTTTACCCATGTAAAGAAGAGAATTAGACTGGACTCTGTTCAAGAATCAGTGGAAGTTGTCCACAACTTCCACACATCCTGGCCCTACATTGTGGCAAACTTCCCCATATCTTGGCCATGACACAGGTTTTGCCAAATCAGAAAATCTGATTAGACTGCCACAGTTTCAGATTTCACATTTCTTCATATATTAGCACTTGACTTTCATACATGTTAAAACACAGTGACAAATCTTTGAATGATCGGATACAAAAGCAGAATAAAATAATTTAAAAGTTGATAATATAGTATTTAGTTCAGGAATAAAGTCCACACAAAAGCAGCCTATCAGTGAGTATTTTCAACACTGCATTTGGTTTTGGGAAATGAGGAAGAAGGTACAGAAGGTATCTCTCCAGCAACCTTTTAAGCTGCTACCTCCCACAAGCCATTTGCACAGGAATGTCTGGAAGAGAAAGCAGATTCAGTTATAACATCCTGACTTTGGAAAACTTTCAGTTCCCATTTGCAGCTCCAAAATAGTCTACTTAGAAAAGATAGCAAGCATCCCTAACACTGCACTTCAATCAGAGGCTGGCCCGCCTACGGCAGTGAAACACAGACCAGAAAACATGAAACACCAATGCCATGTTATTTTTAACACTGCACAAAACGAACAAAAATTAATAAATAGAGCATTTGTTTCTAACAAAATGCCATATGGCTTAACAAAAAAAGGAATCCTCCTCATGCTAACCAATTTGCTTAGCCTGCCAAAAACTATTAAAAGGAAAAGAAGAAAAAGAAAACACACAGATCAGATATCCAAAGCGTCTGAAGTTTGAAAACATGGAAACTAAGTGTGCATACCCTAAGACAGGTCCTTCTGTGTGAACAAGCAAAGATCTTGTTTTAAATATTGCACAGCCAGCTGGGAATCCAAGCATGAAACTCTTCACCAGTCCTACGTGCCCTGCTTAGTGTGGGTGCCTTACCTCACTTCTCAACAATTCCTCTGAGGCTGGAGCAGCACTGACCATCTCCAGAGAAAGACATTTGTCCAGCCCCACAACACAAGCAGGAGTTAAGAGGAGCTTCCAGCAAGAGAGATCCACCTCTGTAACCAAGCTGAAGCAGTTGAGTCAAAGCCATATCCAGAAGCAATTGATATCACAGTCAGCTGCAATCTAAGAGCAAATTATCTAAAAGTTTCTGTGATTTTCAGGGACTGTACTCATCAATGAGAAAAGATGAAATGCAGGATTTCACTCTGAAACACCATCAGGCAAACAATCCCAAAAAGGTGCATCTAAGCAAAAGTTTCACAAAAAAAAAACCCAGGGTAAATGGGCATTTGTCAATTTTTTTTTTTTATTAGTATCTATTTTCTAACCACTCAAGTATGGCAGTGTCAGGCATTTTGATCCCATGCAGCATATCCACTCAAAATCCAGTATTTGTTAGAACATGTCTGTGAAAGGGTAGTCAAAAGGAAACCACAGGACATGCCACACAGGGCTGGTAGATAGTCCAAGATCACTAATATGGCCTCCAACTATGCCAAGCAGCTATGCCTCAAGTTCAGTCTGTAGGGGTCCAGAAACTGGTAACCCTTAACAGCTACAAAGTACTTCTAGTACTCTACAACTTGCACTGCAGAAAGAAGGGCAGCAGGTCTTAAACAGCACAAAAACCTCCAAGTTCTATGAAGCAGGTGTGAAAATAAATCTCTTCTGTGGATCAGAGGAGAGATTTGAGCCACAATTCACACCAGTGCCCTTTCTGCAGGAGACACAGATGGATGCCAGCTAGACTGCAAAGCTCAGGTCTGCTTAGACATGTGGTATGAACACAGATTAGACAGGCTCTGTTTCTGCTGCTGGTGAACTGGGAAGCTTGAGACCTGCTGCCATGGCAGGGACTTTCTCTGGTGCCAAGGCAGAAAATCACATCCTGCACCTCTTGCAATAACCACAGTCAGCTGCCAGCACACATAGTAGTGTCAGTGTAATGAGAATGGTGCAGAGCACACCTAAGTTACACCATTCTTCAAGATCTCACTCGTGAAGGTGTTCTCGAGGACCTGTCCCTGCTTCCCTGTCTCTCACCTCCTACTCACAGCACTGCAATTGATGGAGCTGTAGGAACAGCTGCTGGCTCATGCTGCTCTAGATGCTCTCCTGCTGCCCATCTTCTCTCCAGCTACTTGACACAGCCCACCCTGGGGCCCCACATCATGCACTGAAAGGTGGGTGATAAAAGGACTTGCTGCCATACAGGGCACAGGGACACAAATCCCAGGAAGCAGCACTCCTTCCCAAGGCTCGTTTCCCTGCAGGGTGAGTTGGCCAGCCACTTCCCAGCAGTTGCAGCCTGCCCACTGCCACATCACTGCTATGTCCTGCAAGGCCAATGCCAAGAAGTATCAACATAATGTCCCTGTGCAACACCATTCAGTGCATTTCCTGGTCTAGTTCTAAATAACTTGGGACAAATTCAATTTGAAAGGTAATCAAAAGACACAAGGGAACAGAGGTTTGCTTCAGTACAGCTGTGTATCCCAAGGCTCAAAGTAATGCTTTTAAATCTTCCTTTCTTCCTGACCTAGACAACCAAGAGATCATCAGACTCTTCATTCAAGTTGAGGTAATCTGCATACATTTTCCCTTCATCTTCATATGGTAACAATTACATAGCTTGAGCACACTTCTAGTTTCTACTTCAAGAACTGCAATTGCATCTTTGGTCAACATACACAAAGTAACAGTTCCAGCTCCAGTGCTTTCCTTTTTCTAGGTGATTGGAGTTCACTTGTCTTCAAAGCCAGCATCCACAAGGACAAAATCTAATGATGTTGCAGTCATTACTTTTCATGAATAATCACATCCTTCAGTTAGTAAAAATGCTTCTCACATTCTAGGAAAACACTGGGGAAATTAAAACCCCAAACACACTAGAAGGTAAAATAAGAGTGATCACTTAGGGACAAAGTCCAGATTACTGTCTGGAAAGGAATTACAGATATTTGCAAGAAAAAAGCTTGCATTCTCCTCCAAAGCATCTTAGCACCGTAAGGAAAAACTGGCAGACCTGGCAGTGTTCGGTTAATGGGTGGACTCAGCAATTTTAGAAGTTTCTTTCAACCTTATTGATTCTATGAAATAACCCCTTGCAAACTCTATATGAAGGTATGTCACCACCTAATTCTTCAACTGAAATTCCAGGTTTCTCCATTTCTTTCCACATGCTCAAGTGCTCACAGAGGTGCAGCAGTGAAGTTACTGGTGACAGTGACACACCATACACCTCTGTGCTGCTTCTTAAAGCAAAGCCAAGTGAGAAGGCTGTGTTTGTCAGCAGGTGCCACCACAAACCAACCCCTTCTAAGCCACTTTCCACATAGGCACTGACCCAGAGTGGCTGCAGGGCTTTGAAGCCCTACTGTAGGCAGAATTGAACGCTGCAGGGAGGACATAAAAGCATCATGATCACATCCCAGTAGCATGAAACAAATCTTAAAATTTCAGCCCCAATGGGGTTTTTGCAGTTCAACAAGGATAGACATCCCCTAGTCTATCTTCATTCCTAAACTCTTGCCATTTGCTGCCTTGTACACTATGAATACTGTCTTGGGAAATTCTCTAATACAAGACTTAGTATCTGACAGGACAAGACTTCCACAACTACCCTGAAAGCTTGCCTGACAATGCCAGGACACCTGGCTAGGCATGTAATTCCCTGACGTGATATAGACATGTATCATTCTTAGCCATCCTCCCCAGAACAAATTAAAACCCTACCTTTTGGCCTTCTTGAAACAGGTTTTTCTGATAGCAAGATTTTTTTTCTTTCTACATTCCACTCAAGAATACTATGAGCACTTCCTCCCCATCTCAGTTTTTGGGCTCATCATTCAGTATGTCATTCTCTGCACTTCCCACTCTTCTTCTGTTTGCTTGTCCCTCTGTGTCTGAGGAGTAGGGGACCAAATAAACCATTACAGGTCAAAGCTGAAACAGAAAATCTCTGCAGTCAACCCACTGGAATCTGCCCGACACCCATTCTCTACCCAGTTCTTCATCATAGTCTTTCTGGACCACCCTGCAAAGTTAATTCCTGTGCGAAGGTTCTTTGATCTCTTTTTTCTGCTGTTCTGGCTCATCTGTTAACTACTTAAATTACTCACCTCTCTGCTGACTTTACCGATCTTCAACACAGTCAATATTACCATTATGGCTGTTTACATTCTTAAATCTCAACCTATATGTCTTCAAACTCAAATCTCTGTTTACTTCCATTCTGTATTTCTAATCCCACTCAGTCCTACTGCACTGAGGGAGACACCTCTGCAACCACTTACATGCAGTTAACTTAACCCACTTACACAATTGCTGTGGTGAATTCTAACAAAACAATACAGGTGCTGGAATGTCAAGAACTGAGGCACTTCTGTTCCTGAATTTGTTAGGTAACAGAGGAAGACAACATTTTTAGAAAACTTTCATCTCTCAGGTATCTTCATGACAGGCTCCATTCCCATTTTTGTGCCTTGACCTGACCTTATTTATGCAAAATACCTTGCATGACACTTCCTTGCTAGAGGAAGATGGAGCACCTAAACTTCAAGGAATGGTTTTGTAACAGTAGTACAATAAATTTTCTCTTGTAATTCAAATTCTCAGGGCACAGAGAAAGGCACCTACCGAGACAGCACTCATTAAACATGCCAGCAGAGCTTTATTCCTATTACTATACAGAGGCCTTGAACTATTTGTAAAAGATGAATGCATTTGGTTTGAAGTCATTTGCTTTGATTTTACTTTTTGAACAGAGGGGATGAAGTGCCAGGGGAAGAGAAATGAGAAGAGTTCAATATGTGCAAGAACTTTAGCAGCCCACACTGTGCTACAACCTTAGAGATGCTTAAGATAAGTGGATACTGCTGCTCACACTGTCAGAAGTGCTGGGAGGCTGAGGGAAGGAAGGTCTCCCTCCTGGATTTTTCCACATGTCTCTTCCTTCAGTTCCTGAAAATCTCAGATGTGTTGAGTGTACAGGGCAAAAAGAATTGTGTTTGGAACACATACTGTGCTGCTGCAGGTCTAGAGAGAACAGCTCTGGGGAGACACAGCAGGCGAGCACAGAGGTGACTGCAGTGCTGACCCAGCACAGCAACCCACAGGCCACAGACCTGCAGAGAATCAAGCAGAAAGTGCAGGCCCTTGAACCTGAGGCATCAATCACAGGTCTGCCCCAAGTGAAAAGAGAGTTTGGAGAAGAGGAGAGAATCCACTTAACTCCTAGGATCAGAACAAAATAGTTTCAGCCCACCTGTTCACATGCTGACAGGACTCTGCCCTCATCCTGAGTGCACTGAGACCAAGCCTGTTTATTTTCCTGATGTAGTAATACTTTCAAGGGAGAAGAAATTAGAAATCTTCTGAGAACTACAGACTACTTTCTTTAATCTCTTAGCCTTAAAACAGGCAGATTTGGGAAGGGAATCTGATGTTCCTGTTTTGCCCATTGGAACTACAAATGAGAAGGTTAAGAGAGAAGACAAGCTATTTGTAGTAAGCCTTACAAAAACCTTGTCCATCCATTCATGAAAACTGTTCACTGACTATTATGCCAACCTGCATGTGTTTGCAAAGTCCAGAAATTAAAAACCTTGGAATATTTTACATAAAAGCCACGATAAAGGACAATAGCCACCAGCTGATCAGTGCCAGGAGCAGAAGAGGAAATGTCAGCAAAGCAACACAATCCAACAAGTAAAACTTGCCCAGAAAACTACGAATGCTGGCTGGAGCTACAGAGGCAATGACAACAATTGTAGGTCCATAAAGAAAACCAAGAATCTGAGTAAAGAAGACCATTTAGGAAGACAAAAGAATACAATCACAGAACTACGGTAAATTATATGTATAGTTTAAAATAGGCAATTTGTAAGCACAGTGACAGTTCTGATTAACTTAGTGCAATAGGAAAGGCAGCAAAAATAAGGAATGAGCTATACAACCCTAAATACAAACCACTTTTAAGTAGAGCTAATAATTTTACATTTACCTGATGTAGTTCTGGCTCATGCTTAAGACCTTGATTTCTGTATTTGCTAGGGCCCCGTATTTAACTTTTAGGTCCTAACTAGTCCCTCAAGAACTACTTCCTCTTTCATAACTTAGTCCCTATGACTGTCTGCACAATGCTTCATGCAACAAAAACCTGCTTCTTAGTTGGGTCAGATGATTTGAATCCACAAAACTTTCTTGGGGGTTCTTTGTTTCTTTGAACTAAATGGCCTTCACCTCCCATACCCCTCTTCCACGTTCTCTGCTTTGTCTGTTTAATATATATAAAGCAGCTGCTATTTTAAGAATAACAGAAGACACTGCTTAACCAGCACCTGGAGGGTACAATGCCAAAGCCTGTGGGAAACAGTTCTCTCTCTATTTGGCATCTTTCTTGGTGTTAGTTCTGGACTGGGCACAATTTACTCCTAACTCAGGTCTCTGCTGTACTGGTCAGTGTCTGCTTTGTGTATGTGGCATACTCAGGAAAGGAAATCTTTCACATAGGCATCCACTATCCCTACTCCTATTTCTTTGATTTTGCTCTCATCCATGCAGTATCTGACAGGGAGAAAAAGGAGCTGAAGAGAAAAAAAACCACAACATTCAATATAGCCATTGCCTGCATCACTCTCTTTTAACTTCCCTCCTTTTTAGCACTTTTTAAGTTCTTTTCCATTTAATTTCTCTCACTCCTTTACTGAGCCTGCCCAAAAAAGCACAGATATGTAACAAAGTTGCCCTAACAGATGTGAATTCCCTTTTAAATGGAACTAAACTTATGCTGAAGAAGCTAATACACAGTTGGTGGCTGAGCAGAAACATCCACAAGTCTCTACTTCCCTCTAGCATAGGGTTTTGTTTTCTTTTAAATAGCATAAAGGAAGTAATTCAAAAGTTACTCCAAAGGAAGTAACTTACTGAAGCTGTTTTACTTATTCACAAATAAAAAATTCTCTTAGACTAAAAAATCCCAAGAAACCACAGGAGTAACATTTTTAGAGCACTTGCCCAATCTCCTTAAATCTAAAATCTCACTAAGGGAGGTGGCCAGACATTGGTTAGCAAGTCCTGAATAAAGCCTTCAGTTGCTCCATCACAGCAACTGGTTAATACAATACAGGCAGAAAAAATATAGCAGCTTTCATTACTTCACAGCTTTTGAATAAACCCAGGATTTGTCTCTGGGACAAACACTGGTCTCAGAATTCAAAAGCTTCTCCTGAAAAATGATATAAAGAGCTGCATGTCTCATAAAGGAAAAAGCTATAGAGCAGTATTCAATAAAAGCAACCAACAATAAAATTTATCTTTCTAAGAAATACTGTCTTCTTTTTAATATTATCTATAGAGGCAAAAAGTAAATAATGCATAATGTATTAAATAATGTATTAAATACATATACATATTAGAATAATTTAATAGAATTTATTTCTTTCATACATCTTTATACCACACTCATTTCACTGAATACATTTCAGACAAACACTTGCTCATAACTAGCTCACAGCTGCAGCACACCTTATAAAACATTTCTGAATGAAAAAGCTTTTTATAATTTGCAGCTTTTGACTCCAGCAGCTTCTGAGACAATAAACGCCAATTATTTCTCCATCAGTGATTTGCACTTTTTAAAACAGGATAATCACTGTGACTGACCCAGCACTGCCACAGGAGGGACTAAATTAATATTTTTCTTTCATACCACAATAACCCAACTGAATGAAATCCTGAGATTATCCTCATTCAGCCTTTTCAGACTGGATTTCCCAAGACAGTCTCCTATCAATACATAAGCAGAGTCACTGATTGTGTTGGCTGTCTCCAAGCAGTGAAATTCTGTGCCCCCGACCCGATGTCAGCCAAACACAACAGTAAAAGCTGTGCAGAAAGGAGGTTCCTTCCAAGCAGACTGAAAGCTGGCCATGAGCAAGAAGACAGACCCGGGAAATTGCTTGCAGAGGGACGACACAGGTTTTCCCTGGTTGTGTCCTTCTGACCCTGCAGCTGCACGTGCAGCCCTGAGCCTGGCACAGCAAGGGCCATCCCATGCCCAGGGTGCAGCCAGGGAAGAGACAACACTGCATATCAGGACACCAACTACTGCTGCAAAAATACCTTGCTTTATTGAACCCACACGTTTCCAAGCTAACAACTGATGGGCACATTTGGGTATCCAATGGACTGTGGCTTCTGAGATTTCAAGATATATTGCCCAGCTCTGTCCTACTGCCAGACCTCCTTCTTGGACCTGGGAAGATTGTGCCATGCAGCAGCTCTGACTAAAAGAAACTGCTTCTCCATGGGGTTTGAGGAGCAGCTGGCAGTAAAAAAGGGTTACTGCCAGGTGATTTTGAGAAGCCTTTGCAAAAAACTTTTGATGAAGGGCATTTACTTTTTTCTGGAGCAGGGCAGCAGACAGGAATGCAATACTGTCCTGGAGCAAATCAACCTTCATGCAGTCCCAAGGTTAACACGGTCCTTGGGTAGGACCATACACCTACCACTTGGCTACAGACTGTACAGATGAACACCCTTGTCCTGGTTTAGGGCAAATTTGGGAGAAAACCTCCGAAGGGGTTTCCTCTAGAGAGCAAATTCAAGTGGCCCCTCCCCCATCGGGCTTGGGAAAAGCTTTCCTTGGAGAAAAGTGGAAAAAACCTGTTTATTTAACAGGCAAAGCATTCATCAGCACAAAAAAATTGAACAATATTAAACTGTAGAACCTCTTGCTGCTCTAAAGGAGGTGACAAACTCAGAAAGTCCCCTCCCTGGGTTGCAGCTCGCAGTCTCTTATCAGTCCCTCCAGCACTGGAAATGCCACGGCCTAGGCCCAGCCTGGTGGGCCACAGGTGCGAGCTGCTGGTGCTCCTCTGGGTGTTCAGTCCAGAGCAGGTTTAAACAGAAACCAAAGGAAATGACAAACCATAGTCCAGGGAACTTCACTGCCTCAGCTAGCTAAAACTAACTAAAAGCAAAGGAGAGCTCTGTCCCGCTGTCTGTCCATGCTGCAGGCAACACAGTCCAGCACCAGGATGCAGGGGAGCAAGTGCAGTTTCTGATAAACTCTGTGCTTCTTCTCTCCCTCACTTCCAGTCTTAAAGGTGCAAAACTTATTTCTAAACAGACAAATGGGGATACAAGCATCATGAAGTCACCCCAGGACAACCCTCCATCCTCCTCCTTTGGTAGAGGGAGGTTAGATGGGATTATGAGGAGAGCATAATAACAGCAGTGCCTCCCCTCAGAGGCTCTCCCCACACCTGCACAAAAGCACACAGTGCCCCCCTACAGCAACTCCACAAAAGCTGCTGTCCACACAAGGATGTGATTCTCCCAATGCACTGACCTCTGTGTGCAGCAGTGCTGCTGCCAGATCCAGAGCCAACCTTCCTACCCTTTCCACTGCCTCCTGTTGAACACCACCATTTCTCATGAATGCAGTTTATTAGAAAGAGAAAGTGACTGAGAGGCAACTACCCTAGAAGGAGTGGGGACTCAATGATAAATGACAGAGTAAGTTCCTGTCTGTATGTTTCTTGTCCCAAAACAAAAGCAGTTAATAAAACAAGGAGCATCAGATCCCAAATGTAGTATTCAGCAGCTCTGACTCCTAACAGGCGGTAGAGGAGAGGTGTTCTGGATGTCAAATCTTGAAATATTTTACCACATAATATAAAGCAAATTTACAAGTGATGAACCATCTTTTAAAGTCATAGTGCCTTTTTTTCTCAATTACTCTAAAGCTCTTCAACTTTGAGACAGCTTTTGTCCTTTTTCTAACATAATCGCTTATAATTCTAAGCCACCCCAATAATTAATCAAATTACTCTTTTACTAGGTCACCTGACAGAACTAGTTTAGTTCTTGAAAAGAATGGAGATTAAGTGAATATTTCTTTGATAGGTAGTAACACAATTCATTACAAAGCACTTCTGTCAAGTTTAGTACCATAATTTATATAACTACTACTGTACTATTTCGGTTTGCAACCATTCGAAAGTACTTAAATACTTAAACAGAGCTCCAAGTTTCCATAAAGTACTCATTCCAAAAGTAACCAGGTGAATTGTCAAAGAGAACATGATGAAAATTTCTGTTGCTTTGACTAGTTGTTTACTTAATCATAGGAAAATTTCCACCCATCAACCATCAGCCCACAAGGACATATTACACTATCTTCACTCCACAAAAGCTGTTACTCAGCATGCATCTCCTTTCTATTTTTATTGTTTCCATTTCTTTCCAACTTCACCTTTGGTCTCTGCTCTGTCAGAAGAGAGGAGGAAGCTACAGGACCTAGTAGTAATAATCCTACAAAAAGAAGGAAAATGAGAGAGGAAGGGGAAAATGAAAACTTAAAAATAAGATGTGAGGAGCTCTATCCAGCAGAACAGAGATATCAAAGAACCAGCAGACTCATTCTCAGGAGCACTACAAAGCACATAACTGTGATTCCTTCACTCCAGTCATGCTCTATTACAATAAACATAACTCCCTAAGCTGCAGATGCCCTCTGGACATTTACCTCAGACACAGAGGATATTTTCAGTAGGGGATTTTTTAGGCAGTAGCAAATGGAAATACAGGGTTGAGATGATAGGATCCTTTCCACAAGAGACTCCTAAAGGATATCCTGGCTGCCACTGCAGCCAGCTCTCCCATTTGGCTCTCTCATGGCCCCTGGTCTCCAATTTTGTTTATCAGGAAATGACTGCTACGTCAAGTATGAAACGTCCCCAACTTCTCACTTAAACAGATGTTACTGGGGCAGGAAGGGTTGTGGGTAGTGTGGCCTTTTTTCAGAAACAAGAGTATCAGAGGAGTCCAGCAGGATACTCCGATCAGTTGGGGCCACATACTAAGACCTTATTCTCCATTTCTTTTTCAAAAGTTAACCTTTATGAAAAGACTTGTTTGCAAAATAGAACTAATGGATCAGCTGCTCTGTCCCAGTTCAGAGACAGATGCATGTTACAGCTTTTCTAAGCCAAGCCATGAGAACCTGTGAACAACCACTTCTCTGGTAGTAGTGAAGGCTGTGATCTTTATCAGGGACACAGACTGCACTCCTGCACTGGGTGACAGAATTACTGTGGTTTAAGAAATTACCACCTCCAACCAGGATGTGATGATTGACCAGCAGGTCACTATATAGAACAGCTTAATATTCATTGCTCTTCCCATTAAGCTTAAAGTCACAGAGACACTAGAAACTCATTTCTTTTTCTTTGCCACTGAGGCTTGCTAAAAGCATGGCTGGCAGCCAGCCATTTTGGCCTGGATCCCCAATGCAATTGCTTCCGACAGTGTAACCAACCACACACATGGTTATTTCTGCCCTGAGCTGTAAATAACTGCACAGAGCAGTGGGAATCAGCTAACCTGGGCATCAGCCAGCCCTCACCTGGTAAATACCCATGCAAGTAGGCTGGCTGCACTGTTACATGCTCCCTTCAGTATTCCTGTGACTGGGGTCTCTTCTTGATATGCTCTTAGAGAAGTGGGCACAGGAAGGGAAGTTCAGAGGAAGTATTTCCAACAGTTCCTTCAACAGAAGGCAATACACTGGGAGAAATCACTCACTCTCACAGGAGGAACAGCCCAGTAATGCTTAGAGAACATGCAGTCAATTTAGGATTGCATGGTACTACAAAGTGTGTGTGGTACCTATAACATATGTAAAACCACAATTTAACTTGATAAAAAGAAAGAGCACCAACATATGCACGAATATCCTCCCACTGCAGTACAACAGCAGAAAGTTGTGCATTACTTCATCAGTGCCCAGACCCATCAATGTCCAATGCCACACAAAGTATTTCTTCAAGAGTGGAACCAGAGGGAGGAATGCATTCTGGAACTGTGGGCACAAGTGATAAGCGGCGTGGCTATGCTTGACCTGGTTCTGTTCCGTGACAAGGAAACGCGAGCTTTTATGCTATTTTCTCTGGACTAAACACAGCACTCTTTCGTGAAGTAGTCTTAGATGAGAATTCTGCAATTCTGTGCTTAGCAGTTTACAAAGAACAAAGGTTTTTTAAATCCTTTTGCTAATAGCACATACAAGAAATAGCAAAACTGAAACTCACATCCCCAGGAAGGAGTTAAGGAAAAGCAAAACACAACCAGTGGCCATCATTAATACGGCATTATGATTCACAGATGAAAAATAGATAAGGGGAAAAAAAAAGTCAAACCAGAGCATAAAAACTGTTTAGCAGATAAGTTGCTTTCTGGATATCACAGGTACAGAATTTTCCAAGACAGTGAGTGTAGGAAAAATACCCCAATATTTTGGAAGCAAATCCTGACTCATTCCATACAAAACGGGCTCCCAATCAGAAAATGCCTGAAGTATCAAAGCAAATTTCTGAACATTTCAACATTTCAAGTTAGAAAATATCTCAGAGTAGCTAGTATAAGCATGCTCAAGCCAAACAAGTAAAGCAAACAATGTGAACAGAGGACAGAATTGCTATCCTTTGGGGGTGGCATGGTTAATTGTCTTCACCAAAGTAAAAATTACCCCAGCAAATTTTAAAAGGAATGCAGAGAAGTCATAATGAAACACTGGAAGAGATGACAGTCACAAATGATCACTGTGAACTGTGATCTGAATAATGCATTTCTGTGAACTGAATTTGCTGCTGTATTGTTTCTACAGACCAGTGCACTGATGCACCACAGTGAACGTTTCCTCTCTCAAAAAGCTTCACAAGTTGCCTTTGTAATCTTAGTATTACCATGTGAGTTATCCAATAAACAGTGTGAAAAAATAATCAGACTTAATGACTCAAGAGTGGGCACAAGATTAAAATTTTCTGTCCCACATTTTTACAGTCATGACTGTAAAAGTCACATTGGCACTTTCGCAAATGTCAGTTTCAAGCTCTGACACAAAAATAAGTACTGATGCCATTTGCTACAAATGTAGTAATGGATTATGAAGAAGTGATGAGCAGATATGTGAGGAAGAGCTAATTCTATGAGTTACACTGATAGTTATAGGGCTCAAAATATTTTCATCCTCTTTATTACTTTTGATATGCAAGATCTCTTTAGACCATTTCTAATTACCGGTGTAGCACAGCTTGAGTAGAACTGCAACACGTTGCTAATGGCAACAGCAGGGTTTCACATGTTTATTTCACTAGAATATGTTTCACCTTGGAACTCTCCAGCTGGACTTGGATAATGGGCAGACTTCAGAGGTGTCATAGGACTCCCACTGCCTTCAGCAGTGCTTCACCAGCTCCTACTGACAGAAAAGTCTACTCCGATTGCCGCTGTGTTTTCAAGTAAAAATTGTAGAGATGACATTGCCCTTCCTGGAAAAGCCATTCCCACACTGCAGAGACAACCCCCACGAAGGCACACAAACGTGTTTGATGTAGGACAGGCACTGTACCTCATTCCTTCTGTCGATCTGTTCTGGTAGTTGCGGTACAGCTGGGGGACACCCAGCATGGCCTCAGTGAACACTGCAAGGAAGCCCAGCGTTTCCACAAAGAGGGAGGAGTCCAGCCACAGGTAAGTGATGTAACCAGTCACACCAGTGAACGTGAGGACACATTGCACGTAGTCTGTAAATTTGCTCCAATGCCAAAAATAGTTCAAGTCAAAATCTGCAACAGAACAGGAATGCAAGAAGAATTAAATATGTTTTCCCAACCAACTCAAAGTTAATCAGGGTGTAATTGAGAACTGGGAAGCATGAGGGAGCCACAGTCCTTGGCGGAAGGGGTTAGTAGAAAATGAGGGATAGGATTAAAAAAATTAAAACAAAACAACCAAACAAACACACTTGCAATCAACCCCACCCCACCTCCCCCCCACAAAAAAATCCCACAAAATGAAGAAAAATAAAAAATAATAGTCCTGATTTCAAAATAATTTTTTGGGGGATGGTCAATAAAGAAACAAGAAAACAAAGGCTTGCAAGCCAACAAAGTATTTAAAAAGATAACTTTTTAAAAGTAAGCATTTCAAAAATACCTTCCTATCAAACATGAAGGACTCTGGATACTGCTCTAGTGGAGCTGGCATAGGCAATGTTCCACAAAAACCTTCCAGTACTAATAACAGGCCCCAAGCACTGCAGTGCAAGCATTCTTTCTCTTATGTCATTATCTCTGCCTTCCAATTGCCTCAATCCAAGCTGCTTAGAAGGTCACCTGAAGTCCACAGCTTGGTTCCCTGGTGCAGTGCAGCTGCCTGTGGGGAAGGGCAAGATGCCAGGGCACCTGCTACAGTTTTACTGAGACAGGTACAAGACTGAGGCAAGATTTTCCCTGGAAAAAAGACTCTCACAGACATCACCACTTTCACTTCTAGGACAAAACTTTGCTCTTGCCTTTGCCAGCACCAAGGAGTGCAGGTGTAGCACCCATTTCTGCATCCATCACAATGAAATGCTCAGCCACAGAACGCAATATCCCCTGTTGAGGGAAGGAGAGAACGAACAAACCAACCATGGCATTTGCTTGGTACATTAACAGTATATCATTGGGAAATACCTAGCTGTCTTATTGATGAATAATAAAATACACAACCCCATAGCAATTGATTGTATAGCAATGTAACAACTTCATTTTTAACAAAAATGCTACAATAACTGTTTGTTAGCAGCTGCTGTCCCTGCCTTCCTTTCATAGAAGCCTACTCACCTACTTCAGACCAATTGGACTCTCTGAACTACCAAGGTGAGGAACTACTGTTCTAACAGGGACATTACAACCAGCCCGAAGCCGTGCAACACACAGCACATCACTAGAAGATCTCCATGGCTGTCACTTCAGAAGTAGTTGAAAAAGCCACAGAAATAGTGCCACTGCTAACTCAAGCAAGGAAGACATCGACCTCCACTGACTAACACTAACAGAAAATTCAGTGAGATGGGAATATAGGCACTTAGCTGCCTCAGGATACATACACACACCAAGTAATAGTTTTGTATTCTGCATCTCTTCATACCTTCGTATCAGTATCAGTTTGGCCCTCAGAGACACTTTATTAGCTATTCTCTTTTTAGTACTTGGCAAACCCTCACCTCAGGACATCTCCTGAGTGCACCCAGCTGAATAATTTTATTTTGCCACCAAAGAGGAAGCCACAACTGGCCAGGAGCCATACCCAACCTGCATATTATCAGCCATTATCCAGGATTGAATAAAATGACCTGGGGCAAAACCACTGTCAATGTAAATGTTGACTTTCAGTATTTTAGGGTAGTGGCTCCTCAGCCTCAGAATTCAGAGACACAAGACTAAATAAAAGACCCAGTGCTGGCACAGCCCAAACCATGTGAGCCTTGTGCATTTCTGGAGCTTTGTGAACGCTTTCGTTTTTGGAGATGAAGGGCCCATGGCCCTTCATTCATTAAACCTTCCTACCAACTGTCACATCTGCTCTGCATATACTGTGTTTTTCCTCCTGCGTTCTCCACATGCTCAAAGATTCTTTTCAAAATACTCATCCCTGGACACCAAATCCTCATTTCTCCAGTTCATTTTCATAACAGAAACCAAAGAATAAAACTACATTGAAGGAACAGAAGTTTAGGAAATTCATGAAACCAAAGAAGCCAACATTCCCACAGCTATCATGAAGCAAGCTACAAAATCCATAGATCCATGCAAACATTTGAGCATAGATGAGAAAAACACTGTGTGAAACAGGATTTCAACTGAAGCAGGAGAAATAATTACTAGTACAGAGACCCTATTTTGCTCAAAACTATCATATGCTAGATAATCTCCATTTCACTGCAGTAGTTTATAAGTTCTGGTCTCTGCTATAAATTTTGCTTGGTAATATAGTTAAGAAAGAAAGGAAGAAGGGAAGAGAAGACAAAAGAGATAAGAGCAATCATAACCTTGGTAATAGTTTCACAGAAAAACATCTGAGTTATTGTAAAAACAACCCAATATATAATCACTAATTGCTCTACTTAACAGATGTATTCTCCAGATGCAGAAGACTATTTTAGGACACTAAACCTCACCACACTGCATTCAAAGAAAAAAAAAAAAAAAAAAAAAAAAACTAGAGAATGAAACACTGAAACACCTGACTTTCCATAACAGTTGTAAGTTCTTTAGCCCTTATTTAAACTGCTAAAATGTTTTGCCACATGATTTCTTATTTTTAACCAAGACTAAAGTTTACTTTCTTTGAAAAATGGTTTAAAAAATTCAGAGGGAAAAAATCACACACCCATCACTTCAAGGTCTGGAAAGAAACTGTGACTGATTTTTCTAAGTGGCTCCCTTCTCAAGGGTGTACAAACACATTAGTTTGCAATGGGAGAGATATTTTTTTAAAGAAAAAAAAGTTGATTCTGCTGAATACAGTGACAAATGTGTGCAAAAGAAAAATCTTAAATGCTTTTTTAAAAAGTAGTTTTAAAAACAGAATAAAATTCACGTGTGTGCAAACCAGTCCTATTCCAAGAAGATAGGCAGAGAACAGCAATCCCTGTCCCAGACCATGTCATCTGATATGTATAACTGAACAAATTTATACATATGATTGCAAGCATTATTCATGTTTGAAGAAAAGTATGAATAATAAATATCATATTGGGATCTTTGCTCCCCCCATCATCTCTTTTCCTTAGAATGACAAAACAAGAAATCCCCTGTACCATCATTTATTTCTAGCAAACATCTTTAAACTGTCTAAGTTAAATGTGGATGCATATCTTTGTGCTCTCTGAAATGGGAAGGCACTGCCTGCACAGCTCACTGCATTCTGCCCAGTGAGAAATCCCTGACATGGGCTTGTAAGTACACTCAGCTGATGCAGTTCAAGCAGTAACTTCAGTCACTAACATCCTGTGTGGATCAGAATTAGCATTACTGTGGTGAAAGGTACTGCATTTTATTACCCATGGCTGAGCTCTTTAAACCACCTAGTGTATTGCATTTTAAGCACATTAATCCATTGATAGTTGAGAGATTTATGTTGGAAAATCCTATTAATGCTGGGGGAAGGAGCAGCTCAGTAGGTTTTTTGTGCACTGACTGGAGAGAACTCTACACTGCTTGAGGGTGAAGAAGATGAGATTAAAAGAACTCCTCTGGGAGGCACTTTGCATGTCAGAGATGAAAAATGCAAAGCAGGCGAGAGACAGCATTGTAAATAACAATGGTTATTACCAGTCGGGCCAAAATGCAAGTAGTAAATTCAAGATTCTGGTGTGGGATAGATGCCAAGTGACACAAAGAAGAGTCCAGAGTATCAACTTTCAAGTGAGGATGACACAGAGGTCCAAACAGTTACATTATTTTTAGTCAAGAAACATTTTATACCAAGACAGATACCATGCAAGTTCCTTTTGGGAAAGTGAAACAAAGACTTTGACATCTTAAAAATTATTTACTGTAGCTCTCAATTTCTCTTACTAGTTGCAACTTATTTTGTGCCTTGACATAATTCTGTACCTACATCCTTGCACTACATTTACTTACACTTGTCCTTAGACATTTGACCCAGCTCCTCCATTTGGTTCCTAGCTTTGAAGTCGAGGAAAAGCTTACCATTTCCCCTGCCTGTCTTTGCAAGGTGGGAGAGTTTGCATTTGAGCCCTCTGTATAGCTTTGACAAGGAAATAAACTCTTTTCTTCTTACGAAGGTTGCTGGTTTTACCCTCTCTCCCACTCCTTACTGAACGCCATTACATCACAGTCACTCACCCAAACTGCCTCCCGTAACTAAACTCTTGACCTCTTGTATGAAAAGCACTGCTCACTAACTCCTAAGAGCATGCTGAGCAGTCTCCCCCCCGAGTGCCCTTCTAAACAGATGACTCAGTAGTTAATCCTCCTACTCCTTGGTACACAGCTAATTCTTATGTTTTGTGAGACTGTGGTGCTGTTCAAAGCATATCCAATTTCCATCATCTGGCTGTCAACCACTGTGCCAGCCCACCTGACCTGTTCCTGCCACACAATCAAAGGAATCCAGCCCAAGCTCTCAGATGTCCAACGCCTCCCTCAACAACACCGCAATCCAAAACCTGGCTTAGATGCTGTGAAAGAGCCTGATAACAGCAATATATCCAACCTGGAACAGTTACGAAATGCAGCCAAGGCTGGGAATTATTTCAGATTATTATCCATGCTCTGTTTCCTGTAAAACGTACGCACTTTGAAGATGCAGAAGCCACAACTTGCAACACTCTGTGCTGCCTGTGGGTCTCAGCCACCGGGCTACAGTACAACACTCTCCCCCTCATTTGTTCTTCTGCTTGTCCCCAGAACTCATGGTCTCTGCTGTAAAAGAGGTTCAGCTCTGAGCTGCAAGCAAATATGCTGCTGCTCCTCATCCCAGCCTGGCTACAACAGCAACTCTTTAGGCAGCTGGAAGATGCAGACTTGTATCCCCAGGCTGACAAAAGAAACTATCTCAGACCTCTCACACTTCCAATGAGTGCTCTAAGCTATACACAGCTCCTGCACTCAGCAGTGGCATCTTAAAAATAAGTTTTGCCACATTCTCTAAAGAGGACTTGCAAGGCACCTGCCACAAGAGGTTGGGCCCAGGCAGTGAATTCTGAAAAGGAGACTTTTACACTTCCAGTTCTTCAGCTGCAGCAAATCCTCAGACATTTGCCTCAGGCATTATCTGTCTCCCTGGCAATCCTGATTTCAGCTATCTCATCTAAAAACAGCAGCAGGATTGCAGAGCAGCATGCTGGCTAGCACTCCTTACCTTGCTTATTCTGAGCAGCTCCCAGACAGAACCTGGGTTTCTCTGATGCTCTGTTCTTAAATTCCTGAGTACCCCACAGGGCACCCAGGAAATAACTGGGGTGATAAGGGCAGTAAGACTACACATGACTGCTACTGCGTGATCCAAAACTTTTTCTCTCTCTCATCATCCACATATCCAGCTAGGCACCCTTTCCTTCCAAAAAGAAGAAGGAAGAAAGGAAGCAGCACTACAGACAGACAGTGAGAACTGATACATTTAGATTTTCTTTCCTCCTTTTTTAAGAACTGACAGAAATGTGCAAATGCTGTCTGAAGCCAGCATTTCCACTCATTGGGACTGAGAAGGGACTTGTTATCTTTCACTCATGGTACAAAAGAGAAGAAAGGAGAGCTTAGTGTGAAAAACTTCTGGCTCTAATCCAAACCACTGTCTTTTTGAAAGGACACTGTCTATAAACAGACAATGCTCTTCATCTCCATTCCTTCAGGTCCAAAACCTAGGAACTTCTCAAACTGAGTTACTTTTAGGTATCTGCTCAGCCCTGTCAGCATCTCTCAAACATTCCCTTCTATCTGGTCTTCACAGTGACCCTGTATCTAAACATTGTCACTGTTTCCTCTCTAGCCAATGCAAGATTGGAGCAAAACATTCCAGAGGGTCTTGAACCTTTTCTGAAAATATCACCCCAGCCTATACTAAACAAATTACTCCCTTCCAATGAAATCCATTTTTGACATCCCTTGGCTCATACAGTGCCTTCTGCTGGCCACATCTAGACTAATGTCAGTTCATTAAAGCCACTTCTCTTAGTATCTGACTCTGCATAAAGGGTCCTCTAGTCAACAGAAAGTAACCAGCAGATTTTCATGTGATAGGGGGAAAATGTCAAATCTCAATCACATAGAAAAAGGCTGAAAGCCTGACCCACACAAACCTTGAAGATTCACACAAAGAACTTTTGTTTTTAAAAGCTTAGTGGAGCTTTCAGTACTTGATGGGGGAGAGAACACCTGAGATTAGAAGTTCAAATGTTATGAAACTTCCTCTACATCAAAATTATCCCTATCTCCCCTCAGTCATCTTCTCTAGTTTGAAGGCAAGTACCTGCCTTAGTTTTCTTAGCCTTATTTTAGGTAGCTTCACAATCTTCTATGCTGGGTCTCTGTTTTGTCACATCAGGTTCATGGTTTTTCTCTCCTATCAGGATTATTACCCACTCTTCTTCCTCTTTCTCAAAAACACTACACATAAGTGGGCTGACATTTTTTCAGCGCTATCCTGCCCATCCAGGGCCTCTCGCTCATATTCCACACTGTCCCCCAGCACACACCTACAAGCATCGGTAACTGCTCTATCTTTCCCCTTTGGGTTCTGCAGGATCCACTCTACCTCTTCACCAAAGGTAATTAGCAATTGCTGTTAAGAAAAACATGTGAGTTACAACTACTTCAAAAAAAATCTGACACAAATGCACTAGTACATATGAAAAAGTCAAACAATACACACTCTATTTCTTAATACCTTGCCTTTCCCATTAATGTGGTATTTCCCTGATTTTACAGCCTTCAGTTTAAGGGAACCTTTGAATACCACTTAGCACAGTAGTCCTCACTAGAGATAATTAGCAATAACACCTATCTTGACTATTTTGTGACCCTTAAAGAGCAGCAATTTAAAAGTTACAATTTATTCTAAAAGTTTTACCACTGCTGCTAACAACACAAATGACAATAGGAATGAAAAGCTAAATCAAAATATCCATACACTGGGCACCTTCTGTGCAGCTGACAGCCTTTGCTGTGCTATCTGCAGTATAATTTGCTTTGTACACAGGTTCAGTTTATGGGAGTCTCACAGTGAAGAAAAAAAAAATTTAGAGAAAAATGCAGCTACATAAACCCACAAAATTAGGTTGACCTTTACCTCATCCTTGAGAATTTCCACTGTCTTACAAAAGGATGCAGAATTTTTACATTAGTTGTGCTGCACTGATACCAGCCCTGTCAACATTTTGTGTGTTTAAACCTAAATATGTCTGCATACATACACGTACATGCCTCTTCCTTACAGCACTGCTGATATATAAGCATAAAAAAGAAAGCAAAATTATAAAAGCAAGCAGGGGAGAAGAAAGAATTTTTGTTCTAATACAGAGGAAGTTTTAGCAAGTATGGTATCTGAAGAAGGTTCCAGCTGTTGGGCTCGGAAATTGCTGGTGAATGCCAGCTGAGCTGGAAAATCCTCATGAAGCAGTACAGCTCAGCTCAGCCATCTCTGAACATCACTGCAGAATGAGTGTAACCAACCTGGGGGCAGCTAGAAGCAAACTCCTACCCCAATCCCTCCAACAAAAAGCGTGCAGAAGAGTACTCCGGACTTCTCTTCCAAAGCAAGAACAGTTCTTGGGTTTCTCCAGACGGAAGATGCTTTTGAGGCAATCTTGCAGCAGGTACACATTCAATCCCCCCCACCACTGTACCTTGTGCAACATACACTAACCAAATTCTTTGCTTTCCAAGTCCAGCTGAGAGAAAGCACTGGGTCTCTACTCCTGGTGTGCTAGCAGGCCAGTAAGATTAGGAGAAGAATAAAAGACAACAACCACCACCACACACATGCCAATATTGCTACTTAACTTAAGGCTATGTATATCAAAATCAAGGTACTTACAGCACTATATTCCCCCTGTAAAGACTTGCTTCCTCAGTAGCATCACTACTGCAACTCCCTACTGTGTTACTTGCCTGTTCAGTATAGAAGTCTCTCCTTTCTATTCCAATGTACTGACTGTTCTTCCTAGTCACTGCATTCATGAGATAGTCTCAACAGCAGGCAAAAGTGGCAATTATGACCAATGAAGAAAAACAGCCTAATAACTAGGCAGATCATGGGGCTTGGAAAGCCACTGAAATAAGACAGCTGTGGCCCAAAGGATTCAGTGCTAAAGAAATAAGCTCTGTATTTGAAAGGTGGTGTGAAAGCAGCATGAACAGCTCTAGAAGCATGCGACTCAGAAGGAGCATGGACCCCAGGAGGAAATCCTCCTCTAAAGTTGCAGGAGTGGCAGTGAAATGGAAAGCCCAGGGAATGCCACAGCAGAGTTCTGATGACTCTGGCCAGCCACTGCCTTCACTACAAATACTCCCAATCCTGCCCACCTCCTACACCAGGAGCATCAAAAACCCCAGAGCAAGTCAAACTAAAGAAGTGCCCCAACTCTTCACCCTCAAGGCAGAGCTGTGAAGTCAGGTCTCTGCTCCCAACTGTGCCAGGAATGGAGGCAGCAGATAAGAGATAAGCTCACTCTTCTTTGGGCCAGATACGCCTTTCTATGCTAACTATAGAAAGAGACTTCTTTTTCTGACAGCAAGATAAGCAGGGATGATGAGAATGTCACAGCAAGAAGAACATGTAGTACCAAGTTTCTATTTCTACAATAATTTTAACAATATTTTACACTATCATCTGCATAGTTATTGCCTAGCAGGCAATATACAAAGGACTCCAAAAAAGACTAAAATGCAGTAAGTTAAGCATTGCAGTGCAGGCAGCCTTGACTCTAAAATTCTTGTAGTTGGGAGCTCTAAACTCGATATGAAAACAGTTTAATTTATTTTTAATATTACTGAAACTTACTCCTTGCAGCTTAAGTCTCAGAAAATATCAAGACTACTATAATATTAGAAACAATATGCCCTTTCTCATTTAAAGACTGTAATTAAAGAAATGAATAAAAGTTCTTCTAAACATTACAAAACCAAGCTGTGCATTAGACCAGATTCAGTTTGACTCAGATTCCACTGTGCCAGAGATTACAATGCCAGGTTGCATGTATAATGCAGCAAGTTACTCCCAGAAACTCTGGAAGTAACTAACTGCCAGGTAAGACTTTACCACCTTTTGAACTGCAGACCTCTGAGAAAAAAGCTGATAAGTGATCCCTCTTTTTCAGCCTTGCCTGAGCTTGACTTGCCTGAGACCCTACCTCCTCTGTTGTGAAGACACCACAAAAAGAAGGCATTTGTGATTTTTTTCAGACACCGAAGTCAAATGGTTACACATTCATAAATGCATGTGTAAGTATGTTCATGACACAAAGCTAAACACTCTTCATGAGAATACAAACTCATCTCCTCATTTAGGATTTTTGGAGGCAAGTTTAATCCTTGTTTCCTAGGTAACCCACCACCAGCAAAAACAAATTCTAGCCCCCAAACTGGCCCTAGTTATTAGTAATTTAGTATCTAAACAGAAGAATGCCCTGTGCCACTGCCTCGTTTGCTAAAACAATGTGGCCTGCTAAACATCTCTTGGCCATTACCTCAGTAAACCTCCGAATAACCCATTTTAGTATTGATAGTTGAATACTTTAAAGTTATCACAGGCATGGAGGAAATTGTAGAAAGCTTTCACCCCTTTTTTTCACTTGCCTCTCTCCTCTGCCCAGTCCTTGCTACACATATGAAAATGTCAGACAAGTTTTCTTTAATTATCCAAACAGCATTACAAAGATGCTAATATCTCAAAATGATGGCACAGACCACTCCATTTCATAGAGCTTCCTTCCAAATATCTATTATAGTTAATAATAATAATAATAGGGTAGGCTGGTTAAAAAGAATCCCATACTAAAAAAACCCTTGTATTTCTCAGTTTTTATTCTATGTTGGAATAAAAAGAAAGACTTTGGGAAATCTGAGGGAGGATGAAGAGAGAGGCAAACATACAGATGAGATCTGAGAAACCAGTTTAAACTTTTAATGTCTCTGATTTGAATTAAGGACCTTCCATTTAAGTTTTTTCCATGCCCTATGGCAGCAGGTCATGAAGCTATTACCCATCCAGGTCTGGAAGCATCTCCTACATTCTGACCAATTTTGACCAAATTCATTAAAATAATTTATGTATCTGTGTTTGTGAAGACGTGACCATTCACTGGTGACAACCTTTATCCCCAACAATCAATTGACGAATTTCAGGCCAGCAGTAGCAAAAAAATTTCAACTTACAACTTCTCATTTACTACAATGAACATCATTTAAGTGAAAAAGTGGCTATGGAAATTCATCTGCTATTAAAAAAAAAATATATATATATAGGTAGATAAAGTTGGCAGTAATTCCAATCTCCATGTAACTTTCTAGGGAAAAGGGAATAAAAGGATTTCTGGTAGCAGGTTTTCCAGAACTTCCGTGCCTTCAGTGTCCCCTCACAACCACTAAACTAAAGCTCATCCTGGTTACAAGTCTGCACAAATCTAAATTACTGTATACAGGCACCAAACAGCAGGAATTTCCACTGCACTATCAGGAAGAATTTACAGGACAGGAGACCAGTAGAGAGTTTCACTTGAGGAGGGCCTGCAGGCTGCATTACTGATTACAGCACTTGTAACTGGAGGAACCAAGCAAGACAGAGCTTCTCTGAAACACAAATTCCCCTTCAACTTCCCAGCTGTTTAGTCTGACCAGAGATAAATCCTTGTTTTCACAAGAGCAGCGTTTTTTTATATAAGGTGCACTTCCAAACACCTTTTTATGTAAGGTGCATTTTCTGAACACCTTGTGCTTGCAGTTCAATGCTCCGAAGCTAAAAATCCTTCAAGACATAGATCAAAAGGTAGTTGATTTAAGTAAGTGGCTCTGTAATGAAGAGTTAGGTGGTGACATAGGTGTGCATTCACAAATTGTTCCCATTTCCCAGCAGAAGTTTAAGCTCTTCTTATCCCCCTCAATCTCTAACAGTTCAGTTTAGTTCCCTGAAGCATTTCCCACTGAAGCAAAAAAATGTGTGCTTTTTACTTCCTTTTTTTAAGATTTTACACACAGAAGAAAAGAACAAGCCTGCATTTTAAGCAAGATTGGTTCACTTATTTGGTTCAAAACACAATCCCACAAACTGTTCTGTCAGTACAAGTGAGGGGGCAAGAATGAGTGGGGGAAAAAAGAGGATCAAGAATATCTTCAGCATTGCTGCTAAGCATCCTGGCACCAAGCCATTGCTAGAGTCAAAAGACTTTGGCTATTATCCCCTTTTACAAATATTTTTACTTTTTAAAAGGACAACAAAAGACCTTCAAACCAAAATAGGCAGAAGAGAGTGCACTGGAAGTGTTCACCAGAGAGATGACTTTGCCACCACAGGGCACCATCCTTTTATCCCTGGCCAAGTGATTCTGGGATTTGCCCTCCACTGCTATTGTCCCTTTCACATTGTGTAGTCAGGAGTGCCGGGGATGTGGAGAATGATGACAGATGAACCATAAACAATGAGCTGCAAACAACAATCCTATCCACAAAATCCTCATTACATTTCTGAGTTCTGCTGTGAAGAAATAGTGAATTTCTTTCAGGGCTGATCTGTTCTTTAACATCTACTGTACACAAAAATTAAATGAGGTACTTGTGTACAAGACTATTTTAAGCCATTTCCATATTAAGTTTGCTCTTTTCCCTAAGTGCAATTACTACAACTTACTCTCAACAGGGCATGAGGAGAGGCATTAGGGAGTAAATAGCGTCTCTGAAGACACAGTAAAAAATCTAAGGATTTTAAAGACATTTTCTTAAAATAACTGCTCCTGACTTTTACATTCCAAGGGGTGCAAAGACAAGGAAGGACAGCAGTGGAAAACACTGACATAAGCAAGGAGTCACTGCAAGTTTGTGATGGTATAAATAGACAAAAAAAATGGGGGTGACAGGAAGCATAGAATGTCAAGACCAGCAACTGTTTTTTTTCAAAGGCCATACAAACTTGAGGTAAGATGGGGAAAAAATTTACCTCCAAACAACTGAAGTTTGTGACACTTCCAAAGCAACCTACTAAAAAGCCACTTTAAGAAAGGAGAGGATGGCATAATTTTTATTATCATAGAGATAAATGTCAGGTTTTAAAGCTTAGCTATGCACACATGCATACACGAAAAACACAGCAAACTTGCAAGGGCTACTGAAGTGTGTGTGTAACACCAAAGCAGTCTACGTATTTTAGAAACAGCAGCATTGGTCCTGATTTTGATGGGAAAAAAATCTTGACACTCATATCTTACGCAAAGAAACAGAGATGTTCTGAATATTTAAAATGTTCCATCTCCAAAATTCTCTTCAGACCTCGGAGTTGCAATGGGTAATAGTAAAAAGACAGCTTTAAGCAGCTTTTAAAAATAAAAAATGTTTCCATGAAATACTTAGGATCTGTCTTCCTTTCACAGATTTCTACTTCTCCATGGAATTGTTCAGGATGAACAAGACCCTTTTTTGTAAACGTACAATGCAAGTAACAATAAATCTGTCAGAACTGAATTCTGGGATTTGGAATCTTTCCCCCACCCATGGGAGGGGACACAGGATCCTGATGCAGAGATGTAATTCATACTGATCACAGAGCAGAGCAAAGAGAAAGTAGGGCACATAATAAATGCATCTGAAAGGAGACCTTCATAACTTCAGGAATAATGGTGGTATAGTTGCTCCCTCCTATAGTTGCCTCAGTTGTTTCCTTCCCACATGGAGGGAAATATGCTGTTTACTAGTAATCCAAGTGTTAGGAGGGAGGCTGTGTACACCCTGCCCCTCACCATAAATTCACAATTCTCTAAAAAAACCACTTTTTCTGCTGCTGATTTGAGACCATACAGGAAGCAGCTTCTCACAAAGAGCTAAGTTACATCCTTTCCTCCCAACCTCACTCAGTGTTATGTCACCTCCTCCTACAGACAGAGACTGCATACCATTCTCTTAGTTATAACATTCTGAAGCTAAAAACATTTGCTCTGAAGCACAAAACAAAACCAAATTTTGAAATGTGATTATGTAACCTTCTGATGAGGTCTATATCTGCCAGCCTATTAACATCACTTAAATCACTACTAGCTTTAGTGAGTCAAATACTACATCTGGCACTGGAGCCAGAGCTTAGCAGGCTTTATCTGCTTCTGCAAGAACAATGTTTATACTTTTTCAGTTTTGCTTAGTAAAAAATCTTATTTATTCTCACAAGAAACTGATTGGAGCTAACATCTGCTTTGTTCTTGTGTCTTTGAATAGCAACTGAGAGTATAAAAGAATGAGAACAAAAGAGTAAATTAATTTTACTAAAAATCTATCTGAAAATAATATCCACTTCATTTGTTTTTTAAAAAGAGACATTTCCAAAAAATGAACCTTCAGAACAAACACTGCAGTTCATTTACCTTTTTATAATTTAAATTAAGTCATTTTGCACTTCTATTTTAAAGCAATTTTCAAACTAAGGAGCTTGCTATAAGTTACAAGTAAAAGCAATGCAATATTTGACCATTTAATTAATTTTTAAGATGAAAAGAAATGTAATTTAAATAGATCATTACTAAAATATAGTTATTCTATTTACACATATGGCCACATGAACCAAACTTTCTTTAGTAAATACACAAAATAATTTATTTTATTACCATATTTCTTGCTTGGTAATTTAAATTATTATTTGCAAAGTAGCTCCAATACTAACTTTTCTTTGCAGTAAGAGAAAAAAACATACTTTCCTCATCAGCTTTAATGAAGGAGAATGGTTGGAAGTGAAAAGGAGATGGTTTGGGCCTTGAAACAGGAGCAATAGTTGGCGGGACACGACTCTGAAGTGAATTCAGGAATTGCTATGACCTACAAAGTAATCCTTCCACCTTAATTCTGCCTGTTCCTTGACACAATGTCCTGTACAACTCCCCAGCAGTCCTGGCTGCCATCTGGAATGTGGCTATAAGCCAGCACTGCTCTACACTGTGCTATCACACCTCTAAATGTCTAAATAATTTGCCCCAATATCTAATGCAACCTGAAATAAACTGTATCAGGTGCATGCAGCAGTAAAAAGTATCAAGCTGGAAGGCAGGGCGAAGATGATGTACTGCCTGTTTCAGAAAGTTGACAGTCACGTCTCAGTGCAGATAAGCATAGTTGATACATAGGCCAAATCTGCTCCAATGCAGCACTCCCATCAAACAGCTTCACACTTAATGCCAAGGTCTGCACCACTTCCCATAACAATGCCCACCTCCCCAACACACAGCAACAGAACCAACAAATAATTTGTAAACAAGTTTCTTCTCTTGAGCATTCCACTCTTTGGGCATCTGTTAACTGCCAAACAGCAGAAGTGACAACTTGGCATCCACACCAGAAGGGTGTTCGGTTTGGTGTTTGCTCTTCAAAATACCTTGGTTCATAAAAAATGATTCCAAATATAAAACTAGACAAAGCCAACTGTGAACTTGCTATCACAAAAGAAAATCAGTAAGTAAAACTTCATGAGGCAGGCAGCTTTCCCTGACACAGTGCTGATCTCAGCACCACAGAAGGCAGCATTCATCTCATCAGACTTGAGATCTTGAGTCCAATCCTCAGATTCAGGCCCTTTGCAATTCATGGGAGAGATTGGCTTGCCTTCAGCTTCTGCAGGCCACTCAGCAAGTCATGGATGCCGTTTTCTGCTATGGAAAACACTGAGATTTCAGGTGTTTCTCCATCCCAAGTCAGGAAAAAATCACACTAACATTAAAAGATGGGAAACCAGCAGTACCTAAACAGCCTAAAAGGTTAGGATGCAGGCTTCAGGCTCCCATTGAAGGTTTTCTCTCCCCTGTCTGCAGCCTGGCTTACCAAGAAACCATCAGAGCCACTTTGTTCACTAATAAACTCAAGAGTTATCCGTGCAAGCAGGAGCCTCCACCTCAGTCTCTTGTATCCCATGCAAGTGCCATGATACTGCTTTGCAGCCTGTATAACTGGAGTGTTCAGCTCCAGTCTTCACAGGGCTAAAAACATTCAGGGGCAGAGACAGATACAAACTAAATGGGCAATGAGGGCTAAACTGCATGCACCTTCTTGTGGTGGCAACAGGGGATCAAGAACACACAGGAAAGCAGGAGCACCTAAGCCCCCTGCCCTAATTCACCTTTCTCAGCATTCACATGGAATACAGAGTACTTAGGTTCTACTGTTTCATTTTCCTGCTTCAGAGATAGGACACAAAGTAGGATTTCCAAAGTCATCTCTTAAAAGCAAACAGAAAAGGGAGAGTGTCTAAGATCTCTCTTCTCTCTCACTTGAAATGTCCTCCTAAGGTTTGAAAATCCTTTTCCAATGAACATTTGGTGCATCACCGCTTGCAAAGTGGGAGTGTGCAGTGGAGAGAAAATGGGAATCTTTTCAGAAAATAAAGTTATCACAAATTATTTTCAGTCCAGGATGGTCAGTGTACTGCATTACAGGCTAAAAGCATGACACTTGTGTCACAACAGAAAAGGGTTTATTTTGATTTCTGTTCATACAGCAATGAAAATGGCAAAGCACTGATGTTTCAGTGATAAGTGCCTTTCAATCTCCAGCATCAGGAAATGCCTTGTTAAAATGGCATTATTTATAAGAGCTTCAGAAGCATTGATTTATTTATATATATTCCCTATTTCTAGCTTACTAGAAACTAGGAACTTCATATTCTCAGTGATTTTTAAATAATTAAATATAGATAACAAAATATATAGGACATAAAGTGACGTGAAAAAATCCATCAGGCTGTGCACAACAATCACACTGTACCTTTAGCACATTACCTCCACATACAGTTCATACAGCACATTATGGCAGCTTAGACATCCAGTATTATACCTGCCCCATGCAGCATTTTAACTGGAACCAAGTGGGTGCTGCCACTCTGCCCAGCACTTCAGGTCACCTCATTGTCCATTCCTCCCACTGCATACAGCAGCGGGTACAGTTATCTCAGCAGGCTCATTTCCAACAGAAGGCCCTAACATATCAAATGAGCTTTCCCAAGTGACAACATCTGCCTTTCCAAGGGAGTATGGTTAGAGAGTCAGCAGCAGAAAGTGAGTGCAAGCTATGCCCCATCCCCTGTACATGACAGAACTTTAATATTGGCAGATGTTGACTCTGATGACAGGCTCATTTGTTGAATTGTTGATTCCATACCACTTACCTAAATGCAAAGATAAGGTTCTTTAAAACCTCATGAAATCTACAAAATCTGGATGTTCTAGAAACATAAAAATGTGCTGCAACCAGAAGTTTTCTCCCTAGCAAGCTGTCTAGACAATCTATTATGTCTGAGCAGGCAGCACTGGGCAACAGTGCTTCTTTAAGCACACACCATGCCAGCCAGTGCTATAAACTACTTAGGAAACTAAAAAAGCAAGCTATCAATGTATTTGTACTAACAATTAAAAGCCCCTCAGCCTGAAAGTTATTCTGAAGTCTGTGGGGAGTTGAGTCACACTTTTAAAATGTCTTCACTTATATCTTTTGCACTGAACTGGCAACTTGGCCATCATCTAGAAAATCAACATTTCTCTTCTCACTTTTTTGCTTACAGAAAGAGAGCTGTCAGGCAGCAAAGCAGGACATCACCGTGAAAGCCAGATAACTAATTGTCACTATGGCTCTAAAATCACCTCTTGCCTTCTTGCATTAATAGTGCTTTAATGCGCTTTCACTGGTGAGGTCTGCCCCCTACAGCTCCTCAGCCCTGCTAGCCAAGATGAGGGAGTGAAGCCAGATAACTAATTGTCACTATGGCTCTAAAATCACCTCTTGCCTTCTTGCATTAATAGTGCTTTAATGCGCTTTCACTGGTGAGGTCTGCCCCCTACAGCTCCTCAGCCCTGCTAGCAAAGATGAGGGAGTGAAGCAGTAGCCAGGAACAGGAAAGCAGGAGTTTGTACATAAATTTTCAAGTGACACAGATAGGATGCACGTGGGGGTGTTGAGGGTGAAGGCTTATGTCTTTGAAAGGCTAGTCCATCATCTCTGAAAGATCATGGTACTGGGAGAGATTTTCTATTACAGGGGAAAGGGGGAAGGAAAGGTAAAAAGAAATCACACCTATCTGCAAGGAGGAGACCAGGGAACTACAGGCCAATCAGGATAACCTCATCCCTGGGATGGTTATGGAAGAAGTCCTCATGGAAGTCACTCCAAAACACAGGAAGGACAAGGAAGTAACCAGGACAGCCTGCATGGCTTTACCAAGCGTGAACTGCAACTGACCAACCTGACTTTTAAGACAACAACCTTGCAGTATCTGAAGGGAGCCTACCAGGAACTGGAGAGGGACTGTTCAGCAGCTGCAGTGATAGGACAAGGAGTAATGGGTACAAATTGAAAGAGGGGAAATTTAGGTTAGATATTAGGAAGAAATTTTTTACTGTGAAGGTGGTGAGACATGAAACAGGTTGCCCAGGCAGACTGTGGATGCCTGGCAAGTGTTCAAGGCCAGGCTGGATAAGACCTTGAGCAACCTGGTCTAGTGGGAGACATCCTGCCCATGACAGCAGGACTGGGACTAGATGGTCTTTGAGGTCCATTCCTACCCCTTAAGAGTCTATGAATTCATGGTTTTAAGAGCAAGAGGAGAGCAGTAGGTGTTATTTACAGTGCCTTTAACAAAGCTGCTGAGAGTCTCCTGTAGTATCTTTATTAACGAATTACTGATTTGTTAGTGGACAAGACAAAAGGCAGAAAATTGGCTGGATCATCAGGCTAAGAGATTTTCATCTCTCAAAGGAAAAACATACAATTTACAACCAGTTACAAGGCAGCCCACAGTGATTAATATTAGGGCCAATGCTCTTTAATATCTTTCATTAACAACCTGGATGACGGTGAGTTCATGAATACCAAATTAGGGAGAGTAAGCAATAAACAACTTCATCCCAATGTGAAGCAGAAGGGAAGATGCCAATCTCTTCTTTTGGTTGACCAGTGTTAGGACCTCAGGAAACAGCATGAAGTTGTGTCAGGGGAGGTTTAGTTTTGATATTAGGAAAAGGTTCTTCATCCAAAAGGTGGTTGGGCTCCTCTGAAAGGCAGTCAGAGCCCCAAGCCTGACAGAGTATAAGAAGCGTCTGGATAACACCCTCAGGGTCACAGTGTGATTTTTGGGGCTGTCCTCTACAGGGCCAGGAGTTGGACTTCAGTGATCCTTGTGGATCCCGTCCAACCCAAGATACTGCATGATTCTATGAACTGAATACAGCACTGCTATTCAAAGGGATCTTAGTCTTAGGAATGAAGTTCAGGTTACTGTGAGGCTGGGAAGGAGTAACCACACAGTACTGGTGCAGAGAGCTGACTCACTAGAGAACAGCTTCACAGAATAGCAGAGGGTAGCATGGCAGGCAATTTGAGCACGAGTCAAAGTGTACACCTATAGTAAAGGCACTCAATCACCTTCCAGGAAAATGTAGTTGGGCAAATGTATGGCAAGCAGATGGATGGATGTGTTTATTCCTCTCTACTCAATGCCCACAAGACACATTATCTGGAGCAATGCATTCAGGGCTTCCAAGTACAAGCAAGATGCTGGCCTACTGGAGTGTGCTCTTAGCAATTTCACAGATGACACTAGGTTGGGTGGGAGTGCTGATGTGCTGGAGGGTAGGAAGGCTCTGCAGAAGGATCTGGACAGGCTGGATCAATAAGCTGAAGCCAAGTGTATGACAGTCAAAAGACCAAGCACCTTCAGTCACAAGAACCCCATGCAGAGCTACAGGCTGGGACAGAGCAACTGGAAAGCTGCCTGGTGGAAAAGGACCCTGGGGGGGTGCCTGCCAGCTGTCAGTTGCTGAACACAAGCCAACATATACCCAGGTAGCCAAGAAGGCCAATGACCCTGGCCTGCATCAGCAATAGTGTGGCCAGCAGGAGCAGGGCAGTGATTGTCCCTCTGTACTTGGCACTACTGAGGCCACATCTCAAGTCCTGTGTCCAGTTCTGGGCCCCACACTACAAGAAAGATATTGAAGTGCTGGAGTGTGTCCAGAGAAGGGCAATGGAGCTGGGGAAGGCCTGGAACACAAGTCTGATGAGGAGCAGCTGAGGGAATTGGGAGTGCTCAGGGGAGACCTTCTCACTCTCTACAACTGCCTGAAAGGAGGCTGTGGCCACATAGGAGTCAGCCTCTTTTCCAAAGTAACAAGCAATAGGATGAGCAAAAATGGATATAAGTTGGATCACAGGAGGTTTGGATTGTATATTAGGAAAAAAAACTTCACAGAAAGGATTGTCAATCACTGGAACATGCTGCTCAGGGTAGCGGCTGAGTGACCACATGTGAAGGAATTTAAAAGATTAGCTGTGGTGATTAGGGACACGGTTTGGTGGTGGGTTTGGCAGCACTGGGTTAAGAGCCGGATTTGGTGATCTTAAGGGTCTTTTCCAACCTAAATAATTTTATGATTCTATAAATGAGCCCAGTGGTGGGCCACCAAGATGATTAAAGGGCTCAGATATACAGTGTACATGAAGAGGCTAATAGGACCCATTCAGCTTTAAGAGAAGGGTTCTTGCTGCCTACAGCTGAGGGGGAAGTGGATCATGGAGGCAGGCTCTTCTTGAAGGCACTTGGAGACAGGACAAGCAATAACAAGATACGGGGTACAAGGGAAATGCCAATTAGATGGAAGGAAAACTTTATCATCATGAAGACAGTCAGACATTGGCACAGGTGTCAGAGAGGTTGTGGAATCTCCATCTCTGGAGATACTCACAACTCACCCACACAAGGCCTGAGCAACTTCATCTAACTGGACCCACTTCAAGCAGGGAACTGGATCAAATAACTTCAGAAGACCCTTCCAAGCCAAATTTAAAGAATGAAGCTCACCATTCAGATCAAGATGTGACCAAGTTTACAACAGCATGTGACAAGCTCAAGAAGCACGCAATTGCAAAAGTTTCTCACCTCTACAAAACCAAAGCAGCAGCTTTGCTGCACACATGCTCCCTGATGTGAAGGGTGAGCAGACAAACCAGCTGTCTGAACACTTAGATGTTTCATTGCTGATATTATTAAATTACTCTGGGTCCCACCAAAAAGGAAAATATTTTTTCAACATCTTTGTTTATTCACTATTTCCACAGCCCTGGAAGCGAGCTCAGCCTTGTCTCTGAGGTTCCAGTTTAGCGGCTCAGCAGACAAGTTTTGGAAACACCAGAGCACCCTCATGTGGCTAGATGTTGCTAGGAGTTCTCCATCCTCCATCTGAATTGTGTGAGGCACAAGCAAAATCCACGTTTTATTCACAGGTTTATCTCCCCACCACACCACCAACTGGGCACAGGTCTTACACCATAAATAGTATCCAACAGACCCTGTTTCCAGTCTCTTCTTCCCACCAGAGCAGAGCTGGATGACAGGCCTGCCGGATGGCCGGTCAGGGGCACCAGCAGCCAGAGCAGGCAGCCCGAGCAGCACACTCCACAAACACAGTGTTGAACCTTGTTCCTGGGAACCTCTAGGTATAATTGCTCATGCCAGGCTGGGGAGCAACCTTCACCACCTCTCTTCTTTTCTCCCCAGACTGAAAAACAGTTTTCCCTCAACTTAAGGTAACATTGAAATTTCTTGGTAGCAAATAAAGACTTTTTTCTTTTCCCCCCACTCACCTTTTTGTTTTTTTTTTTTTTAATAAAGACAGGCTGGGAGAACAACAGCTGCACTGCTTCTTTCCAGCTCTCCCAAGCACTGCAGTGTGCTCCTCATGCTGCACAGCAAAGAAAAGGCTCCTGACACTGCACACACCTCCTTCACTGCACTTAAATCGTGCCTGCCTGTCCATCCCCTTTTTCCTTGCAGCAGGCAGGCTTTTGGAACAGGCATGGGCCCTTCACATGCTCTATTTAGCCTGGCAGATCCTCTTAAACTATAAACACAAGCACTGTAAACTGCATTAAGAAGTTCACAAAACACCAGCCTACCCACATTTTCATGTCAAAGCCATTCAAAAGCAGCAGCAAGGCTGGTGCAAAGAAGGGGTCGAAAGACTGAGGTCCAAACATACTGCTCTACCCCAAAATAACATCTTACTGAAGTGACTCTAACTCACAAGAGATAGTCAACCTGTACAATCTCCCTACTGTCTGTAAGCTGAAAACTTAAAGGGAGCTAAATAATAATTGCAAAATGCAGTAGCAGCAAAAACAGAACAATGTCCACCAGGTTCCCTGCCCTGGTGACAAGTAAACATGGGTAATACTTTCTCAACTCCCTTTTTAGGGATAGAGAATATGTATATTGTTTGATTACCACCAATGACAGAAGCCAAATGAATGAACACATTATACAAAACATTACAAAGCTACTACAGTTGACAGAGCAAATTACAAATATTTTATTTACAATCCCACAATAGTTTGGATTGGAAAAGCCCTCAGCGGGACATCTAGTCCACTCTGTTCAACAGTAACCTGTTCAAAATTTAAAAACTGAGGACATTTCATCTTATGAAGTGGTACTTTGAACCTTGCTGATTAAAAATGGGTAAATTTTTAAACTGTGAAGAAGAACCAGTTTAACCACAAGTTACTGTATGCACTACAATAAAACATAATGTTGAAAAAAATGTTATCGTCCACATTGCACAAGATCAGAATAACGCCTTCAGCGCTTAAAGCTTCAGAGGATTCAGTTTAATAACTAAAAAGTTGCAGGTGGCAATTCCAATTTCTCAAGTATTTTGAAAGAGTATTTTTTACAATACAGCTCTCAAAGCACAGGAATGCTACAGCATTTATTGCTGAATGCAAAATACTTCGTACAGTGCATCAACTCTGCCGGTGCAAAATGTGTGGCTAATATGAAACAATCACTAGTCACCATCTCCCACACACAAACTAGGGAGAGGACCATTACTGGCCAGTTAAAATTTTCATTGTCGAAGGTGCCACTTCTGATCTCTGAGTGAAGCCCAAAAGCCAAATTTCTTTTTATAAAGTTGCCAAACAGTAAGTCTAGAAACTAAAATTCATCAATAGTTACCAAAAATTACAGACTCTAGAACTGTTGGCTTCATTGTCCACTAAAAATATAACCTGAAATGCAACTCACCCATCCACATTCTATGGTGGGTGTTCATTCCATTCCCCATCCCACCAGTGGCAACTATTCTTCTTGCTTAACTGTTGTAACTGATACAAAAGTTAAACTTGGGAGAGAAACAGCTTCCAAACTGAAAGGAGCTTGGAGCTCACTGCTTCTATTTCAGACCTGCACAAGAACTTGCACAGCTGAAAACACTTTCCCCAAGTTGTCTGTTAAAGGACATTACCTCTCTGCCTACCAAGCCTAGTTTTATCTTAAATTAAGGTAAAATATCTAAGTTCCAAAACAAAACCCAAAATCAGTAGGAACCTGTTCAACCATCATTGTGCTAACCAAAATTCAGAAAAAAAGGATTAAGTGTTACCACCTAAATAAGATCTCTCTTCTCTGAGTTATGCTACCTACATAAAGAAAACACCAGGTCAGCAGCCAAAAAAACTGTTTACCTGGCAGACACATGTCATTCCATTTTCAGATAACTGGCAGACCCAGTAAGAATCCACCGTGAAGCATACTAAGACAAGACTTCAACTTGAAAAGTAGGACCCATGTGCTAGCATAAAGTAACAGATGCTCCACAGCTCTGGTACACTACTAAACCAGAAAGCAGAATTCAGAGAAGAGTCCTTGGCATTTCTTGGGCTCAGAAAAAACAGTGGTTTTTTGGATTTATACCACATTTCATCACCTCACCTTTCTTCAAGAGGCAACTCAAGCATCTACGTTTAGGTAACACAGGCCTGTGGTAAGAGGCACCCTATCAAACATGCCTGAGATTCCTGCCCTGTTCTGGAGATAATCAAATCACAGTAGAGCCTGCCAGTGCTGGTTCACACATTGATCAAGTCATCACAGAAAGTGTAAGCAGCATGCTCAGGAGGAGGAAGTGGGGATGCCTGAAATTATGGATTTTGTCTCCCCATCACGTTCCCAAGATGAATTCCTACTTCCCTAGAAATGTCTGAACATTTGCCAGCCGATGGGAAGTAGAGAATTAAATCCTTATTTTGCTTTGCCTGTATTCACAGCTTTTGCTTCACCCTTTAAAGTGTCTTTACCTCAACCCAGGAGTTTCTCACTTCTAGCCTTCTGACTCTCCCCTCCCACCCACTGCAGGGGAGTGAGAGGGTGGCTCTGCTGGGAAGAGCTGCCTGCCAGGGTGAGCCCACAACACCAGATTATTCCCTATGGCTAACTACAACTACTGATAAATCTGCAGTTCATGAATGGAACAATACATCCAAGATTACTTTAAGACTTGGGAGCTATTGCCTCATACTTTACCTATCAGTCATGCAGGTAATGTCAGTCTCTTCCACTTCCATCCATCCCACTGTCCTGGATTGCCAAGCAAATTGTATTCTATTCGCCATCTGTATGGCAGCTGTCTTCTGTTAAGTGGGCAGTTTTCCTTATCTCTTCCACAACCTATCCTCCCTCCGGGGAACATCTGTTGATAACAGGCTATTGAATATCACTGCATGACTGATAAGAACTGTAGCATTCCATTGTGACATGCTCTGCCCAGAGGGAGGAGCCAAACATTCCTACCAATCTTGAGATTCTAGAACACCAGCACGGCTTCTCCACTGCATTTCCCAGAGGAACAGCTGCCTCTTCCACTGCATCTTCAGAGGAAGACTACACCCTTTCTACAGGATCCCTGCTCCAAGAGAACCACACCTGACACTCCAGGAGGACTGCAGCCACCATTTAATTGGACTGCTACCAACACCCTGACCAACAGGGTGTCAGGTTGTGTTCTGACTCTGTCAGTGTTATTTTAGTTTACTGCACTGTTTATTTTATCTTTTTGTTTTCTTCCCTAATAAAGAACTGTTATTCCTGCTCCCATATTTTTGCCTGAGTGCCTCTTAATTTAAAATTTATAGCAATTCAGAGGGAGGGGGCTACATTTCCCATTTCTCGGGAGGCTCCCTTCCAAACCAAGACACCCACAAAAAGAAATACCCTTGAGTTTTCTAAAGGTGACCACCTTAACTCTCATGCAAAGCCACCACCTGTCTCTCAGGCCTAAACCTGCTACATGCCATGCAGTACAAGAATGACTTGTCCACCTGGATCCCTTGCCACTTCATCTCTAAGTCTCTGGATTTACTGCAATTCTCCCTCTCTCCTTCCTCCACCCTCCAGATAACCACATGGGCCAGCTGCCTCCAGCATACGGAAATGGGAAAATAAAAGAAAATTCATTCCTGACCACTGTGATCAGGAATGTGCTTTCAGAGCACTCAGGGAGGCAGAAGGTAAATCGGCCTCATGCCTCTACCTCACTGCAGAGGATGTGTGTATTTCTGGATCTCTCACCTTAAGGAAACTGCAAACTGCCAGAGGCAGGGATCATAGTTGCTCAGAGGGCTCAAAAATCCTTCTTTGGGTTTCTCCCTTTCCAGCTGTCTTTTCTGAAAGGAAAAAGTCTCTCTGGAATACAGGATTTAAACTTATCCTTCCCTCTTATACCTTCTGAATAATACCAGATAAGCCTGCAAAAAAGGCATGCCCTCCTACTGAACCACTTTCAACATTCTCAACAGGACATAAAAGGCCACAGAATTTTTATTTTGAGGCCCATTAGCCTAAGGGGCTGAAGAAAGATTTACACTGAATGGAACTTCAAAGCCTGAAAGAGAGTATCTACTGGGAAACATAAAATTGGTTCCAGAAAACAGACTGATCCAAACCCATTTTCCTCATGGTTTCTGAAAGAAAATTATTTCAGTGTTGAACTTGCAATGGTTCAGGACGAATTCCCTATGAAAATAAAGGAACAAATTTTTAAATTAAACTATTCCCTCTCTGTCTATAGTTTAATACAAAAAAAAAAAGTTCTGTTCAATCTGTTCAGTATGCAAACAATATTTTTTAAAAATCAAGGGTTCTATTTGGACTGAATTATTCTGAAATGCTTGAATAACTTAGACCTCCAGCACAAACCCATATCTGTAAAGACAAATTACTTTCCAGACTTGTGTTGGTCTCTTTTGCAACATCAACTAAAAATAAACCAAAATTATGCATTAAAAAGACACCAATGTTTACCATTTAAGTATTTACTTAAAACAAATTTTAAATTGCCCCTATGTGTTTATAATCTCCATTTCTTACTCTCTTTTATCTCCTAAAAGGTCTACAAATTGATGCAGAGAAAGACATGGGGAAATAACTGTTCCCATCATATAAGGAATTACAACCTAAGTGTTAATGCAGACAGGTGCCATTTTCTCAGGCAAAGTAGACCTGAATTCTTCAACAACTAGAACTCCATTAATATTTTTTAATCCTTTTAAAAAAATTTAAAAACGAACAAACCACAAAATGAAACAAAGCAAAACAAGCAAAAAAAAAAATCCTTTTGGCATCCTGTTTTCTCACAGACATGTCATTACAATCCCTTCTCCTGAACATCCTCCCCAAAATACTAACAAAAGCACTCTGAAATTAGTCTAATGAGGATACATACAATCCTGGGGAGAAGGGATCAAAATCCTTCCAAGAGCATTTCCATGTTCAGTTATGCACAGACAGAGGTGGTGACACCTCAGCAACAACTCTGCTCTCATTGTTCCAGCTGTACAGGGAATTCAACTGGGCAGCACAGTGCAGAAGTCAAGCACTTCCAATGAAACCCAGGTGCTCCCCACAACCAGCAAGGAAAGCTGTGCCTCTGCTGTGTCCCCAGCTCTGCTCAGGGTGTTAGGGCTGGACAGAGAAGCACATTGTGCATGTGACTTACAGAGCACCCCTGGAAAAACACTGCTCGTCCACAAGTTGTGCAGGATGCCCAAACAGACCTAACAATGAACAGAAGAAGTCAGAGAGCTGATTAAATAAAGTTTACATCCTTCATGGCACATGTAATGCAGTAGTGCTGTTCTCAAATATGTCAACGCTGTGGTGGTGCTGTTGAACAACACAAGCCAATTGCTGCCCTGAGCTAACTAAGGAGCATGGACGAAAGAAGTGGAAGTGTGAGTCAGGCTATCACACTGCCAGTGGAAACTTGCAGCAGATGCCTGCACCGGCTCAATTCACATTACTCTTTTCTCCTCATTACTATGCAGCTATAGGTCTGCAAAGTTAACTATACATACATTTTACATTTTCCCCCCATAAAAAATGTTCAGTAGTTTCAAATACTTTGCAACAGGTATTCCATTAATCTAAGTTTTTGCTGTTCCATTACCACTAATTCTTATTATTCGCATTTTAAAATTTAGTGAAATCACACTCATCAAATCAGATGAGGTTTTTCTGAGTTAAAACCAAGGTTCAGGATTCTGTAATACAGCAAGTGATAAAACCATCTTCAGACAGAGAAGGAAATCCCAGAAATGTCTTTCCAAATGCTTAACCATCTACTTAGAAGGAAAAAAAATCCAGCAAGTACCATCCACGTTGAAGCTCACCTGCCACACACTGAAACCACTCTGAACAACTTTAAACAATACAGCCTCTTACGAACTATGGTCATGTTTTGTTACTTCTTCAGTGATTTTGTTACCCCAACAGTCTCCGACACTCACAGGGCTCAAAATGGAATTTATATTTTAGCAAAACAGATTAATACACTTATTCACATTTGTTCTAAATCATCTCATCATGAAACAAGGAACAAGCAAAAACCCAAATTTCTACTCAACTGCACCTTGCTCAGTCTCAGCAATTGCCATGCTACCAGGCACTAGGTAGAACTAGGTATCTGAATTAGAAAACAAAGAAAATAAAGCATTAATCCTTCAGAACGGGAGCTACTTCTTTTTAATCTTTCCTTCACCAAGAAAAAAAAAGGAAAATAATTTTATTTCTGTATGGAATCAGAAAACCCTGGGGCCAACCTTACTGTAACTTTTTTTAGGTTACTCAAACTGCAGTAACCTTCCCCCACACCCTCAACTCTCTCTCAGTACTGACTGACAGAAAGTCACTTTTCAGAGTCATGTGACAGAGATAAAGACTTTGTCAGATAACATGTGGAAAAACAGTGGCATTAAGTGGTTTCTTGAACTACCAACAATAAACCAAATCCTAAAGTAATCTCAGGGAGCTCTTCAGTTCTATTCAAGGAGAAGCACCAAACAAATGCCTCTGTATTTATCTAACAAGTTCACCTAAAATTCATCGGTAGCCCAGTACATTTTCTGACTAATTGTTCAACAGCTCTGTAACGAAATAGTTTTCACAGATCATAATTTACAGACAGAATTTACTACATCTTCATTTACAGTAATTTACTACATGACCAGAAAAAGAAAGTACTATAATAATTTCTGAAGCCTAAAAATACATTGAAAAAATTTTTACACCACCCAACTATGCAAAGGAAATTAAAAAACAATATGTTCTTCTTGAGCAGAAGTTTTAATTAAAACTCATTAAAGGACATGAGAATGCACAAGCACCTCAAAGGATGGTCAATATTCCCCTCAGCTAATCTCTAAGTGAGCTTCCCCAGAGCTGTAGCAAAACACAGCACTGCAGGGCACAGCTCAGTTAAGCCCTATGTCAATTGAGTATGACATATGCTGTGACACACAGCACTGTGCACCCCACTCTTCATACCACCAGCACATACTTTTGTATGCACATTATACACAAACAGCTCAAAACATTTCTAATTTCTTTATAGCAGTGAGAATTATCATATTTCTAACTTGCCCACCCAGTCTTTAAAGTTCAGAGCAGTAGTGTAAGGCTGTCTTGTTCCTTAGCGATAATTCAATTCATTCCATTTTGCTAAGCAACTCCAAAACAAACCTCAAGTAATACCTATTAACCAAATGTTTCAGACTTAGACCAGCTGGATTAAGATGTGTGGTGCTTTATTCTACATCTTTTTAAGCTATCAAACTACCAACAAATGACTTTTTAACCAAAAAGACAAGGAAAAAAAAACTGATTGAAATAAGTAAAAGGTCACATTAAGTTACTTATTTCTGTTTAATTTTAACCACTTGAAGCTGGCAACTGTTTATAGCTCTGAGACTGTAAATAAAGCATTGCTAGAAACTAGTAAAAGACATCAGGAATACAGGCACATGGAAGACAGAACTGCTTAAACATTACATTCCAATGGTTAGTGTTGCAAGCCAGTGAGAATGACCACACAAACCAGAGTTAAAGACAAACAGAAACAGTTTGATACTAAATCCAGAAAAAATAATGTTTTGAAAATACAAAAGGAAAAGGTGCTTTGCAAAAATACTGGTATCAGACAAAAAAACCTGATAAATTTCCCAAAGCATGAATTTTGCCCCTAAATCTGAAAGGGGAGATCCAGAAGATGAATCATTAAAAGAGAGTCTTATTTAACCTAAGCAGGAATGGCCTTATGGCTTCAAGAAAGCACTCAGGTTAATACCACTCTTGGGCAGTTTCTTAGAGCTAACTCCAGCTTGATTAACTGTGTGTTGAGAAATACAGAGACTCTCCTTTTGCCACAGTAATGTTCCTCTGTGCCCTGGATATTGCCAGTTGAGTTGATCCTTCATTAACTCAAGAACTGCAACAGAACACAGGTGGTATCAACAGAAGATTCTGAATCAGTTCAGTTAAAAATATACTAAAAGTTGATTTTGGGGAACTTCTGTGCCAGCATAACTTCTCTGATGCAATACCCCAGCTAATTTAAAACAAAACTACAATTATTTGACTAAAACTGGCATTCCAAACTATTAAAGAGTGGAAAAAGTACTGCAAGGCTAGTTTGCACCTAATATTTCTTATTCCTTAGGTAAATTAAACAACATAGATTCCAACTCTGAAACTGAAGATTGGAAGCTCTCACCTTGGGCATTACTAATTCCCAAACAGCAATTTTGAGGCTGCTCTATAATAAAAAAGAGAGGAATATTCACAAGGATGCAGGCACTTTGCCTGAATATCAAAGTGAAATATCTGCTGAAAGATACTGCTGTATATTTCATAGTTTCCTCAGCATTAGAGCTGAAAAAATGCCAACTGAGTCTGAAGAAATGAATCACTGTTTTGTTTGTCCAGCTTGGGGAAGGAGTAAGGAAGACACACAATGTAGTCAATTCAACTGCCTTCAAAGAATTGGTTTCTGAAATAGAGCTGAAAGCATCTTTTCCTCTTTTCCATGAAAGTTAAAAGTGGGCAGGTGAAAAATTTAAAAAAAATTAAAAACCAGACACCAGGTTTTAGTATGTCAAGAAAAGGTAATGCAAACATTCTCTATAGAAATGATCATGCAATCATTGCCCAAAATGATCACAAAAAGTAGCAAATCATGAAATATGTGGTTAAGGGGACAACTTCAGGCAGAACGGGTTTGTACAGTACATACCCAGATAGGATCTCTTGGGAGGTGCTTTGATTTCTTCATCCTTACTATCTGCAGCTACATAAAAAAAGAGTTGAAGGGAAAAAAAAAAAGAAAGGAAAGACAAACAGACTTTTATGATTAAATGCAACAGTGTTTATTTGAGCTACAGTTTAGTCAGTTAGTACATTTTATTCATTAAAAAATAATAGCCAGACCAAAACATGCCAGAAATTTTAGTCCCCATGCTTTCTATAAAGCTCCCACCCCACAATGCTAAGATAGGACTGAGCAGCAGGAAGTCCCTGAACAGTCTCAGTGCACAACCCAGCATGCAGTGTACGTATGAGGGGAAAATAAAGGCTTAAAAAACAATTAAACAGGCAGCTTGATTCTTACTTTTAGACTACATAAATTCTAACTTTTCGTGATCAGAGAAAACAACCTGTTACCTCAGCAACACAGGGTGTGTGGATATGTATGTATTAACAGCTGAGACAGTAGTTACCTTGCCTCTGGTGGAAAATGCTATTCAAAAATACTGTCACAAAGCCCAACAAGAAGAAGAGAGAACAGACCTCATCTGCAACAATGCTGCATGCTAAACCTTTTCCACTCTAACCTTCCTCTGCCAGTTGAAACCCATATATTACACAAGAGAATTCTCCAGTGCCAAAACCAAAGCTCTTCAAAGGATCAGAGTGCTATAATAAGATACAAGTTACAAAGGAGATTAAGTCAACCAGCAGAACTGGATGAATGACAAGAGGAATGTAAAATGTAAAAACACAGGAGCCCATGTTCTTCTGTGGAGCTCAGGCTGCACAAGTACAGAGAGATGTCCAAGAATCTCCTTTCAATAAATATTGTCCACTGGTTTTCAGTATAGTTCATACATTCAAGGGGGTCAAAATCTGTCACAACGTCTTGGGCATTACTAGAATGTTTGCTGGAGAGAGGTGGGAGGCTGATTTGGGGAGAGTGTCTGTATCTCCAAGAATATGAAGAAACTGCTCTAGCCCACCAACATTCCCAAAAGTAACCAGATGTTTTCAGCTGTCTGTACCTGTCACAATTTTGCTTCAGCCACCTCTTGGTTCTTGAGTAAAGACATAGCACATCCACATTTTGTATTTCAATATTCAGCTCTTTAGGATGGTAGCACCATCATGCCCCAAAATATTACAATACTTTCAACAAAAACAACAACAAAATTAACAAGAAGCCTGGCCCTTTCTGTACTGTGCCAACAATGCAGCATACATATGGCTCCACAGATACAACTTTAAAACTTGGGAACAAATATGGAAAACTGTTGTTACCTCAACAATGGTACCAGAAGATCTGCATTAGAGCACTTAAGATGCAGAGAGGTTGAATACAAAATAAACAATAAGAAGCTATTGTTCATGGCTGCTGATTTCACCTGAGGACCCCATGTAGTTTTCAAAGCATTCTCATGCAAGGGAGCGAACTGTCCTATCACTGGAGGTTTTAAAATCAAATTGGGGTATTTGTTAGTTTTGTATTTTGCCTAATTTGGGTGCTGGCTTTCTCCTTTCAACCTGAATTGTTAAAAACAGGCTATACAGTTCAAGTTTAAAAAAAAAAAGTAATAGAACAGTTGGATATATGAACAGCATTTGCTCTGTTTTCAATTGGTATGTACGGAAGGATAAAGTCTCTGCATCCAAAACAAAAAATCAGAGAAGGCAGCAACAGCACAAGATGGGTTGCACCACTTTCAACTTAATTTCATTTTGCAATACTAAAAGGGAGTGGGGGGAAATCCCATAATTTAGAAGTAACTGTAAGAAGGGAAAAAAATTTAAGAAAATTCACATAATCTAATCTTTTTAAGTTCTCTATGTATAGAGTCTAAAAATAAATAAAAAGAAAAAAGATCAAACATTACTAGAAAATCTAGGGAGACTGCATTTCTCATGCTATGATAGTTACTCTACAACTCAAAGTACAAGCAAATTGACTGAATGGCTTTGTATGTTCTGAATAGCTATTGACATTTTGGGTATTTTAAGCCAGTAACACCAGAAAACATGATAAAGAACACAGAACAAGCTTGTCAGGATTTGAAGAGATTGCTTCTTAATGCTTCAAGATAGGAAGCAGATTCTTTCTGAACTAGTTATTACTTAAGGGACCTAATTTGTGAGAAAATAAAAACAAAAGGAAAAAAGGCAATTCCCACATAACTGAAAACACACTGGTAAACATACTTCTGCTACTTGGAAGAAATACCACATTTAAAAATAATATAAGAAAACAGCAAACTCCCTTCCACTGAAATATTCTATTCTTTCTAAATATTTTGGATTATTTTGCTGAAACATTCAAAGGGAGGATAGAAAAGAAAAACGTTTACAATGAATACTAGCCATGTGAGAAATAACAATTACATTATCATACAGAAATGCTGTACCTTCCCTTAGGATTCTGCAAGGTTAACAAAAAACAATGACTTCAAACCTAGCTCTTCACTGCCCCAGCAAACTATAAGGAAGGAAAGTAAGTACACAGACTTATCAGCTTGCCTAGATCACCATAAAACTTTAAAGATAAGATTAGGTGTTTGATTAGAAACACAGTTCTCACTCCTACTCGTATTGTGCTTGAAACCTATCATTCTGTCCAACTTGAAAGGAGCTTTGTATGCACCTGAATGTTTATTCTAAACCATCATACAGTTGTCCTTACTAAAAATCAATCCATGTAAGAAAGATATTCCAAGTATTCTCAGTGCCTGTAGGAAGACGCAAGCCTTTCTATGAAAACAAATAATTAAGGACCACAAGTAGGTAAAAATCCATCTCTCTAGAAAATTCCCTATGACAAAATGAGTTTTAGGAAAAAGGTTTATATAATACAATGCAACCTTAAAGAGGTTCTACCATCTGTCAAGGGAAGGGCTGATTACCCCTTAGGAGACTGTATGTCTTTCAGGGAGAGTTGCTTAAAGAGCACTATATATTAAACTGAAGAGTCTCCCTTTTCTGTCCAAAGGTTACTGAAAGAGCCTGCAAGTGTGTGTATGTAAATGTGCACAAGAACAATTTCCTCTCAGAAAGGGCAAACAGAGAAACCTCTCTGTCACCACAAAACGCTAGCACAAACAGCAGAAAAGGAAGAAAGCACACATGCCCCTCCCAAATGCTTCCTGGATTTTACCTGCTGCTAAATCTGGCAGTTTTTAAGTCATTCATCCTGCCAGACTGAAAACCCCTGTGAACACAGCAGCTTGTGTTTGGAAGCTGGAGAGCAGCTCCTCTTCCACATGAATTCACTTACCTGAATAGTTTCTCACTACACTCCACAATGAGCAGGAATGGAAGTAGCCTCCTTAGCTATTAGATAAATTACCCTACTGCACAGCCAGGAGCTGCTGCCTTCTAATGATGGCTGTGGATATCTGGAATTGGATCAGACCCTCAATTACTAGGGAGTGTGGAAGAGAACAGATGGAGAGAATAAATTATACATCCTTAATGGCAAAACAACTGACAGAAAGCTGACAGTGTTAATTCTGTTCTTGTTGGTAATAAGCTGTTACATAAAATGTTGTAAGTCAAAGTCAACACAGAGAAACAAAAATCTACCCAATCTCACATTTCTTATCTGCAGCGAAAAAATAAGGACTTTGTACAAAGACTGAACATTTTATTAAACAGAGAATAATAGTCTGTCCCAACCGAAATTATCAAAATTAACCAAAATAAAAAATATGAGAAAATTCCCATAAATCCCAACTAATCTCACACTGAAGCCAAAGGAAATGGTACACAAAAATAAAAGATAGTTTTGCAACCATGGTAAGAAGCACCTGGTTTCTTGATGGTCAGTAACTCAAGTAAATAGAAAATTATTATCTACAAAAGCAAATGTTTGCAATTACAACATTTAGATAACAGCATAAGATCATAACTAAGGACTTGGTAAAAAGTACAGCTGAAGAAAACAGCTTCTTACTCCAGCCAATCCAGGCTAGCACAGTAACATAACAACTAGCTCTATATTCAGAATGTGGTGTGAAATATTAGGGAGAACTCTGATTTCTGACTGAACCAAAACCTGTCTGAAATAAAATTTCAGCTGTACACTTTTACCTGGAAAATAAGCAGTTTAAAAAAAAAGTTCATAAAGTGCTACAGTGGGGAGACTGGACTGCAACACAGAACTTTGTACTGAAAGTAGAGCACACCATATTTTCAGAGATATTTATCCTAAAAAAGCCAATTCCCATCACTGACCTGCAAAAGAGCGGCGTTTCACGTTCAGCTCATTGGACACACGAATTTCAGTGCACAGTTTCAGCATCAGTAACATTGTAATGATCATGATAATGCTCTGCCACAAAAGAGGGGATTCAAAACGCCTTCCAAACCTAAAAAAGGAAGAGAAAGTATGTAAAACATCTAAACACCTGCAAAAAGAAATGCTAACAGTGAGAGGTATGGAAGGCTCAGGAAGTCAGAGTCACCAGACAGACCTAGTTGCCCATACAGAAGCTCAGAGCAGAAGTATCTGAGAACCTTATTTCAACATCCCAGTGGACTGATCCTAGAGATGCTGGAGAGAAGCTTAAGGCTTTGCTTCAAAAGCCAACAGCAAACCTATTGTTTTGAAAGGAGGATCACATTCATTAAGCAGTAAGTCAGTACAGAGACCAGAGAGTTATGCCACATTAACACCAGTTATGTGTGCTCTCCACACATACACTCCAAAGATTTCACATGGAATTCTGTGCAAAACTTCCCTTTGTCAATCTTCCATTTTTAAGTTAAGTCATAAAAACAACAGCACTTGCCCTATAAAGAAATAAATACCCATAGCCCTGTCTAGACATGTGAATGGAAAAGCCAGGTCTGCAGAACACACCAACTACTTAATAAATTTCTGCCTTATTTGAACCAAGACTGGGGGAAGTAAGGAAGTACAGATGACATGAACTTGGATTGTAGCCAGTCCTGACTGAAGAGCTTACTCTTAAGTGATTGCACAAGATTCTGCTGTAGGAAAAGGAGAATCCTTCAGTGGAGATCAGTAATACTCTTCCAACATCACCTGATGAAAGCTCAGCAATCCCCACCACACACTCAGTAAGTGCATAAGGGGTTAAGAGTGGAAGCATATTGCATTTACAACAGGAAGGTGACACACACAGCACAGTGAGCTGCTTCTCTGTGCTCAGTTCTGCCAGGTTTTATGCCTTGAAGACAGAGATGCTGAGGAAGTGATTTGGTCAGAACATATTGCTGTGCTCCCCAGCTCCCTCACCTGCACCATGAGGCACACAGGCTTCCTAAATTTCCTAACAGCACAGTTACTAAGGTCAATCTTCTGCCACATCATGCTGACCAAGTCCTAAGCCTCACAGGCATGGCAATTATTGCCCTCTTCTTGACAGTTCCTATTTTACAGTACCCTGGCAAAATGTAATTTGTTTTGCTTGGGCTACTTTTATGGCCAAGCTCCATATAGTAAAAACCAGCTAGGTTCACCATCGTGCTGTCTCACACTACTATGCTTCCACTGCAGCCATTTCACTAGAGAGATTTTTTGTTATGAGTCTACTAACAAGGAACAGGACAGAGACTGCAAAGTCCTTGACTAGCTTCCTTGGAAATCGTGTGCAGAAGAGCCAAGCAGCCCACATCAGTGAAAAGAGCCAAGTATTTCCTGCCTAGTGGCATACAGCTGAGGAAAAGTATAGCTCCTTGAGACTCCACGCTACTGCCAGAGGGCCCACCAGTTACTACTGCAGGAATAGCAGCTCTGTGACCTTCAGCCCCCCACTTCTAACCTCAATGGAGCCTTTACTGTAACAAATTTGGAGGACGCTATGAGGAAGGAAATAAAGAACACAGCTGATAAGCATAATCATAGGCAGTGTGTGCTTTGAATAAGGCTTTCATTGCACTAGTTCAAAACGCAGGGGAAAAGAATAAAAGTTTGGCCTAGCCTATGCTCCAGGCTCACGATTCCGGATCTCCTTCAGCCTGTGTTGCTGACCAAGTGCCAAAGTTCCCCTCATCTACTGGAATTCAATACTATAATATTTGTCTCTTACTCAGGGATGAGAAAAACTGGGAAAGACTTACTGACAATTACAAAGCAGTTAACTATAAACCACTTTACATTAGATTTAGAAAAACCATCTTCAATACAAATGTATTTGCATGTATAAGAGGGGCTGAGCTAGCAGCACAAGTTAGAAGCTATTATGACAGTAAATCCAGCCACAGGTCACTGCAAGGCTAGCTTCTCCCTGCTGATGAGATTATCAGTCATTCACTAATGGTTGCCTCACAAAAGTACTGCCTGCAGTACAAATACCCACTCACTACAAACACAAATAAACATAGCCACCTGCTTGGCTGATCACAACAATTTGTCATGACGTTCAAGTATTGCTACAGACTCTCTCCCCCTAAACACTAGGTGGGAAAAAAAGTAAAACAAAACTCACAAGAGAGTTAAAATGGAAATTTAAAAATTCTTATGGGAACTTCAAACAATGCAAAGCACCTGTAGGGTTTTTCACAACCATCCAGTAAAAGACAACAAAGGTTATACAACAAAACATACTCATGTGAAATATATCTCCCCAAACACCAAACCCCAGAATAAGTCTTGCAGGCAACACAACCAGCTAAACTAGATCACATATACAGGAAAACAAACAAGCTGCTATGGAGACCAACAGGCAGGGCAAACTACACCACACGGATTACACCCTACTACCTGGGCAGCAAGACTGAAAGGAATACCACTGTCAAGGACCACTCCTGGGTTCTTGAAGCTGTAGAAGTAAAGCCGGAACACTCATTTTGCTCAGGATCATGAACACAAACACTACTCCAAGCTACCTACTCTACTTTGCATTAATATCAGGGCCTGCCAAAGCAACACTAATCCAGTTTAAGATTCCTCAGGCCAGCTTGAGCCAGGAGCACTGTGGGATGTAAACTCTGCAGGGAGAGAATGCCATTCCATGCTGTTTCCTTTCTGCCTCACAGACGTTATTCCTGTCTCTGTGTAAGCAGGAGCCAGGAGAGGAAGCACATTAAGGCAATTAAAGCACCTTATGAGAGAAAGGTGCTAGTGCTTAGGATACTAGAACAGCCTTGCAGAAAAGATCAGCTTTCAAGTCCTGGGGGTGAGGGGTCACCACCACTATTCTGCATTTTCATCCCATAACTACAGTGTTGTATAACGAAGTGAACAGTGACACTTGAAGTATTCAAGGAACTCAGAGTTCATATGTCAGACTACAAAGAGACAAAGAGCTTTTCCACTGTTTACTTCATTTGTAAAAACAAAAGAACCCTTTATTTCCTGTACTAGTCAAATAAACAAATAAAGAGGAGGGAGTGGCTTACATGTTATTAGTTATGTTATTAGAGTTTCCACAGCCTTCAAATGACTAATGCACGTTCAAGGTGATGAAGACAAGAGAAGTGCACGTTCAAGCCAGAGCAGAGACTAACTAGTTATTGAGAAAACTACGTAATTCCATTGGTACAATTCAATTCTGCAATAATCCTGCTATTCCAGTCCTGGGCCTACTCGAAACAGCAAATGCCAATTGAGAAAAGGAAGCCTAAGCTAGACCAAACATAAAAGGTTTGCTTATCGCTTTTCCTAAGACATCTTTGAAAAGAAACTGACTGCTTTTGGTGCAGCCAGATCACTCTATTTCCTCCTACACTCCTGGAGTTCCAGCTTTCATCTGCTGTCTGTTTTTCAGCTCTTTGGGAAGTTACAGATTCTAGGCAACATGGGAAGCACACAGGATACACCACACACTACCAGGATCACAACAGATAGCCTAGGGTAGCAGCACAGCAGCTGTCCTGAAAGACATCCCACATCATTACCGAATTTATTCCGTAGGATTTAAGCAGGAAGAAGAAACAAACTAGTTTTGCACCGGGATCTTTTGATACAAGACATGTAAACTTCCAAGACTTAACGCATCATCCCAAATGAAGCTCCTCACTTGTGCATACAACATTCCACTTGACTTTCTGCACAAAAAAGGTAGCTGCATCTTATCCCTGCTCTGTGGCACTTACACAAAGGAGGAGGAATTGCATAACACTTTTAGTCTCAATATCTGAGCAAGATTCCACCAGCAGGCCATACGTAAGGCAATCTTTCAAAGTCGTAGTCATTCTATCAGCTTGATTCATAGCATCATCCCACATGCCACACATGGTAAAAACTGTTGAGATCCATTTTAGTAACAGAAGCCTTAAAAGCACAAGTTTCTCTTTCTCGCAGAAAGTCCTTCAGACTTCACTGCTTTGCGTTCCAAAGCCAGAGCAACACAAGACAGAAGGGACCTGGTCCACAGGTAGCACTGTAGATGTTACAGCACAATAAATACCTAGGAGTCTACCCCTGACAAGAGCCAGTTCATCATTTCTCTATAAATTACCTCCAGCTCCATACCTGAGTCTCTAATTATTCCATTGATTCCAGCACAGAGAGCTCTGAGCTCTATTGATATTGCTGTTTTAAAAAGACCTTTTGTTTCAGGTCAACTGATGTGCAATGGGTAGAGGGTTACCTTTGATCAAAATAACACAGTCCATAGTCTCCATCCTGTCCCTGGCTGCCAGAACTTGTTCCCACGGTTTGCCTTACAGCAACTATTTTGTGAGAACAACTCCAAAACTGGATGGTTTTATTTTCTTGTTTTTGGATTTCTGTGGCACTGCTGTGTGAGTTTTAGGACAGTGTCTCTTGAAATTGCAGCTCAAAACCTTTGGAAAGAACATTGTCTTCTTGGAAAATATACAAACCCCATTATATACTGACATTCATTTTACAAAATGTAAAACTGAAAAAAAAAAATCCAAAAAAGAGTCCTGGGGATAGCAGGCAACATAAGTACTTTTGGCTGCACTTAGTCAAGATATATATAAAAATGTCTATGCTGATTTCTAAGAAATCTATGGTTCCTTTTCCTCTAGTTATTTATTCTCATTTTAATATTAGAAGAAACTGCAATTTATCTCTTTATAAGCTCTGTTTCAAAAAAAAAAGGGTGAAGAGAGGGAGGGGGTAGAGAGGGAGAGGGAGAACTCACAAGTAAGTTTTTCTGCATCCTCCACCCCCTACTGATTACACAACTCTCACCCGCCTTCTTATTGCTGTTCTCCATCATGACAATGCAAAGCTACTCAGCTGGCAGCCACACAAACCCAGAAGATGTGTGTGCCTTGGTCTAGTGCCACAGGGAACTCTGGCACTAGAGCACTAGAACTCTGGAGCCATCCCACTAGTTCCAAACAGCCTGGGACAGCTTAAATAGATAATTAATCACCTCAGAGCTCAGGTATCCCTTGAGCAAGAACACAGAGCTAACTCAAGAATGTATAATAAAACATAAGGCACAAGCTATCAAAAATGGTAATGAAGAGTTTAATTAAAAATGTAGAGGGAAGAAAATTGCTATCAGGTTGGTTTTTTTTTTGAGCAGGCCATACACTTTCATATGCACCAGAATTACAAAGTCCTGGAGTTCTGCACTGTCTCTTGTTGTCTATCCACAGTGCAAACTTTCCCCAAGTTGACCAGTCCAGAGAAACAATGACCTGTGGGGCTGGAGAAGACAGACAGGAGAAGCAGTACTGACAATGGCAGGACAAAACAAAGGGGCAGCTGATGCAGCCATAAATCATATCCAGCAGCTATACTGGCACCCCAAAATAAATATTGCTTTGATGTGTTAGATAAAATTGTAACAATAGATTACTACTAAAAATAATGTTAAATTGGTATAAAATCTACTACAGCACAAAATCTGCTCTTCACACTGGTAAACAGAGACTCCCTTGCATGATGTTATAAACGGTCTACCTTTCCATTTTTTTTTTAAGAATCCTCTTTAAAAGGGCAAAAGACTTAAACATAACCAAACTTCTAGTTTCTTTTTCCTAAACAAAAGCCATGCATGCATAAATAAAGTGAAGTAGAATCACGCCCATTGCTATCCATACCCTGTCTTCATTCTTCCAGACCAATCCTTTCACACAAAGTTCTGGCACGTTGCTGGAACACAGCAAGGCCAAACACACATAACTGAAAGCAGAAACAGCTCCTTAAAGATGAAATTTTGAGACACTGTGTGAAAGAGAAGCATGAAAAATGGATACTGTGCTATTGTCATCACTAGCAAACTAAAAGTTCTTTGGGAACACCTTGAAATTAGGTGATTAGATGTAAGAATGACAAGGAAGAGAGGCCTGCACTGAGTCCTCTTGACTTCAAAAGATGGCTTACCACTAAAGACAGTCTAATCAGAGAAACAGAATTGGTGAGAACAGGTAACTGGAAACAGGATTGTTATCCTTGATCTCAGTAGTACTTTGTTCATTGGCTACTGTCACAGTGCAATTCACCAGCTGAAACTCTATTGACACATAAAACATGCCAAGAAGATTAGGAAGCAAATACTCTATTTGGAGGGGAGATGAAAGGTCAAACTTAAACCACAACAAAACCAGGCATTAAACCAAAAAAGGATAACCTCTGAATTAACCAAGTACAGTTACAGGAACCTGTGGAATCCATCATTCCACAAAGAGAATGTGTGGGAATTGTTCCCATAGCTGAGAAGAAGGAAGAGTAATAAAGCCATAAGGGAAAGGTGGGAGGACTGGGTCTGTTATGAGTAACACAAATACAGAAACACCAGCACTACCCAAGAGCAAATATACAGAGGCATAAAAGGTATAACAGGCAGGAACAGTCTGTCCTTGTGAGCCACAAATTCAATACATGAAATTTCAGGGAAAACCTGGAAGTAACAACAGACACAAATGATAGAAGTGTCTTTGACGTTAAAAACAAAACAAACAAGCAAAATAACAATAAAAACATCAGCCATTCTCAGAAAAAATTAAGTCCTGAAAAGCAACACTATTAAAACTTGAAAGTTTTTAAGGCCTAACAATTTAAGTACTTATTTTTGGATCAGGGAGGAGAGGAAGTCCAGAAAAAATTACTCTGGCTCAAACCACGTGCTTAATAATCACAGGTAATGAATTGAAACCAAATGAAATCAGAAGCTTTATGGCAGTAGAGTTTTCAGAAGAGAGACTTGGATTAATACTGGGTTTGCTAAAGGGAAGGAGACATCAAGTGGTACTTGGGGAAATAGATTATACACAGTACAAAATTACTTGTAGGAACAATTCTGTCCTGGCACCAGAATGGATTAAATTATTTAATAAATTTAAAACAAAATAAATAAAAACTTTCTAATTTCCTCCAAGAAATATTACATATACAATTAAAATCATTCTTCCATTTATGTAATTATTGAGAGCACTGTGTCACAGATAATGCATCGGCCATAAGTGACATTAACCAAATAATGCAAAAATTGAATTGCCAATGGGTGCATTTTCAGTGTTCACAGGAATCACAGGCTCTTGCTCTGTGATCTTCCTTTAATCATCCAGATACCCAAGGATAACATCCACCCTCAATGCCGTTTTCATGACTTACTGGTGCTTATAATTAACTACCAGGGATGCCTAATTTTTTAGGCAGACAAGCAAAATATTCTCTCCTGTGAAGACTGAATTATTATGCAAGTACTCTTTTGTCTTTTAGTTCAGCAGAACTAGAGAGAGACAATTCATTGCAAGTACAGACAGAAAGGTTTCTGCAGGCTCCTGTGTGAAGCCATTCCATGCTAAGCTCCAAGGTGACCAGAAGTTACACAGTGCTTATACATGTCAGGGAGTGATACTATCATGTGGCTCAACTATTCATACATACTCCTACCAATATAACTGCATTCTCTCTTTTGAGGTATTGACAAATCTTTCAATATTGATATAAATTATAACTTTTCACTACTTGCAGTATTTATACTTTCACACATCTCTTAACTAGATGTACTTAAAATCAATTTAAATTAAAGATCTTTCAGTTTTTCCATAGTCTGAGTCTCACTAAACAGATTCACTCACCTGAGTTACCTAGAAACTGCCAGCATCTCCATTCAGGTGTAAGCCATTTCTATATTTTGACTGTTTCCAGTACAACCAAAAATTAAGACTATTTCTCTTTCTAACACTGTCAGCTCAAGCTCTTTGCTTCTCCTCCTCCTGCCAGTTCCTCTGCTTCCCTCCTGCTCTCTGCTTTCTCCATATACTTCTCCCCAGGAAAACACAGTTCCAACGCAACAAGTAGCTCTGTTCCAGCGATGACTCCTCTGTTTGACTGCCAGCTTGTGGTGCCAAGAAAGGGTGTCCTGCTTTCCACTCCAGCACAGCACTTACATGTTGCATTTTGCTGTAGCAGAACCCAGGAAGCCATTATACAGAGTCAGAAGAGGTTTCTTTAAAAAGAAACTGAAAACCAACAAACGGATGCAGCCTTGTTACCTATCAGTTCTTTATGGATTAAAAAGCACTACTTTGTAGTCAAAACAGAATCATAGAAAAACTGTCCTTAGTTGCAGTAACTGCCCAGACCATTTCATGTTTGGTTTCCCAAGTACATTCTCAGTGGTGTAGCACCTGTATAATCAGAAATAATGAGCAAGATATTTATAACATTGATTCACAGAAATCACACCGTAATAACATTTTCTTTGTCCGGCAGCACAACACTAAAATATGGAAACAAACTTGCTCTTAAGTATTGAAACTGGTGTTGAAAGCAAAAGAAATTTGCTTTTGAAAGGCAGCACACCTTTTCCTTGCTTATCCATGAAAGAAAATTTTCATCTGTAGTTGTGCATGAAGATCTACAAGTGAATCCCCTCTGAAGCCAGCTAGCATCCTGGGAAAATGCAAGAATATATGGCAAGTGTTCCAGTGACGCTAATGCCAACTAGACACTCAAGTAAGTGTGTGATACCGAGGCTTTCACGCTGAAAATGGATATAGTGAATATGAGAAATGCAAAATACAGTCGGCAAGAAAAAAGACCTGACTTAGCATAAACCTCTTTACCAACAAGTTAAAAAGTTTCCTCTTGGAAATCAGAGTGCTGATAATCAGATCTGGCAAGGGAAACAAACCATGCTCCCCAGCCCAGTTCATTCGACTTAATAGACACACACTGATGGAAAGACAGCATTTAGATCTTCAAGAGAAGGAAAAACGCCTGTAAAACTTTATTTTTTCAAACATTCCAATCGAAGCTTTACACCTGGCAAACAATCAGGAACCTTCAGAACTGAGCAGAAACACAGCCAACTTACCAAAAAAGTATGCGCAGAATGTTTGCGACCAGCAACACCAGGCAGACGTAGGTGGAGAAGCCCTCCGCGTTCTGGGTGCGCCGAATGTCCCGGTACTGGGGGATGTAGGGCACAACGCCGCCGAACACCATGGCCCCCGCGGCGCCCCAGGACACCAGCTGCTGCATGGGCACCAGCAGCCACTCCAGGCCGCCCGGCTCCATGCCGGGGGCGCGCGGGGAGGCGCTCAGGCTGAGGGATGCCCTCAGGCCGAGGGTGCCCCGTCGCAGCTCTCCGGCTGGGGCTGGCTCTAGCCACGGGCGGGCTCCTGCCCGGGATGCGGCACCATGACTGCGCCCTCTCCCGCGGGGCCCGGACCTGGGGAAAGACATGGGGCGTGAGCCTGGCTCTGCCGAGGGCGGCTCCGGCCACTGCCAGCCGGGCGCTGGCGAGCCCAGACCACCGCCCTGCCGCGGGCGGGTCGGGGCCGCCCCCGCTACAGTCTCAGCCCCGACCCCAACCCCAGCCCGGCGCTCCACAGGGGAAGCCCAGCCCCGGCACGGCAGTCGCGCCGCTCCATCGCTGAGAGCGGCCGGGCAGGGCGCGGACACGCGGCTCCACCGCCACTCCCGCCCGGCCCCCGGGTCGTGTCTCCGAGGGGGCTCCTCCGCCTCCCTCGCCCACCCGCGCTCTCCCCGCCCCGCGGGCAGGCACAGCCGGCCACCCGCCCCGCACCTGCTCTCCAAGCTCCGGCCACCGCCGCCTCCATCCCCCGACGCCGCTCCGCGGGCGGGCGGGCAGCGGCGGCCGGGGCGGCCCGTGACGCACCGGGAGCGGCCCCGCCTCCGCCAATGAGCGCCGGGGCCGCCCCTTCCTCCGGCGGGGAGCGGCGGCACCGGGCCTGGGCCCTCCTCCCCTGCCCCCGCGGTACCGGGATACGGCGGGCAGCACCGGCGTACCGTGGGAGGCTGGCGCCGGAGGGGGCTCGGCTCCCCCGGGCCCACCTGGGCGCCTTCTCCTCATCGGGCTGCGCTGAGCCACCGCCCCGGGTCCTGCTCCCCAGGAGTTACGGAAAATTCCATCGTGCCTCGTGGACAAGGGGGAATGGCTTTAAACTGAAAGGGAGTAGATTTAGATTAGATGCTAGGAAGAAAGTCTTTACTTTGAGGGTGGTGAGGCACTGGAACAGGCTGCTCAGAGAAGCTGTGGCTGTTCCATCCCTGCGAATGTTCCAGGCCAGGCTGGATTGGGGCTCTGAGCAACGGGGCCTAATGAAAGGTGTTCATGGCAGCGAGATTGGAACTAGATGGTCTTTAAGGTCCCCTCCAACCCAAACCATTCTATGATTCTGTGATTTCTGTGGCTCCCTGAATTGCAGTGGCTGGGGAGGGAAAGTGTGCAACTTCTACCCAAATTAGGGCAGATCCAAAGTAACCAGGGAGCCTCTACTGCTGCTTGCACTGGGCCAGGAGAGGACAAGTGCTGCATACAGGTGTTGTGTGGAGAATGACAGCATGCACAGTGCATACACCTCCTTCAGCCACACTTAAAAGGATGGATCATCACCATGCGTCCAAGTGGCTGCAGAGCTCTCCTCAAAGCTTGTTCCTTGGGCTCCCCATAATACTACCCCAAACATGCTTTCTTCTACCTTGTTAGTAGCAGGAAGGCTGCTCATGCTCTGCTGCTCATCCAACAGGTAGGAAATGAGATGGGTTTTCCTGCATCTGAGTGATGTATGATTTTGTGTCCTAGAGCAGCAACTGCAAAAGTTGTTTGGGGGTTTTTTTTGTGACTTTTAAAGGGGAAAAGGAGCTGAATTAAAAATAGAAATGTCTTTTTCAGGATTTCAGAAGCCTTTTGTTTACTTCCTGCATAGCAGCACCTTGCTCAACTGCAAGCATTTCTTCCGCTGGGCAATTCCTGCAGCATATGCGCAGCACATGAACCTGCACATTACCACAGAATGTATTTATCAAAGACATTCTTGGAGTACTATCACACAAATATCCAAAACAGCCTCCTATGTAGATCAGGTGACCAGTGACAACATTGAGACTTAGCTTTCCTACAAGGAAGTAGCACCTCTGCTACTTGAACAAAGCTCTATTCCATTACACAGAATTGATAGTTTGATTGCTAAAGTTAAAAATACATAGCAGATGTTCTGAACTCTGATTTTTTGATGGGGATCCTGAAGTTCCTGATGTCATCGCATCTGACTCATGCAGAGAGACTATAACAATCAAGTTATGTATAAACTGCATTATTTAAAAAGTTTTATTGTTTAATGGCTCATATTTCATGTATCACTTGCACATTATCATCAGGCACTTATGCCAACTTCTTTACATGCTTTCCTTGGAGCCCTTAGCACATTATTTTTCCTTAAGCACAATGGCCTAAACAAACTTTCAAGTTGAAAGTAGGAGTAGCCCAGATTAGAAAGCCAATCTTTATTCATGTAAATACAAGTACTTTGAGAAATCATGAAGAAGTTGTCTTGAGAAAACAGGTATTTTGAAGTAATGGTTACCTAAGTAGAAGAAACTACCCAAGCTGCCACCAGATCTCCAGGTTAGCTTCCAGAATTATTCCAGGATGCTCTTAAGTCTATTCAATAACAAATTGTGCACAATATGCAGATTCTAAAATACTCAACTGGAAACAGACAACTGCCTAAACTTAGGTTGTTTTCCCTTACTTGAAAGTGTACGGGTAAAAACTGTGAATTACAGCACGTTGCTGTGTGAACACAATTCAGTTCCGGTCACTAAAATCATCCCAGTTGTTCAGGAGTTAATCCACTGACCAGTGACACCAGACACTGAGTAGGAATGACAGGCTGGCTGAACTCCTCAGGCTGAACAGCTGCCAGCATTCAGGAAGGGACCCTTCAGGTCTCAGTATATCTAAAAAGCCAGCCTCGGGTTTTTTTTGTAGTGGTGCCATCCTGAGGTGCTTGCTGCTGCCAGCGTAGCATCCTGCCTGGCAAAGGAGCACCCAACCACAGCAAACCCAGCAAGACTCCAGGAGGAGAGTGTGCTGGAAGACATAAACCTGAGGTGATAACAGGTGATTGGAGAGAGTCTTGCATCATCAAGGAAAAGTTCCACAACCTGCAGGTCTGAGTGCAGTCACACAAGAATGAGCTTTGAGAGGCTTCATATGAAAGCAGATTTCTTTCTTTGGGAGACAAGAACTGAGAGGGAGCTCAGAAGGACCACCCTCTTGATGTAAAAGCAGAGCTTACCCTAGAAACAGTACTGCTTCACTGCCAGACAGCAATCCTCTCTTTCAAGTGAGGAGAAAAAGAACAGGTGTATTTATTTTTTCACACAGAATGGCAAAATTCCCCCACTAGGAGAAGAACCCTCTATTTGCTAGAAGTACATTACCCATTCAGAAAACAGAAGCAGACAAAGTTTCACACCAGATCTCTGAAGACCAAATTAATCTTTTTAGGACATCTGCTGTAGGAGAATTGAAATTGATTATGTGAGCAGCTCTAGCCACCTAGTTATGAACTAGCTTCTAGCAGTTAACATTTTGGTAACAATGTAGTCCCCAAACCTCCAAACATCATGAGAACTTTGATTTATTTTAGATTAAGAAATCTGATAAGAAATGTTCCTGTAATATCTTTGGATGTGGCTTAAGCAAGCTGAAAATGGGGAGCAGATATGGGATGTTTTCAAAGGGATTTTAACTTTAATGTTGGTAGAAGTAGTAAAAATTACTATATAAGGTTTAGTTTTTGCAAATAGGTCCACTGACTTTAAAAAAGTAAGTAGAGCCTCATTTCTACACTTGGCTCCATATGGCCTTATTTCTACCAGGACAACACTGGGACCAACAGGACACAGGAATAAACCACCCAATGGACCAGTTCCATGACAAACCTTAGTCATCTATTTGCAGTTTTTTACAGGAGGAGGACAGCTGTTAGTACTTGTTTTTACTGCAGCAGCAAAAATAGCAGATTGCTGCAAGTCTCCCAACCAGTCTGTTGTTCTGTCAATTGATTTTGAAAGATGAGTAATAAAATTATTTTATATTCTACATTAGAGAAATGCTGTTGCACAGAAGCAAGCATATGAAGCCCCTGCAAGACCCTGCTAAAGTGTAGATAAGCTCTAAGTTACTTTTCGAACACATTGCACAGTAAAAGGATAAAGTGAATCCGTATGGTAGCCAAATTTCCTTCAATTATCACATTATATATCTCATTCTACAACTATACCCATGGGGACATAGAAATATTCACTGTACTGTTCATAAAACAAGTAAATGGGTCTTAAGTGTCTTGAAATTGGCCATTCCTACCATAATGTATTATCACTAAATCAGCTGTCCTCCATTTTTTTTATTTTTTTTAAAGCAACCCTGCTGCAGCTGGTGGCAGAAGCTGCCTCCTGGCCCCGCCTGGCACTGGTGAGCCCCTGTTTTGGCAGCTGATGGGCAGAATCAAGCTAGCATTAATAGGAGATACAGTTCTATTTCACATTTTCACCACTCTTCCTTTCTCCTTCTGAGCTGATCTTTGCAAACAGAGCAGTGAATATCAGCATGAGTGGAACACCCACCTTCCTGCAGAGAAACCACCCTCTGCACTTCCAGTGGGGAGCTCTGACACACATGCCCAAGCCTACAAGCCCTTCCCTGGGCAGTAGTCACATGCTTTGCACTGGGGAGCAGGAGCCACGACCATGGAGGTTGATGATTAGACTCCTCTCTGTACTTGGACTGCTACCATCTCCACAGACAAAAGGAGAAAAAGCACTAAAGCAAACATGTCAGAGCAGGAATCAGCCTGACAGCTGGCAGAGATACATGAACCTGTCTTCAAACCATTTCAGCTTTGTAAACAATGGGCAAAGTTCAGAGTGGGGAAATAAACAAATAGCAGTCCTGGTTCAACTTTTTACCTGTGTAGCTGCTTACTCAGATAAGAAGTTGAACCAGGACTGCTTAACCCACAGCCTGCTCTTCTGTCAAACAGGTCCAGCTGGCTGCAATTATTTCTTCCCCACCTGCTCTTGGGATGCCTTTGGTTTGTCCCATGGCATCAAGGTCACCTCAGCAGTTGGCTGCATCAGAGGAGTCCATAGACAGCTCCCAATCCACCTGCATATCCTTGCCCATGTCCAACAATGCACCCAGAAGTTCTCACCTTAACAACCTTCAGGAGCAGGGCTGCTTTCTCTTAAGAAGACATGTAATAGAGGAATGTCTCCACAGATGAGATCTGCACAGTGTGCCATGGGAAAGTACCATGCAGAGTCCATTTATCACTGATCCAATGCATGGTGCTCAACATCAGAAGGGACAGATTCCTCTTTTTATTCCATCTAACTAAAATGGCTATTTTATTAAGCTGGTTTTTGTTGGACCTTTCTTGACATGATGGAGAAAGAGCTCTGTATACCATCTCCCTCTCTCATGCACTTTACTCCTCCCTGGGGCAAAATGCTCACTTAATTACAGGATCAATTATGTTCCACAAGAAGCTGCTGATACTGGGGAGTGAGCTGTGAAAGAAGGAGTGTGGTGGGCTGGTCCTAGGCAGCAGTGAAGCCCACACTGGGGTGAAGCCATGGGAAAAATACCTATGGGTTGACATAAAAGTTTTGTAGTGAATAAAAAAACATAACTAAGTGATGCAAAGTCAACCACTCACCACCTCCCATTAAGAGACTGATGCCCAGCCAGTCTCTGAGCAACAGCTACTTTGGAAGAAACTTCCTGCCCGCAGCCTGCTTTTATTGCTGAGTGTAATGCTGTGGGTCCAGCACGTCCCTCTTATCACCTGGGTCAGCTGTCCTGGCTGCTTCCCTTCTCAGCCTCTTGTGACCCCAGGACAGTGAGAAACAGAGGTGGCCTTGATGCTGTGCAACCAGAGTTCAGTGATGGCTAAAACACTGGTGTGCTTCCAGTGCTGTTCTAGTCACAAACACAGCACCATACAGGCCACTCTGGAAAAAAGCTGAGTCCATCTTAGCCAGAGCCAACTCAGGGCATGAAATGCAGTTGGGGAGATCCTCAAGCTGGCTTTTTGCTGAACAAGTGAGGGTGCAAATGCAGTGTCCAAAGTGTCAGGAGAACTATCCTAGTCTACTCTGACTCATTTTCTCTCCACTGTGGAGTAAATAAGAAGCAGAGAGAGAAAATAAAAATGACAGAGAAACTACAGCTTCATCTGGATTCAAAATACCACCAGATGACCTGGAGTCAGTAGCATTACAGGACCCAAACTGTTTTTTCTCTGTTCTAGGACAAGAACAAAGTGCTCCTGGTGGCATTTACACACTGTAGCACACACCTGGCTTGTTTCTGTTAGATAAGCTCAACATCTCTGGTACACTTAAAAACAGGACAAAACTAAATTTATGCTCTCCTTACCAAGAGCAAAGAGTGCAGAATGGAAAAAAAAGATCCCAAATGTAGAGAGCTTTTTGGATAATTGGTTAGCTGAGAAAAGACATTTCGATGTGATACTGATAGATAAAAATAGGAGAAACAAGCTGAGAACTAAGCAACCAGTGTCCAATCACTGACAAAAGTCACAGTGACCTTCTCTGAAATGGGAAGACAAGAGAGAAAATCGCTTGTCAGAAAATGTAGATATGTTAAGTAGAGAAGCTAGAAGAATGCAAACATAGAAGCAAAACAATTACTAGAAGATAAAAGTAGGTGTAGTTGATCCAAGTGTGCTTTAACCAATAATGAGCTCAGCTTTTGCAATATGTATAAGCTTCATTAACACCAATATAAATATGTGTGAGTTTTCAATAAACTTCGAGATTTACTATTCACGCATATAGTGTGTCGCATTTCTCCCACCGTTCACGACACCCAAAGACCATCTTTATTGCAAGAGTAATACTTGAGTCGAAAATAATTTAGACAAGACAGACACAAACACAGCAGACTGACTTTTCTGAAACCCCAAGGAGCTGCAGTTACAGGTGGTTTTGCTTCTGCTTAATAAAGAACCTACCCCAGAGAGAAAATTAACATCCTAATGTGTCCTCTGAGCCACTCTGGCCAGCCCAAAAAGTGGGAGCAGCCTTGGGGACCCATGCCACTGCACCTCTTCCCCACTTGTGGAAGGCCAAATCCCCAGCGCTCTTCTGCTCAGCCAACCCCTGTGCTACCTATGCTGCCAGTGTCCCTTGGCACCCTCTGGCCCCTCTATGCCCTTGTAATTTCAGCTGCCTTTTGCTAGGCATGCTTGGAATATGCACCCAAATGTCTCCTGCTGGCAAACACCATGTGGAACACTAAATGGAGCTGATGTGGGAGGGCTTCCAACATTACCCAAGCTGCATAAAATACCTGCCATAACTCTTAGCTCCTCTTCTCTTCCACAAATGTCTCACAGAAGAAGCAAGCAGGCCACTGCCAGTCAAGGTTTCAGTCTTAAGAGCATATTTACAAAAGATCAAAAGATCTTTGTTTCAGGTGAGGAGGGCAAGCTTTTTCTCCAAAAAAAAAAAAAGAAAAAAGCCGAAGAATCAGATTACCACACTCTTGGGTTTTTTTTATTACTGTCATTGCTCACTGACCCACACTTTGCCGTGTCCTACACCCAATGTTCTCCAGTGTTATTGTCCATATTTGCCCAAATCAACTCGTATCTTATGCAACCATACTAAGTGCTTTCCATTAATTCAAGGCAAATTTAAACTGCCTGTACCAGGGAGACACTCCAGTTGCCTCCTCTGGGAAAAATTGTGTCTGAAGCTGGAAGGAAACATTAGCATAACTGCAGTTTGGTCACAGGAAGTTTTACCCACAGTTCTTTACACCTTCTGGAAATGCAAAATGGGCATTTTCCAATGAGCCACTCCTTCCTTTGCCCAGCTTCCAGCCGCTTCAGCACAGGCTCTCTTTATCAAATATTTTAGAAAAATGCTCTTTCCATCACACACCACAGCACATGCCATGTTTAATATCTGTGCACAAAATGCGGATTCTGCTCTGGACCACAAGGTCCCTGAAGAGAGCCACACCAGGCTGTGGGATATGAACACGTGAGCTCAGCTGCCTGTCCTTGTGCGGCAGGGGCTGCCCATCCTGCCCTCACAGCAGAGCCTCACCTGTCACACACTGTGTTTGCTTCCAGAAAGCTCTTCTGTGCACGTGTGAGGAGCAAGGCCACGGGGTGGTTGGAACACAGCCCCCAGGTGCAGTGCCAGGCATGCCAGCAGCAGGCCACCAGGCCAGAGAAACAAACCCTGCTCCCTCTCCCACCAGAGACAAACACTTCCAGCTCCCTTCTGCCACCTTTCAGGAGGTGAGCTGAGTGGTGAATACTCCTTCACCCTCACTATCCAAAGACAATGGAACAAGGCTGGAGCAGAAAAAAGCATGGGAAGCAACATCTCTTGATAAAAACGAGAGCAGGCTCCCAGACTAAAGTGAATTCAGCTTTTATTACAAGAAAAAGAAAGGCCGACAGCATGTGGCCCGCGGGCCGAGCAGCAGGAGCGCTCCCGTCGAGGATGCTGCAAGGCCGGCAGCTGGGTCTTCTTTTCAGCAGCGATGTAGCGATGTCCCCGACGCCCCAGATGGAGCGGCACAAATTCAGTGGGTCAGAAGCCCCTTTTTATCCTGTTTTTTGTCCCTTTGGACTGGTTTCTTTTTGGATCCTTCATTTGCATGAAGGTTTATGGCGCTTGATTGGCCCATTACATTGGCCCATTATAATAAGGCTGGCTCGTTTCGCTTGGGGGTGGTGCACTTTACTTAGGTGTATTATGGTACGTTGAGTACCGTATTTCTTATAACTACCCTTTTAACCCCTTTTACAATATAATAACCAAACTAACAGGACATGCTTAACGATCTATCAACTATTTTACAACAGTTTCTAACCTATTTTTAACATCTCTTACCAGCCATGTCCGGGAAACATAGCTGGAGATTTCTGGATCACATGCTGGGCGGGTGACTTCACAGAGCCGTGAATTACACACAGCTCTTCACAGAGCCAAAGGATGCACCACCACCCACCAGACCAGCCTCCAAAGTCACCTTTCTGCTGCTCCTGCATTGATCCCGGTGCAATACGCTTACAACGAAAATTATATCCTGTGTTCTGTTACAGCTATTTAGCAGTACATGATGGCCACAGCATGCACTGAACATCTGATCAAGATTATCCTTAACCCTTTCAGTTTTCTTTTTGTAGATACTTGCAAAAAGGGCTGGCTGAAATATTTCACAATAAGGGGATTTGTGAGCAGCAGTTCCAAAACTTTTATTACTTTTATTAAAGAACACTTTTATAAAAGTTTATACAGAACACTTTTATTAAAGGCAGAGTACCTCCATCAGGGATCAGGTTTCCAACGGCTGGAATTACCCTTTTCTCTTCAAAGATACAGAAACTGAAATTTGAACCATGAGCAAACACCCAGGCTTTTAATATTCACCTCAAATGACTTTGTGTTTCAAAGGAACACCAGCGGTCAGACACCACAGATCCGAATGCCTTTTTCCCCTGCCTGAGGCATTTGCATTTCACTCACCACAGCTTTCCATGCTTTTAAATAACAACTTGTTGGTCTACTGATGTTACCATATGAAAGAAAAGCAATGCCTTCACCAGGAAGTACTCCAGTGGAGCAAGCTTTCAGTGAACTGCATTATGCTGAATCAAAAGATTGGGTAAATGTCAAAGTTTGCTACAAGAACCATCAGCACCATTTGGGATTGCTGCATATAAAGGTGATGACCTAGCAAAGCCAGATGGTTTTTTCTGCACATTGTGTCCCTCTGAATCACTACTGCAAATTGACACAAGAGAAGCTACCTGAGAGGGAAGGACCAAGCAGAGCATGACTCAAAGACCCACTACAACAATTTGTTAGCAAAAATACCATGATTGTGCTGAAAGCACTAACTTGTGCCTAGCCCTTTTCTCTTCAGAGAAAACTTTTAGTATTGACCATGCCTCTGCCAGGAAGAAAAAATAGCAAACCCACAAAATTTGCAGTGCCATTTGCATCCTGCCTTCTGATCTGCTGCCAAACAAGCTGCCATGTTGGCCCAGGAGCACTTGCCTCCTTGTCTCCTTCCAGGACTAAATTCCTGTTTTCTCTCTTACCACACATGTAATATTCAGCTTCTCTTTGAGATGTCCTCTCTGTGGCCTCACCTCCATTCCAAAGCAACCCTGAGCCAGACACGCTTGGACTATGTGAGCAGAGGATTTCTTACCCTTGGTATATAAAATCTTATTTGTCAGCAAAGAGGAGGGAAAGAGGCTTTATGTAACATCCAAAGAGCAAGAGTAATGAATTTCTACAACAAGTTCTTCTATCACACCACACCACAGCCTTTTACAGCATGGCAGTGAACTTGGAGCTTAGGTCTTATAAATGTTTCAACATGGTTTTATGTCCTATCCTGCTACTCTGACTTCTCCTTCCAGCAGTGGAGGGACTGGAATTTCCCTAGGAAAGAGCAAGGGAAACATGCTTTGGATACCATTTCAGTGCACACTGTGAAGAGTTCACACCACAGGTCTGCAACACTGAAATAGGATGGAAGCAGATGGCACCTCAGCCTCGAGGTCATCCTAATTTTATTTTTACTTCATGTTCTTCATACTAAAAAGACATTTAGACTGAAAGTGACTAAAGTCTAAGCTTTTTACTGAAAGAAAGCAGCATAAAGTATATTTTGGAATGGAAAAAGAATTTGTTGTCAAATCTCTTTTGCTCCTTTCTCAAACCTCCTCAGGACCTGTTTTTGTACTCACTGCCAAAATGAACTTGTTATCCTTTTAGTAAATTAAGCATTCTTATTGCATTAAATACTCCTATGGCACTGGTGGTTTACTAGTTATCAGCTAGCCCTTTGCTTTTGAAACAAAACAAAACCCAAGGGTCTTTGCTCAGCTTCCCTTAGCCCACGGGTGCATGGCCAACATGGACTATGCTTTTAAACTATGGCTCATCTTACATCCCCAGATTTCAGACCCTGGAAATGTATGCAACAGCTCAATTCTGAACTTCTAAGCCCTCTGAGAAGGAAGAGACTGGAAGACAGCAGAGTAAAACCAAGCATGCTAGTTCTAAGTAAATCCATTGCTAAGCAAAGTCTATTTGGTCCTGTCATTTGTCTCTTCTATTCTTAGGCTTTCTGAAGTCTGGAACTTTTCCATGACTACTTTTAGCTTTAAAGACATTTCCATTTTTATTTCCTAAACCCAGCTGTGCACTCTTGGCCTCATTCAGCTCCAGATCTGAACTAAGAGGGCCATTCACATCAGCTGCTGAGCCCACAAAGTAAAAGAACCAGACCTTTGAAGGGGGAAATGCATGGCAAATATTTTTCAGTCTCTTTCACACTTTTAATTGCCTGTCCTTCATTGCTGTGCCAGCTGGATACTATATTTTTTTTTCTATTTTGACCACACTGACCTACCTCACAAAAATGAGGAGCTAATTACAGAAAACCTTTCATCAAGTCATGCTTGTTTTCAGTTGAACCGTAACCTGGCCATTGCTAAAATGTGGCACTACAAAGATGTAGTGAGATCCCTGTGAATTGGTTGGCTGTATAATGCTTGCTCCTCTGCATTTCCAGCTGCTTCTTTATCCTTCCAAGCTCTTCACTATGAATAGGACTCTATGGCTTTGTTCAAGATAACTGGGCACAAGCAGACAGAGCCACTTCTACTGCCTCTGGGAGAAAATACTGCTGCATGACAGAGAAGCTTTTGTAGCTCTTCTGGAAGGAGGGAAAACCAGGAAGACTGTGGCTGTTATCGGAAGTAAAAATGCAAAAATACTACAGCTCTAGCTACTACTACTACCTAGCCTTAAAGGAAAGAATATTTATTATCGACAAATGAACAGGTAAGAAGCACCTATTGTTCCTTATTTCTTATGCAATAGAACAAAAAGGCTGTATGGTTGAAGCTAGTGGCTACATACAAAAGCAAACCCTATCTACATGCATAATATTGTTCAACTTGTTTATCTAGAAGCTTTCTAGAGCAGTAATACTGTTAGGACACTCAAGCTTTGCAAAATGTGCTTGATTTTTCTTTCTACAACAAGGACTACCAGCAAGAGTGGGAAAAAATAAGGCTGTACAGAGAAGCTACAATTATGGGAAGCAGGTAGCAATGCGGAGGTTTGCTTTGATGCCAGAATTTCACCTCAGAGATTAACACGCCCTCTCAAATGAGGCGGGGAAGGTCAAGAAGGAGAACAATTAAGTTTATTACGAAAGATTCTAAGTGGTAGGCTTACAGCAACTGAAGTAATTCCCAGCTCAGAAATTTTTTGTGCATGAAGACACATATTTGCCATATTTAGCATATGTAATTACTCAAAGTAATTGACTAAGGTAATTTATTGCCTAACAGTGATATGCTCCTAACCATACAGGCACAGTGAAATGAAAACCTCTTCATTTACATCAGGCAACAGTCTCAGCATCCAGAAAAAAGACACCTCTGTAATAGATGTACTGGGAGCTTTTTTACACTGTGCAGCCAAAAGCCAGGGATGACCTAGATGCTGGTGCTGCAAGAGGCACCATGCGACTCTTGCTGATGCCTTTGATGTTATCTCGCTCGGCATTGCAGTGCAAGGAACTTCAACCACCACGGTATTTTTACCACTCCTTCACACAAAACTAATTGCACGGGAGAAAAGGAAGCAAACCTTTGAAAAAAATAAAATTATAAGACATCTTAAGATCAAACCTCGGCATCCTTATTCAGTTACTGCCGCGCGGAAGGACGCTTTCTCCAGCAAATAAAGAATTGACAGCGAAGGACTCCCCGACTGCCCGCGGAGCGCTGCGGGCGGGGCCGTGCGCTCTGTGCCCGCCCCGCCGCGCCCGCGGAGCCGGAGCCGATGGCGGCCGCGGAGCCGCTGGGAACCGCGGAGCTGCCGCAGCTGGTGAGCGGGGCCGGGCGGGTGTCCTGCTGCGGGGTCCCGTGCGGCCGGGGCCCTGCCTTCTGCTTCCCCGGTGTTCATTTTCCCCCTTCCCCTGCAGGCGGAAAATCTGCTCTGCCGGCTGCAGGAGAATTTTGAGGCTCTGACGGAGAAGCTGACGCTGAGAAATATCCTCTTTGGAACGTGGGGTGCCGCGGCTGGGTTCGGGATCCCGCGGCTGGGCCTCCTGCGCGCTGATGGGTGCGAGCGGGCTCTTTGCTTCTAACAGCGGGGTGGGCTTCTCTTGTAAACATCAAATTAGCCCAGAATGTGTGACGGGGTAAACACCTGTGACGTACAGGCACCTGACTTACCCCCGCCCCAGTCTGCTTATAGATCCCTTTTTTTTAAGAAGGAAACCCTAAAATGTGTTTCACTACAAGTAGCACTGTAGTCTCTGTGCAGCAATTCTGGCTTTCAAGTAAAATAAGCATTGAATTATGTGTAAAGATTCCAAAGGTGCATTTAAAAAAGCATCCATCTCCAAAAATGCAATTCAAACGAGCCACGGTTTAAAAGCAGCTGTTGGCCTGAGCATGACAAGGTGAGCCCTCAAAAGAAGAAAATCAGACCTGAAGGGGCTCTTAGCTTTCTTATTACATGTGCTTACAGAAACTACCTCTGCTTTCTGAAGCATTTATTAATTTTTTTTTCTGAAACTTGACCTTTAAGGAAGCATCTGCTTCCTGAATAATGTTTGAGTAGCACTCATATTCTAATTCTGTAGGTTACCTGTATGGTATCACTTAAGAGTTCCTCAGAAAGAAAACATGCTCTCACACAGTTCACTCATGAGTATTTGCAAAGGCTTTTGATACTAAGAATTTGAATTGTTATCTGTTGTAAGAGAATGAGGGATTGTATTCTAAAATACGACCTTGTCCATGCTTCATCTTACATTAAACGTGAACAAGTAAAAGACTGACACATCTGGAAGAAAGCTGCTTGTTCTTCTTACAGAAGAAAAAACTTGTAAAAATGTAGAACTCGTATTTATAGAAGTTATCTTTAACTTTTTACTGGAAGAAATGGGCGAGCGCATCAATGACCTTGAGAAGCGCGTTGCTGACCTGATGACAGACGCTGGGGTAGAAAACAGTGATGAAGAATTGGGAGTAAAGACACTTACTTAAGTTTTTCTGTGGTTTATGCATTTCCACTTAGTTTTGAGTGGTGAGCAAGTAATGGTGTTTACGTATTTAGTGTACCTGCATTTTCTTGGATTTGAAAGTGTGCTTTTTAAAAAACATATTTAATATACCTTGGATTTTTTTTTTTGCCAAGAGACAAAGAACATGACCACTTTTACAAAACAAAAACTGCATCTTACTGCCTGTTCCAGCTGAGTGCAATATACAAGGGGGCAGTGCTAACTCACCCCAAGTGTGTAAACCGAGGCTGTCCATTCATAGGGAACTGTGTGTAGCTTGAAATGTTCCTGCCCACCAGTCCTGCCCCTCAGGTCTGCTGACCTAGCTGAAGATGCTCGCTGGTGTCAATTTATGTACCTCTGCTTTTAAACCTGCTACAGCTTCTCAGTGTGGCTTGGAGCACACCCCTCACACACACTCACCACAAACACAGCAGTAAGCTATAGTGAATCACTTCATAATACAAAATGATACTACATATCAGGATTGTGTTCTGGATTTTATATCTGTCTCTTGCACATGCCAGCCCCCTCCCTGATGGATGGCTGACTCTGTGATCTCAGTATTTATGAGGCAGCACTGCTTCCATGTGCTGTGGATGCAAGTGATGTTGTCTTCCTGTTGTTGCACACTTTCCTGATTCAAATTGAGACACATCAATTCCTCTTGTCATTGGAACTTCTTACGCAGTGAAAGACATAAATGTCTGTCAATATTCTGAAGTAATTTAGGTATCTGTTCATTCTGATGCCTTTTGCACAAGGTATGCAGTAATTTTCAGAAATGCAGAAAGACAATCCACAAAGATGTATTTAACGGTACAGAGAGAGATATCTTCCTATCTCCATGCTGAATCAGTCATGAATAAATCACTAACCTACTTATTCACTGTATCTGTGCAGCACTGAAATGAGGATGTGTTTGAGGAAGATGAAGGTAGAACGGCATAGCACTGACTCCGACATTTTCCAGTCTAGAGTCACACTGACAAAAAATGTTAAGGGAAAACAAATGTATTTGTATCATGTCATAACAGAACCTTGAAAAAAAAATTAAACCATTGCCCCAGGAAAAAATAGAAAGCTGGGTTTGTTCATCTAAGTGCGACACTATTTCCTGAAGCTGAAAAAGAACTGTTAGTTTCAGAGAAGGCAAAGCCACTGTTTTGGATAGAAAACTATATTCTATATAGTGAACTTATCCAATCACAAATGTTTTCAATGAATGAAAATGTATTTATTTTAATATTAAAACAGTAAGATTTGTTGCCTTTTTAACTTATACGTTCTTAGAATAAACCATTCTGTACTAAAAAAATGGCAGCATTTGTAGGCTACAACTGCTCAGTTGTTACTCTTTGCACAAGCCCACCCAAAGATGTGCACACCAGTGCAGGTAACATCACCCAGGTATTTATATTGTGACAATTTCAATTCTTTAATGTTAGCTGTTTTGATGAAAATAGTTTATTTTATTTAAAGACCTGGAAATAGATGAGGAATTCTAGTTACCAGGCACGTCCAGAAGAAGAAATTGGTAGTCAGAAAACAGGACATCTGCACTAAATTTAAGGTGGTCGTATACCAAAACATAGGTACTCTGCAGGGAAGATTTAGTTTGAAATGTAATGGGAACCTTTTACCAAAAAATGCGGAAACCGAAGCATTGCCAGGTTAGCAAAATACCTCAGCTAATGAGGGAGAAATGCTTCTATTACAGCCTTCATTAAGATGAAGAAATCATTCCAATTAAGGCTTTAATCAGTGTAGACTTGCACATACTGTCAGACTGGGGGGAGAGGTTGGTATGCTGGAGGACAGGCTGGAGAAGTGGGCCAACAGGACCTTGCTGAAGTTCAAAATGCCAAGCTGGGCAGGTGTGAGGGGCTGGCTGGCACTACTTTGCAGGAAAGGGGTCTGGAGGAAAGGTTGGCTGAGTGGGCAGGGTGCCCAGGCAGTAAGGGCTGCAGCAACCCACTGGTCAGTATGAGCACAAAGTAGGGCCAGCAAGTTCCCCCTCCATTCACCCGTGACCACACCCACAATATTCTGTCAGTTTGGGGGCTGCCCATTCAAGAGATGCAGTGGTGTAAGGGAGGTGAAACAGAGCCACCAAGATGGAGTGGGCTACAGCAGATACAAGGTTGGAGAGAAATCTCTTAGTCCAGCCTAAAGAAAGGACTGTGGCTTTTTTCTGCCAACCAGGACCCCATGGCCGAGCACGGGGAACAGACTCTTGTTGAATGTGTTGCACACCAGGGTTACTCAACACAAGCTGAAACATGGAAAATTCCAGCTAGGTGCAAGGAACATCTTTTTCACCTATGAAGGTGCTCAAACAGCAGAACAGGACTTCCAGAAAGGCTGAAGAATCTCCATCCTTAGAGAACATGGAATCATCAAGGTTGGAAGGCATTTTGAAGATCATCTAGTCCAACCAACTCAACACTGGACATGATCCTGGGCAACCTGACTATGTGGAACCTACTATGACTGGGAGGCTGACATTTCCTTCCAACATAAATTATTCCAAATCAGTGACCACTCTAAACCAGATTAACTTCAGCAGAAATTGAGACCCTTTTGTTTTACTCTCTTCACACTTTCTAAATCCTCTACAACACACTCGGTAGTAGAAATAAATTCTTTGGCTTGTAACAAACTGGATTTCTTCTTTCTGGAGAAGGGAGCTAGCCTGGTTTGGTTTTAATGAATCCTGTAAATATGCATGTATCAGTTTAAAAAACAAACAAGCCCCCACACAACATCAACTCCATTACCATAAAAGTTGTCAGAAATGCAAATGGAAATTTCAAAAGCTATGCCACAGTGGAATCCAATCCAAGTCTCCCAAGTACACGTGCATTTTGGTATACTATTAGGCAAACTGGAGGTCAAGTGACAGCATAGCTTTTGGTTTCCTTAGCTGCTGTCTGCAGCCAGCTCCAGAAGTGCAATTATGATTTGGCACTGCAGAATTCACCAAGTGCTTCAAAGTGAGTGCCCAGCCACCATGGAAAAGGAGTCTGGCACCACAAGTCCATTAGGCTGATGGGGGTGTGGTGGTGAGCAAAGTCACAGGAGATGTTTTCTCTGAGTTCTGTTAAATACTAATAAATGCACCTTGTTTTATTCACATTTTTAGTGGATACAGGGGACTAGTATGATACGCAAGGAAATCCCAACAGAAGTCATCTTCAACATTACAGACTTGCACCCATCTCTACTCACTGTCAAATTTCATTAGCTGAAAAAAAATTAAGGTGAATAAGTGGAACTCACTTTATTCTTTAAAAAAACTATAGTATAATTTTCCTAGATATTTGTGTAATAAAAGCAAACGAAACAATTTAAAATGCTTTTTTTGCAAACAGGCTTTTTGTGTGCAACAATATGTAATACCAAAAGGATAACAAAGGAGAGTCTTTAAAAAAGAAAACCCCAAAATTCAGCTACAATATTACTGCAGTAATATTCAAGACACTTCCAGGCTTTAAGTTTTCTGCTTCTCAAACAGAACTCAAATATTTTAAATCATTCAAATTATGCTCAATATTCAAGGACTTGTAGTTTTTTTTTCTTTTAATATACATTTATGTATACACATACACAGGAATAAATGTAACTGGGCATAGGATTATGAGAAAAGGCAGCCCAAAGAAACATCAATATCTGTATTTAGTGGAATAATCTTTCGGCGATACCACCAAACCTCGACCTTTGCGGGCTCCTCTATAAACAGTTTCTATAATGTCAATCATCTCCTGCTTATCTTCCATTGCCCAGTTGATCTTGTTGTTATTACCTGTACCTAAATCAATCATGATGTGCTTGTTCCTTTAAAGAAGAAGAACAAAAAACCAGGTTAATATGGTATTATAATTCAGAAAGAAATCTTATACCCCACCCCAAATGCTTTGTAGGATCAAAGGAAGCCCTTATAACATAAACAGGCTTGCAAAACAATCATTACTCCTCTCACTTAAACTGACATTTTACTGCCAATTTTTAAAGGAAGAATAAGAACTCCTAACATGCCCCCAAAATGGTTACTCAGTGCAATTATCCTTCATCATATTCCTTATTGTTTGTATTTCTTTCCCACTACTCTCTATCTCCAGAGAGACTTGTCAGTAGAACATGTTATCTCATCAATGTAGGAACCTTAACTCCAAAAAAACCTTATTACTTTTGATTTATCTTGAAAGCAAGTTTGGCAAGCTTGACTGCTATGTTACTACAGTATTCTCTACAGGAAGTTTGAGATTTAAAACTAAGAAAAATGGATAATAAACCCGGTTTTCACTATCATGAATTTACACTCTATTATCAAACACTGTTACCAGACTGATTGGAAAACAAACCATTTTCCTATAAAATCAGTTTACTCTTCTGTAGAGCAATGTAAATATAGGCATCAGTGTGCTATTATGCATTTGGAAATGATCTGCTGAGACACTGTATTTGACAAACAGAAAGCTTAAATGAGTTACATTCCAGAACCATCACATACCTGAAGAAAAACATGACGGTACAGGGATCATACAACTCATACATCTTGTTGAAGTCTGGTACTTCAGTGATGTCCACAAGATAAATAACAGCAAAGTTTTTAACCTAAACAGAAGAAAACAGGAAATACAAAAGCTATATATATTACCAATTAAAAGGCATAAGCTTTCATTATTGTAACATCTATTTTCCAAATTATTAAGTCATAAAATCAGAATAAACAGCCTTGCTTTTATTGTTAATCACAACAACCAATTAACATGGAAAATATTTTTCAATATAGCTAAGAAGCTCATTTCACATCCAGTGTAAACTAGAAAGATACTATGCTAAATCAACATCCAGAGAAACAAATGCCCTTTATATAGAGCTGAGAACTCACAGTGACATGCACAGCTCTAAAGAAGTAGAATAGTTGCTTTGTGCAAGCCAAGCTGACACATTTTGCCTGTGTCATCAGCTGCTTATAGACTTCAGAAAATTAATGATCTACAATGCCCTGGTGCCTGCCTCCAAGCATTCTTCCCCCTCTAAAACATCCAATTTGTGTAAAATTGTAAACGTATAATTTAATTTAAAAACTAGTAGCTTTTACTGAGAGGTCCAAAGCTAAAATTTAAAAGTGCAATTGCTAAAGAAATAAGACCTTGATGAGAAGTCTGAACAATTCTGGTAAAACTGGCTTTCATTTTGCAGAGTTACTCAGATGCAAAAGAATCCCTCCCCTCTAGTGTCACAGTCAATGCCTTCATTCCTGCAAGAAAACCATGGCACACTTTTGTTTCCTAGATGTAGCATACTTGTTATTAAGTGGAATTAGGGGAAATTTTGGTTTCTAAACTTAGCTCATAAGTGCACAGTAGAAATTACACACTCACACACGTCACATTCTAAGTCAGAATGCATAAACTATAAGGTATATTATCAATTGCTTTTGCACTACACCAGGAGCCCACAATTGTGTCTCCCCATCCTCAGTTACCTGCTAACACAATTTTGGTCCCTCCCATTTGGCTGCCCAGAATTACCAGCCTGAGGTTGACACACATGGTCTAAAATCTATGACGAATGCACTGTTCGTGACAGTACTTCCACTTGTTAATTTTTTGCTATCAAAAGTCTGGAAATGCTATGATGAGTATAATACCTGCCTGATGGAACAATATTTTATTTTAGTTCACAGAGCAGGATTAGTTTGTATGAGAAAAATATTGTGTAGCTTGTACATAGACATCCTAATAGGCACTTTACTGAGAAATTATGGAAATGTTTATTTACAAAAAAAAACCCTCAGAAGCACAGAGTAAATAAATTTTTTATGGACTTCTGCTTCAAGACAGTTTCAAAATTATAAAAATAATCACACTTCAAGAATGCAAGTAAGTATTACTAGCAAAGAAAGTAAAATCTCTTCTAGAGCGAAGCAGAATTTAAAGTTTTTACTGTGCTTTTTATGGAGCCAGTTAGAGTCCCAGGTTCAGTCAACATTCCAATGAAAACATCCCTATGTTCTAAATCAGGCAGGAGGTAAAGCCATGTAAACTAAAACAGTCATAATATCAAACCCTCTGAAGGGATCCTTCACACCCATTTCAATTTTACATTAAAGACTTCTAAGAACCTTAATGGGATGTTCAGAGGCAGCCCAATTTAGCTGAGAAGTGACTGAAGCTATTCCCTGGTGAGCCCTGGCAGGCAGTTGTGGGGTGGTTGATCCTTTTTTTAGAAAACAAAACACCCGAGGAGCCATTTTCATTCTATCCTATCATTACTTCTTCCACCCTGCTGGCATTTTTAGCATCAGCAGCACACCTTCACCATGTGAGGAAATTTCTACAACACACTCAGCACTTTTGACAGAGCACACCATCTCTGAACAATTACTTAATTTGGAGCTTGAAAAATTATTTTAATAAAATATTCTTAGGACTTGTTTTGTTCGGTGAAAGACTAGTCAAAGGAGATTTACATGTTGCACCAGAATACCACTGCATAAGCACTCCTAAACCAAAACTTTACTTTCAAGAACTCTGTACTTCAGATAGTACTAGAACAAAAAAACCTTTTAAAGTTAGTTTGACACTATATGCATTTAATTTAGTTGAGTTGTTGCAGAACCAGAAATGCATGTCACTAGCAGTGCTCATCAACAGCCTAGGATTTCATACAAGAGAAATGACTATAAAAGTCTTATTTTGTTACATAAATCTTACTAAAAAGGACTGGATCACTCAAATCATGTGCAAGTCATCACCAGGACCCAGGCATCCAAGACATTAATTGAATCTTCCTTCTCTCTGACCTACTTTCATAGAAGTGAAACTGATGAGAGTCACCTGCTGAAAAGCTCATATTAAGTCTGAAGCAGACCTTAAAGCTGGACTCAAATTTTAATTCAAAACTTTAAAAGCTGCTCTGTTCTTTACCCCTCGCTTTCCTAATTTCAAATTTGGCATGATCACCACTCCAAAACAAGCTAGCTTACAAAGCACATTGAATGAGTGTGTGCTCTGTTGAGTTTGGGCACCAGCTGCCAAGGATAGCAATAGGAAATAGGAATTCAGGCCTAAGGAGCGATGAGATAAAAACATGGAGAGGGTGATGCAGAAGAACTGCAGTGGCCTATGTAATGTTTAGGGGCTGGGCAATTTAATGTGCCAGGCTGAGCAAGCTTGTCACCAAGAGGCATTTCATTTCAACATGAGACAAGCCTTGCAGAGACTCAGATGTCTCTTTTTGCACAGTACTGACCAGTTTTAGAGCCTGAAGAAGCAGTTCCTGTCTCAGACACAATATTGGAGCCAAGACAGCAGCAGTACAGAGCATCATCTGAGCCAGCTTCACACACAGCCAGTTCTAATTCACAAAAAAGCTTTGATTTAAGCAAAAACAGGGGAAGTATTTATGGATTCAGACTGCTGTGAAAGTGCACGGTTTGTGGAGACAAACCAAAGGCCGACCTCTCTCTGCTGGGATGTGAATCCATTGCTCAGACAGAGCTGTCAGTTGAAAACCTACATTCCTGTACAAAACCAGCTTTGCTACCCTGTCAAGGCAGTGGTTGCTAACAAGTTTTCTACCTGATTTGTGAGTTGTAACTGAGGATACAGTATGGACACCTCAGAACAAGAATAAAATACAACTCTAAACATGCAAATCCAAGTAAATACAAGCAGTGGCAGTAGTTACAAAGGGTTTCAAAGGGTTTACAAAGGGTTACACTGAATTTGTTAATACAAACCAAAATTTTACTGTAGAGACAATATGAAAAAAACCTTGTAGTATTTTAGAAGTTAAACACATAATAACACAAGTTTACTCTGAAAGTGCTTAACCTCATAACATACACTAAATACAGTAAATTTGTTGCAGTAAGTCAACTGCTTTCAGAAGAAAAAATCAAAACTCTAGTGAGACACCTCCTTCTGGGCAGCACCTCACTTGTGCAACAACGGAAGATAAAAGCATTTTCAGAGACAGATATTAACTATTTCTGACACTCCTGACTTCCCTTATCTCTCTTTCAATTCAAAACTTTCTCTGCCTTACCAGGCTGTTGGAGCTGCTTGTTCCATGGGGACAGGGTAGGTAAGTCAAACACCAGCATAGATTCAAAACTGTGTGACCTCTTTTCATAGGTTGGGCTGCAGTTTTGCCCCTTCTCCCCAGTGATGGTAATTTCATAGATCAGTCCAATCAATCCACATGGCTCAAGATGCATGTAGAAACCCAGAAGTATATTACTGCCTGGCCACTGTTCCAGGCTGTTTGAATACTTCACAGAACTGTCTCTGCCTGAGGACTGCTATGAAATCTTTACACTGAATGGCTCAAGACTATAAAGCAGAGGAATCTATAGGACTTTTAACATCAGATAAAGATTCTGTATCCTGTCTTCACATACTTGCTAGTAAACAGGAAACACAGAGGTAGGAAAAATCATTTGCCATGGGACTCATTTGTCCTCTGAAGTTCTCCTCCCTGACTTCCTTAATTAACAATATCCTTCTAAAAAATAAATAAATTCATTCCTACAACATGAGATTGACACTACGATTAATGCCCAGGATGACTGACAAAAATCGTGAAGTTTCTTGAAATTTCTGTCAGAGGTAAGTAATGCTCCTGTTTTTTCAGTTGTTAAAAGATTTCAGCTGCCTTTGAAAAGCAAACCTTACAGCCCAAATATCCAAGGAAATCTGGAACAAGATCCAAGATTCCTCCTTCTCATCTTTCTAACCAGTTTCTAGACAGTGTTTTTTCTGTTTAGAAGAACAAAAGACTGCTTTACAGTAAAGAAACTTGCAGGAAAAAAATACAGGAACAGAGACTAATCAGCTTTTAATTACAAACACCAGTAGCTAAAATACCTATATGCTTTTTTCACAGCTACCTCTTTCCCTGCCCCACCTTCTTTTCCTCTCTCACTTTTCATGTAACTTTAGCAGAAATGCAGAGGCACAACTAATGTTCGAGGAAAAGCCACAGCTATTCACACTTCTGATTATGGTTAAATAAATGCACAACATTTGAAAAATCCTCCCTAAACCCAAACTGATCCAATACAAGTTACCTAATTTACACTATTCACTCATAAATAAATAATTTCTTAAACAAGGTGCATCAATTTAGCAAACCAATCCCTGTATTTTAGGGGATAGGTTTATAATTATGAGTTCCCTTTAAAGAAAAGAAAAAGTGTATTTTTAGAAAAGGTCATTAAGACAAAATTTGTGACACTCAATTCTTGCTTCAATCAATGTTTGATTGAACCCCTGACAAAGCAAAAAAAAAAATCTAACATCTTACAATTATGATTTGTTTTGACATTCAGTGAAACCTTGCTTCTTTTTCATATAACACTAGGGGAGAAAATCCAGTCAGCTGCAAGTGGAGTACATTTCAGTACAATCTGCTTTGTACTTTCAGATAGCATTCTAGTTTCTTTTTCCACGAAAACTGAAAAGAAAACCCTGTTATCCTATCATAAAATACAGATAAATATTACTGCTACCCAAAAACATGCTGCAGTCTAAAAGAATATTGCACCAGGGCAACAAATGTAAAATACAGCCACATTGCCTTCAGATGTAGCCTGCATTTATAACGCATCAACATTCTGTATTATTCTCTAGAATAAACACCTGGACAATTGGAACTTTTACTCACTCTTTAAAACAGCAGAGATCCAAACATGGCTTGTAAGCAAGAGGATGAGGTAGGATCTCCCTCTTTAATTTGCCATTTCTGCAGAGGGAGATTTTTAAATAAGAAGTTACTTTGTTCTTTCTTCCCCCAGTCACCCCTAGCTGCCAACAGGTCTTCGAAATTTCCAAGCATCCTGCCTCAAGTCCATACTAACAGTATCTGAGCATAACACTCCCACCAGCCTGAATACAAAACAACAGTATTAAAACATGTCACAACTCTTTACTGTATTCTAATACATCTTAACGCCTGGCTGTGGGTATAGATCTTTAATTGTGGGGATTTTCAAGACACAAGTTATTTTAAAAAACTTCAGAAGGCAAAGTAAACCACAAAAACAACTCCATGTCAATCTATGCAGCATGCACAGAACTTTCTATGAAGGCAGCGAAGTTCTGGATGCTCCATTCATTACAGTGTTCAAGGCCAGGCTGGATGGGGCCTTGAGCAACCTGTGCAGGAGAGCAGGAGAGTTGGAATGAGATAATCTTTAAGGTCCCTTCCAACCCAAACCATTCTGTGATTTCTATGATAGCTGACACCTTTTCCTACCCAAGTTACCATTTCTGATTCAGATATTTTTGTTTCTTCCTTCATGTGGTTCAGTTAAAGAGCTGTCAATATTCTACATCTATCGTGTCGCAAAAACTTTAGCAAATATATGAAAAGGTAAATTGTAGGTGATTGTGTATCCTAACAGTCTAATTTTTCCTATCTATGTATCTTTCTTAAGTAAGTGACCAGCTGTTTGTAATCATTCAGTTTCCATCTGAAAACAGCTGTGGAGTTTGGCTCTTAAAATTTTATTCAGTCCATGCAATTCAGCAGAATGCTACTGGTGTCCATGGATAACATCACTGACAGATTAATATTGCTGACAGATTAATCAGAATTATATGAGTGACAGATTAATCAATACCATCCTGCACATTTAAGTGCCTCACCATTCTTAAGAGCCAAAATGAAAGTAACTTTTCAAGCTACTCAGATGGAAATCTGAAGGTACATTTCCACTGTGAAGTGAGAGTGCTGCGTTACCCGGAGCCGCAGCAGCCCTACCACCGAGCACTGTTTCTGCCTGAATGCCGATGCTCCCTCAGTGATGGGTTATTGACTGGCAGCACTCTCGATTTCCGAACACCTGCGACGCTCTTTTCACCCCCCCCGCCCCCAGAACACTGCAAACATCAGAGCAGTCTTTAGGAGACATTCGTGAAAGTGAAACCACACAACTTTCCCGCTGCCTCCTAAAGCTGGGATACCTGTGAAGAACCCCGGTTACAAGCTGCCCCAGGCTCCAAGCAAGCCATGGGGAACACTGAGCTCAGAAGGAGCAGAAAGCTCCCGTTTACCTTCTCGGCGATGCTGTACAGGACCTCATCCATCTTCATGCACGTGGGGTCCCAGTCGTGCCCGAAGCGGATGACCACGACCCGGTCCTCCTCCGACAGGATGGCCTGGTCCACCTGCCACCCATTGTGCAAGTGCGGCAGCATGTACGACATCCTGGCGGCCGGCTGGGGAGCCTGCGGGACGACAGGGATGCCCATGCAGCTGACAGCCCGAGCCCTCCCCGGGCCCTCCCGGGGCGCCGGCGGGCACCGAGCGCCCCCCCGGCCCGCCCATCCCGGTGCGGCCCGTCCCCAGCGCACCCCGCGGGCGTCCTTCCCTCAGAGACACGGAGCGGCGGCAGCGCCGGGACGGGCGGGAAGCGGAAGGGCGGGCACGGGAACGCGCATTTCCGGCAGGGCGCGGGGCGGACCGGGCGCGTTCCCGACGGGAGGAGACCCCGCCGCCGAACGGGCGGGCACGGGCTGGGCAGGGACGTCCGCGTCCCCCCTCGCAGGTGGGATGTGGAGCCGTGCCGTGGGGATTGGTGATGCCGGCTAGCACGGGGAGGGTGAAACAGAGGTGATCAGAGCCCAGATCTCCTACTCTCTGCTGCTGACCGCTCTGATGTTGTACATTCCCTGTAACCTCCATGGGATTTGATCAAGGAGATACGCTCAGAGAAGCTATGGATGCCCCATTCCTGGAAGAGTTCAAGGCCAGGTTGGAAGGGGCTCTGAGCACCCTGGTGTAGCGAAAGGTGTCCGTGCCCATAGCAGAGGGCTGGTCCAGATGCTCTTTAAGGTCCCTTCCAGCCCAGAAATTCCGTGGTTCTGTGCTATGGCATCTCCTGGCTGTGGGAGGTTTTCTCAGTGTATTCACCCCCAGCAATGACAATTTTCATGCCCAGCCACTCCCAGGCCCGCTCTGGGGTTCCATGGGCTCCATCATCGCTCCGGTGATCCAAGCACCACTACGAGGGCACTCTGGGCAAACCCACCAGTGGAAGTGGTCAACAGCAAAACCAGCACATTCCAGCACTGGCTTCCAGAATCGAGCTGGCCATTGGCATAGGCCATCCCAGACCAATCTGTTCCCTTAATTTCACAGCAGACACTCATTTGAAAGGTTAGCTTGCAGCAGGCAGGGACAAAAACATAGTCTCCACTATAAAAATTCCCCACAAACTGCAGCCAGGGCCGTGGGGAACAATGTCAATTGGTGGCAAATAGCTTTGCCCCACAATTGCTGAGCTCTCCAAAAACCATCCGAGTCCTCATCTTGATTTATCACCTTTTTAGGACGTCCGGGGAGGGGAGAAGGAGAGGGAGAGGGCGGGGGAAAGGAGAGGGAGCCCGGTCCGGCTGCAGACAGGGGCAGAGGCAGCGGGGCCGGTGATCCCCGTGCCGGAGCTTCCCTGGAAATCGTCAGCCCCGGAGCTGGCGGTGCCCGGGCAGGCAGGGTTAAGGGAGCGGGGCTGGGCAGGAGCGGATGTGCCCGGCCCCGAGCAGGAGCCGTGAGCTCCCGGCTCTTCCAGCTGCCGCGGGATCGAGCTGTGGTAGGCGCGTCGTCGGAAAGAAACCAGCCCTGGTTAGTGCTTTGTGGTCGTCGCTCAGGTATAATTAGTCTTCTTATTTAGAGAAGTTAGTGGGAGGAATTGATCCTGGATAACGCAGGCTGTTAATTTTAATTGAAAACTGGGCTAGGAAAAATTACATCGTTTATTTTATTATGATTTGTTTAAGTCCAAGGTGATATAGCAGTACCAGCCAACAAATCTGTGAGTGAAACTCCGCAGGAGGAGTGAGTCAAGCTCCACAGATGAAATAAGGTCAATTTCAGTTAGCACTGAAGTTAATACTTAAACGTATTTGCCCCGTTGTCTCAATCTAAGTCATATTTTCAAAGTTTTCTCTGCAATGGCAGGACCAGAACTTAGTACAGTTACCTTATATCAATGATTTACTACGATTATGACTGCTTACCTACATGGAAGCATATAGTCTTATGTAAATACAAAAGGAGAAGAGACAACTTAAAAAAAAAAAAGGAACTTGTTGATAACACAGATGGAACTAGTCCAAAACCAAAATTGTCATATCCTTGACAGGTGTTACATTTAGCACACTGGAGAAGACATCTGATAACTGAATAATTATGTTCAGGAGCAAAGCATCGAGTCTGTCAAAACTGATTCCTTTGATGTTTGGTCAGTCAAATTTGGCTTACAAATTTTTTCATCCAGTTATTGCTTCTCATGGACTTTGCTGTAACAGAAGTGTGATTTACAAACAGAGGTACAGGATGCGCCAACTTAGTGCTGGAAGACGAACAATAAGCACTGGGACCAAGGTTGGTATCTGGAGAGCCTCCTTCCTTCTGTGAGGTTCCTTTAAGTATTTTTAATTTCCTGTTATCAGTGTGATTTTTTAAGATTGTACCTGTGGTGAGCAGAACACCAGTTGTTGGACCAGTGCTGTAGGCAGTGAATGGGTCACACGTGCATCAAACAGAGCTGGAATGGAATGGTGGCAGGCTCAGCATGCCCACACTTGTTGAAAGATCCATCAACATGCCACTAGCCTGCTTCTAGTGCACTGGTTTGTTTATAACTAGAGGCTTCCTTGTGGGTCACCCTTCTGTTTCTGAAGTGTAGGAAGTGCTTCCAAAGTGAAAGCAAGTCTGGCTCTGCCCATCATGTGTGGTGTATTGTAATAGGGCAGGAGGTGGTGATGAAAGCAAATGGAGTAATACAGTGCTGCCTCATTGGCATCTGCTAGTCACTTGATCATGTCTGGTGCCCAGTTTTCCCTGCTTAACAGCAAAAGTTTAGCTGCCCTCCAGGTTTACCAGATTCTGATCATTCATGAAGCTGGACAATGTCATCACAATATGACATCAACTGCTCTTTTATTCTATGCATCATTCATTCTGCAACACAAATCTAGTTTATCCTAGTAATGTTGTGTGATACTCTTTAAGAAATGCAGACTACACCTGGGGAAGTTTGCACAATTTTGACAACTACATGTGGCTGACAACTTCAGCTGGCAAAAAAAAAGATGATATGTATATAAAAACATGGTCTTCCTTTGCAATTTGGCTGCACTGTTCACCTCATTGCTTTGTTTGCTGCATTTGAGAACCAGATAGTATTATCAGAGACATTGTGGTGAACTGCAGACCTGTCCTAGCATGGAGGCCCCTTCAAGCCCATGTCCAGCAGCAGACTGAAACTGCAGAAATGCACATCCAGGCCAGGATAAAATAGCAGTACTGCTGCCAAGATTGTAAGCCATTTAATAGATGTGGTTGGGATAAGTCTGAGTTTGCTCAGGACAAGGGTAAACATGGTTGACAAAAACTTCCAACCTACATTGACACCTTTTTGTCACAGGTTTGAGTTCTGATTACTCACAGAAGGCTTTTGTGAGAGGAGTGAAGCAGCAGGACACAGCTGGCCAGCATTGTGTGCCCAGAATAAATCAGCATACTGTTGTGGAAAATTGTTCTGATTCAGGTAGCAAAACATCAGGTTTCTTGGACACAAGCCTAGGAGATAGAATGGGATGGAGATCAAAAGTCAGTAGAGCACAGCAAAAAGAATTGTAGGAAATTAGGCACAGCTATTGTCAAGATATGCAGGAAATCTTCAACTACCACTTTTGCCAATAGGAGCTCTAATTAGGTATTTGGTTGTATGTGGAGCCCCTATCTTATTGCAGAGTGCATTTGCTGGAGTGCTATAGAGAGGACTGGGCTCAAAACTCTCAGGGCAGAGGAAAGTTCTAGCATGAAAGACTGTGTTATCAGTGGTATCTCCTCTAGTGCTCTTCCTCACTGGTTCAGCACATAAGTGTGCTAAATTTTGCATAAGGTAAGTTCAGGTACAGATCTGAATGTTTAAAACACTGAAGGCAAGCAGTCTAACAGCTATCCAAGGGTGGCCCTTCATTGTGCAAATTTGTTAGACATAAACCATCCTTGTCAGAACCATCTGGGCCTCAGTGCCATCCTACATTGCCTCTGGCTTCACCAACCATAACCAACAGGTAAGAAACTTTGATTAAATTTCTAGCAGCCTCTGTTTAATAGCACTACTTATAGAAGGCATTGGTGAGTAAGCTACTGGAAAAGCTACTAGTTTTGTATTAAATCAGTATTGATTCAGGAGCAAAATGAAACTCTTTGAGAAGAACAGCTTGTAGGACTGGGTTTGGATGTAAGAGTGTGGATATTCCTTGGTGTTATAGTCTAAATCAGCACTTGGTAAAAGTACTTGGAATTTGTCTGACATACCACACTAGTACCAAGTGCCTGTGGATTAAAAGCACTATTGAGTTCCATCAGTTTCCTGATCTACACATGTGAATTTAAATGATAACTTTTAAAGGAACATAATTGCTCCTTTCAGAGTGTTCTCCTAAACAAAGGAGTATTTCTTCTATTCCTCCATTTCAGGTCATGGCAGAAGGAGAGTTGCCAGCTGTTTTGATCCTGGATATAGGAGGAACTCATGGCGTGCTAGAAGACCTTGCAGCACTTTTGAAGAAACACTTTCACCTTATCACCATGAAGGAATTTCTTGGAAACAAAGAAGAAGTGAGAAAAAAAATCCAATCTGTTTTTGTGTTTGAGTGCAGGCCAACTATTGACCGTGAGCTTCTAGAAAGCCTGCCTAATTTAAAGGTGATTGCAAACTCTGGGGTTGGAGTGGATCACTTAGACTTGAAAATGATCTCAAGCTTTGGTGTGAAAGTGACCAACACCCCGCACTCTGTGGCAGACCCAACAGCAGACATAGGAATGGCCTTGATGCTGGCCTCTGCCAGAAGACTAGTGGAAGGTAGTGTTTTAAATTTTCTTGGTCCTAGCTACTTCTTTGGCACACTTCGCTTTTGCTGTGAGAGAGATGATCTTTCTGGATCAATATTTGGGATGCTTTTACAGGGAAAAATTTTCACAGGCCTTAACTTTCAGAGGCATCTACTTCTCCTATGTCTTACTTCTTTTTAGGGCAACAGTGACAAGAGTAAGGCTTTTGTCTAAATTTTGCACTTGAAAGTTATGTGATATCCTGTTTGGAATAATGTCTGGGGCTTCATTCTTCTCTGGCTGTTCACTGGGAGGGTTGTTTATAGCTGTGAAAACTGAATACAGAGTGCACCCAAATTGAATGCCATCACTTTCCATTTCCCCTTGAAAGAAGCATTAGGAGCTGCAGGAAGATACAGAGCATTAGTGGCCACATCTCCAACTCCAGAGCAGTAATTAGTATAAATTCTTCTTTTTCCTACCTCTGTGGATCAGTTTGTCTAAACCAGTGGGTTGTATTTCCTGAAGAGCGTCAGCATTATTTTTTAAATAGATGATAATCCTTTTGACAAAGCTGTAATAAGTTGTTCCAGCAGCATTAGTTTGTGTCCCTAAAAGCAGGTTCTTTCCCCACTCCCTTGCTGAGCAATGCCTTTCTGGGGAAGGAAGGTGCCAGTAGAGACCTTCATAAGAAGCTGCCTCTCTCTTCAGGGACTCATGGTCTTCTTGTCACTGCTGCTCCACCCCTGAGCATGAAATAACATCTCTTTCCCAGTGATATTTTCTCACTATTGTATCTTTTTGAACCTCAAGTTCTTTGTGTAAAAGCTCACTGAGATCCCTGGCTGAGCTGGAATTTGAAACCTCTCAAGGAGTGAGACTGGTTTGGGTTGTGATCCAGGAGAGAAACGGTGAGATTTACCCCAGCTGAAAAAAAAAAGTGAAGTCAGTGCTTGCAGGTGGTTTCAAAGAAGCTATTTTTGAACTTCCAAGAAAACACACCAGCTGTGGAAAAGTTAATTCCCCAAGGAGTTACTCCTTCCAGCACAGTACCCAGCCAGGATCCCACTGCATTACACAGGCTTCAGGCTCGGATGCAGGAATTGGCACCATCCAGGCCCTTATATAAACTGGTCCAAATCAACAAAGGTGTTTTGTAAAGGGTGCTCCAGAGCCCCACTGCTGTAATGGTGATGAACCTTTTATTTCCCCAAGGCCTCCATTTATGGCTTATTTGTACCCATTCAACCTGTATTTCCACGCAGGCTGCCACATTGCCGTGTCTCCAGACACAAAGTATTTTGCTGTTGACTGGCTGGGAGTGGAAGTAACCAGAGCAACACTTGGGATCATTGGGATGGGCAGCATTGGATACAAAGTGGCTCAGAGAGCCAGAGCCTTCAACATGAGGATCCTGTACCATAACAGAAACCAGAGGTAAAGGTTTCTGCATTTCTGTTTTCTGCAGTTAATTGTCCACGGGGCAGTGACGGAAGCCACAGCTCTGCTCTGTCTCCAGCCTTCCTGTGCACTTGTGGCAGTTGTAAGCAGTGTGACAAGCACCACTGTGCCACCACTTCCTCACTTTGGGTCCCTCCTGCTCCCTTCAGGAAGCAGTTCCCCCTGCACTTGCCCTGTCCTGGTTAGCCACTATCAATTTGAAACAAGGACTGTGTAAGCATTTGGGAGATGTTGTCCAAGCAAACCAAGTCTTGTGCCCTCATGGTGTTCCCTCTCAGACTCTTCTTCAGGCTTCTGGCAGCATCCCTGTTCCTCCCAGCCAGTCTCCTCACCCTAGCCAGATCTCTCATCACACTGGCACCAATGACAAAGGCCTTCATTTCTCATGGATCTCTAGTTCCCTTTCTTTCACAGTTCATTTCTTTTCAATCACAAGTCCTAGCTGGCATGTCAGACAAGGAAAGGTTCCACAGGAATTGGCATAGACACAGGAGAGAAGAGCAGGGTCTGACTGCATCCCCAGCCTCCTAACCTCATCTTGCCTGTGTGCTATGCTTTCACACAGATATCACTCCTCCAGTGTCCCACCACTCCTGTAGCCTCTTGCTCCCTCTAGCCCACATCCTTTCTGCATCCACTCTACCAACTGAGCCTATCAATGGCTTATCATTTGTGTTGGTCTCAAACCTCTCAGTTTCTGTGCTTTATGGAACTCTCCTAGGGCTGACTGATTGTTAAACTCAGTTAGAAATAGTTGTGTCAATTTGGGGATTTGTGCATTTTTCCTTCAGAAGAAAGGAGGAGGAAGAGGCTGTTGGTGCCCACTACTGTGCAAAGATGGAAGACTTGCTGCAGCAATCTGACTTTGTTATGTTGGTTGTGAACCTGACTCCTGAGACTCACAAACTGATTGGGAAAAAGGAGCTAGGGCTGATGAAACCCACAGCTACTCTTATAAACATCAGCCGAGGTAGGAGGATCTGAAATCACTGTTTGTGGCTCCACACTTAAGGTCATGTTTTGTCTGATTGTGTTGATATTCCCCTCTCCAACCTCAGTCTGTTATATCCCTCTGTTGTTTGAGTCATGAAGTAGCTGGCAGTCTACAAATCTGTGACTAACATGGATCATATGCTATGTCTTCAAAGGCCCTCTGGAAATTAGGGATGCTCAGCAGATGGTTGGTTCTCTTTAGCCTTATTCTAGAAACAGAGGGTTTTAGTGGAAATAACTGAAAGGTTTATCATCAGTGAGGGAGAATGGGGTACAAGGGAAAATATTAAGTAACATTTGGAACAGCAGTGTAGAAAGGAAGCCTCACATGGGATAACAGCTCTGTTGGCACTGAACGAGCATATGAGAGAGATTATCAGTAAACAAAGCAGAGATAAAAGAGTGGAAAATCTGCAGAGATTAAATGATTTGCCTATAATAATACAGGAAGTGTCAAAATGAGGAAAAGACTGAAACTGGTATTGGTCTCATCCCTAGAAAAATCTTATGCAGTGGACCATAATCATCCTATAATTAAAGGTTAATAAATAAAATCTTTGGTTTGTTTGGTTAATAATTATTAAAAAGGCATTCTATTTTCTAACAAGATAAAGATCCTCTACTTTTTCTCACTTGGCCCTGGAGACCTTCCCCACCCTTATAGGTAAAAATGTGTTCATTAACCTCATCAGGATATCAATATTTAATTTCAATGCAGGTGCAGTTATTGATCAAGATGCATTGGTAGAAGCTCTCCAGAATAAGGTTATTAGGGCTGCAGCTCTGGACGTGACAAACCCTGAGCCTCTGCCAAGGTAAAGAAACTTCTTTCCCAGTCTGTTAATCTGAATTGTTTTAAACTGTGTTCAAAGTGTGCTCATAATTTTGCTCTCCACCGGGAGACTCATTGTGTAGGGGCAAAACCTCAGACTGTCTTGCACAATCATAAATAAACAACAAGTTATTCCCCTTTCCCACCTCTGATGGGTCTTTGCCAGCCTGACTCATGGGCCAGGCAATGAGCAAGATGGATGGAGAAGAAGAAACGTGTAAGCAAGCATCCCCCAGCTTCATGCTTGTTCTGTGCTTTGATCTGAATGGGCTGTTGCTGAGGTTCAGTTCTTCACAACTAGCATGGGAAAGCAGCAGAGTAAGTTCATTGTGTAACACATTCTGTTCTTTCCATTTCTTCCAGAGATCATCCTTTATTAAACCTGAATAACGTCATCATAACCCCGCACATTGGAACCGCAACAGTTCAGGCCATCCGTATGATGGCAGAAGAAGCAATAGCAAACATGCTGGCTGTTCTCAATGACCAACCCATTCCAAGTGAAGTGTTTCCCAAATGATGAGTGCCAGATGATGCCACTAAATTTCCTGTGTACTGGAAAGCACTATTTCTTATCACTTTTAAGCTGAATAAAAAAGTAACCTGTTCCTGCGCTGCTCATCATAATGCTGCAAAAGTGTCAGACTTGATCTGTTCTGTTACTTACAATTTGTGAAAAACGCCAATCACTTGTTTTAAAATTTTAAAAGTTTAATAGTAATAAAATGGTTATAAAAATAGTAATACAAATTAGAGCAGTAAGAATTTGGACAATTAGAGTTAGGACAATAAAGGACAACAAAAGCAAAGAATTATGAATGTTTGGATGCTTTCCTCTTGAAAGTATGGCTCGCTAACAAACCCTTAAAAGGGATAGCCTGTTGCATATTCATATATCTCATACATGATGCATACATTCATTTCAAACTAGGGATTTCTCTGGTTACTGTTAACTTTCCCCCCCCTTAATCCTGTTGGCATCTCAAAGACAAGAAGGAGGTAGTAAAAAGAGTGTATTTTCAGCTAAGGAGGCAATAATTCTTCTCTTGGAGATTTAGGTGTCTTGCTGCTGTTATCACTGTACGAAGAATTTCTTGAGCTAGTTAGAACATGTATCTTATATCACATAGTTTTTATTTTAATACTATGTTATAGCCTAAAACTACTGAAAAGGATTAATATAGTATAACTTTTTAACATAACACATAAAATATCCATTTTAATATTTGTGAACAAATACACATTTTTCACACAATTAAAAAAAATAAAGTGAAAGTAATAAAATAGATTTGTTTGAAGATTTTAACTGAGCAGTTATGCATTTTGGTCTCTTCGGTCTATTTCGGTGAATAGCAATGTTCTGTTCCCAGTTCTTGCTGCTACATAATGATAAGCAAGTGCACCTGGCAATTTGTGTAACACTCTCCAATCTGTTGAAGACGAACGGGCATTGATTCCCTGCAGAAATTTGACTGTATTCTGAAACACTTTTCAGCCAATATGCCAATATTCTATTTTTATATGAAAACACTGAAGAAATGTTCTTTAAAGTGATCATAGGCCTAAGGTTTTCTAATTTAGGAAGAGCCCTGCTTCATTTACATGTTAGAGCAAAGCCAATTGCTGAAAAAGTGTCTTTATTTTTCATGAAGGTATCCTTTGAAAACCAAAGTAAATTCCAAGAGATTTAGTTCCTCCATGCAGATACAAATGATGCTTTTATCTTGACTGGCCATGACAGAAACGTAGAATTACCATCAAAATCACATTGGTGACGGTATAACCTAAAGCAAAATTAGTGATCAGTCCTGACTTGCAGTCCAGGGCCAAGCTTCTTCTTACATTCTTTCCTATTAGCAATCAACAAATTCAGAAAATTCAATAAAATGGTTGTCACCTTCATAAAGTCAGGAAGACTTTCCATTATTTTGCAACATGGTCAGGCTCCCTGAAGGGATGATAAAATGAAGTTCTAGCACAGGAAGTGTAGGCAGGCCAAGAGTTAGACATTCCATTGGAAATAGTAAAATAATACTAGCAAGGCAACAGAACTGCTACAGGATTGCTACTCCAAGATCTTCAGCTCTTGAACACTCCCCACAGCTCTTCCCCAAATTGCTATTGAAAATTAAAGGTAGCTATATGTAGTCTGTCAAAAAAACCCAAAGTAACTCAATTCACAGGCCCTCTTGGGACCAAAACCAGATGGTCAGGGATTCTGAGAGAAAAAAAAAAAAAAAAACCCAAAAAAAAAAAAAAAAAAAAAAAAAAAGCCAAAAAAAAAAAAAAACCCCAAAAAAAAAACCCAAAAAAACCCCAAAAAAACCAAAACCAAACCAAACAATTTAGAGTGTGTATGTCCTTCTTGGAAAACACTTGCCTAAGCATATATGATTTTGTTATTTTGGTAATTTACAGTAGGCTCAGGAAAGGGCTCTGCAGTCACTGGGGTCTCTTCAGGACAGGTGGCTGCAAAAAGCATTTAAAAATTAACCTGATAACTCAAAGTTCATGATGAAGCTGTGCAATTTATTTTCATGACGTAAATTTGGTACAACATTTTTCTAAACTACTTGACAGGGTACTTTGTGATTTCAGGGTAGCAAAAAAATATACTGCAAACAACTGAGGATCTGAAACTAAGTAATTAATGACAACTGTTGTGTTTTGAGCATAGTAGCAGTTATACTGTTGTGGTGCATATTTTTGATTGTAATTTGGCCGTAGTAGTCAGTTTTATAACCCCCCCCCCCTGCATTTTGTGTTATTATAGCCTATTTTATTACCAATGGATTGTTCCTTTCCCCCCTGTGTTGTTTTTTTGTCCTAGTTTGTTTTGCCCTAGTTGTTGTTTTTTTGTTGTTTTGTTCTAGTTGTCCATCTCCCTACAGACTTGCCCTTTTGTTCCCTGTTCCTTCTCCCACTGAATGTTAGTCGCGCCTCAAGCCCATCCCTTTCTCTAGAAACTTCCCTATCAATTTTGTATCCTTCAAAATCCCATTGGTTTGTTTAAGTTCCCCTCCCCTGTAATCTCCTTATCGGTTTAAATATTGTATTCCTCTCCTTGCGTTCCACCCCCAGTTTCCCCCAATTGGCTAAAGATTGTATCCTCCCCTGGACCTCCCCCATTTATAAGTTGGTGTATGGTTTTGATTTAGTGTTTTCCTGTCCCTGACAGCTGTCTGGGTGTGGTCACTCTTGCTGACAGTGTTGGGAGTTAGTCGGGCAGAAGAAATCCGGCACTGCAGCATAATATGGAATCTTAGATCACGGGGACAGAACTTGTTCAGACTGATTATGTGAATAGCTCTGTGTATGTATGTGGGCACCTGTGTGTGTGAGTATAAGTGGTAGCATATTTAAAAGACCCGCTTGCTTGTCTTGGTTTTCTTATCTTCCTTTGTGGTTTACAGGATCTCTTGACATAAATGTCATTAAACGGGACATGGTAGTGATTATTCTTTAAAATGTCTGGAAATAATAATATGTGTTTCTTCTGACACTCTGTGTCTTTCTTCTTTGTGCAGATCATGGAAGAAGGAGAACTACCTTGGCTTTTGGTAAATGAAGTTGGTGGCATACGTGGGATATTGCATAGCCATGTGCCATTCCTGAAGAAACATTTCCACCTCATCACCATGAAGGAATTTCTTGAAAACAGAAAGGATGTAGGCAAAAAGGTCCAAGCAATCTATTTGTGGTGGCACAAACCGGTCATTGACAAAGAGCTCCTCCAGAGCCTGCCAAACTTAAAAGTGATTGCGAATTCGGGGGTGGGGATGGATCACTTGGATCTGAAGCTTATAGCTAGCTTTGGTGTGAAGATGGCTAATGCTCCACATGCTGTTTCCAGCACCACAGCAGATACTGGGATGGCTTTGCTGCTAGCATCTGCTAGAAGACTCGTGGAAGGTAACATCTCAATTCTTTTGTGGCTTCTAAAAATAGTACAAGATTTGCCTGCCATTAATTTGACTTTTCTGAGCGTTACCTGTAGTGCACACGGTTTTACATAAAATGTGAAAATGTAAGTGTGTTGGTTTGGCAATAAGAATAATCGGTATTTTAATATATTTTATGTATAATAGGTATATTTAAATTATTACATTAGGCATACATAGCATTTATTTCAAGCAGATATAAATAAAACATGATGGCATAACAGTGCTATGACCAAAAGTGCAGGATGCCAAAGATCAGATATCACTGAACTCACAGCCTGGCAGAAGAACTTAGTATGGGAGGCAGCAATGGGGTATAAGAAGATTATATAGAATTGTGGGAGATCCTGAGTTGGAAGGAACCCACAAGGCTGATAGAGGCATGGGCATATTCTTGGAGACTGAAATGTGTTGGTGCAGAATTTGTGCTTTTAAGGGGCATTAGGGAGTAATAATAGAGGCAGCCTACTTCAGTTTTTGTTAATAGCATCATTTCTCGTCTCATCAACAATTTTTTCTAGCTATTTTGTCAAATAGACCTACCCTTGGCTTGGTTAGTAAGCCTCTTTCTTCAGGAAAAAAATCCTTCACATTTATCCTTTTATATTTACCTGACTTTGATTTGCCATCTGTACTACAGGATTCATAGAAACTCAAAGGGGGTTTGCATCCCTCTAAGTTGGTTTCTACCTCACAAAGGGGGAGACAGTTTAAAAGGAAGATTAATTTCTTGTTCCCATTTACTTAAACTATCCCTGGTGGCATTTCTGATAGTTCTGAGTTTTATGATAGACTGAGCTTTTTCCTGAGTAATTTTTTGTATCCTTTCACAATATTCTGCTTGTGTTTTAGAAAAGCTGGCAATATCAGAAGATTGAAATATCAAAAGGCTGTCACCTTGCAAGAAGTGCTGACACTGTGTACATAACTGTATTTTATGTGTTGTAGAACTATCCAGAATTGTGCAGGTTTAACAGGTAATTACAGAAATTACCAAGTTGTGATTTTTAAAGAAGTCTCACTTTTCTTTCCAAGGAGAGTGGCAGATGTGAAGAGGAAACCCAATATCTGATGGTGTTCTCCATGTGATATCTTCAAACTCTGCATTGTTATTGGCAATAATTATTTTGATTGTTGATGAGGAACAGGGCAATATTTTCATGAGTTTAAGGCAGTAATAAAATTTTTGGAGGGATTATATCAAAAGGCTTTTTGTAATATGGTGAGAATAAATTGGATTATCATCTATAAATGTAGCAGCGATGATGATACGTTAGGGTGTTACCTAGGACATTACATTAAAAATCACATTTGTAACCATTGCAAGTATGCTATAGTAGCACAACAAGTCCAGGCTCTTTTACCTTGCTCCTCCCTGTTGGACCCCATTCATTTCCCATATTTATGTGTTTTTCTTGCAGTCCATAACATTTCAATTTCTCCAAGTATGGACTACTGTGAAGCTGATATTCTGGGAGTTAAAGTTGCTGGAGCTACTCTGGGGATCATTGGCATGGGCCGCATTGGGTATAAGATTGCTGTGAGAGCCAAAGCATTTGAAATGAACGTTTTGTACCACAACAGGACACGGAGGTAAAGATATGTCTTGACTCTAATTGCAGCACAAACTCTTCCATATAGTCAGTATTTTCTTTTCAAGGAGTTATGACAGAAATATAGCAAGAAATGAGGGAATAGGGCCAAGATTAAAAAAAAAGAATGGTTGTCTGAAATCAGTCCTGTAAAGAGTTACTCAGTGATTAAACACTTGGAAACTTAATTTAGGTTTTATATTAGAAATTTCAAAGTTTCATGCAGAAAAATGGAAATCAAACTTATGCTTTTTTATTCTTATCACATTGTACTATAATGACAACATAACTCTATTTGTTGTTCATTTTTTCCCCATATTTTGAAGTTCAGAGGGATATTTTGGAAACAGTGCCTGGAAACTAGGAAGCATATACTTGGCAAAATATGACTGAGAGCTGTTCTTAAGAAAATCTTGGTTTTTTCTCAAGCCAGTAGGAATTTTAGGAAGTATTTAACTCGATTTCACCCTTTATTTCTAGTCCCTCCTAGCGTGTGTATCTGGAAATCTGAACCTTGTTAGACATTCAGCACAGGGGCTCTTCAATTTGAAGTGAGCAAGACCCCCATGAGCCACTCAAGGCCATTGCAATCCGGCAAGGTGCAGATAATGAATAGAACAATTATTTACTACTATAAACTGTGGCCTACCCTGAGAGAACTTTACTCCTCTGTGACTGGAGGCAGAAGCTGCAGTGGTAGGATGTGGCTTTCAGGGATTTTCACCATAGGCAGACTGCTGGAGGAGGGTCACTGCTTTAGCTAGCTGTAGGCAAATCACAAGGGTGAATGAGACCAGGAATTTTTAGCCATGCTTGGCATTCCTGTTTCTTCAGAAAAACAGCTAAGCAAACTTACATTTAAAAGAAAGTACTCCTTAAAATATTTCAGAATTTCTTCACAAACCACAAAAAAAAAAAAAAATCACAAATCCCTCTATTCTTTTTTTTTTAATGTGTATCATCCTCAACTCCTTCTGTTTAATATTCTTCAGTCTTTAAAATAATATTTATGTAAGAGTGCTGTGATGAATTATCAATACACAGTGCAACAGAAATTAAAAGCCTAAAGTATATTTAAAGTATATTTACACTTCCAGCTTGTGTGCTGAATCAAGGTGCCCTCTGCATGCTGCAAAACTGGCTGCAGTTCCATTCTGTTCTTTTCCCTCTTACTTTCTGGTCATTGGCCTGAAAAAAAAAAAAACAACAAAACAGTGAAGTGCAGTTGTTAGGAGAGACATGGGTCAAAGTTAAATTGAAGTTGTTTTCTTAGTGTGATCTCTTTATTTCTAGATTAGGGAGGAGATAACTTAAAGCTCTTCTCTTGCAACCAGAAGCAGGTGATTGTGCACATGATCTCCTATCATTGCTTCTTCATTTCCCAAAGTTCAGACAGCTATATTTACAAAGAATGTAAGAAATGGCAAGTATTCTTCTGCACTGTGAAAAGTTAAAACTAAAAATCTCTTTACTCTGCTGACTTTTTCTGCTGAACATTTTACTCTGTGAATGTCCTGGGGCAGCCAGGAGCCTGGCAAAGAGCTGCCTTGCTGATTTCACTCATAAAAAAATGACAGGCTTACTGGGAGTGCCAACAGGATGAGGACCACTGCCATGCCCAGAGCATGCATGGGTGAGTTCTGGTGAATACCACTCCTCTGGTTTGAGCAGTGATTGCATCCTTTGAGATACACAGGGGATCCTGGAGAATGGACTGTGAGCTGCCATCTGCTTCAGTGCTCAGCCTTAGTTCATTTGCAGACTTCATAAGAAGCCCTTGGAATCCTGCACTGAAGCGGCTGACAGGCAGGCATGCAATCTATCCTGTGCTGTAGGGCTTGAAGCTCTCCAGAAGGATCTAAAGACTGAGCTGAGGGTAAATTCACCTTTGTTTGCCACCTGTTTGCTATATGGATGTGATAATCAGATCCTTTTTTTTTTGTATTCTGGTGATATCATTGAAGAAAATGTTTCCTTGACTGAAATGCTTTTTTCCCCGCTAGGAAAGTGCAAGAGGAGCAAGCTGTCGGTGCCACTTACTGCAAAAAGATAGACAGTTTACTCCAGCAGGCAGATTTTGTGATGCTGGTGGTGAGCCTGACACCTCAGACACACAAGCTGATTGGGAAAAGAGAGCTGGAGCTGATGAAACCCACAGCTACTCTCATTAACATCAGCCGAGGTACCATCCAGATCCATTGTCTGGCCTCACAGCGTAGTCCTGCTGTGTCCCACAGCACCGTGCTGCATCCAGCACAGCTGGGGCATGTGGCGAGGGTGATCAGGAAATTCGTCCCTCTCCCCTTCCCTTCTCTCTTTGCTCTCTGCTCTTTGCCTGCCAGGTGCACTCAGGGACACTCTCATTCCACCCCAGGTGCAGTAGTTGACCAAGAGGCGCTGGTGGCAGCTCTGCAGACCGGTGTTATCAGGGCCGCGGCTTTGGATGTCACCTCCCCAGAGCCACTGCCCAGGTTGCCATCTCTGCTTATTCCTTGGGAAGGATGGGGGAACCCTGCTGAGGCCAGAGGCATCCCTGCAGCAGGCAGGAAGCTGGCCCCCTTGCCTCTGGCATGAGTTGGGATATAAATGCCATGAATGGGAACGGGATGCAGCCCAGACACAGGGGCTGATAACAGACCAAAAGGAAGCCTGGGAGCCAGGAAACAGCAGGAGCAGAGAAAGCATTTAAACCCAGTCCTTAGAATCACCCCCTAAAGCTACAGCAGCGCTTCACTTGCAAATTGCTTTAGAAAGTGCAGCTTGCCAGTTTTAATGGGTGGAAGCTGCTTGAGGCCTACGACCTGCTGCATAGGCAGGAGGTGTCCTTCTCCACAGGCTTCTTTCCACAATACAAGGCTGAAGTACTGCAAACCTCTTGGGCCTAGAGACTGCTTAGCTTCTCTAAAAAGACTGCTCTACCAGGATGGTGCCTTTTGGAGTAAACTGTGCTGGCTGCATTTTGGGTTTTGAGGAGTTTGGTCTTGTTGTGTCTGTGTGCAAATAACTACAGCTCAGACTATTGTGTAAGGTAAATGTGTCAGGAGGGCTTAAATCCTCTCTTCTGACATATTTCAAATTACTGCCTCATGGCAGAAGTGTGTTTCTGGAGAGAAGAGCTACTTATGAAGTCTTTGCTTGTCCTATTGCAGTTCAAAATTACTTCAATATAGGTGCTAAGGTTCTCTGGGGCTAAGTGGGACTTGTAGAGTTGTATCAAATTAAATTTAAATACTGTGCAAAAGCTAAAGTAAGACTCCTCTTTATTTAGATGAACAACAATAGTTAACTCTTTTTTTCTTTCCTTCCAGAGATCATGCATTGTTAAAATTAAAGAACGTCATTATAACACCTCACCTCGGCATTAAAACAGACAAGGCCACCTACATGATAACAGAGGAAGCAGTTGAAAACATACTAGCAGCCCTGAATGGTCTCCCCCTACCCAGTGAAGTGCTCCCTAGCTGATATGTGAAAGGATATTGCATATCTTTTTATTCTTCTCTTTGTCTTTTTATTCTTATCTTTCCCCTTCACATCAGCTCTAAAGATCTTGTTAAATACAACTGTTCATACACCACACTAAAGCGTGGAAGGAAGCCGTTTGCCATTGTGTCAGTTGTGTTTATATAGTTTCTCTTGTCTAATACTAAGTCCAAAAGGCAAATAAACACCCAGAGTGGCAGTGCTATGCCTTTTGTTATGTAGGATGCCTTTATGAATAGTATTATTTATCCATAAAATTTGTAGCAAAATTGCCATTAAGTGCAACCGGGATTTTGCCTGAAGCCTTAAGCATCATTACACAGCCTTTGTCTTGCAGGTGTGCTGGCCAAAATACACTTTGTCCCATCACTTTTGCAGCTCAAGGAATCAAGACATTGCAGCTTTTCAGGCACAGCAAATTGGCTGTCAAGAATTTCAAGACTGCCCCAGGGGCCTCCCTGCTCTCTGAGGAACAGGTGCCCAGTACACATTTCATTGTTACATGTATAACCTTGAAAGAATAAGTTAAATTTATTAAAAAATAAAAGGCTAAGCAATAAATTACAGAGCTGAAAAACAAGGTTATGTACAATAAAAGAGAAAAGAGGAAAAAAATGCCTTTTCTTAGAACAATATCCTAAAACTGCAGAAAACACACAAGGCTTGTGCACATGCAAACTTTTCTCAAGTGAAGAAGCAAACAAAATCAGATACTTAAACAATTGTACATGCTTGGCATTTGCTTGGAGTTTTACTCCTACATCTGCAGATATTTCAAGAATCTGGGCTGATTAATTTCAGAAGTGCTCCCTGCCAGGGGGTGCTTTAGAAGGGAAGACACATCTTCCTGTCAGTCACTGGAGTGATGAGTTGATTTACACACAATACCTTCAATTTCATGGTTACTGAAAGTGGATGCAAAAATGCAGTGGCCACATGAGGGAAGAGATGATCCATTATAGTTCACTCCATTGATTCAGGTTTTTTGAAATATTTTGATGTGCAAAAAGTACATGATCTGGAATAAAGTGCTGATACAGAGTTCTGTTGGGAAAGCGGGCCTTACCTACAGCAGCTAGACAGGCTGATACCAAATAACACTTTATGACAGTTTATAACCACTGAAAACAAATGCATTACTTGGTTTGACCTTGCCTGAAGATTTCCTGCCTCAGCTTTTTTTGCCTGTAATAAAATACTGCTTTATAAAACTTAATGTAGACATAGGAAATGTATGTCTTTATCCAGCTTCATGCTTAAGCTATTCTGTACAACCCACCTGAGAGATGTATGCATTGCATTGTACAAAAGTCTTTTATGGTAACGCAATACTTCAAAGCCTAAAGCTTAGAAATAACTATTATGCAAGCACCTTGTTAACACTGTAGGCATCAGCTCACCCTGCAGGATTACATGGATACCAACAGCAATATTTAATGATGGGGATGAAGTCCACAGACTATGCAATACTTCCCTCCACATACCCACAGACCTCACTCATTTCAGTGCTCTGTGCAGTGCTGGTATATCAGATCCCTTTCTGTAAGAGAAAACTGGCAAACAGCAACGATGTACACACAGTGAAATTCAGCTTAACACACTACATGGAGGTCTGTAAGGTAGTCTACAAACTAAATATACTTAGAACATGATAGTGCACTGGTGCAATTGACAACTTCTTTTCACATATGATGCTAAACAGATATAATTTCTGTAGAGCTGTATCAGCTCCTGACCTATAGCTTGAAAATTGGATGTTCAAGTTGCATGAAACAGCTTTGAGAACATCCGACTCTCTCCACATATAACCACATAACACACGCATTTTCTTGATATTTGATACGTATGTCCTGGATTTTTGCTTGGAGTAACATTCCTTTGACTGTTATTTTTTTGGCTCCTCTGTCTAATTCCTCCTTCATTTTGTTCATTCAAATTTGTGGATTTGATATACAAAGGTAAACACTACTGTGTTGCCCTCCCAAAGGTTTTTCTTTACCTTCAAGACTAAAATATGGTAGGCCTCCTTCCTCAGACTTGTGTCTTTGAGAGGGACTTTACAAGGGTCCTTTGATCTCAGGTGAGCAGTAAGTTAAAAGCTTACTCATTACAATCTTACCATTAAAGCAGTTCGGAAACTTTTTATGTGAAAGAAGTAATGTGTAATCATTTCATGTATTTTTTTAAAGGAAGAAAATGCAAGCAAACTTAACTAAGAATACAGTTAATGTTCTATAACTCCATATTACTAGTTAATTCATTTCTGCTTCAAAGTTTAACTGTTTGAACTTGAAATTAATGTAAGCAACTGATACTCAAAATTCATCACCAGGATAACAAGAACAGTTTATGGTTTAGTGCAATTGATATTGTTATTATATTTTATTTTTTATTAGCAATTTTATAGAGGATTGGTGTTAAACTTGACTGTCTTCATGTTCAACATATCAAAGTGTATTTGACAGAATCCATTATTTTGAAAAGCGCTACAGTAGTCATGAGAGACACAGCAGCCCCTATGGCTGGTTATTCCGTAGTGTGGAAGCAGAAAGATTCCTGGATGCCCATAGCAGTGGTATGTCCTGGCTCCTGAGCTGCTGTGACCCCAGAAACCAGGCATCGTCCCCAGTGGATTAGAACCACCTGCACAGCCAAGGGAATCACTTCAGCACAGCTTCTGTGAACTGAGAACTGAAGCTGTACTTCCCAGTGCCCATCACTGGATATGGAGGTCAAGGGAGGTGGTTCTTCCCCTCTATTCTGGTCTTGTGGGATCCCACCTGGAATGTTGCATCCAGCCCTGGGGTCCTCAGCACAAAAAAGATGTGAACCTATTGAAGTGGGTCCAGAGAAGGCCACTAAGTTATCACAGGGTTGGAGAACCTCTACTATGAAGACAAAATGGGAGGATTGGCGTTGTTCAGCCTGGAGAAAGGAAGGCTCAGAGGAGACCCTATAGCAACCTTACAGTAACTAAAGGGGGACTGCAAGAGAGCTGAAGAGGGACTCTTCACAAGTAGTGACAGAACAAGGGGAATGGCCTTCAATTGAAGGAGAGAAGGTTTAGGTTAGGTAGTAGAACGGAGAAGATTAGGAAGAAATTGTCCTCTTTGAGGATAATGAGGCAACAGAACAGGTTGAGCAGAGAAGTTGTAGATGCCCCATCCCTTATCAATGTTCAAGACCAGGTTGGATGGGGCTCCGAGCAATGTGGTCTAGTGAAAGGTGTCCCTGCCTGTGGTAGGAGGTTTGGAAATAGATGGGCTTTAAGGTCCATTCCAACCAAAACCATTCTGTGATTCTATGATACAGACCAAGTAACCTTGTAAGAAAAATTCTCACATATTCTCAGCTGAAGCTGGCACAGGACTGCCTGTAGCTGAGCTAACATCTCAGGTGTCCAAGCACCTGAGCCTGCCCAAGCTGCTTAGGTCTCAAAGAGAGATTTTTAGGGTATTCCTAGAATCATATAGGTTGGAAAAGACCTTCATTTGTACAGTGAGAGCTGTCACTGGTGTCGGTTGGTCAGAGACGACTCATCATCTTATGTTAATTCTTATGCACAGTGTGTAATGATCAGCAGAAAGGCCAGACCACGTCCGGTTTTCAAAGACAGTATGGAAAACACAGCGTGCAGGACATTAACGTAAAATCCCGACTGTATTGAAATCACGAACAGCACAGAAACACTCCTACAAAACCACACAATCACTCGTGAGCTCCCCTTGCTCTCTCTCCGAGGGATTGAGGTACCCGTCCCGTGCCCTGGCACCGCCTCTCCTCCCCCCTGGCCCCGCAGGCTGTCCGGGCGGGGTGCGGGCAGCCGGGCAGTGCCCGCCTCGGCGGCCGCTCCCGCTCCGCCCCGCGGTGCGCCTGGGAGCGGCGGGCACGGCCGGCGGGGTGAGTGCGAGCGGCACCGCGGGACCCCACCTCTGCCGGGCGGGGACAGGGCCCGGGCCCCGCGGGCGGCTCCGGGGGCAGCACCGGGCGTGGGGGCGCGGGGGCTCCCATTGTCCTGCGGGATCCCGCCCGTTCCCAGCCGTCCTTCAGGGCTGGACAGAGCCCGCGGCCGCTGCTCCAGCTCCCTCCTATCTTTAGTCCTGCCGGGACAGCGGAAAGCGCTCCGCCCTCCCCGGGCAGGGAGAACTTCCCGGGACACCGCGCTCGGGGGCGGGTGGCCGGGGCACAGAAGGGGGAGCTGGCCCGGCGGTGCCGGAGCAGTGTGGGAGCATTGCCCCTCGCAATGAGGGGCGGCGTGAAGAGGTCTGAGATCACAGCCTTGGCTCTTTGCAGAGTCAGCAGAGTGAAGAGTGAAGAGTTGGCAAAGCACTGAAGGAGACTGAAGAAAGAAAGGGTAAATTTACATTCATGGGTAACTCCAAAGTTCATAGTTGACAATTTATAGCTCTGTTACATTAAATGAGATTTTTACTGAGATAATCTCATCAATGATAATTGCTTAGTATAATTGCAGAAGTGGCAGAATTTGCAGGCTAAAAGATACCTTTCCACTCACACAGCTGCATTCTTAAATTATCAAGACTTTGGCTTTAAATATTGAACATTGAACAGGAGTAACAGCTGGTTACTCATTTGTTTAAGTGTTAGCATACTTGGTATGCCAGAAATGTTTTCTTATTGACAAGATTATATAGAAATTAAACATCCTTCTGAATAACACAGGGAGAAGCTAAAAGACTTCTGCATGTGTGAGTGGTTATCTTTAGCCAAATCCTTCATCAAGTGGGAAAACAGCATATAATTGAGCCAATCAATTCCTGGTTTTTAGAAAAAAAGGTATAATGGATCACTTCAGATCATGTCCTTTTGGTTCTCTTTGCTTTTGTAGGGCATGGAGAGTCAGGAACTGCCTTATGTGCTAGTTGACTGTATAGGAGGGAGGCTTGGAGTATATGAAGACCATCTTGGATTTCTGAAAAAACATTTTCATCTCATCACCATGAAAGAATATCTTGAAAACAAGACACTTCTCAGCAAAAAGATCAGAGCTATCTATGTGTGGTATCACAAACCAGCTATTAATGAAGAGCTGCTCCAGAGCTTGCCTAACTTGAAGGTAGTTGCAAGTGCAGGAGTGGGAATAGATCACTTGGATCTGAAACTCCTCTCCAGCTATGGTGTGAAGGTGTCCAATACTCCATTTATTGTTTCCACTGACACTGCAGACATGGGGATGGCTTTGATGCTGGCATCTTCCAGGAGACTTGTGGAAGGTAATAACTTAAATGATCTTAATTTTTATCATAGAAAAGATGACTTCAAAACATGCAGAAAATGTGTGCTGATGCAAAAGTAAGCTTAACACTAGAAATATGGGAAATAGGGGCAAAGGAAGAAGTTAAGACAAATCTGTCTCATTGACAATAACTGGCATCCTATTTCCAAAGTGGCATATTGGCAAGGTAGAGTTGTTCCTTCTTTGGACAACTCTAAATTCAGGCCTCTTCTCCCTCAGCCAACAGCCACTTATTCATTGTACTTGTTCATTGCAGTCTTGCTTTTCAGGTTGCAATAAAAGGGGATTAAAAGAATGTATTCTCAAGGAGGTTTGAAGACTGTCTTTGCCAAGCTGCCATGTATCTGAGTCATTATGAACAAGAAATCTGCCCACCATGCTCTGTGTTTCTTTTCCCTGCCAACCTTGGTGTATCTGCAAGGAGGCTGGGAATCAGAAGCCCTTACTGCTGCTTTGGCCTAACCTTCCTTGCTTCCTTTCTTGCCAAAGAGAAGCTGGGTATGTTTCTCTCCTGAGCAAGAAATCAGTGTCAGCAGTCCTGTGTACAGTGCAGCATTACTCACTTATCGTCCAGAAACAATACAATACATGACAATACATTACTGCTCCTGTGCTTCTGCCTAGTCCTATGATAAAAAGCGTGTGTGGGGGGGGAGGGAAGTAACCAGATGCTGGAACATCCTTTAGATTACATAACTCTTCTTTTGCTCTTCCAAGGCCATGAGATGGCAGTCTCCCCTGACACAGAGTATTTCCCCGTTGACTGGCTGGGGGTTGAGGTTTCTGGAGCAACCCTGGGAATCCTGGGAATGGGCAAAATTGGTTACAAAGTGGCTGAAAGAGCCAAAGCCTTTGAAATGAAGATTTTGTACCACAACAGAAATCAGAGGTAAAGCTTGTTGCAGTTCTAAGGCAACTCTATTTTGTCACTCTTTTTATGTGTTATTTGTACTTTTCATTGTGCTTTCACTTTATACAGTGCTCTTTATTTTGAGTGGAAAAGTACATACACATATTCCAAGATGGTAATTAATTTCCCAATTTATACAGAAAGAAAGTCAGGAAGGAATGGGAGAGATATAGCTCACTGTTCTCCCTGTTAGTTGGGGCTCCTGACTTCCTCCTGCCATGGTGGTGACATTGCAATGGACTGGAAAGGAGGAAACTGGGAGGACTTAACTCCTGTGATTTAGGTGAGAGAGGGATTCAGGCAGAGACATCTCACCCTTCCAAAGCCATGTGATAATATAGGGCCAGACTTGCCAATCTGTTTGCTGTCTTCTAGGTGAGGTGTATGTGCCCTGTGCCCCTGTGCTCCCATCAGGCCCATTCCATTCTTTTCTTTTGTGGGAACTTGATGAGAGCCAGCCAACCTCATCCTGATACAGATCGAGTGTGCCAGCAGGTTCTGCAGCATGTGGTTTCAGTGAATCAGCACTGATGCACAGCACAATCAGGCTGTTGCTGACATAGATTTGGGAAGATTTAATCCCTGCCCTATCTTGTCTGTTTCCTCAGTAATTTTCACATTACTTACTTAAATTACTTTATTTTCACAAGACATCAGTCTTGCTTTTGGGTAGGAAAATAATTCCTAGCACAGAAATTGTGACAAAAATGCATTTGGTTTATCATTTATTCAATGCATTTATGTGATACCCATTTCTTACTTTCCATCCCCACCATACTGCACATTTGTGTACAGTTCACTTGGTATTGTGGGAAATAGCTTGATCTTTTTTTTACTGAGTTTCAGACAAGCAGCTAACTGCTTTGAACTACACAGCAAAGATAAAGATACATTTAAAGATAAAGAAACATTTAAAGATAAAAATACATTTAAAGATAAAGAAACATTTTCTCTACTGGTGATTTGATATTTCCCTTGTTTCTTGCTACTGCAGTTTAATTTTGGGATTTTTTCCTTCAGAAAAAAGGAAGAAGAAAGTGCTGTTGGAGCTGTTTACTGTAAGAAGATAGATGATTTGCTCCAGCAGTCAGATTTTGTATTATTAGCTGTGACCCTAACTCCACAGACACACAAACTGATTGGGAAGAGGGAGCTGGAGCTGATGAAACCCACTGCTACTCTTATTAATATCAGCAGAGGTAAGGTGCAGAATAAACAAAACTGCATTAATGTTTGGTGGCATGACAAGTCCTGGGAAAACCTCCAATATAGAGGCTGTCCCTCTGAAATTTTCCATAAATTTTCTGATTATTAGTTTATTTAGACACCCATGGTCATATCTCAATAAAATATTTAAGTGTTCCCATAATAATGAGAAAGTAGATCTCTGAAATGTTAGTGACCTTGGAGTGTTAGAAGTCCATGTGTATCTATATATCTCCTACTTAAGCTTTTTATTTATTTAATGCAATGTTGTTGCTCACACACATTAGGGTGGCACAGCCTACCCTGACAGCTGGCACTGTTTCATTCTGCTAATTCCCCGATGCACATACCCAGACTTCCCACTCCCACTCCACCACACTCCACTGCTGCTTCTGCACTGTGACCATGGCCTGCCCTGCTGTTTGCCTCACCACTTCACCCAAAAGAATACTGAGACGACATGAAAATGAATATATCCTTCTTACTGTAACCCAGGTCTAATAGTGGATCAGGATGCTTTGGTGGAAGCCCTTCAAAACAAAGTTATTAAGGCAGCTGCTCTGGATGTGACATATCCTGAACCTTTGCCAAGGTAGGACATGTATTTTTGTTAAAAATAAAAGGGTGTATGTGTGATGTTCAAACTGAGTAAGATTTTGTGAGCATGTGAGAAGTTGCATAATTTTGTTAGTAGGAGTATATGAGGTACGTGCACTGGTCCTACTGAAACTTTGTCCCTAATCCTGTTTCAGCCAAATAAAATTCACACTTACTCATTTGGAGGATTTGTTGCATAAAACCCCACCAAGCTAGGCAGCATTTTGAAGTCCTCTGAATATACTTGGGTCATGCAATTAGGTTTTGTTTTATTTTTAATTATTATTTTCCCTGGCGGCCTGCAATACTGATGAAATACTGATGAGTGTGCTGAGAGTGACTAGTTCAGCATTTCTTTTCCTCTCCCAGGGATCACCCCTTGTTAAAGCTGAAGAATGTTATAATAACTCCTCACATCGGAAGTGCCACCAAGAAGACGCGCTGGGTTATGATGGAGGAAATGTCAGAGAGCATAGAGGCAGGCCTGGCGGGTCTTCCTATCCCTCGTGAGGTGCTGCCCTGAGCAGCTTGCATTTAGGATTAATGATGTAATTACTTCGTGTAAATTCGTGTTATGCAGATAAAATATATAAATCACGGGTTCAATTTATTTAATATCCAGCAGCAGTTCTGTGTGGAAAACTGCAGTGTTTTGTCTTGATCTTCAAGGAAACTGGAAACTCTGGAAAACTCCAGAGCACCGAGTCTTGCCTCAATGTTATTTACTTTCCTCGCATCCCCTTACAGCTGTCCGCCGATGCAGCAGCGAAGTGAAGGACATGTAAATGGTGTTTTAAGATGGACCGCCCGGCACAGCCACAAGCGCAGCCGGCGTGTCGGGGCGGCTCCAGCAGCAATCCCGGCCCTTGGGTGGGTGCTCCCGCCGCGGGCCGGAGAAGGAGCCAGGGTCTGAGTGTGTGAGAGCCCCGCCCAACCTGAGAGCGGCTCGGCTTCTCTCCCTCCTTCCCTCTCTCCTTCCTTCCTTCCCTCTCCGGGACCGGCCGGGACACCCGCAGCCGCGGGGCCGGGCCTCCGTGCCGGCAGGGGGAGCCGCAGCCGGAGCCTGAGGCACAGCCGGAGCTGGAGGTGGGAGCTCCCCGGGCCGGGCCGGGCCGGGCCGCGGGCCAGGGCAGCAATGTGGGGTGCCCGGGTGGCCGTGGTGCCGCTGTGCTGCCGGGCCCTGCGCAGCTCCGCAGCCCTGGGCGGCTCCAGGAATTTGCTTCGGAAAATGCTCCGCAAGAATAAGTAGGTGTGGGGCCCTGCCGGGGTGGGCTGTGGGCGCTGGGGCAAGGGAAGTCAGAGGGCTGTGGGGCTCGGGCGCTCCCGCGGCCTTGGCACCGCGGAGGAAAGAGAGACACCGACCCCGAGCCACCGATCTGAGCTGGTCGGCAGCGGCTGAACATGTGCCCAGGCGGCCAAGAACGCCAATGGCCCTGGTCTCTACCAGCAGTACTGTGTCCTGCAGGACCGGGCCACTGATCGTCTCTCGGTGCTCGGTGCTCTCAGTGAGGCCACACCTCGGGTGCTATGTCCAATTCTGGGCCCCTCTGTGCAGGAAAGACATCGAGGTGCTGGAGCATGTCCAGTGAAGGGCAGCAGTGAAGAGTCTGGAGCACAAGTCCTGTGAGGAGCAGCTGAGGGAGCTGGGGGTGTTCAGCCTGGGGAAAAAGAGACTCAGGGGGGACCTTACCACTCTACAACTGCCTTAAACGAGGGTGTAGCCAGGTGGGAGTCGGTCTCTTCTCCCAGGAAACAAGTGGCAGGACGAGAGGAAATGGCCTCAAGTTGCACTAAGGGACATTTAGATTGTATATTGGGAGAAAATTCTTCGCTGAAAGGGAAGAATGGTCAAGCAATAGAAGAACAGGATCCAGGGAAGTGGTGTAATCACTGTCTCAGGAAGTGTTCAGAAAACGTGTAGAAGTGGTGCTTAGAGATATGGTTTAGTGCTGGACTTGTCAGTGCTGGGTTAACCATAGGATTTGATGATCATAGCCCTGGTTTCGAACCTTAATGATTCTCTGAATCTAAAGAAACCTGAGAGCTGTTCTTTTCCACCCCCTTCCCATCTATGTGCAGCTTCAGCTGTGGGTGGGAAGCATTGCTCCGTGCACCCCAGCTGTGAGGAGAGCTACTTCTCTGAAAACCTGGGTGTTGTGGTGTCCTTTCAGGCAGGTGGAATATTAATTACACAGAGAATCCTTATTTCTCTGAGCTACTGAAAGATAAGGCTGATTTCCTTTCCTTTTCCCAAAAGAAAGAAGTACTGGTATGACAGCCCTACCCTGGGATCACAAATGGTAAGTGCAAGTTCTGAAGGCAATATGTTTATTTGTGCTAGGAGGAACAGACTTGTGTTTCTGCCATTGATTCTAACTGTAAAGCATTTTCTGATGGAGAAATAGCAGGATTTTGTGAACAAAGAGTAGGGCTTCAGTCTGACTGTGACAGGATTGCCATTTGGCTTCATCCTTTGCAGCATCAATGCTCTCTTGCACACTCCTGAGTACTGATTCAGATTAAAACTTCTATTCATAGAAGTTAGTTTAATGAAACTTTTTTAATGTTTGTTTTTCAAACAAGCAAAACTTTTCAGTCAATGCATGCTGTATTTGAGAAAACAGATCTATGGAGCTTCATAACTTGCTACAAAATACACAAAGAACTTTAGAAACTTTGACTGTAGTACATGAATGTCAAAGATTTTGTGAACAGAAGTATTCTGTATTGAAACACTTGATATGTAGGACCTATATAAAGCCATCACAGCTGCAATAATGAAATAAGAGCATACTTAGTAAAGTGCATGAAACTGTATATAGTTTCCTAATACAAGTGTGTAACTACTATTTAATGTGTTGTTTGTTTCTTTTTATAGTTGTATAAACCAACCAAGTTGGACTTTTTAAAGAAAAATGACCTTACAAAAACAAGGAGAGAAGACAATATGCGCTGCAGAGTCTTGAATGGGCTTATTCATAAAGCTGTGTTAGAGATGGCCACTACCTGTGAAGTCAGTCAGGAATTTTATGATCTCAAGCTGGAAATCTGCAAGGCAAGTGCCAAGGCTACAGCTTGTGCTGAGCCACTCTGATTACGTTGTGAGGTTGGCATGGACGTGCCAAAGGAGCTCCCCTGCATGTTGTGATGTGTGCCAAGAGGAGTTTTACTGTATTGCTTCTGATGTGGCAGAGTGCAGCAACATCTTGCACTGGAGTACACACGAGCAGAGCTTTGCCACTGTAGTGCCTGACTTTTGCCTGACCTTTGCCACTCTAATGCAAATGCAACTCAGGCCAATTCAATGATGATTCTCCTGATATGACTTTTTTTCTATTACTCAGACATAAACTCTTTATCTTGCCCTTTCAGAAGGAGGAGCATGGTTTTACCAACGTAAGTGTATCTTTCCAAGAGTCTGTTCTTCTTGTAGCTGTGTGAGAGTTGTCACCTGCTTGTGTCACTCCCCAGCAATGTTACTGGCAGAAGACCTAAGTGATGCATGAGATTAATTAAAAAAAAAGGGCAAGCCTAAGAAAATGTCATTGTCAAGCCAGATCTGAGAAGGAATTGAGATTTGTATGTAATTGTATCTAGTGGTGTCATAATTTGTGGATTTGAAAGGGATGTTAGAGTTCTGATACAGGAACTAAGTCAGTCTCTGCATTCTTTTTTGTTGTCTGCAATTTTTATCATCTACATTTGCTGTTCTATAAAGATTAAATTATACCAGTGTTTAGCTTAAAAGCTTGGTGGACTTAACTTTGATATTAGAAGCATGGAAAATGATACCTCATAGCTGCATCTATGAGGTAAAGGGTTGTCATTCATTACTAAAATAGATGTTTTTTCCAGCTGAATTAATTCTATTGTCAGACAAGTGTTCAAAACTACATGGGCAAGATGAGTCTTTTGGCTGTATATGTGCAGGGCCCTTCGCAGAGTATTTCTGTCTCTCTAGAGCTTGTCTCAGATCACATGTCTGCATGTAAAAATGCTGGCTGTTGTGGGCAAGACAGTTCTTTCAGGAGGCATTGCTGTAAGTTAAACAACTTATAACGTGAGAGATGGAAAGAAACAACCTTCTTCCCAATACAATACAGATTTTATAGCTGCACAGTGTTTGCACTGCACAGGGACATGGCTGGGTGTAGATCAGTCCTGATTTACTCATGAGCTGATTCTGGTCTGATATCATCACTTCCATTATCAAAAGACATTTTCTATTAGGCCCTCTGCAATCCATCACAGACTTCATTGTATATGAGGTTTGTGTGTATATATATCATCTTAAAAAGAGATTTGCCTTCTCTCTAGGTGTCCCTGTCATCCAACTTTTCAGCGTGCCGTGTGTACTGGAACCCTGCTTCCACTGTGGAGAAGGACAGTTACATTGAAAGTGTGCTGCGAAAGAGTGCTCCACGTATACGGTACTGCTGTGGGATAGACAGGCCACCTCCTGTGGCCATTTCTTCAGTACTTCTGACAGTCTAGACCTGACCTATTGGGATGCCTTAGGTTTTTAGATACTTGGAGTATCTAAAAGAGAGCATCTCATCATCTCTGTAATGAGCCTCACAGGGAAGGGTGGCTGTGTCAGACCAGCTGTGTGATCTTTTGCTGGAGCATAGCTGGCTTTTTTGGCTTCTGTGCTTTCCCAGGGCAGGAGTGGGCCAAGCAGAAAGCAAGAGGAGTGTGGCACAGGTCTCACTCCAGTGTCCTGGTGGTGGTGGCTTACTACAGCGGATCCACGATGTAACGCACGACAGAACTCCCTTCTGGTCATCAGACATCAGACTCGTTTATCCCATTCCAAACTCCTGGGTCGAGACAGCTCATTGGTCTATCTCTGAACCAATAAGATGCCTGCATCCTAGGAGAGCTCCCTTTAGCTGTGAGCTTCTGTCAGTCAGCCCAGAGGCTGCTCCCTGGAGCTGAACTGCACTGCTTATTGTGACTTGATTAATACTACTGCAACAGTGGCTGGCCAGGCTGTGCGGGACAGGAGCCCAGGACGGGATGCTGTACAGGGAACTGACAGCTGCAAGGATCTCCTTGCAGATTCACTGGGCAGTTCTGATTGCTGGGGATGATTTAGGCCTCCAGAAAGGGATGACTGTTATTACAGTAGTTCTTCACAATACTGATACCAAAAAACCCCCCAAACTGAGAATGCTACCGTGTATTCGGATGCTTTTCCCCATTTTTCCAACACGGAGTCCAGTGATGTTTCATGGTATCATTGAGATTTTTGTCTCTTCTTCCCTTTCCTTGGCTTTCCCTCTGCTATCCAGGCAGCTTGTGGGAAGTTAAGGACTTCACCCATGTGGCAGGTGGCATAGACCCATACTTGTGAAACTATTTCCTTTCTCTCTGTTTCCATAAGCTGTGTAATTCCTGTTCCAGCACAATGCTCTCTTCTACTCCACAGCTTCCACTCTTTAAGAAGGAAAGTTGCCCCTGGGAAGAAGAGAAGGGGACCCCTGGCAATCATTCCTGCAGCTAGCATGTAGGATAAGTTGTCTTGCCCTGTTCTGAGGGCTGTATTCCCCCACTGCTCTTATCCCTACAGAGGGGATAAGGATACCAAATGAAGTGGGGAAAGAATCTGTGCCAGACTATGTACACAGATATGGACAAACCTAATATCATCAATACTCAGCTGGACCTGCAGCCAGTAGTTTTTGTATGCTGTGCATTTGAAGTTGGGGTTCTGCAGTGATGTATTGCTTAGCATCAACCTGGATAGCTCCTCATCAGACTGGAAGTTTTACAAGCCATATCTTTAAATGTGCAGTACTGCTGGATTTAATTTAACACCTTTTACTTGTCCGGCAGATGATTACTGATACTCATGCTGGTGAATGCTGTGTTTTTGCCAGGTATCTTCTGAAGAGTCAGCAGATTGTAGGAAATGTACCCCCAGTAATATTTATAAAAGACAAAGAAGCTGCAGCTGTAAAAGAGGTAAATCTAATCTTTGACTCAATGTACAAATATAGACTTAGCAGAGAGCTGATAATTTAGTTGCTCTACCAATTTTCATTAAAAATCAGTCTTTCTCTATAGTTGAAAAATCATTTTAACAAATAATCTTGAGTAAGATTGTTGCCTATATAATATGTAGAAGAATTGTAGTATCATTAAGCCAGTGAAGAATTTTTAAAGAATTAAATTACCATTTTAAGGATAATATAGGGCTGCCTGGTGTACATAATTATAGAAATGAGGTTGGAGGAGCTGCTTTCCACATTTTAAATGTTATGTGCTTTTAAGATTCAATTGAAAAATTGAATTTTTTAATTTTTATTTTTCCCCATATCTTTTTCCATCTGTGAATTGTTAAAATGTTTGTAGGGAAGTGCAAATCTTTGCATAGGGGATGTAGGCTTATTCATACTACATTTTTTTCCTTAACTTTTAAAATTGTCTTTACCATTTCACGTTTTCTGTCAAGGTGTTGATAGCTTTAACTAGTTGAAATATTACTAGAATGCTGATGTTTCCTGGGAATTTGCTGTCATTGGACTGTGAAGCGAGATCTCTTAACATAGTGAGATTTCCAGAAGAGAAAGATGACACCAATGAGTAGAATTTGATGAGAAATGTCTCCTCAAGCTGTGGATGTGAACAGAAGTTGAAAAGAACAGGTTCATGTTTCTGTGCCCTGAAGTGCCTTATTATTTATAATAGTGTTGCTGTTACAGCCAATTACTCTTAGACCCTTATGGGCTCCTGCAGTGTGCATGAGCAGAGCTGGAAGGGATAAAAAGAATTTCAGATTCTCTAGAAATGCAATGAGCTGCTTGAACTTTCTGTGATCAGAAAAGTTCTGAGTTTCACAGAAGATAAGTAAAAACCCTCTTTATATCACTTCTGTCAGGGAATGACACTGGGGAGCAGATAGATGGATCATTTTCTCCCACTTCACAGTTCATCAGATTTATGTCAATCACAGATTCAAGTAACACACTGAACTTGGTTTTTAAGTATTGTAAGTAAAGGGAAAAAATTAAACTCCTAGAATAACTCAATGAATTAGAAGGGAATTAATGTAAAGAAAAGCTGAAATGAAATTTCAAACAAGAGAAAATTTTCACAATTACATATAGTCTGTGAGCACAGCATATAATAATGCATTAATAATACATTAATAATTTGTAGCATTTACTGGTTAGATGCCATGTTAAAAGGATTTGGGACCTCCATAGTTGCCTGTAAGAGAAATGCAAACTTGCAGAAAGGGAGAAGAGGTGAAAAAAAATCTAAGTGTAAGGATGTTATGCAAAAGGATTTGCAAGACTGAGGTAAGAAGAAATAAACCAAAAAAGGTCAAACAATCCCTAGCCAAGGGTTCATAATGCACATAAGGCAAAAAACTTTGTAGGAATCTCTGGATTCACTAGTTGACAAAAACATCCCAGGAAAGAAGTATAAGCAATTCCATGTAAAGAAAGAAAAGGCTGTTTTAAAGTGGTTTTGCTAAATAGCCCAAACATAGAATTGTTTGTTGGATACTTGTCTGTTTCTTATGTAGAGGGAACAAAGTAGATAAACAGTGTAGATTTAAACAAAGTAGATTTAAATATCTGTGGCCTTCATGTGTTTACAGGTGGAGGACTTACTGGCAATTGCTGATTTTGGACCTCCAGAAGAAGAAGAATCATCTCAAAATGATTCAAGGTGGGTCTTTTCGGTTCAGAATTGTAGGACTGTCTGTTTCCATCTCTGCTGGCCAACTTAATTTGGGTATTATTTGACGTAAGAGAAAGTATATTTTAATTAGATGTGTACATTGTTACTCACAGACCTGATACTTGTTCTGGTATTAATATCTTAGTTTTTATGAGCAAAATATATGTAGAACTTCTAAGATTTCCAGACTTGATGTGTTGATGATAATCAAAATTTTAAAAATGCTCTGCAGCAGTAATGTTTGTTTTTGCTGGCAATCGTCTCATGAGGATGAAAATGGCATTTACCAGTACTGCTCTACTTGTCCACTTTGTTCTCATACAAGTTTGGTTTATTATATATGGATTGAAAGTTTGCTGACAAATCTCCCTAAATTGATTTAACATTCTTCTGTGAGGAATTTTTAACCATTGAGAGATAGGGCTGAACAACCTATTGGAATAGTGGTTCTGTGTACTGGATGCTCTCAAAGCCAACAGCCTTTGCACCTGTGTGTTGTAGTCTGTTGGTAGAAATGCCTTCTGTGCCTCAGCATCTCACAGGATGGTCCATCAGGTGTGAATCAGAAATAGCTTCCTTTGGGAAGTCATTCCTGTGACAGATCTCCCAAAGCATACCTAACACCTTCCTCCGTGTCTTGGGGAAATAGTCAAGTCCATCAGAAGGTGTCACATCACTCTGATGTGTTTTAGACAGAGGCTGCTGCTTCTCACTTCTTGGAAGAGCTGGGAGAAGTCTTGAGTTCCTTGGGTCTCCCAGATACAGTGCTCACCTAGGTCCATTTTTTCCCAGAGACTGGCAGTTTCATCTGGCATGTTGTTGCTTTATTGGCTTTCTCCCATTAAATCTGTTGACACAAACTGTCCTTGCATACATGATATGGTGGTATCTCTTCCTTCATAACATAGGGAACACAGGGTGTTAATAAAGTTAAACTGAAAAGTCCAGTTTATTTCTGTGTTACTCAAGTTGTCAAAAATAGAAATATATGTGGGGGAAAACCCAAGCCAATATTTGTTTTCTTTCCCACAGTAAACTCTTCCCTTCAACAGCTCAATCTTCAGATTCACCCATACGGCCTAATCTGTTTGGTGTTGATCATGAACTGCTGAATAAACAGATAATGGACTATAAAAAAATGAAAGTGTCAAGACATACACAAAACTTTGTCTGGACAGAGAAGCAGCAGCAGCAGCTTTCTAAGATTCAAAAGAAAATGAAAAAGAAAAAAGCAAGGAATCCTCCTGACGATGATGACGTTATGCCCCAGAAACACTTACTGGACAGATACGAAGCTGATTACTGGGATGATAACACTGAATCAGCCTCAGACTATGAGCTGCAGGATGAATTACAGGAAGAGGTGAATGAATTGGATGTGGATGATGACAAAACTTTAACTCAGTCTACTGGTAAAAGGAAATGAAGTGAAAAAGCCGCTCCCTTTGAAATGAAGGCTGCCAATCACAAAAAAAAAAGACTGCCACAGCTACTGAAAGATTCATTTTGTACATGTTTACCACTTCCTCATTCAAACGAATCGATTTGCCACGTGTGAGCATGTTTGCTAGCACAAAGTGTGTAAGAAAAACTGTCATTACTGACATGCTGTTAGGCAGCTTTCAAGCTGCTGCAGTTGAGGGACATTCAAGCAGAAAGCAGTTTTGTAACAATAAAATATACATATTAGAGCACTGAGTTAAAACTTCTTGCAGTTGTGTTGATTATTTCCAATAAAATTATGGTTTCTATATTGCAATATTTCTTTTATTATTTTTTTTAGTGACCGGTATAAAAGTTACCACTAAGTGATGGTACTTGTTATTCTGATATAAGGAAGGAAGAGGGAAGCAAAATAATGACAGTAGTGTTCAGCTTCATCACACAAAGACGAGGACAGGGTCTTCTCTAGAGGACCAGTCTAATGGGGGAACACCTTCTACAAAAAACATCTCAATGATGGCCAATAAAGTTACAACCCTGAAAGAAAATAAATTTATAGTTGTGCAAGGGAAACTGCATCAGAAAAAAAATTGAGAACTGCTTATCCATTGGGTCAAATCTGGCAAAAAATTGTGACTTAGAAAATGTATTAACAACTTGAAAAGCAGAGAAAGAGCAGCAGGGAAGAATGTTCCAGAAATTGAGATCTGAAAATGAATAGGGAATCATATAAAAAGAGAATAAAACTTTCTGACTCAAAGCACATAAAAAATAATCGCAAGAATGTATAAAGTCAGAAGGCTGCAAGCTTCAAAGAAATTACAATGAACAAGGTAGTAAAAGAGAATTCTACCAGAAATACAGAAAATTTAATTCCAGTAGTTAAAGGTAAAGAGGTAAAGAAAATCAACACAGGGGAGGTTGCCCTACAATACAGCGGAATCACAGAATGGTTTGGGTTGGAAGAGACCTTAAAGATCATCTAGACCCAAGCCCCTTGCCTGGGCAGGGACATCTTTCACTGGACCAGGTTGCTCAGAGCCCTGTCCAACCTGACCTTGAACACTTCCAGGGATGGGGCATCTTGGACAAGCTTCTCTGGACAATCTGTGCCAGTGCCTCACCACCCTGACAGAACAATTTCTTCCTCATATCTAATCTAAATCTACTCTCTTTTCATTTAAAACTTAAGACTTGTCCTATCATTACACTTAAAGAACACTGCAATCATCAGTCATAGTCAATGCAGATGCATTAAAAAAAAAAGTCCTGTTTAAATAATTTAGTGTCCTGTAATAAGGTCACCTGCCCAGCAGATGAGGGGAATGCAGTGGATGTGGTTTTTCTGGGCTTTTGTAAGGCTCTTGGTACTGTACCTCACAGCATCCTTTGGGACAAATTTTCCAGCTGTGGGATGAGTGCACTGGGTGAAGATCTGGCCAAAGGACATCTGGCTGGTGACTGGTCACCAGTGGTGTTCCTCAGGCTCCATTCTAGGGCTGGTTCTGTTCAATATATTTCTTGGGGATCTGGATGCAGAAATTGAATGCACCATGAGCAAGTTTGCTGATGATTCCAAACTGGGAGGTGCTGCTGGCATTCCCAAGGGACAAAAGGCCTTGCAGAGGGATCTGGGTAGCCTGGAGTATTTGGGCAAACATCAGTGGCATGAAATGGAACAAGGATAAATGCCAGACTCTACACATAGGAAGGAGTAATGGCAGGCAAAAGTCTAAATGGGATGAGGAGTGGCTGGAGAGCAGCCCTGCAGGAGGGGTCTGGGGGTGCTGGCTGGCAGGAGGCTCAGCAGGAGTCAGCAGTGTGTGCCCGGGCAGCCCAGGGGGCAAACCATGTCCTGGGATGGATCAAGTACAGCTTCACCAGCCACTTCAGAGAAGGGATCATCCTGCTGTGCTTGGTGTTGGGGTGGCCTCACCCTGAGTGTTGTGTGTGCTTCTGGGCCCCACAATTTCAAAAGGATGTGAAGGTCCCTGAATGAATCCAGAGGAAGGCAGCAAAGCTGTGGAAGGGGCTGGCAGGGTGTCCTGTGAGGAGCAGCTCAGGGCACTGGGGTTTTCTTGTTTGGAGAGAAGGAGGCTGAGGGGCAACCTCACCGGTCTGTAAAGCTTTCTGAGGCAAGGAAGGAGAAAAGGTCCCTCTTTTCCCTGGGACCCAGTGCCAGGTCATGTGGGAATGGCTCAAAGCTGTGGCCCTCAGAAGAGGTTCAGACTTGACATGAGGAAGCATTAATCCAATGGGTGAGCAAACCCTGGCATAGGCTCCTGAGAAAGGTGGTCAATCTCTCAAGCCTGTGAGTGTTTAAAAGACATTTGGACAAGGCCCTTGATACCATGCTTTTTATTTTGGTCAGCCCTGTAGTAGTCAGGCAGCTGGACTCAATGATCATCCCTTACAACTCACCTATTTGATTCAATTCAGTTTGGTCCAATTTGATTTGATTTGATTTGATTTGGCTCTTGTTGCTTCCTCCTCCTTTCCTTACCATTAGACGCTCAGGATATCTTTGATGACATTTCTTCGCAGCCCTACACTAGAAGAGGGGATGGAATAGGCAGTTGCATCCCAGCCTGGGCATTGGGTCTGTCACTTTGTAGGAAGGAGGCATGTACCTCTTCATGGGGGTTAAAGCTGTGGATCACCTCAAGAGCACTTGATCACCTCAACACATTTGCAAAAAGCACATGGAAACTGTATTTTTTTGAAAGTCTTTTGTGTTTATCCAGTTTAGCTGGGCTTCCACAGGATGGCAAACCCCCACATCTCTGACACTTAGATCAAAGATCTAGGCTTTGAGATCAATCCCTCAGTCAGGAGGAGGAGGTGCTTCAGACTAATGGTTACAAATTGTTTGAGGTGAGCAATACATGTTTGTTTCCCTGTGGATTTTCTTTTTCTCCTTGTATTCAGCTGTAGAAATACCTGAGTCATTTCTCTTGGAAAAACCTGTTAAAACACAAGACCCAGAGAACAACAGTGTTCCATCAGAGCAGAGGTCCATCTGGCCCAAAACTCTGTCTCCAAAGTGGCCAACCATCAATGTCTACAGGAGAGCACATGGCCAGTGCAGATGTTCTGCCAGGGCTCTGGCGGTGCTTATAGGCTGCCTTCCCCTCTCCACACCCCACTCCTGCCCAGGGCTCCAGCAGCATGTTCCAGCTCAGCCTGAGTGATGCTTTAGGTGTCTGACACTGCAGAGAGCTGCTCTCCTAGATAGAACACTCAGATGTGGGTCATAGCTTGTCATGCAGAACTCTGGGCATAATAGAGCAGATCTATTCTGTCCTACTCTATTCTGTTCTATTCTATTCTATTCTATTCTATTCTATTCTATTCTATTCCATATGCTCACCATGAGTCAAACAACAATGAGACTGTTGTTTTCCTGAAATACCAAGGCTTTTTCATCTTCAAAAACATGTTCAAGGACACAAATCTGAAAGATTACAAAGGGAATGGTATTTTATTTTTATATCTGAATTTATGTTATGTAATGATTTCATTTTTTGGAATCTGTTTCATAGCTGATTCCTGCAAGCATTAACACAATGCATATGTAGCCAGGCTGGTACATTCTTCACTTTAAATTGAAAAAACAGCCCTCCAGTCTAGCAAAGAAAAGCTACAGAGGCACAAAGAGCAACAGCAGGAATACAGGTCAAGCAGTCCCTGTTTCCTGAAGACTGAGGAATGAGAAGAATGAGGATTGGTACTGACCGTGTACAGAAGAATAAAGCAAAGAGGTGTGTGGTACTATGGGATATTATCCAATGTTGGACACACATCGAAGACAAGAACACTTTTTGCCTTCCAAAATATGCTCCACTGTGCTTCTTGGCCAAGGATGAATGAAATGTGCCCCATACTTGTATTGTCCTCTGGAAGAGCTGAAAATGGCAGTAAGCCATTTGGCATCCAAGCCTCTGACTGGGCAGCAAGCCAGAAACCCTTCCAAGCAAGGAAGGAAGGCTTCCAAGGCTGTTTTCATCAGAAGCAAGAACCCCTTGGAAAATGGAGCGATGTGAAGAGCAGAGCTCACTCTTGCTCCAAGCCTGCAGGGGGCAGAAGAGTCAGAGAGAGCCAGGGCACCAGTAGTGTCTGGGAAGTGCAAGGGCAGCAGGCAGGAGGGCCTGGAGGAGCCCTGGCAAGGGACCGTGCTCAGTGGTGCAGACAAAGGAAAAAAAACCTGCTAGAGACACTTGCTAGATCACCATGGCGGGAAAAAAGCCTTCCCCCCTTCAGCTGCAGGGCACAGAGGCCATCTTTGAGTTGCATGAGAAGCCTGGAAGAAAGGGACTGGAGAGCCCTGAACAGTGGTCATTCTTGATGCTGCAGGGGAAGGCAAAAAATCCCATAGACTAATGCCAGTCTGCTCTGGATCCTTCCTGACCTCAGTGCTGGCAACTGGCAATTCCCTGAGTGTGTGAGCAAGACCTGCCTCTTCAATGTACACACTGGTCAAATCTCCCAGCAGATTCCCAAGCCTTGTTCTCCTCAGCCTGGAGCCATCACCACACTTTTGGCTCAAAAGCCAAAATGTAGCCAAATGTATTCCATTGGCTGGAATTAACAGTGCCAAGAGACCACTATGGAAATAACCTAGACTTTGAAAAACAAGGGGGAGGAGGTGTGGTGGAAAGGCTGGTTCTTTTCAGACCTAGAACATTTGGATCCATGCCCAAAGCACAGTCAGGCAAATTTCCAAACTGTAGAACAGCCCATTGTTCCCATTGTTGCTATCACCCTCACATCCCCTTTTCCCACTGAAACTAAGCTGCCCAGTTGGCTGTGTTTATATGGAATCCATCCATAGGGTAAAACTTTCAAAGCTCCTTGGTGACTTAAATCTTTCTGAAAGTTATTTGTGCACCTCCATTCATGGGGAAATATTCAGAACTTATACAAATGCCTGGTAAGTCTCCTCTTCCTTTAGGATTTAATATTTTGAGCCTTGAAAGAGGAAGGAATGTACTAGGCTTGTAATTTTCTCTGTTGGTGCCAAAATGGATATATACATTCAGACTATGTAAATAAGGGCATATCTCATTGTGGTGGCATGAGAGGTGAAAGACAGGGTTTTGGTTCCCTCTGTGTGAACTTTGCAGAGGCATAGAAAGCATGCATGGTTTCCTCACCATTCTTCCCAATACACCAAGGGACATTTGCTACTATACTGTTGATGGTGAGGTTTTCCTTTTGGAAAGAAGTACTGAATTGGTTTGTGTTGTTAAACATAATTTTCCTTGCACTTCAGTAGCTTTTTTCCTTCTTTGGACTTCATCCTTGCTAAATTTCTTGAAAGTGATGACAGCCCTCTCAGCTGTTGTCTTGCCTTGCTAGATTTCTTCTTATTCCATAGGCACTCCATGCCCCTACTTAACTGGTTCAGTTTTTGTTTGCCTTTACTTCAGATGGAATTTCTCCTACTTGAACCTGAGGAATGAGAAATATCCACCATGGTACAGATGAGTTTTCACCAGGGCTTTGGAGTGTGCCTTTCCTACAAAAATATCTTGCCTGACACACAAGAAGGCATTATTTTTGTGTGTTTAGGTGGAGCTTGATTGGCAGTTTTGGTACCTGCTTGAAAACAGGACTTTGATAGTTGTATTAATCTTAGGAAAAGATACAGAGTCTTCTTATAGATGTGAAGCATAGCTTCTTTAAAGGAGAAGTCCCTAGGCAGCTATGTAAGAACTGTGAGGAGGCTGAACAAATGATATGTCTGGAGGACTTTCATGTTAGTACCTTCAAACACATTCCTGGTTTCAAAAGCAGGAACAGAGCTAGGCTCTACACAATCACCTCTAGGTGCTGTGTTTTGAAGTAATGCTTCCTAATCATTACCATGCTATTCCTCCCCTGCTGGCATTGAACCCAATTGAATCTGTTCAGCTGTGTTAAGGCAAATTTCACAAAACCCACACATTTTCCTCACTTTTCTGGAATGCTTTTTTGTCAGCTGTGAATCTGCTGCTGTCTGCGACCTTTACAATTTTCCTGAGATTCCAGTAGCCTTCATCTGGACGTCTCTAGTCAAACCAGTGTGTGGCAAGCTATCATGGTAAGATAAAATGAAGATCCTAATCTCGATAAGGCAGTCTTGGAATATAATCTAAATCAGCCTCTTCATCGATCTTCTTTTCAAGCAAAACTTGAAATTTTAAGAAAAAAAGTTTTATGTGCTTAAATTATTCAGAATTTGCTTTGAGATATTGATGAAATCAATCAATTCCTTTTCCAACCCACATATTTTTAGCTGAACCCAGACATCAAGAAGTAAACTCCTTGCTGTCCTACCATCTGACATGTGTACCTCTCATACTTAAAATAAACTTACTCTTTCACAACATATAAGGTAAACCTTTCTGTCCACATTAGGAATATGTCAAGACAAGGCATCTGAAAGGTTGTAAAATGGAATAATCTCTTCAGCTTTTTAGATATTGTGACTTGGATTTACATGTCAGCTTTGGAAGAGGCTGCATAACCATTTTTTCACCTACCCAGCTGAAGAATCTAATTTCCAAGAGCAAGTCTGCCAGTCATCCATGGTGGGCACCAGCCAGGCTGTCTAGAGGGATTGCAATGACTTAACAGTATTTTAAAGATAACCTTTATTTCTGGGGGTTTGGTTTGGTTTGGTTTGGTTTGGTTTGGTTTGGTTTGGTTTTTTCCCAGCAATATTTCAGTAAACCTCTGAATCCATACAAGGTAAGGGATTGTTCAGGGTGTTATACAGCTAAAGCACTCTAATTTTAAATGTAAGTGTCTGTTCTCTTATGTGATGGCCAAAGGATTTTCAACCCCAGATACATTCAAATGGGATTATTGTGTTTTTAAAAAGAAACTTAAAATTTTTTGAGAGTGACCATGAACAGCATATTTAATGAAAGTGTTAATTATTTTGGACTTAAAGCTGTTACCTTTCAAATGAATAGGAAAATTCATTTGTGTGTGAATAGCGCAAGTCAAACTTTTAAATATTCACCTTATTATTTCAAGTATGTGTGCAGCATACTGGCTGGGAAAAAAAGGCTTTAATTTATTTTGAAGAATTCCAAAAACCCTTTGGACAAGGAGTGTCCAAAGTCAGCCCTTCTCAGAATTAGCTGAAATACATTGATTTTACACCTGGCCAATAACAGGACATGTTATTTGCTTGGTTAGGTAATTAAAAAAGACCCTACACTTAATGTTAAATCTAGTGATGACAAGCCATTAATTATTCTTTTATAGGTTAGTCTGCAGCTCTGTTAAACATCACTTGGTTTATCTTTTAACTCATCTCCCATCAAATGCCCAGCACAGGAAGCTGAGCCAAGATAGGGTAACCCAATGTTGCCTGTCCTTAAAGACTACAATCTGAATACTATGGTTATATGAATGAATACATACATGAATGAATGTATGGTGAATACATACATGAATGAATGTATGGTGAATACATTTATGAATGAATACATACAAACTTTATTCTCAGAATTTGATAAACAGTATTTCTGAATAAAGAAAAAGACTTGATATGTAATGTGTACATAATTCAGAAAGAAGCTATATGATCCTGGTTTATAGCTTTCTCAGAATGCCTGCCTGATGGGAAACATAAGGGAAAGGCTGAGTAATGAATAACTATCTGCATGTATAAGTATTTATTTATCACACGAATTACATGGGACATCTAATGCTATAGGAAAGTTATTTCGTGGTAAAACTTGAACAAGGAGAAGGAGAACTTGAACAAGGACAAAAACACACCCTACTCTTTTGGTATCTTCTCTGGCTTGATAAAGTCCAAAATAATGTAGAAACATTGACATTCTAGTGGACTTAATCATCCTTATTAGCCCTACTGTCTGAACCAAATGTGCACTCCTACAGAGTTAGTAATCTGCCTTTGACGATGGTAGACATACACCTTTGTACTTCCAGAACAACCTAGGGAAAATTGGATTAAACTTGAAGGGATGTTTAGCATTAAAAAGACAAAGATTGGCAGCTCCTAATATTTTGTTAAGATAAAACAAAAGCCTTTGTTCTGTTTTAAAATTCCTCTTCTAAAAATAGAGAACATCTGAAAAGAAAATATCAGAATTTTATGTGCAAAATGCCAAAAGCATTGTGATTCTTTTTTTCTAAGATTTTTTTTGTGAAACATTTTCTTGTGAAATTATGAAAAGTAGACTGAATTGTATTTTCCAATGGAATTCTTACAGTAGAATATTTGCATATACTGAGGAATAGATTTTCTGCATTACCGTGCAGATGTTATGATTTTCTTAAAAATCAGAGATATTTAATCTCTCTAGACATTCTCTTTTCAAATTTGGCTAAAATGCTTCAATGTAATTGAAACTGAAAAATTCCCAATGATATTTGAAATTCAGAAATACTAAAAATTATTTTGAATAATTTTGAGTGTCAATTAATGTCAGAGATCCTAATTAGTGGATGGACTTGGGCAGATTCTTCATTCTTTTCTAGTTATCTTTCGCTCTCATCTTGTCTGAATAATTAGATCATTTCTATAACATAATCTGGATTTTTAAGATCCATCTTTCTTTTAGTCAAATAATCACATAGTTTAATAGTAATTTTAAGTCTAATTTTTTGTAGGTAAAGCCATCTTGATAAACATTGTTTTGTTTAGTAAAAAAGTGATATTGCTTCAGCCAGAATCACAAGTATTTGAGATAAATTTTTCTCTGTGAGTCTTTATATTTTTCTCATATAATATGAATATTGAACTAATACAACTTATTGAATATGGTTACTTTTTGCATGACTTCTGCTTCCTTGGCATTGTTCTTTGTCTTTTCTTTGTGCTTTGCTTCTTGGTTTCCTTTTCTTCTCCTAGAAGAGAAGCTCCTCCTTTCATAATGAAAACTAGTTTGAAAAGCTATGACATTCAGTAAAAGTCTTTCTATACTCCAGTGGAATTTGAGAAGGTCTCCTGCAGGGAGCAGAAGAGTGGGGTTGCAATGGGAGGCTTGGCACATGATTCCTTTGGAAACGCTTCCATGTAATTAATTTACATTCTTTTTCCCAACAAACAGAAGTTGCAAGGTCTTCTGTTTCTCTAGAATCATGGCCACACTACAACAAGCAAGGAAACACCTTTTTCTGGCAAATTAAACATACAGAGTCTGCAAAAAGAGACCTTGCAACTTCTGTTTGTTGGGAAGAAAGAATGTAAATTAATTACATTAACCCTTAAACCTCTAGAATAAAGCAATTAACATGTTCATCAGTCAGTGTTACAGATGATCACTGAGACTGGTATGTGTTGCAGCTTCATCTTCAAAAGCAAGAGGACATTACACTAATATAAGCTGATGCAGAAAATGTACTGGAGAGTTGAAGGGAGAAAATATTGGCTGCAAATCCCTGTAAAAAGACAGAACTCCCCTCCAACCTCTTGCACTTCATCAAAAGAGTCATCTAGGTCAGTACTGGTTTGGGATCTTACACTGGGATCAGGAAGGCAGCTATGGAAGTTAATTCTCCTGACTCTCCTATAGGCTCTGATGAGTCCCTTTTGCCAACCCAGCTGTTGGCTGTACACCTGCAGGTGGTTGCTCTTTGCTGCCCCTGTTCTGCTGGGAGACACCTAATGGGAAGAGCTGAAACTGTGAATTATGTGCAAAGGAAGGAGAGGACAGGGCTTAGGCACTCACAAGTCACTGTGACCTGCCAAAGCACTCTCTTGCTCTTGTCACTTCCTCTAGACCTGAACTGCCCAACAGTATAAGCAAAAATATTACTTAATATGATACCATTAGAGGTAACCTGTTAAGGCATCTAGACAAATATTTAACTCTCATGTGACAGCTAACTTACATTCACCAAGTTTCTTGATGTCCTCTAGTTGGAGAAGTACTAATCTTCAAATACATTCCTAAAGAAAATGACTAAGCCATCAGATTTGATTGATCAAAGCTATTACTTTTATCTAAGAAAACCTGATTTAAAAACTTTTTTACTCTTCTTCACATTGTGTGTTTCTGACTTCACTCTGTTGTCCCCAAGCCCATTTATTTTTATATTGTGAAATTGTTGTTGACTTGCAGGAAAAATGAATACAAACATTGTTCGTCCTTCTTAACCTGATCCATTTTTATTCTTCCAAATCTTCTTCTTCAATTGATTTTGCATGTTTCTGTCCTTCTTGGTTTGTTGTGGATTTTTTTTGTTGGGTTTTTTTTTGGTTTGTTTGTTTGCTTGTCTTTTTACGAGGGAAGGAATTTGAAGCCTGGTAACAGGTTTCACTTTGGAAAGTCTTAGGCATGTGCTGGTGGCTGATGAACCTACTTCCAATGTCTACAGTTCAATGCCAGTCCTGCAATGTGAAAATATAACTTCCTTTCCCAAGTGAATGAGTGCCATGATTTAAAGATCACCCAGTTTTGCTGAGCACACTGCAGGATTTTGGCAGCTGGGGATAAACAGGTGACAGATTTACAACTAAAGTTATTATGTGGGTACATTTAATTTGCCCCCTTTATAAATTAGCTCCTGTTTTTACCACATGATAGAAACCATTTTTGGTGGTTTCTATCTCAAAAGTCATCTGGACATGATCCTGGGCAACTGTCTCCAGGTGGCTTGGGAATGTGGGGTTGGATCAGACCGCTTCCTGAGGTCCTTTCCCACCTCAGCTGTCCTGGGGTTCTGTGAAAATGTGGATATATCCCACAGTTTGGCTGGAATGTTCAGCCATGAGAGACTCTTTCACAAATGTTTTCTCTTAACCTTTCACTTAATCTCTTTAACACATCTACTGCTTGAAGCACTTTGCAATTATTGGGTCTGTAGCAATGGAAGTCTAATGTTGTTGATTATGTGGGAGCCATTGGGCATTTCCATACTGGTAGAGCCATGTTCACTTATTTTACTTTATGAATTATTAGACAGAAGTTAATACCTTTATTTTAAATGCTACATTTAAACTAAGTGGGACATACTCCTCCTTGCACTGTGTAGTGACAATTTTTTATATTGTGGTCCTATATCTACTATGGATAATTTATCTTTCGTGGATGGCTGCCCCTTTTTTCTGTAAATTTTTACCTACAACCTTACTGTTATACACTGAAAGTGCTGAAAGTACATAGCTAAGGAATTTACGAACAGAAAAAAAAAAAGAACTAATTGCATTTCAATGTACTTATTGAACTGTTGACTACAAAGGTAAATAACTTTTGTAGCCACTGCTGAAAAAAAAAAAAAGAATACTTTTCTGCCAAAGTGAATGTTTGATTTGTATTACTTTTTGAGAAGACGCCAGTCAGTTTGCTGCTGTGGCCTTCAGAGGCATTGAGCGCACTGGCCAATGCATTGACCTGTGTGTGAACTGTGTGTAGAGCAACAGTGAAATTGTACGGCTGCCCAGGCCTATAGCAAAATCCCCCTTGGCTTCCATGGATGCGTGTCTCTCACATGGTGAGCACTTAGGCAATCTCTAGTTGAAGTCAATAGTTTGTGAAGCCTTTGGGAATGGCCTGAGCAAAGTCAGGTCAGCCTTGTGGTTGTGACTGAGAGCTGTGCCAGGAAGATGGTAGGGATGCAGGGAGAAAGTCCCCATGTGCCAAGGATGGCATCCAGCATGGTCATATAGGGTCTCTTGCCATGACTGGCCTCCTGCCAGCTCTGGTGGCAGGGCCACATCAGGGGTCTTGGCGGTGGAGAGCCACACTACTGCTGTGGCTACTTGTCTTGGTCCTTGTGGCAATGGCTGTTGCCTGCCCGCACAGGGGATTGGCTCTGTTTGCATCTTGTGTCCATCAGAAACCATCTGTCATCAAGGAAGAGCAAGAAGTGTGTTAGCAGACATGGAGATGGCTGGTAGACAGAGCTTGCAGCGAAGTGTCTTCCATCACACCTCAGAGCCTCCCAGCGCCATGGGTGTGGCAACACCATGCTCCTGGATGGCGTCACCAGAGGGGCCCTGTGCCCCAGACCTGCTCCGTGTCCTTTCTGGCCCAGGCCCAGGTGTCACATCCTGGCCCAGCCCCGCCATGGCGCCAAGGTGTGTGAGCCCCGCCCCCAGGAGCACGGCCAATGGGGAGCCTTCCCGCCAGGCCTTGCTTCGCCCCAGTGGCCAGTGGGGTGGGTGGGGCTTCCAGGATGCAGCAGCTGCAAATGAGGCTCCACCCACCTGATCATGTGGCCCAGTGCTGGGTGGTCACGTGCAACCTCGTGTGATGGGCATGGTGTCATCAGGCTCCTCCCCGGTGTGACGTCACGGCTCTCGCGAGAGCACTCCGTGCTGCCCCCTAGAGGTGTGAAGGGGCGCAGGTGAGCTCCAGACTGGGCCCGCCCCACCTGCGGTCCCGCCTTTAGCCCCGCCCATCCCTCTGGGGAACCAATGGGAACGCTGGCTGAGTCTTTCCCCATTGGCTGGCTGCCTGCCATGCAACTGAGCCTCAACGTCACTTCCTCTCGTAGATCAAGCGCCATTTTCTCTTTCTGGCGGTTGATGCGGCGCGGGCGGCGCGCGGGCGGTGGGCGCTGTGGAGGTGGGCGCAGGGCGAGGCGCGCGCGGAGCCCCGGCCATGCCGCCACCCCCCCGGGGCGCGCACTGAGCGCGGCGGCGGCGCCAGGCCGGGAGGCGGGGCCGCGGGAGCGGTGGCACCGGGCAGCGCCGGCGGCAGCGCCGGGGGCAGAGCCGCAGCCGTGAGCGGTGGGTGGCGGCGGTGCGGGATCGCGGCGGGCGGCGGCGACGGCCGCAGGAGGAGGAGGAGCGGGAGCGAGAGCCAGGAGGAGGAGCAGCAGCGGCGGGGGCTCCCCCTGCAGCCTGGCCGGGTATGTGCGGCGGGGCGGGGCGGAGGGCGGCGAACGCCCTGGTCGCTGCGCGATTTCGGCTCGGCGGGCGCCACGGGTTCAGAGCGGCTTCCACGAGCGGTCAGGGAGGGACGGGACGGGTCCGGCGCGGCCCCATCGGGCGAAGCGTTGTACGCGGGGATGCTCCCCCGCTGCCTCGCCGCTGCCGCGGGCTGTGAGCAGCTCGGTATCACCGCGCGTCCTACGTGTTGGTTATTTAATTCCAGGTCGCACTTCAGCGATGGAGTGTCTAAGGACCCAGCTTAATAGCTTGCTTTGAAGTCTGAATAATTTTAATTGCTTTTAATGAATTGTTTTGGTTTGAAACAGTTTGTGGCAAACTGTAGGAGGGACAGGAGTGACACGCGTACAGAACCAGCACTTCACCACCGGCTAATGGAACCAGTTAATGGGACGCAAAATTACGTCGAATATCCTTGTGGTGTCTCATGCCACAACAATGCATACATTTAGAAAGAAAGTTTATGAATACTGTAAACAAACACAACCCACACAATGCAAGCCGTGAAAACCATTTGAATGCGCTTGCTTTGTGGTCGAGACCAGGTAATGGGGAGTTGCAGTTGTCCTGGTTTGTGAACAGAATAAAAGACACGTGTGTAACTCCTGCTGCAGGGGTTCAGAGTCCTGGGCTGCCAAAGTTATGAACACTTTCAGCAGATAAAGTTTTGATGGGTTAATTACTTGGGACGAATTGCTTGTTGTTCTTAACAGTTTTCTTTCAACCAAAAATTTGTGTTTGTTAAAAGTTTTAAAGAGCTACAATGAAACACTTAAAAAGACTCCTGGGATATTGAATCTATATTCTAGACATCCTAGTGCTCCTTTTAATAAACTTCAATTTTGATAAAAAAATGGAGTTTCTTCAGCACAATATTTAGGAACTGGGTAAGAAATAAAGAATATGATAACTTGTAATAAGGTTTATTATAAGGTATAGTGTATATGATAAGCTGTAGTAATTTCTTTGGTTTGTTTCATGGAGATTTTGTGAAAAGCAACATCCGCCACAAATTACAGCAGATCTTTAGAAACAAGAGCACATACAGTTTTGTTATGCCTTATGTTTTTCCATTGGGAATTCCTGGATTTGGGCTAAGTCTTACTGAGTGCTGGTGGAGCTGGTTTGTGTTTAAACACTTCAGTCCTTCTTCTGAAACCTGTTGCACAGCCCTGGGGATGATTTCAGTTCTGTCCCCTTTCTGACTTGTTAAGGTTTTGGATTGTCTGTGCTGTGGACTGTTGTCTCCATTTGTAAAGTGCAAAGTCTTTGGGTCACACCAAGCTGACAAGTGCAGCACAAATGCAGTGGTACTTCCTCCTGGAATAGCTGTACTCAGGGTGTGACTCTTCTGCTCACATACACGTGGGGCTGACAAAACCTGCAGGATTTGAGTGGGCTCTATGCAGATGCTTCTATCACCTAGGATGAGCTTGGATCCTGCTGGGTTCAGGTTCTGGCTAATGTCCAGAAGGGACTTTCAAGGGAGTCAAAGTATTGTGTGAATTAGTGCTTTAGGAAGGCTCCATGAGTCTAAATGGTAGTGTCCCTCCATGGTAGTGTCCTTTAGCCTCTTCTCACCAGTCTTGGATAGCAGGGATTTGGTTGTGTGTTAATGAACCATCACAATAGTTATTTAAACCACAGTGGCTGTAGTTAGTGATCTAAATTTGCTTTGATATGTTAGGTAAGATGCAGGTTGTTGTGCTGCATCTCAGGCTATGCCATCACATATCTTACTCCTCTTCATTGTGTGTTAGCAGCTGTTGAATGATGGTCGTCTTCATGTTGGGCAAGGTGACCTTTTCAACAGGTTTGTGATTTATAGCCATGAAAAGAGCAGAATTGTTGTGACTCTTACGAGATCTATGATTTGAAATGCCCAGAGGTTTCTGATATAGCTGGACAAAGAGTTAATTTTTTTTCTTACCTCAGATTTCTATTAAGTTGCCCTTGGATAGAAATCTGAATATAAGAAGATAAACTACTTTGGTGACCAGAACTGCTCTTTGTGCATTTTATTAGAATATATTTTAAATTACAACTGATTAAACAATGAACAAGAATAGCATCCATTCTATTTAGTCAACTTTTTCTTTAGGAAGCTTTCTTCCCTCTCCCTCCATAGGTTGGATAAGCTTTGATGGTGCTGATGTACTTGTAAATCCTGTTATGTCTCTTTCAGAGATAAGGGTCCAGGAAATGGAACTGACCTGTAATGTGTGGTTGAGCAGATACCCAGGTGTGACTTCTCAGAGGATATGTAAGCTTACCAGAAACAAAATAAAATTGATGAGGGTAAAATCTGGTATGGCCAAGACAAACTCTCATTCTTCTAGGCAGTTTTTTAGTGTGCCTGTCCTCCCAGCTGCTCTCTGCCATCCGGTGTTCTTGTTCCCAGGGTTCTTGAAAATAGATCACATGCTTTCATTCGACTTTCAGGAACGAAGCAGTTTTTATTGTTTTCTGAACTAATATGAATTGTCAACTTCTAATAAGTTTACTGTAATGGAAATAATTTGTGGGGACTGTGGGAGGCATTCCCTGGGTTGGGGAGACACAAGAGGCTTCCCTCAGGGGCTTTTGGGACCCCATTGGCTCCTTCTGTGTCCCTCAGCCACTCCCTCCCTTATTCCCGGCCATCATCTTTGTACTGCCTGAGAGCATGCTTCAGCCCGAGCTCTGGGGAGAAGGAGAAACTGGTGCTCCCGTCATGAGTGTGCCTTGCACCCTGAACATGCCACCATGCAGCTGAATAAAGCATCTGTGGATACCATGCAAAGGCCCTTTTTGCTTCCTTACCCTGGACTTTACTAGGAATATTCTGGCTGCAACGTAATTTTTTATTGGTGCTTGTCAGTTCTGATGACTGCTGAAGTACAAGTTAGTAAACAAACCTTCCAAAATACTCCAACCCAAATGTTCCAAACCTGTATATTTTTATAAAGGTCCTATGAAAGATACAAACCTTTTAAAAAGACCAAAGAGATTTCAAAAATCTCTTTCTCAGTTACTAATGACAGTTACTAGATAAAAGTTACAAAAACGTAAGAGTTATTCAATTTCCGAGGTAGACAGTTGAGAGGACGAAGTTCCATTAGTCTTCCATAATTTCCTGCTCAAAGCAGTTCTTTGAGCAACAGGCAAGTGAAGGCCAACCACTTAGAAACACGTCTGGAAATCTTGCTTCAGTACAGATTTTCTGGTATCTAAAAGTGTTACATTACGGCTGTTTTCTCTGTGGATCTTCTGACATTCCTCTTTTCCTGAAAACTCTAGAAATGCCTGATTATCTAGTTGACTGGATTTTGCTGGAAGCATTTGCATGCCCGTTGAAGGCACATATGTGCATCTTCCTTTTGCCAGCTCCATACCAACTCCATTTTCATTTGCTTGCAAATGCCTACTTCCTGTAGGAACACAAACAAAAGTGGTGCAGATTTCATGTAAGGAGTAAAGCTCTCAATGTGAGCACAGTCTGTCACTGGAGGAGGTTGCCCAGAGAGGCTGCCAAACCTGACTGGCCAAAACAGAGTGCCCTGGCTGCAATTAATGGTTGAGCCTGCTTATAGGAAGCTGGACTGGCTGCCCTTTCGAGGTTCCTTCCAAGGGGAATGAGAATGGTTCTAAGAAGTAAAAGGAATAGGAACTTGGCATTTTGTGATGATTTCCCTTTTTGAAGCGGTGCAGTGTTAGTGTTTTTCCCTTTTTTTTGTAATGCTGAGAAATGATAGTAAAAGGTAGTTACTTTGAAAACTGGTGTCTTTGTCTACCAAGATACTGTGCAGACTGTTACTTTGTCTTTTAGGCTAGACTTAAAATACTGCAGTACTGCTGGAAGGGAAGAGTTGCATTTGTGATCTTTGAAAAATCAAATGTAGTAAGTTGGGTGTTGCAATCTATGGTAACAAATGCAGAAATGAAACAAACCCATAGTGTTGAATAAAGCTACACTGTGTATCATTATGGAGATGTTATCTGAAAAAAAACAACAAATAGGAATAGCTTAATGGCTAAAATGCCTGAGCAAGAGTTGGATAGCCTTCTTAGAACTGAATTTGAGACATCAGCTGCTACAATTATTCCTTTATTTTGCTAAAAACTTGCCTTGGTTCTGTTTAAGAAGTGACGCTAGTCTGAAAACTCAGTGGATTATCAGGTTTTTTGGAAACAATTTAAAGCTGTGAAGAATAAATTTTTGTCTTTTAGACAGGCAGTGCAGTAAAATGATAAAGACTCTTGGTAACCCTCGTTCAGTTTAACTGTAGTGCTTTTGTGTTGAATTTGCTGATTAAGAATGGAATGTGGACCAACAAATTCATGGAACCAATGTGCAAACTAAAGCCTGAGGAATGTCAAAAATATAAGAAAAATAAATTATTAGTATGAAAATGTGGATAATAAACTGCATAATAATAAAGGAATTAAACTGAGGGCTTGAGGAAATAAGCTTAGAAGGTTGATCTTTTGTGACCTTTATGATAGGGCAGTGCTGGTCTAATGGATAGAGAGACTCCAAGAGGAGCGTAGATTTAGGTTGAATATTAGGAAGAAATTCTTAACTGTGAGGGTGGTGAGGCACTGGCAGAAGTTTTCCAGAGGAGCTGTGGATGCCCCATCCCTGGAAATGTTCTAGACCAGGTTGGATGGGACTTTGAGCAGCTTGGTCTAGGGGGAGGTGTCCTTGCCCGTGGGAGTAGATCTGGAACTAGATGATCTTTAAGATCCATTCCAACCCATACCGTTCTGCAATTCTGGTCTGAGATCCTTTAAGATCCTTACTTGCAAGAACATTGTTCGAATACCTACTGAATAACATTGCAAATGATTGCACGTGGTGGCCTTTGGATTGAAGACCAACTGTTTGAGAACTGGAACATAATTTATATTCAAGTTTTTTTCTGTTATGGTGGAGGTTTTGGTGTGTTTTTCTTTCTCATGGATTAATCATGTAAGGATAATTAATAATTTTATTTCATTTTCTTCTGCATTAATAATTTCAGAATGATTGCTGGTTAAGAAAACTGTTGAGGTACATGGATGTTGTGTACTACACCCCTATTGACTGTTTCTTCTTTGTGAGCTAGACATGCCTCAACAAATGCCTGTATCACCTTCTTCAGTAGCGTCAATGTATGAAGTGGAAGACTGAGGTGGGGAAACTGTTTCCATTGGAGCCTGATGTATTGAACCATATTTCCTTCTGGCTGATCACCACTGGGCATGGTGGTGTCCAGTAGCTCTGTTGTTATCCGCAGTGGACCGTGGGCTTGATGTGCATAACCTGCTGTCATAGAGGGACTGATCTTCAAGCTTTAACTAGGGACTCAGCAAATTCCTGGTGACTTCACTTTAAAAAGACTATTTTATGTCAAATTTTTGCTCATTGCATTTTGAGAGAATGCCAGACCAGTTACTCTGATTTATTCCATTCTGTGTAGGTTCCTGTGGTACACCTACCCCGATGGTATCAGAATGTCTTCTGGACTTGGTGATAAAAAACATTAGAAAACAAGACTAGCATCTGTCAAATGGGGTTCCCTCTCCATTTCTCTCTACACACCTTTCCTTTCAGGGGAGAAGAAGCGAAGAATAGTATGTGAGTTTGTTGAATTTTAATCATAAACCCTTCAGTTACATGTTTTGTACGTAAATTAAGGTTTGGGGTGGTTACATACAGACTGGAACATTTTTTATATGGTTTGTGGGTTTTGGGGATTTTTTGAGGCTTAGCTTGTGTCTTATGTGCAGGGGGATTTTGCAACTATTTGCATGAAAGTCTTCTTCAAAGTAGAGCTTTCATGTTGGCACGGAGCTTGCTTTTTTTGGTAAAAGCACAGCTTTTCAATCCATTTGAGACTGTATGTGCTGAAAGACTGTTTGGAGATTTCCTCTATTTCTATTTTTTTTTTTCTTTTTCCTGTCCAGGCATCTCCTGGATGGATGAATTGTTTAGCAGTAGGATGTTGTAAATGCTCCTGGATCCTCTGTCAGCTATTTAAGCACCAACTACTGGAGAAGTTTCCAGTGACCTTTTTCAGTGCAAGCTTAGGGTTGGGTTTTGCATTCTGTGTCCATTGCAGTGTCTTAAAGTACAGTCTAAATTGTATCTTGCTGTAATCTAAGAAGGAGTTGACAAAGGCTGAGCTTTTTTTTTTACTTCTGCAGCTGTGCCTGTGGAGATACATTACAAGTTCACAAAAGTAGAAGCTTTTGCAGGAAATCTAGATTTTACTAGCAATCATATTTTAAGCATGTCCATGGTTGACAGCAAACAAAAATATCAAAAAGATTTCTCATCTTGATGCTAACATTTAAGGTGAAAGGTGTGGAATTTCTCCTTACATGATATGATCGTAATTTTCTGAATAGAACTTAATAAAATTCTGGTATTCATGTTCTTTTACGAAAACCCTACAAAACTATGTTCCTGCCATGTAGATACAAGGAGATCTGAAAGAAAAATTTGGAATTTTCTGTAGAAAGAAGAAATATAAAGATTCCCTCCCCCCCCCCCCCCCCCCCCCCCTTACATTCTGTTTCCTTGAAAATCAGTCAACTTTTCTACTTGGGAAATGCTAGTGAGCCCACTTCTTTGGCTTAAAGATTTTGGGTTTTCATATTTAAGAAATGGCATCCTGGCCCATATCAGCAGGAGTGTGTCCAGCAGGACTGGGGCAGTGATTGACCCTGTGCTTGGCACTGGTGAGGCCTCACTTCAAGTGCTGTGTCTAGTTTTGTGCTCCTCAGTACAGGAAGGACATTGAGGAGCAGGAGTGAGTTCAGAGAAGGGCAGTGAATGTGGGGAAGAGTCTGGAGCACAAGTCCAATGAGGAGTGGCTAAGGCAGCTGGGGGTGTTTAGCCTGGAGCAAAGGAGGCTCAGGGGTGACCTTATCACTCTACAACTGAAAGGAAGCTGTAGCCAGGTGGCGGTCAGTCTTTTCCTCCAAGTAACAAGTGACAGGAAAAGAGCCAAGTTGCATCAGGGAAGGTTTAAGTTGGATATTAGGAAAAACTTCAGAAAAAGGGTTGCCAAGCACTAGAATGGGCTGGCAAGGGAGGTAGTTCAGTTCCCATTCCTGGAGGTATTTGAAAGACACGTAGGTGTGGTGATGAGAGGCATGGATAATGACTGTGGTGGGTTAATGTTTGAACTCGATGATCTTAGATGTCTTTTCTAACCTAAATATTTGTATTCTCTGACTTTTCAGATTTTAGTTCTTATTTTAACACACTTAAATGCAAGTACCTGTGTTGAAGTATTTAGTGTGTTTTTTCATTCCTTATTATTTTTCCTCTTTTTTTTTTTCTTTTTTTCTTTATTTTTTGGTTATTGTGGTTTTTTTTTTTTTTCCCAGGAAAAGTGCAAAATGTTTCAAATTCCTGTTCAAAACCTTGATAATGTAAGGAAGGCTCGAAAAAAGGTGAAGGACATTCTTGTGGATCTTGGGCTTGACAGCTGCAGGGAATTATTGAAGGTAAAGTATTTGAAAGAATGTAAACAAATCTGAAATGTAAACTCCTGACAAATATTTCACCTTCTGGTGTATATATGATAGCTTTTTTGGGGGAGTCCTTACATTAGGGGTTACTTATTACTGACTGTTCGTACCCAGGGCAGGAATTCGGTGTGTTAGTATTTAGCATGGCAAGAGTGTGTATTTCTTAGCAAGATGTGTCATAGATGGTGCCTCATATTCTGTTAGCAATGTTTCAACAAAAAGAAGCAGTACAGCTTTAGGAAAAAATACCACAGACTAATGAATTGTTATTTGTGTGCAATACAGCAACTTTTTCCAGTTCTTTTAAGATTTCATGCAGATGAGGAGTCTCCTCAAAGACATCCCATCACGTATCAAGGACAAGCTTCTGAAGAGACATACAAATCATCTGCATTTCTGAAAATGGATAAGCCTTTAAACTTTGTGTCTGGTGAAAAATACCAAAATGATCTCATTGAGTTGTAGTTTGGTTCTGTATCTTAAAAAGTATATGCAGGTGTACTGGGGTGAGTAAGATAAACCTTGTGCCACTGTTGCCACTTTGAGAAGAAAATTTTGTGCATCAGTCAGGCAGAATGCACACCATCAGACTGGCAACCCAGTGCCAGAAAAGGTGCAAACACAGCGATGTAACTCCATTTCTTAACAGTAGTGTATTTCAGTGAGCTGGTGCACAGGATTTTTTGAGTGTTGAGTAGATTCATGCCTTAGTGTTGACAAGAGGTTGATTGCTTCTGTATGGCAGTACTAAAGTAGGTATAACGCTCTGTAAGGGTACTGTTGTGTCTTTTGTGGTGGTTTCTTTCTGAAACTCTGTTAGTTAATGGAAAAAAAAATGTTGAAGTCCACACGCATTACTGATTTTAGAACATTGTTATTGCAATTGAACAGTTTTGCATATATCTAAATGCGGTAATAGCTCAAGGAAAATTATAATGTCTACTAATTTTCATTTACTTGCTGTTTTTATTTTGTTAATATTCTGTAATCACACTTTTCACTCAAGAGCGGAGTCTGTCTCGACCATTGGAAGCAGGAATGTTTTGATGGTGACAGGTTTTTACTATAAAATTGCTTGCAGTCTCTTTGATTATTGCATGGACTTCAATGGTAAATAAGTAATAAGTTGTTTTGTATTTGTTTGGGTTTTTGGGGATACGTATAATGTGTGTTTAGTTGGTTTTGCTTCATTTTTAAGTAAAAAATGATGGTGAAACCTCTATGAGATTTTGGCCAAAAAATACTGGTTTGTTTTTGTGGGGTTTGTTGTTGTTTTGTTTTTTTTTTTGGTTTTTTTTTTTTTTTTTTGTGGTTTTTTTTTTGTTTTTTTGGCAAATAATTCTTCCTCAACCAAGTTCATAATTTTAGTTTGTTTTTCCTGGGTAATCTGGGGCTGGTTTTGGTACAGGTTTAGCAGTATAGCGTGATCGGTACTTGGTTCATATGATGATGGTATTTCTTTTTGGTAGCATGATATGTGTGATGTTTTAATAAAACTTAAAATCATAGGCAGGCCTGAGTTTGAAGGCACCTTGAAAACCATCTAGTGAGAAGTACCTAAAGTTTGTTTTTTCAAATATTGAGATTTGTTTCTGGACTATTTATGGCTGGACAATGTAAGAAATGGATTGAAATATGATGTGCTACTAACATGACCCAGATCTGGTCTTGCGCTGTTGTAATGAGGTACGATAATGGACAAGAGTTGGTGAGGAAGATGAAGGAATGTAATGTATGACTAGTACCTCTCTGTAGCTTAGAGACCAAAAGGATTAGGTTTTAGGCTAATTGATCTCTGCTAGGAAGAAGACATGAGCATTTTGGCTGGAGTACTAGTTTGGTTCTCCAAGCAGTGTGTTTAAGTACATTGACTGTAAGGTCAGAGGTTTTCCTTTAATAGACTGTTTCAGCTTCTCTAACATACTGTGATCTTTAGGGCCATGAGGGTGATTGGAGAGCTGGAGCACTTCTGCTCTGAAGCTGAAGACATGCTGAGAGAGCTGGGGTTTTCAGCCTGGAGAAGAGAGGGCTGACTTCCTTGCAGCTGCTCAGTACCTGAAGGGGGCATCTAAAAGGAGAGGGACTTTTTATACAGATAGGGACAGGATAAGGGGCAGCAATGTTTTAAACTGAAAGAGCGTAGGTTTAGATTAGAGCTTAGGAAGAAATTCTTTATCCAGAGGGTGCTGAGGCACTGGTACCGTTGCCCAGAGGAGCTGTAGATGCCCCATTCCTGGCAGTATTTAAGGCCAGGTTGGATGTGGCCCTGGACAACCTGGTTTAGTGAGTAGCATCCCTGCCCATGATGGGGGGGCTGGAACTAGATGATCTATAGGGTCCTTTCCTGTGGGATTCACATTCTCTGAACCTGAGAGAAGCAGTGAGAGAAGCAGAGAAAAGAATGATCAGAACAATTCTACTTTGGCACAACACTGCACCTGTGTTGTGCCAAGGTAGATGCAATGTGGAGATTGTTTACCCAAAGTGATGTTGTTTTGTTTCCTTGGCCTGTCAGGGCCAAGCAAATGTGCAGACTGTTGGTCAGCAGACAGTCACAAGATTCTGTGCAGTTGAGTGCTGGTTTCAGTTTTTTAGATGTCATGTAATATAGTATAGAATAATATAGTATGATAATTAATTAGCCTTCTTTGCTCTTTCTACAATAATGCCTCTCGCCTGTTCTTGTGTCATTCTCAGTGCAAGAGTGGCACGTTCCAACCCAAACCATTCCATGATTCTGTTCTATGATTCTGTGTCTTCATTTAAACTCTCAGCTTTTTATGGTTTTGTTAAGGAAAACCATGAGAGTTTTAATACAGAGGGGAGAACAGTTCTTATTTTAAAAATGTTTTTCTCTTCAACTTAAGAATCCCTATTATGCATAAGGATTAGTTAGGCTTCTCAGAGGGCTTTGTTCCTTTCTTGTTACCTTTCCCTTCTCCTTTTTTCATCCCCTCCTGGAAGTGAGAAATCTGGAAAGGTCATAACTAATTAGTGGATCTTTTTTTAAAGCAAGTGTTCAGAGCAGCCATTTGCCCCACTGATGAGTTCTATTGATAAGAATGGTTATTTTTATTAGTAGATATTCCTCTGTAGGAAATAGCCATTTCAGCAAAACTATCTAGTCATATTTCCTGTGTTTGGCTTGTCGGAATCTGGGGTTTAAGTGTAGGAGCCGCTCACTCGAACCAAAAACAGAACATGTTTCAGATAAGCCGTAAACTTTAAGAAAACTTTTTTTAGCAGTGTGTGATTCACTGCAGCTTGTTCAGCTGAAGAAGTTTTAGTAAGTCTCAAGTCTCTTCATTTTCTCAGTCAAAAATAGTTCACTAAAATTCTGGGTTGTTTCTTGTTGCATGCAAGGCTTCTTTCTAAGGTTCCTGGATTTTTTGTGGTTTGTATTTTTTTTGTTTGTTCAGTTGGTTTTTCTGAGGTTTTCTTTTTTTGTTGTGGTTGTGGTTTTGGCTGGTTGTTTTTTGGCGCTTTTTTTTTTGGGGTGGTTTTTTGTTTGTTTGTTTGTTTTTTGTTTGTTTTTGTTTGTTTGGGTTTTTTTGTTGGTTGGTTGAAGGGCAAATACATGACTCATTCAGTGTCTAGGGTTGATTAGATTGCAGGGCATTTGTTTATTGTTGCCCTGAGCTTTTCTGGTAGACAGCGTATTGCAAACTCAGCTGCTACATTTTTCTAAATTCTTGAATAATGAAGTTAAAATCAAATTATCATTGGCATGATGTTCTAGCTTACTCTAATCTGCTGAACACGTAGGAATGCTCATATTTGCATGCTGCAAATGGACAAGAGCCTAGTGCAGACAGAGCCTGCGTTAAGTAGGATTCTGTAGGTTTTTTTTGATTGCTGAAGCTTTGTTGCTCCTTGTTGCTGACTATATTCTGTGTTGCTGCTAAATTTCACGTAACACGAACTATTAGGTTTATGAATTTCACTCCTTTTGTAAGGTCATCTGATCTTAAATGTTACTTGTTATCTGCCTCTGCTGTTGAGTGGGGGTTGGTGAAGAAGTGGAAATCATGCCTTCTCTAAGTATCTGCAGAGTTTTGAGTGAAGAAGGATTTGTGAAAAGGAAGAATGTGAGGGGAGAAGAGATGCAAGTTTTCTATGGATAAAGCCTGGATTTGTAGCTTGTTTCCATCCAGGGCATTCTGGGTGTGCTGTTGAACCTAGGTTAGGGTCTTCAGAAATGCCTAGTAAATTGGAATCTAGCTTGAGTTTTTTGGGGTTTGTTTTTGTGGGTTTTTTTTGTTTGTTTGGGTTTTTGTTTGTTTTTTATTTGTTTGTTTTTTGTTTGGTTTTTTGTTTGTTTGGTTTTTTTTCTTTCCCATTAAGTTTGTGTTTAAATATGTGTGGGTCTCAGAAATCTGGAGATGAACTTATTATTTTTAGGATAGTAGCTGGCATTGCCTTGAGGGATGTGAACTGCTCTGATGGGATTAATTAAAGAAGTCTGTAAGGACAGTTGCTTTCCCTGCCACAATTGTTGTAGACACAGTAATATTGTGCTTTTGTAGCTTTGGGAAAAGCAGCTCTTGGAAATCAGCTTTGGTGAATGTCTTTTGTTTTTCCAAGTTTGAAGTGTAACAATGTTACACAGAACCTGTTGCAAAGTAAACTGTAGTGGTAAGCTAATAAAGCAATGAAGTAAGCAGTGAAATATTACCAATGAAGGAGGAGGAAGGTAGAGAGGAAAAATACTTTGCGTGTTCACTGTGAACTTGGCTGGAAGCAGTGGAATTCAAGTGTAAATATTTTCACTCCCAATATTATTTTCAGTAACTATGAACTGTTCAGAATTCCTACTCTGTTATTAGGCAGTCACATCAACAAATATTTGAGGTAAAAGAAATCAAAGCTGGTCAAAGAAGTAATTTCTTTGAATGACGTTTAGAGATTTCCAAGCCATCCTCTGTTTGTGTGGGGTTTTTCTTTTTTATTTTTCCTTATTTCCTATTGAGATTTCTATATATTCAGAACTGCAAATGCCTCATTTTCATTTCTTGTTTTTATTTTACTTTTAGAATCTTAAAAGTTTTGATGCAGGTGAAAACTACTTCTGTAACACTTCATGGAGTGATGTCTCTCCTTGGGAGCCTGTGGGCAAAAGGAAGGTATGTATGTTCGTGACACAAATTCTGGATAAACATGTTGTGTGGAGTTGCTGAGTTTGAAAATTTTCAGAAATTGGAATGCAGCTTTTTTATTGAAAAAATAGCTTTAATATTTGTTTTCTAAGTGCTGTTAGTCAGGGAATAATCTTACATTTCCTCTTTGTTCTTCCCTGTAATAGAGGTGGTTATGAGGACTTCAGTTACCATTTTCAGTCTTTAAGGATACAACCCTGAACATCAGTGTTTAAGATGTCACAGTAATATTTTGCCTTTTTAGCCTAACCTAATATGTAGTCTTAGCATGGTCTTCTGTACAACATGACTCCTGTTTCATTGGAAGGGTGAAAATGTGATTGCATAGATGCAAGTGGATTAAGATGAAATTATTATTAGTGGCTTGGTCTGGGGTGGCAGTGGAAAACTCCAGTTAGATTTGTGTATGTGAAACAGCTTTTAGTTCTGTATAGCTAGACTCCATAAGAAAGGCAGGGTTGAGGTGAACAATTCTATAATTGTATCTAGTAGCAAGTTTCTGAGATGCTGTGTCTAGAGCAGTGGAGTATGTCCAGAAAAAAACATAGACTTGTCAGTCTTGCTGAAGAGTCTTGGGGCCCCTCATGGCCTTCTTATGGAAGACCTATCAATGAAATTCAGTGTGGAATTGATAACACATTGCTGCAGAACAGTTCCACACTGTCTCTTTTGGATACTAACCTTGTTCTTATCCATTTTCTTTAAACAATTTTGGTTTATTAATGTATATCATTCACATATTATGCTGCCTAGATTTGGGAGAAAAGAAGCTGGTCCTTCAGGATATTCTTTTCCAAAGTTGTTGCCATAAGGGGAAAATAAATTGTTGCCTCCTGTAAACTCAGTAGGCTGGAGAAGATGTCTGTGTAAGTGCAGTTGGTGGTTTCCACCATTTGTACTATTTTTAGGGAGACGTTAACTGTTCTGGCAGAACTTTAGTTTTTTGAGGTTGTTTTGTCTTTCTGCATGATTCTAAGTTGTGGGGAATGTGAGACTACACAACAGAAAGTACTACTATGTTCTTGAGTAGGTTCTTTAAAGGAGGGTTAATTGAGTTTACTGCAATGTCTCTTATAAGCCTTCTTTTGGATTCCATTTATACAGTTGAAGATTGGTCAATCTCCAAGATGCTTTCTTTTTCTTAAGTGGCTTGTATCCTTATTCTTATTTTGTCAAGCTTTCTATAAAACTGGCATGCCATTGGTAGGTTGTTGTGAACCTGAAAAAGCAGATGGGTGAACAGAAAAAGCATGCAAGGAGAACATGCTGGCAGAATGGTTTGTAAAGTGTTTGTGTGGAAAAGCTCGGTTTCATACAGAGAATATCAAAGCAGTGTACTTCCATCTGCTTCTGTTCAGCTGAAAGAGAATTGTTTGGAATTTTTCCTTTGTCATTTTACTCCTTCAGAAGTAGTGAGGTGTATCTTCTAGTAATGTTCTGTGTGCTTCATTAGTTCATTAGTGTCAGTGGCCTTTCTCTAGGCAGGATACTTAAAGATCGATGCATCTGCTAATTTGCTTTGTTGCTGTTTACTAGCAGCTAAGATTAGGCACCTAAAGAGGATATATAGAAGATAATTCAGTGATAGCTTAGCAGTGGGCTTCTTCAGCAGCCTTAGCCAGCCAGTGGCATTGTCTGACCCAGTCTTTTGAATTGGTTATCGTCAGGAGACTCTCCTAGTGTGGTATTCACATTCTCTGAACAGAGAGAGACATAATTCTCTCTCCCAGGATTTTTCCTGGGCAAGGCATTGAGAAAGCTCAGAGAAAGAAGTAGGAAAACAATTCTTATCTCTAGTTGCTGCTCCCGTTGTTTGGCCCATGTGGATTGTGTTATGGAGATTGTTTACTGAAATGGATTTGTTAATTGGACTCTGGTGATGGTTGTTTGGACTGATTGACCACTTGGGTCAAAGCTGTGTCGTGACTGTCTGGAAAGGGTCACGGGTTTTTCTTTAGTATAGTATAGTTTAGTATAGTATTAGTGTAGTAATAGAATGTGATACAATATAGCTTAATAAAGCATTTGTTCAGCCTTCTGGATCATGGAGTGGCTGGGGGACACCCAGCATGGATACTCCTGCTACTGCTAGGACATGGCTGTCTGTCTGTTGTCTGTAGATGGCTGACTGTAACCTGCATGGTTTATGACATGGCAAAAAAAAAATACCTGCACTCGTTGTGTTGCTGTTCTTCATGGTATGTCAGTGAGAAGTATGTGGGTGATCTAACTGGGCTGGATGCTGTAGTGGCAGAACAGCTTGTTCCCTTTGGGTTCTGTTTCATGAGGGCAGAAATCAGTGAGGTGACAAACATGTCTGAGGGAACAGACAGATTCCACTAGATTTTTGAGTGTGCAGATTTGTCACATGGGTGTTGTTGTGACCAATTCTGTAGTTTTTGACAGGAGCCAGGGTTAGGAAGTTGATCAGAAAAAATGGTTGATGGGGCTACCAGTTTTTCAGAAAGAACAAATGATGCTCATATGGATATGAAAAGCAGTGCTGTCATGTGACATATAACTGAGGGAGCAAATCACTGGTTAGTGCAAAATAGATGTGTTCTTAAGCAGTTAAAATACTTTTCTGAGAGGAGTGTGTATGCTCTATACTGAGCGTTTTCGAGGAAATTTCACAAAAAAAATTCTATGATGGGATGCCCAGTATGTATGAGTTAATATAAATTGTATGTATGAGTTAAGTGTATAAGTATGTATGAGTTAATACATCACTGTTTTATCATAACAGGGGGTTTTGCTACTTCCTATTATTATTTTGGCTCCAAAAGAATGTTCTTTAAAAAATCTTTGTTTATGGCCTTGTTGGGAAGGTCTGGAGAGTTTTCAGCAAAGATCAGGCTGTTGAAATACAGAAAATAAAATCCTTGCCTGTTCTGCTTTTTGTCTTTTTGTCCAGTAGATAGGAGCTGACCCTGAACTAAACAAAGCTTTAAAGGTGTCAAATTAAAAGGGGTGCTATTCCTAATTCCTAAGGCTTAACTTCTGTATATAGTATATATTTCTGGCTTGTTCTGTGATTCCTGTATTTAAAAACAGACAGGCTTCAGAATTACTTCTTGTGAACTAGGGTAGAAGTAAACTCATGTAAGGCTTCTTTGTAAATTATAATGAAACAAAAAAGGTGCACAAATGTTCCCCCCCTTAAGTATGTAATCTTTAAATCTGCTTTTCAAAACCAGAAGAAACTGGGAAGATACATGCTGTACATCCAGTGAAGGCATTTCTGACAGCTGATAGTGCAGATTTAAACAGTTAGCAGTGGCATAGGAACTGACAGTTTCTAAGTGGATGTTTCTCTTTGGTTTGCAGAGATACAGAACAAAGCCGTACTGCTGTGGCTTATGCAAGTTCTCATCCAAGTTGCTTACTTCTTTCAAGAATCACTTGCATCGTTACCATGAGGATGAAATGGACCAAGAGATGGTGGTTTCTTGCCCAAAATGTGCATTTTCTTCTCGGCCCAGAGTAGTGGGAGAACACATCTGGATGTTTCATTCATTTAATAAACGAATACAGAACTATACAGTCAGCATTTTGGATGGCATGAAACAGTTTAGGAGTGACATCATAAACTTCACGTGTCTAAAATGTCAATTCACAGACACCTTGTATTACAATATGAAGAAACATGTGCTGATGAACCATTTTGAAAACTTACTAAGTGCATATTTTGGCGAGAAATGTGATGAAAGTACACCGAATTCAGTTGAGTTCTACTGTAAAAAATGTAATGCTCCTGCGAACAGCCCAGATTCTTTAATGTACCATGTCTTGACAGCTGAAACACACAGAGACCTGGAGAACAAACTTCGATCTCTGATTTCGGAACGCATTAAGAAACCTGGACTTGTGAAACAAATGCATATTGCTCCAAAGCCTATCCCAGGTGTAGCAGCAGCTGCCCCATCTGCAGGGCCTCTTGTTGTCCCAGCAGGTTCTGTGACAGCTCCAGCTTGCATCCAGGTTGCATTTCCACAGAATAATCAAAACCAGAGCATGGTGCACACACAAGCAGTTCAGAACACAGTTGGACCAGTGACTGTCCCAAGTGCCTCTGGCAGCCTCCCAAATACCACCTGTGCTCCTGCTGCTCCATCCTCGCAGGTTGCTCTTGTGCCCAGCAATCCTCCCGTGGCTCAGAACAACCTTGGTATTCAGCCTTCACCTTCACAGGCTGTCCTTGTTTCTCATGGGTTCCGTCTTAATCATTCTGTTGGGAACATAAATAGAGCTGTGGCCCCTGCGGTTCTTCCTCTTAATCAGCCTGTCAGGCCTGGGCTCTTTCCTGTTAATCAAACAATCGGGACTATAAACAATCTGGTTCCAGCTGGAACGCTCCCTGCTACTCAACCTGTCGGCCCTGTGAATCAACCAGTTGCACCAGGAGTCCTCCCTGTGAATCAGCCAGTTACTCCAGGAATTCTGTCTGTTAGCCAGTCACTTGGGAACATGAACAGACCTGTGGATCCCAGGGTCCTTCCTGTGACGCAGACAGTTGGGTCGGGTCTTCTCCAGCTTAACCAGCCTCTTGCCCCTGGGGTGGTTCCTGTCAGACAGCCTGTTGGACCTGGGTTCCTTCAGCTTAATCAACCTGTTGCCCCAGCACTTATCCCAGTAAATCAGCCAGTTCAGCCTCCGGTTTCTCAAAGCACAGCTTTTTTGACTGCGGGCTCTATACTGAGGCAGTTGATCCCCACTGGCAAGCAGGTTAATGGGATACCTACTTTCACGCTGGCCCCCGTCTCTGTTACTTTGCCTGTACCTCCCGGTGGTGGAGTAGCAACTGTGACACCTCCGCAGGTGCCTATCCAGCTCGTGCAGACGGGGTCAGTGGCTCAGCTGTCCCAGTCGCCAGCCAATGCTCCCTCTCCTCCTGTAGTTCTGACCTCTGACAATGTATCCTTGCAGGCCTCCCCGCCTGCTCCTGAAACAAGCCAAGCTGTCAGACAGGCCAAACAGTGGAAGACCTGCCCTGTTTGCAATGAGCTTTTCCCCTCAAATGTCTACGAGGTGCACATGGAGGTGGCCCACAAACCACTTGAAGTAAAAGTGGAAGCCCCAGAACCTCACAAACTTGCAGCTTGCGCATCCTTTCTGAGGATGACAGAAAAGGCAATCCGGTGTTACGCTTGTAAGTGTTTTCTCTGTGAGGAGGAGCTCATGAAGCATATCTTCATGCATGGCTTATCTTGCTTGTTTTGCACAGGTACTTTCTATGACTTAAAAAGCCTCGTGGAGCACAACAAAACTGCACACAATGGGAGAAAGGAGTTGCATGCGAGTTACAGCAACAGAGGAATTCAGCTAGGTAACGATGCTCAGGGTGGCCTTGTGTTCCCACACTTTGATTTCAACACAGTGCTACCAGATGAAGACATGGGTGAAAGAGAAGTACATTTGGCAGTGCTTGTTGGAATATATTCAACAGTTCTTGTCCCTGTTTACATCAAAGTGAAACCTCAGACAGCACAAGTGAACAGGAGATGCACCAGAAAAATGTTCACCTGTCCCTTTTGCTTAGGTACGTTTGCTGGTAGAGAAACCTATGAAAAGCATTTGAAAGAGAGGCATCATATAATGCCGACTGTGCATACGATTTTAAAGTCTCCTGCTTTCAAGTGCATCCACTGTTGTGGTGTGTACACTGGAAATATGACTCTGACAGCTATTGCTGTACATTTGCTCCGTTGTAGAAGTGCTCCCAAAGACACCAACTCGAGCCTGAAGATGCAGCTTGAGCGCACTGAGAGGAAAGAGCTGCTGTTTGTGAATGGTGAGAAGCATCTTTCTGTGGTACTGAAAAGAAAGCAATCAGATTCCTGCTTTGTTGCAGAAGACCAAAGGAATAAGGAACAGCAGCCTCTGAGCTTAAGTACTGGCATAGCTCTGTCTGCAGAGAATGAAGTAAATTCAGGGGTAGTGCCTTTTAAACGACAAAAGATTAGGACTGAGTTAAGAAAACTTCCTTCTAGTGAGGATCTCCGCTTTCTAGCAGTAGATCCTAATCAGTATGATCACAATTCATATGAGGCACAGAAACAGTTTTTGTCAGACTACTTTCACAAGAGGCCATATCCTTCTAAAAAAGAGGTGGAATTACTTTCCTTGCTGCTATATGCATGGAAAATTGATGTTGCATCGTTCTTTGGAAAAATGAGAAATACATGCTTAAAGGCAATAAAACATCACAAACCATCTGTGCTGCTGGGTTTCAGTATGTCTGAACTAAAAGACATTAAGCACAGTTTGAATTTAAAAGATGGACCATTGGATATGTAACTCAGCTTTTTATAGTAGCTAAAAGCAATCCATAATTGCATACTTACAATTTAGCAGTTTATTATATTGTTTGTTTTAACTTGCAGACTGGCCTGTTGAAGGGTGCAGTAATACAAAAAGTATCGTTCACTTCTGACTGTTATTGTGAAAGGCACACGTAGTTGTGTATTTTAAAAGCTAAAACCTTCAGACTAAAACATCTGGAATTTGTTTTAGCTTTTTCCCTTTCCTGGGGGTAGTGTTGTGGGGATTTTTTTTTGTTATTTTTTTTTCCTGTTTGGTTTTGGGGGGTGTTTTTGTTTGTTTTTTGTTTCTTTTTTGTTTTGGTTTGGGTTTTTGTTCTGTTTGTTTGTTTTGTTTTGTGGGTTTTTTTGGGGGGGGCAGTTTGTTTTATTTTGTTCCACTTCCATTTCTTTTTCTTCCCCTTCAGGCTCCTATTACATTTTTTATACTGTCATGTAAAACCCTCATCCTTGTTAAAACCAAATTTTATTTTATTTTATTTTTATGCAGTGTCGTCTTTTCTAAGTAATAAAATGTGTAATGTGGGTTAAAATAACAAGGTAAACTATGTGAAAAAGATTAATTTGACTATTTGTATTTTTAAGTCCTGATATTTTTGACCTGTTTCTGGTTTATCTACTGAAGCAGTGATTGCGGCCATTACATCCATTACCCTTTCAAATTCCCAGCGTGCTGGTAGCTGTGAAATACATGGCATTGTGATTTTTTTCCTCGGTCAGAATACCTGTGCCAGTTAAATCTGGTGATCTGGTTCCTGCTGAGTATTAACATAAGGGGCTTTTGGGGGTGCCCATTGGAGTGTTACAGTGAACCGAGTTGAAATGGTTGTGTTATCTGTTAAATAGATCTTGCTAACCAGAGGTGTTTATCCTTTTCATTTGGTGTTGAAGCCTGGTTGTTTACCTGTTGTTCAAAGCAGCATTTATTTTATTTTCTTTTTCAAAAAACAGAGCTGCTTTGGAGAGTGTCAAATTACTTTGATACATGGAGTATATGGCCTCTGTGCATGTCACTTAAGTGTAGAAGCCCTATCCAAATATCACCCAAATATGGTGGAAAATCTGACTTTTTAAACTGCTGTTTTATACAGTAGTAACTGAGCAGAGCCTACTCCCCAGCAAATTAGATCCCTGGCTTGAAGTCCCTTGGGTCAGAAATGGTACAAACTGAACCTGGATGAATTGGTAGCATCAAGACTTTAAACTGTTGAGTACTCGAGCCCTTGATATTCGTGTAGTGATTGGTTCTTGTTGGCCTGTAGAGAGCATCACAGTAGTATAAACCCAAAGAGACTTACCTTCAGTATGGACTGACATCTCTGTTGCAGATTACAGAAGAGCTGTTGGGAAGGTTCACTTGAGTTGAAGCACAAGCTGGTGGCCACATCGAGGCCTTGTTGAGTGCTGTCCTTTCTGGATATGCTTGTTTTCATCTGGTTTGTCTAAGAGTGGCTCCAGTAGCAACAGCCAGTTACATAATAAATAACCTGTAAGATGCATTGGTTTTATTTCCTCCTCTTCACTCCCCCCTCCCCACCCTCCTTTCTAAGAAGAAAAAAACAAAGTTCACTTGTGCCAGTGTTAGAAGGAAAGGGTGATATGCCCAAGCTGATTTCTATTTTTAAGGTAATCAGTAGACTTTTGCCCTGTGCTGTAGGAACTTTTTATCTAAAGCAGATACAAAATGTATTATTGCTGTTTCTGAAAGGGCGTGACATGTTTAGCAGAATTTGGTGACTTCCTGCCTGAGGCTTTATAAGCTGTTTGGATTTATATTTTAGATAAAATCATATTTTCATATTTATTACATCAAAGAGTTTTAATGTGTATGTAACATACGGTTACTGCTATTTGGAAAAGCCTAGTAATTTAATAGCAGTGTTAAACAAACATATACAATATTTATGGGATCAGTTGCACGCCACCCGAAAAAGTGATTAAGAAACTGTGTTCTTATAGCCTCATAATAGCTCATTAAAAATTAAAAAATAAAGTATACTTGGCCATAGCACACGGTTCATGAAGCTTGTTCAGAGGGCTGTGAGTGAGGAAGAGGAATGCTCTCTGGAAGTCCTGAAATGTAGACACTTACTCTTGCTCTTATAGCCTCTGCCCTGTGAGCCCTGTCATCTTTGGGGCGGTTCTGCTGGTTCTGGTGAGACTCCAGGATGGGGGTTTGGTAGTGTGCATCTGGGGAATGCTTGCCATGAATGGGGAAGGATTGTAGAGAGAGCAACGTGGCTGTGGGGAGCTGGGAAGTAATTTCGTGGCTCATCCATGCTTGGGGCACCAAGGGAACAATCCAGTCTTACCAGAGTTTTCCTACATAGTGTCCATTGTTGATATTAAATGGTTTATTTATTGGATTTTGATTTCACAGTTTCAAATAAACCATATTTTTAACTTTCTCTTAGGTGTGTGTGCAAATGATTGCCTATTCATCCTCTCTCCTCTTTTAATACATTCAGAGAACTTTATGTGAACATTTTTTTGGTGCGAAATGGCTGTTGAAAGAGACAAGAGGAAAGTAAGATGTAGAACTTGGATCTAGATGCTTCAGGTAGATCTTAGTGCGTTATAGTAATTGTGTATTATCTCAAATATTGGTAGCTGCATTTTTTCCTAGAGACTGATGCTCCTAAGTCTTGGTACTAATTTGCTGTCACTAAGTTGTTGTGCTCTTTTAAGTGGTTTCTGTAGAAATAAAAACCAGATCAATTTTGAAATGTGAAAGCGGTGACTGAGAACACAGTATGGTTGTGGTTTTCAGGAAAACCAAGGAGCTTGAAAACAGCCAAGTTAAAAATCAGTGGCTTCAATTAAATCAAGCTTTTTGCTGTGGGCTTCTCACAGGTGAAGTCGTTGGGATAGAGAGTCAGGAAACACACTGCTGCCCTGGCCTTGGCCTCCACGTGGGTGGTGTGGTATTTGCCTCTCTGGCACTTCTCTAAGGACAGAACCTCATACTGCTGGGATATGGGAATGGGAAAACAGTGGAGCTGCCCTCTGCAGCAGGCTTTATGAATACAAGTCCTTGAAAAATGTGAAGGGAGCTCTGGTCCACTGTGAAGAAGCCCAGCTGGGAAGAATGCTGGTTGGCTTGCAGGATGATTGTTGCAAGTACTTTTCCTATGGGACTGAAAAAGCCCCACATCTACATGTATCCTGCTTCTGAAATACATTGGTCTGGACAGGTGTCCATGTTTGAGCAATAATACTTTGTTGTGGTGCCTTGAGTTTTGTGCTTGTGAAATAGTGTAATAACTGATTACTTGAATATGTGCAGTAGGAAGGATTTTTGGTCATGTTTCTTCTGCATATGCTCATGTGCTGGGAGTTAAGTGAATACTGTTTGGTAAGCTGACACTTTGGAAGGGTCCAATAACCGAAACACCTTTGTGGTGGGTTTTCAATACTGTGTTCCTGTGTGGAATGCTACCTACCTTCATAATCACATCAAACTTTTTTTCCCTTCAGTGTTTAAAATTCAGAAAACCTCAGATGCTTATTCAGGTAGCTGATGAATATAATTTTTGGGTTTGCAATTCTCAACAAAATTATCTATAAAGCTATGATTCTACTGCAGCTGGCTGTGCCATTTTCAAACATATTTCTCAAACTTGAAAACTTGATTGTGGACACCTTTTTGTGGGAAAGATACTTGATATTAAGTAGGAAAGTACAGATACATGAAAAAAGAAAGTTGCAATCTAATAGCAAGGAGGATGCTCCCCCCTACAAAAGACCAAGAAAACCACCCTAAAACCAAATAAAAACCAAACAATGAACCCCCCCCAACCCAAAAGAAACATCCCCAACCCCAAAACCTTAAGAAAATGAAAACGTTCATTGCTTTTTTTAAAAGTCAGGAGACCTTTAACTCCTCTGCAATGTGAAAAGGACAATTTGAGTATTCATGAATGAAGGAAGACTTTGTGGTGCTGCATTTAAAGTCTCAACACCTCACTTCAGTGCCTGCCTTCACTGTCTCATTCTGGCTGTTCAGATCTGACAAGCAGCTTGCAGCTGTGACTATTTCTCTTCTTACTTGGGTACCAGATCCCAAAACACGTGTGACATTGTTCTTTTTGCTGTGCGCTTGCCTGTTTTAAGGCACTGAGTGCAAGGGGGTGTCTGTGGTGTGCTTATGGTGCTGCTGGTGTGCTTGAGGAGTGTGTTGTTCCGCAGATAACCAGGAGCACGTGGGCTGTGTGCTCACCCTTCTAAGTCCACATCAACTGCTGTTCATCAAGGTATTACATGGCAGCATGTTTCAGAGCAGCTTGTAATAGAATGAGGGGGAGTAGAAGTCTCAAGAGTCTTAGCAGGTATTTTATTTTGTTTGCTTGTCCATCAAGAGGGAGTGAGAGCAGTTCCTGTCATCCTTGCAGGCTGGGACTAGTGGGTGGGGTGTGGATTGAGCTGCACCAAGTAAGCCAAGGATGGGACAGCTGATAGTGTGTGTGTCATTGAAAACCATCAGGCTTGGGAATTTCTGGAGAAAGATCTGATTAATTGTATTATCAGAGTCGGTGTCAGTTTGACTTACAGTCTGAACAATTCTCTCACCCTTGTAGAAGAGGTGCTGCATCCCTCTGATCATTTTGTTGATCCTCTGCATTTTGGAGTATGAGTTCATTTTAAGGTAGCTGTCTGGACTGATCTTATTATTTTATTAATGCTGTGAAAAGTGCAAGTCTATTAACCCAACTTGTTAATGGAGGAAAAGCTGCTAGGCAGCATTGGTGCAGAGAAGAACCAGTATTGTACATGAAGAACTTGGGTGCTGGGACTTCCTGCAACAGCATCATGATTTATAAACACACATGGATGAAGGTCGGCCGGCACAGATCCACCCAGCCCACTGCTGCTCAAGGCTCAAGGTAGCCTTGGCACAAAGGGAGGGTGATGTGTGACCACATTCAGTGTGGAATCCTGCAGAGCCAGCTGGATTCAGGGTTGTGACATTGAGAAGGATCAAGTGTGATTGGGGCAGGAAGACATTTTTGGGTTGAACTTCAGCTGAGGGGATGTGTGTGAGGTGACTGCTTCAGGTACAAAGGAGTTGCCACCCACCAGCACAGTCCAGGACTGGGCAGTCTCTGTAGGAACCTGCCAAGTTCTGCAAAAACACGTGTCCTGGGAGCACACCGAAAGCCCAGCTAACAAGGGTGGGACTCCTGCTGGGTCAGGGCGTGGAATGGCATTTGGAAGCTGAGAGGCAGCAGCTCCCTGTTAAACACTGCACCAAGGAAGGCTGCTGTAGGTGAATTCCCAAAACACCTCTCTGTGAGCATAGTGGCCGTCCCTCCCAATCTGCAGTTTCTTTGTAAAGCCTGGGTTTTGCTGAACATGGCTTTGACCAGGTCCCTGCACGAGTGAGGAGTTTGAAGAGGACCTGGGGTCCTTGGATGCTGGGGTGCTGTGGGAGTGGGGATGGGGGAGCCTCTCCAGAGCCCCTTTGAGCATGATACCAAGCTGGTGCTGCTGCACCAAAGGTGCTGGGGCTGGCAGGCCGTGGGAGTCTTGGACAGAGCAAAGTCCATCTCACAAGTGACACTTCTGCCACTGGATTCTTCAGATGCCAATTTTGTTCTTTAACAGATGAATTGGAAAGCTTGGACTGGAGGCTTCCTAATAAAAATTGTTCAACTAAGAAGTAAAATGTCAAATATTTATAAAAGTAAATATTTTTAAAATAATACAGATATTCAAAAAATGCACATAGTATTCTGAATGCTTTCATTTTGGAGAGGAGGAGGGAACCAGAACAACAACAGCAGCATTAAAGACCTCTTAATCATGCAAGGCACTTGGGGAAGCAGAGCTTAGCAAAATGATATATTAACAGGGAAAAAAAGGCATTTTCTTTGAGCAGCTGCTTCCTACTGTTTCTGTTGGCGTAAGGCACATGTTCCTCTGGGGCAGTGAGGTCAACTGCTATAGAAATACCCAAAAATCTTGGCAAAAACATTGAAATACCCCAAAATTTGCAATTTTTGTATCTTCTCCATCTAGTTTTGGATTAGGTGGAGGAGAAATTAACTGGCAGTTTTCTGTTACTTGCATAAAACTTTTGCTTTGTACTACTCTGTGGTTGAGCATTGTTAGATCCGTTTGTGTTTTTGCTGGAGTATTTGTATCATGCTGAGAAACATGGATTACTCTTTGGCAAATCTGAAGCCTTAAAACCTTTTAATACAGTGACATTACTATTAGAAGATGTTTAGCTGGTGGGGCCAGTTCCCTGTTCCCTCTCTGTGGGTGGATTTTTAAGGATATAGGAGGGCAAAAAATCTGAACAGGTGGCTTTAGACAAAGGAATTCACAAACCCTATAAGCAGACCCAGCCAAAGGCAGAGGGATAAGTTGTGCTTGGAAATACTATGTTGGTGAGAAGTCCTGAGAAGGGTGGAAGGGTGATAAACCCTGCAAGAGGTGATTACTTGGTTTTTCTTTTTTTTTTTTTTTTTTTTTCTTTTTTTTTTTTTTTTTTTGTTGGTTTTGTTTGTTTACTTGAGTTTTCCTCCTTTCATCCATACTGCTAATTAAAAGTATGCTGTTTTCTTATTCTGCTTTGTATAATAAGTCAGCTGCAAGGGACAAGCAGAGCATCGGTGTCAGGCATCCATCCAGCCAGGGCTCAGCCCAGAGGCACCCTTGCCTCAATTTACATCCTTTTTCTTTTCGACAGGAGCTAATATACATTGTGCCCAGGTGGTCACACATGAACAAACCAATGTGGCTGTCATTGGAGAGTGGGGCACTGTGCCCTGATGGTCATTGCTGGGGACAGGATGGACATGTGGTGAACTGGGGCAGGATCCAGTTCTTGTCCTGGACTCCTCACTGGTTTTCCCAGTCCTCCCCTTGTGGTGGCCCCCAATTCCAGATTTAAAATGGTGCTGACATCTACTGGTTGGTGTTCAGATATTAATGCAATCATTTGCCTCTTCTGAATTAAGACAATAATGCTGAATTTACTGTAACTTTATTATAATTTCAGGTCTGCACGAGAGTTCTTTAAATGATCAGGGTTTTTTAAGAAAAAAATCTTCAAAATACTCACTTCTTTGTTAACAAGCACTGAAACCTTGAGAGTGTGTCTGGGTTTGTGCCTGTGTCCTGTGTCTGATTCAGCCCTGAAGTACCCAGTTATATGAACTCTTTGGATTGCTGGCGACAAAAATTATTGTTGTCGATTTGACTCTTTTCCATGCCAACAATTTAATACATCCATACATGTCCTTGATGTCAAGTGTGCTTCTCAACTGAGAATTACATTCTTGGGGCAGCCCTGAGTAGGTTATGGTAGGCATCTGCAGGAGGAAATAAATTTACATAAAGCAAGAGAGACTTAAGCCTGTGCAGATTGGATCTTCTTGAGATTGAAGTGGCACAGAAAATAGAACTGAAGTTGCAGGAAAGTGTTAGCTTTAAACAAAAAACAATTGAGAAATAAAAATCCCAAGGCGGCTGCATTCCTTCTAAACCAAAAGCACTTGAAATGTAATTCCCCATGTGCTGTGATGCCACCTACGGGATTTCTGTGGGGTGCACAACCCTGACCACAGCGTTTAGATTTTTAATCTTAGGGTTGAAGGTTTATTTTAAAACCACAAGAGCACGATGTCCTCCTGAGTCTGTCAAAACAAATGTTTCCCACTCTGTAGTTAGCTTTTTCTGTATTGAATTTCAGGAAAGTTGAATTCCTTAGAAACTTTGGTGTGTTGCTGTCAGCAATTACAGACCTGAGCCCAACACCTCATATACTTCCTGCTCACAGAGGCATTTCTAACATGCTTAGTGCATACTAGATCTGCCTTGTAAAAAAATCATCAGAGTAATACAATGTATGAAAAATCTTGTGAGTTTCTGCAGCCATCACAGCAGTGATTTGAACCTATGAAATTCATACGTGTTTTGGAGAGCAGAGGATTTCTGTGTTAAAAGATTTGCATTTGGGAGCCATAATTAAATGCAAACTTCAAAAAATAGATATGAAACTGTAATACTAGTCCTAAACTCCAGACAAGTGACCTGAGTGTTAGACATTCAAAGAAGCATCTGGGTTATGGCTGTGAGTCTTTTATTAACCTGTATATTTTGGGCAAGACCTTTCATTCCACAGCCTAGAAAAGGCTGTAATATATGAGAGAAGATATGTACTCTTCAAGAATAAGTAGTAATGTATGGAATGCATTTTCAACTCACTTGATTCTTCCCAGATACAGAACTGTTGTCACTTAAATGTGGGTTGAATTGGCCAAGCAAAGCACAGAGCTGTCATTCAAGCCAGGAGGCTGCTGGATGTTTAGTAACCACTTTTATCCTGATTGGGAAGGACTGGACAAATTCAACCCTCTTGCTCAGTGAGTGCTGGTTTTTTTCAAGGGTGTCATGCCTGGTGGACAGCCCAGGGCTGTGGGATGGCTGCTGGTGGGTTGGATGCAAAGGAAAACATTTCACAGTTATTTCATATTTATTATGAGTAGATGCAAGAAGTTTTGTTGTTTTTTTTTTTTTTTCCAATGAGAACAAGCAGGCATTGGAATAATTTCTCCAAGGAAGAAAGGATTGTGGATTCCCCAACACTGGACACTTCTAAGGTTGAGGTGGACTGGATTCTGGGCCATCATTACAGTGTGCTTTTGCCAAGTAAGGTTGGACCAGATGATGCCTGAGGTTTATTCCAGCCTGGTATTCTGTGATTCTGTGATTATGTGTTGCTGCAATGGAACTGTTGATCTAGAATTAACTTGCAGAGAGAAAATATGTCATGAAATTCAAATCCAAGCACTGGAAAAGACCACATTTTAAAAATGCAAGGTAAGTGAGGAGACCAGCAAGACAGTTAGCATGTATGGTGGTGCTTTTCAGCTCCTCAGAGCTTTATTACAGAATTACAGCATTGTTGATGTGGGAAGAAGCAGAGCCACCTAGAGCCCAGGGCTGTGTCCCATCATGTGTTGACTATCTTCAAGGGTGGAAAATAATTTTGTCCTCTCTGGGCAACCTGTGCCCAGCGCTGTTTTAACCAATCTCTTAGTAAAAGTGATGTTCAGGTGAAGTTTGAGGTTTCTCATTTGTGTCCACTGCCTCTTATCCTGCCAGCAGGGTCTGCCTTTCCTAACACTTCTAGATAAAGAACAAGGCCTTGGAAAAGGCATCTGCCGCTAACAAAGTAGTTAAAAGTCTGCTGCAGTGGACAGTAAAAATGTATTGAAGATCAGTAGCAGCTGCACACCTATTTACTGTGAATAAATGTTCTTGCTGTGTTCTGGTAGGAAGCTTCTCTGCTGTTAAAAATCAGAGCATCAAAGGATGGCACAGTTGCTACATTCACAATGCCAATGCCTTTATCTTCACCTGGAACAGTTCATGGCTGATGGACAGCACTGCTGTACACAGGAAACTCGGGTGAACTATTCAGTTTGGGAAACTTGGGACTGAGGACAAGGACTGAAAATTTTTTTTATTGCAGAGTGTGGTGCAGTGATGTTAATAGTGATGTGCTTATAATTGTGTGTATTTGCTATTTATTTACTTGTTGAGTGTCATTGTGCTGCTTCTGAGTACGTAACAAAATGAACACAAGGTGTGATGGATCATGGGTCACACATCAGAGCAAGAAGGGCCACAGTAATGGTTAACAGTCTGTGTTTCTGTACTGCACATGCCCTTGATTGCAGCAGCAATGATGTGAAAAGTTCAAAGAGCATTTCTGAGGCTCTGGCCCTTGCTCACACCCATGTTTGCCTCTGGAGTTTTTTAATCAGTTGCCAAGAGAAACTTCTCCACATGAACATAACAGATGCTGTTACTGGATTGTAATCAAGCCTTTGCATATTTTTGACTGTGCTTAAACTTTACTAAAAATCCTTCTCAGAATAATGAAATGCATCTCAGTTCCATGTATCACTGTTGTTACAATCTGGACTGTGTTAGCTGCATTGCCATCACAACTGACTGACCTGGGGACATGGGTAACTCAGCTCGCCTCCACAGGCCACAGCTCCGCTTGCCCTGTTCCTAAGCTGTGGTCACTGACCAGCACTGCCCGGCTGGGCCATCTCCCAGAGCAGGGTGGGAAGTCTGTGTTGAGGTTGTTTGTGATGGCACATTCTTACTGCATCACGTATGGATGGAAATAATAGTTTCCGTCTCTCTTTTCTGCTATGATAAGTCTCTATGATAAGCATTCTGTTACATGGTTTCATTCCCTTGACTCTTTCTGCTTGTACAGTTTCTCCTGTTGAAGCCTAAAGCCAGAAGGGAAAATAAGATATAGATTTAATTTTTTCTACTTTAGAAATGTGTATTTGCATTTCTCACATCTCCTTTGACTCATCTGGGCCTTGAGTGAGGCCTTAAAGCTGTGGTGCAGGGAGGCAGTAAATCCTGCATTATGGATATGAGCAGCACTTCAGAAAGTACTGCAGCCACGAGATGCTGCTCCATAGTTTCCATTGCCACTTCAAGCCTGTTAAAGAAACAAAGTGCACAACCTGCTATATTCAACACAGGCACAGGGAATGTGTGTGTGTGACAGCATTTGTTTTCCAGCATGGAAGCCAGGTGGGCTGCTTGTTGTATCTTGTTTTCTGGCTAAGGCACGTCCCTGCTTCTGATCTGGCTGAAGCTCGTGGTACCCACAGCCACTACTAATGACAACACAGCCACAGCCTTGCTGACAGCAGCTCAGTTGCTGCATGGAACTAATGGCTGCAAATATTTAAACTTTGTTATGCCAGAGGCCCTGAATGTGATACAGTGGTCGGGGGCCGATGGCTGCTCCTGACTGATGCCAGCAATTCCACTGGTACTTGGGAGCTGCTCTTACTGCCCTGAGCAGCAGGGACCAGAGTGAAAACACCAGAGGGAACTCAGAGGAAAGTGAACTGCTGCAGCTGAATGCACCTGAGAATGAAACCATCCAAAGTTATCTTTTTAGCCTTTTTGTGTGCATATAGCCAGACAACATCATGTATAAATTAGGCAATAAGTCAGTGTGATCCTGCATCTTTGATTGCCATTTGCACTTGAAATTCAAACTTAAAAGTATTAACCCCTCATATTTTGGTTCTTTACCAAAATAAATTGCTAAATTCTCTACAATGGTCAAATATGCTCTTCCTGAAGAGGCTGATATGGAGCCTGATACAGAGCACTGTGATATAAATATATTTATATGCATATATATGTGTATATTGGTGTGTATACAAGCATATAAGTGCATCTAAATATATCTTTATTTATATTTACTGAATGTTGCTCCTGCTGCTGCAGCTTAAAATGTGGCTAAAAAGTAAATTTATACAGCAAACAGCAGTAACAACCCATCCACTTCTTCTACTGTCAGCAAACAGTGCAGAATTGCAGAACACCAAGCTGAAGAGCAGGCTTTAGTTTGAAACCTGCCACATTAGCACTAGTAAGAACTTCTGTTCTGCTGTATATCATAACCCACTGACTGAATCATCTAACCCCCTAGGACTCTTCAGTGCTGCAGAAGAATGCTGGCTTAGAGGAGGAGTCAGAACTGAATAAAACAGATTGAAGACCTTTGTATATATTGCAGCTCATGCTGAGAGCTGAGCACAAAGAGGCAAAGTGAGAAACCTTGCCAAGCACAAGAGAAGGCATTTGGAAAAACACAGGGATGGCTCTTTACAGCAAGAAGCTATGGAATTATGAAGGAGTGTCAGAATTACAGAGCCATCAACACCCTTTGGCTCAGGTTACTCTCCTTACTGGACCTGGCCAAATGAAGAAGAATCGAGCTTTGAGGAAGGCAAATTGGAAAATACTCTGGGGGGAAGAATAGATTTATTCTGTTTTAAGAAAGGACTGTGATCTAATTAACTCTGTTAACTCTACTAATCTGTTAATACAAGTTTGAAAGTCACTTATGGGTTCACAGATGTGTTATATATATACACATATAATCAGAATTATTCTCATATATATGATAATATAATGAAAAATTTAAGGTTAATAACCTTTCTTTATGTAAGGTAGGATTACTGCACTATTTCAGGAACTATTGCATCGTCAGGGAAGGCTGTCCTTTATTTTTTATTTTCCTTTATGTCCTAGGAACTGAAAGGCAAAAAAAATCCTTTTACAAGAGCTTTTACTTAGATATTTTACTATTGCCTTAGAAAATCATCTGGTCAAACATTTTGGTTCCTTTAGCAACATGTCTAGTTGTATCTTGAAAATTTCCAGTTGAAGGGACTCCACCATGTCCCTGGAGAGTTTATTCCAGGGATTTGTTATTATCACTGTAAAAAAATGTCTTATATTGAGATGAAATGCTCCAAATTTTTTTCCATGAAGGAGTGCATGTACAAAGTCCATTAAATTAAGAAACTAAATTAAATTAATTGATGTTTCCCCAGTTTTCAGAGTAAGCACCTTTGCTTTCAATATTGGTTATACACAATTTTCCTACCATAATGCAAATGTCGGTAGCATTGAATTTGTATACAACTGTAGCTTCAAATATAACTGAAACATGCAGTTTCATGGTGTTAATTACCAAAAGCTGATGTACATCAGCATATCCTTTTGACTGTTGTTGTGATTACTTGAGACAAACCAACCTGCTAGGGCTTGGAAACATTTTTCTCACAGAGATTTTGTTTGTTTATGCGCTAAGATGCTCTTTTGCAATGGGCTCAGCAAAAGACTGCAGCCCAGAGAAGACTGGGAGAGAGCACAAAACAAGCAGTGACTGAACACCTCTATGGGAGGCAGGCTGCCTTAGCAGTGGTAGGTACAGCCACTCTTAGGAGGTGACAGAGTTACCTGCAGTTGTCACCTTCATTACTGCTCCACAGGGAGCAGCTGGAGCCACTGTCTCACTGTATAAAAGCACCAGTTCAAAGAACTTGCAGGAGGTTGCAATCAGGTCTTGCACAATCTGACAGAGACATCTTTTTTCCCCCTGTTACTTTTTGGGATTCACTTGACTATAGGGTTACCTTACAGCCCAGACTTCAAATATGAAACACTTAGGCTGCAGTCTCACAGAGCATTCATGTATTTGTATTTGCTCATGTAAATGCTCCCAGAGCTTCCTAGGACTAGAGATGGTGGGGAAAAGTTTTGAAATATCCTTTGTTATATGTAAAAGGAAGAGCTGGAGAAGTGTCATGAACTCAGTAGAGATGTATAAATAACATTTAGTTTTGAACTGAGAGACACGTGCAAATCTCCAAGTGATAGTGGGTAAAGCACCATGAAAGCAGAGCAAGGGAGAGGGGCAGGGCTGTGGAGTGACAAAGTGACACTGCGGTTCCAGGTGTGATTTTGTGCCTGCTCAGAACTGACTGTTCCTCACCTCCAAAATTCAGATGCCAGCTCCTGCTGGACTCAGAACTCAGCCAGAAGTCTCTTGCTTTTACTTGCTCTGGTGTTTGTCCCTGTGGCTGATCCTCTCCTGGGGCTGTACAAAGTGGCACCTCTGGCATCTCCGCTTCTGTACCACCCTGCTGGGAAGAGCCAAACTAAGCAAACTGAGAGAGAACAGTGACATCTCTCTGGAGCCAGTTATTGCCATTGTTGGTCTTCAGCAGAGAAGCAAATAATGTTTTGTAAATGTTTCATCTGGGTCCTGTTATAAAAGCAACAAACAGGCTTGTGCTGCTTTGAAGTGCCCTTGTGCTGTCTCCATTCCTTTTAAGTGAACCCAGATTTCCACACAGATGGTAACAGAAGATTGTTAGCACCTTTATGGAAAACTCCTCTGAAACCTGCACCAGATTTGTCCTCCTCAGGTTCAAATATCCTAGGCTGCAATTAAGACTGGGCTTGGTTTCTTCTATTTTTTTATCCCAGTTCAACTGAATTCAAAACCCATGAGTTAATTTCTTCATTCTTCTGAGGTAGTCCAAGGTCTTGAGAAAACCTAGGAAATACTTAAGTGCTTTTGTTCATCCAGAAAAAAGAGCATAAACCCTGTACAGTCTGAATGCTGGACTTCTGCTTCAGAATTTAGGATTCTGTGAAACCTCATTGGTTCTGTACATATTTAACCTCTCAAAAGCTTCACTCTTTTCTAGCAAGCAACGGACACTGACATAAATTAAAGAATCACAATCTCTGGGCTTAAATTCTGCTTCTCCCAGATTCATCGCACAATTTAAGGCAATTTTTTTGTTATAATTTCTCATCAAAGAAAATCTTCACAGATGTATAAAAGTAAGTTCACTGTATATACTATTCCACCAAAAGTGTGCTTTTAAAGCTTTTAACTAAGTTTTCCAGTTCGGTGCATGTATATATATATGTATGTGTGTGTAAATATTATTTTCTTAAGACATTTATAATTACTTTTTAGTAGGCATCAGATTTGCTTCAGCTAAATGCTAAGAAACCTAGCATTTAGCTAAGAAACTCAAGCTAAGAAACTTTTGAAGAGATATTTGCTAATGATTTGGAAAAAACCAAACAATCTGAATTGTTTGAAGTTTCTGGGGCTATCATCTGAGCCATTTCAGTTCAAAAAGCTTTTCAAAATGCATCCATTCTATTTCTCTGTCCAAGTCTAAAGAATACACATAACAAATTTCAGAAACAGATGGATTATCAAGATACTGAAGTTTTTTGTTTCAAGGCTTGAATGATTATTTGCATAAGTCTTCCTCAAGGTATTTGGCAAGAACACTTTCATCCTTGAGACCCTCTTGACATCTATTTGGGAACATTTTCTGTGTGAGTCATGCATGTATGTAAGTGCAGTTAGTTTTAAGTGCTTATTTTGAGAGAGAAAAGGAAATCTCTGCAGTCTTGCTGAATCCATAAAATTACATGCATTCTACACAAGGACACAAGACACAAGTGTTTATTAAAATAAAAAGCTTTAATGCTTTTGCATTTAAAAGATTTAGCAGAAAATAATTGCTACAAACATGCTACAACATACATGTTCGAAAAGTTTTCAGTGCTTTCTTTCAAAGTTCATAATTTTGGCAAAAATAAGTTTTTCTCTATATACTTCAAAACTTGGCTATCATAATACTGATATAAAATACTTCATGTAGAGTAAAGTCAGGTGCATAAAATACAATAAGTAATAAAACATACTGTTTGTATAAACATTTAAAGTATAAATTTCATTAGATAACATGCAAATACTGCCATAGTTTAAATGGCACTTAAATATAGATACTGGGATTCTTTATATTTTGCATCCAATATGAGATTCTGAAATGTACAAAACTATAAGAAGAACACATCTCTTCACTGAAGTCAGGTACTAGCATAGAGCTTGATTGTCATTTTACAGGCAGTGAGCCCAAAGTCCTGCAAGTCTTCACTAGTCCAAGGAAAGATGTCTACTGAAATAGGCCCAGGGCTAGTTAGTTTTCTTCATAATAATATATGAAAGCATATTTACATGAGAATAAACTCTTAAATTTTTGGTAGGGTAATTAGGTAGCAGCAATCTGTTTCTTCCAAAAATGATGTTTAAAATAGGTGCATGCTTTCTTTGTCACTGATATGCATCTGAATAATATAAAATTAGCATTCTTCAGTAAACTCAAAACACTGTTTAGTTCATGGCTGAAAAAACCCTAAAAGATCCCTTCTCCTCAAAATCATAAATCCATAATGTCAGAACCTTCCAGAGCATATTTATGTTGTTTCCAAGATCCATGGAAAACAATCTAATTGTGCTGAAACAGTCATCTGACTAGTTATGAGTAAGAGAATAATCTTTTCACATTATTCAAATACTTTTAGTCCTTCATTGAAAAGTGTAAGTTCATCAAATCTTGCACGTTTTTTGTTTTCTGGTTCAGTGATCAACAACTCCAAAAGTCCTTCACAATACAAATGCCCCAGTTCTGGTGCATATTTCCCAAGCAGTTACAAGCAGTATCTCAATGCTGATGCCAAGGTGAATAGAAGGCTTATGAACAGGGAGCGCAGAGCAGGCACCACTTGAGCAGAAGCAGAAGAAATGCTAAATGAAACTTGTACTTGAGATGCAATTAGAGCTGATAGTGGCACGTGTGATGCTAATGTTGGGCTGTCCGAATTGATCAGAGACTCGATCTTTTCTGCCTCTTTATTGCAGGCTTCAATCTAGAGGGGAAAAAAAAAGTTATTACTTCTCTTCTTACCATGTAAAATGCCAATGTAAAAATATTCCCATCAGCACATAAGATTTACATAATTCTGGGGAGTACTTAGAAAACAGATCAGAGGTCTCATCATAGACTTCGGTACTATGAAAACGGCTGTGGAAGCTCTGAGCAGTAGAAAAGCAAAAGGAAGGAAGCTATATACAAGTTAGTGTGGGTTGACATGTTTTGAATGTTGATGCAAAAAAGCCCAGTGGATTATCACTAAAGAAAGTGCCTCTAAAACTGAGGACTTCCTTCCTGATTGACCAACTTACTTCCTTGATTGAAGTCTGCAATGGTAGAAAAATCCAAGGAAGGAAAAAATCTGGATTTTTCCAGATCTGGAAAAATCCAGATTTTCTCCTTCCTTGGATTTTTCTTCCAAATGAGAGATAACTGATTTTGTTTATGAGAAAGGGAGAAAAGAATGGAAGTAACAGAACCTGGGAAACTGCAGGTTTTCATTCCCCCACTGACATGATGATATTAATGAATTTCTGTTAGGAAATTAATTTTTTCCACTTCATTTTCTACTGCACCCTAGAAAGGAATTTAGTAATAAGTCTCTTTAAAAGCATAGGAAACTGCCTCTGATGAGGTTTAAATTTGACAAACTTAATATCTGGAGGTCCAAAGCTTTGAAAGTTGAGGAGTGTCTAGCTCAGCAATGGGTGCTACCAATGAGGTAAGCAGTGGTGGCCTCTGATTTTGGAGTCCTCCTTCCCCCAGGAATCTGACAGCACCTGCTGCAGATGGAGTGAGAGCTTACCAGGCTGGCAAGACTTTCTTTCCTAAGTCATGGTAACATTTTGGGCTATTTCTGCTAGAGAAGGAGGCAGAAGTTGGAGCTGAGTTGGACATAACAGGGCATGAGCAATCAAATTACACACAACATATCTGCCTGAGAAACAAGCACCATCCTACACGTACAGAAGTGAAGCAAATTAATGCTGGGTAAATAAAATAACAACATCATCTACCTGCAATGGTTTGGGGTTCTGATCCACAGGAATGATGAGAATCACAATTTCAGATTCTATGCTTAAGTATCCAAACACATCACACTGTGGCACTGACACATGCAGGCGGATTTTTTCAAGTATGTCAAGTACCGTTATTGGCTTTTTATTTGTTACCTGGAGGAAAACAAAGAACTCTGTGGATGAAGTGGTATTATGGAAAATTCTCCTCCTCAGTTTTATAACATTATGTCATGCCAGAAAATGTGTTTCAGCCATTAAACTACTCAGTTCCAAACTCTACTCTAAATGCTAGCAAAAGATCTAAAGGATTCAATGCTTCTAAAACATCATTCTAAGAAATGATTCACTGATTCTAAAAAAACCTGAAAACCAACCCCTCCAAAAATGTAAAAAAATTAAAAATAAAAAAAAAGAAGAAAGAAGTGAAGGAAAGAAAGAAAGAAAGAAAGAAAGAGGGAAAAGATTTACTTCTTATATTGAGTGATTTTGATATGTGTTGTCCATCTTCATGGTTAGTGTGTCTGTGTATCACATACCTCAAAATAATGTAACTGGTTATCTGTTACAGTGGTTTGTGCTCCCACACTAGAAAACAAGAGGCAGAGCAGCCCTAGATTTATAGAACTCTGTAGTATTTGAAGTAGTTTTTTCTCACATGAACCAGCTGTCTGAACTAAAAGAGGAAGACATTACAATCCAGGTATTAGTGCTTAGTAGGTGAGAGTAGATATCACCAACTACTTGAATAAGACCAATACATTTCTTCAAGTAGAAAGGCTTCTTCTATCAGAAACTAAAAATTCACAGTCACATGCTGTAATGTATGAACTGAGAAGCTGCAGTAGCCACTGTGTCCCTCGTACCATTAGAGAGGACAACTGACACTCCAGGATGCTGTCATGACACAACAGACACTGTTATTCAGCAAAATTGGTCAATACACATACACAGCACCTACAAACACAAAATCTCTGACAGGAAAGCAGTAGAATCATAGATGCTGTTCCCATATAATTTTTCTGCATTATTACAAGTCAAAAACTGCAAACTGCAGTATTACAAACTGCAAAACCTGAGTCTGCTTGTTTGTGTCTACTCTAATTCTGTTTTGCTTTGCGTTGTAATTAAATTTATGACTCAGATAAAGAAATAAAGGAAAGTATAAGCAGTACAAGCAAAAAAACCCCAACAACCACAAATAACAACTAAAAAATAATGGCTTTTTATAACATGTTAACCTTTCAGGAGGAAGTGCACTGTAACTTGACTTTTCATATACCATTTAACATTAGGCATGATTGAACTGTTTACCCTTGCAAAATTATCCAGCTTGTCTTTGTCATACAAGATTCTCAGCATTCCAGCACATAGTGGACAGCAGGCTCCTAGGTGAATTAAAGAAATCTCAGTAATATAAACAAGTAGTCTTTTCACTTTTAAGTAAGCAAGAGTCAAAATTTGAATATTAACTAAGCATGAAAATATCAAAATTACCAAAGCAAAGTAAATGTTTCAATTTGACAGCAGAATTGCACATTTCTAATATTATTTTAATATTGAAAACATTTATAATGAAAAATCTGTCACCTTTCCACACACTTTTACTACTATCAGCATGAAGCAACACGAACTTTCACTCTTTTTAAGATCCTTCATTATTGTAACCTAAAAACTGGAGGCACTGTGTGTACCACAAGATTTTGTATGGATGCATGCATATCACCTACAGAAATGATGGATTTCAAGAGCTGATGATATAGCTAGGACATGACAGAAGCTTTATGCACATTGCAAGCATTGATTTCTGCAATTACACCATATTGGAGAGTAAAACCTTTAGATAACAAGGGAGAAAAAGTGCTTTTCTGACAGATGTTATATTTCTCCTACTGATTTTCCTCATCATGTCAGAAACCAAAGGAATAATATTTCAACTTTCTATCCATGGCTGTGTATTAAATCCACTCACCAACTTATATGTAGTTCACATTCACACAATGACATTTACAGTACTGAATGTGATTAAAAAGCACAAAGACCTTTTTCAAAGGGGGCAAGAAAGGCGAAAAATAAATAAAACTTTCATTTTAAGAACAGAGCTTTTCTTGCTCTGTGTATTACCTGTGATTAGTTGTTGTTTCATAAAGGAAGCACTTGTGGAAACAATAAAAAACTGGTTCAAACCAGCACATTGCAAAACTACTCCTGCTGTCTTCCACAGTACTGTGAATACATGTGGTATTTTACTTTGTCTCCTAACTAACTAGATACCATCTTTGCCCTTCTGGGAACCCGATGCTGATGACAGCTCAGCATTCCAATGTGGTATCTGTGTGCCACTTCCGAAAAATTACTCACCAGATTCCTAGATGCATCCTACCCTGGACACCAAAGAGCTCATTTGTTTCTCCCAAACTCATCCCAGCTGCCAGTCTCTAAGGGACCGAAGGAGCATCCCCCTAAAGCCAAGGTCCTTCCAATTCAGTTTTACTTATCTGAGCCCTGACACTGGCTGGTTCTAGCCCTAAGCAGAGCCATCGCTTTATGCTTTCCATTCATACAACATGCTAAAGCCTGTTTTATTCCAAGCATCGCCCTGGAGAGCTGGAGAACCCTGTCTGCAGTGACCAGCCCACCTGGCGCCAGGACAGGTTTGCAGGCAGTGGCAGAGAGCTGGGGGCATCTGACGAAGGCGCACTCGGAGTGGGAGCTGCGGTCAGAGAGCACGCCCACGGCCTGGCAGTGTCCCTGGTAGTCCACGGCCACGCGGTCAGCGAAGGCGGCACAGACGCTGCCGTAGGTGTCCCCGTTGTGCCCGCACACGGGCTCCGGTGACCTGCAGAAGGGCTGGAACACAGGGCAGCGCCTGCAGCTACGGCTCGGCCCCGCCGCACAAACTGCCGAGTCGTTTCAACACCAGAAAAGGCAAAGTTAATGGGAACTCACTGCTAACAATGTCAAACCTTTGGAAAGGTAGGAAATCCAGAGGAAATAACCTGCCAGTTTATGAATGGGCCATAAATGAAAAGGTAAATACTTCAAAAAGGTGACAATCTGAGAAATGCACAATAAAACATATTTCAGAAACTAAAAACTTTTGTTCTGTGCAATGCTTAAATAAAATGACCATATTTAAATTAACCTATGAAATAAATTCAAATAATTATAATTTCACTATAACTTAAATTATTCTACTAATAATTAAACAACTCATTAGTAATTTATTAGTTCATCTTAGTGCGGCTTTGTGTGCTTAAAATTTAGTGTGCATGCACATGTGTTTCTAACACATTCTTGTATATTTTTATATATCACTTATTTACCTATATTACTTATATCTGTGTATATGTTATTGTAAGGTGACAGAACCACCTTGTCTAACACCACCGTAGAGAGTGGTGGGATGCAAAAACTAAACCTAATATTAATCCTTCTCAAGGATTAATATGAAGACTAATCCAATGCAGACTAACTAGAAATTTATTACAGACTGCCTAGTATGTAAATAGATCCTAAGCAATGAACTTGGTAAACATGGGGCACAATCATACAAAAAGCTAAAGACTTTGTATGACTGGGCATTATTTTATATTTCAATGAGTTAAAATTGGTAAGAATTAGCATTTAAGTGACCAAGGACCTGCACTAATTACTGCAAACACATCTTAGCGTGCAAGCTTTAATAGTATATATAGGAAGATATAAATATCAAGAGTATTACCCCCAAGAAAGCATAAGTAGAGCTTTTGATCGGCTTTGAGACAACTGTTAACTAAAGCAGAGAAACACTTGACAAAATTCTGAAGACTGTGAGATTATTTTTATACTAGTTAAAAATAAGTTTTTAGATTACTACTTTTTATTAGCTATAAACCCCAAAAAGAATACTTAAAAAAGACCCAACAAGCAAACAATATGTAAAAAAATAAAAATAAAAATTGTTAAGTTGAACACCAAGGAACAAAGAAGATTTGATACTTATTGCCAGAACCACTTCCTACCTGGCATGGTCCTCGGTATGCCAAAGTTTTTCCTTTTTGGTACAAAGTACACAAGTTAGTGTATTCCACATTGTCTGTGTCACAAACAGGATCCCGTGTCTGGTCACAATTTAACTGCCTTGGCACACATTCATGCTGGCTGCATTCAAACTTCTCAAAACTGGTCAAGCACACTTGTTTCTTTGGTATGCACCTGCAGAAAGTCATAATAATTTCATGTCATGTCATAGGATTATTTTGTTTTTAATTCTCAAAAATTGAGGGAAAATATTTTCAGTGAAATTTTCTCCAGTGCTTTAGAACTACCTGTGGTTCAGCAGAGCTGCAGGAAATACAAGCGATAGAACACTCTGAATAGCCCTTTCCAGGTCTCATCACAAAACTGGAAGAGTTTCACACGTTTACTCGATATATGTCAACACAACTGCAGTTTCACTAATATTTATCTTTTACCAAGTATTTTTCAGTGGATTATTGACAAAGGCTTGGATAAACTTCTTACCTACTCCCATACTTCATTTTGTAAATGAATATTTGAGAACAGCTAGGCTAGAGAAAACACGGAAACAGCAAGAAGAAAAAATTGTATTGCAGAGGTCTAACAAGACCTACAAGATTATTTGGTTTCAATTACAACTATCTAATTGGATTCTAGCTTTGGAGGTCTGGGATATTGTATAGCATCCCACCTAGAGGATGACTGCAAACAAACAGAAAAATCTCATATTTACACCTTCTTGGCATCCATTCCTCTGCAGCCTTCACAGACAAGTACAGACAGAAAACCAGCACAATTTCTTTCCCCTTTGTATTAAACATGTACCTTCCATGATCTTAGATGCAAAGCATTTGGCATAGGCCCAGCAAGGCATCCCTCTGCTAGAGGAATGCCAGCCAATGCAGCCTGCTGAGCAGGCTGATGAAAGCTCTCATGGCTCTCTGGACAACTCCCTCCTTCCATTAATCACAGCAGTGCTACCACCACTGGATAATGCAAAATATGTCCTTATTCTCTCTGCGTGCTGCACTCCCATGCATTACAGACACGCCTTTGATATTAGGGAAGGCTTGGAAATTCTGAGATTTAAACACTTCACAAGTGTAATGTAAGATCCTAAACACATTTCAAGTGCATCAGGGGCATCTTCAGATGAGCATGTTCAGTTTGAGCTACATTATCAAACTGACCCAGAAAAATGTATTGTGTACAGTCCTTTACTGAAACTACAAATTGAGGTACTAAGCATAATGGTATTTTGAAAAAATGGAAAGCCTCTATGTACTCTACAAATTTCAAACATAAAAGGTAAAAAATGTTTATCCACAATGCAGATTTGAAATTCCAATTTTGAATGCTATTATGGCTGTAACAGCTACAAAACTACAGTGTTTTCTCAGTATTTTTCTGCATCATGCCATTTCAAGTGCAGAAAAAGGAAAAAACCCTAAAATTGCTACAATCAGCTTTCATGAAAGCACATATTACACAACTTATTTTGATGGCTTTCTTTCAAAATAGAAAAATACACTAATTCAAAGGAGACTGCAATATTGCACAACACTGGGAAAATTGAAGACAGAGACCAATATTGTGAGCCACAGACTTTGATCTCTGTAAGAAAGGTCAGATTTTTTTTTGCCTGACACTAGTACAAAGCATATTTTTGTTTTAATATATTTATCTATGCAGATTTTGCTTTTCTTGATATTGAAAAACCAGAGATTGTACAGACATAGTTTTCACAAGATTTCAGTTTAAGAAAAAAAGGGTGATTGATATTTGCCTATTTTAGAGACAAAAAGCACAGATTACTGACTGAATAAGCAAGACTGACTCCAAGTCTTGAATTCAGATGTGGGTCTTCTTTTAAACTAGTAAAAGAAGGTGTGAAACAAAGTAGTAAAATGGCAGTTATTGCCATTTTGACAAAATCTGATTCTCCCACTTTTGAAAATGTATGTGAAGTCTCCTTTATTGCTCAACTGAGATCTGCATAATGAATTTAACTGGCATAACACTACAAAGCTGGAACCAAGCACTGGCAATTATTACAGTCCAATATTACAAACTATGATAAATAAAAAGCAGCTACTTCAAACAGTTATTTTTATTGGACTATGCCCAAAATAGAATGTTACAATATACAACACATTCAAAGAACACGTAAATCTGCTTTATGCGTGGATGAAGCCAAACAAATTCTGCTTTTACCTTTGATTTTTATTACAAGGGTTTGGGTTGCAAGGATCCTTGGAAATACACGATCCAAACTCAAATTGGTTGTCCTGGAGCCCAACACAGCGAGCTATGCATGCGCTGGGATACGTGCGCCCGTTCTGGCCACAGACTGGGACAAACTGGTCCACACAGTTACAGGGCAGACCTGCAGGAGCAACACAGAACAGGAACTGGGTGCACACTCATTTTCCATGACACAAGATACAAAAGGAATCACCGAGGCATCTCTGCCTTCAGCCCCTTTCTCCCACCTGTCATTTAGCAATGCTGGAACACAAGCAGCAGGAAGGGAAGTTTGTGTCCTGCTCCTTTACTCATTCTACTCAGCTTTCTTCATTTTTCCCCTAAACTCCTTATCTCTCATCCCTAGTGCACTGTCTCTACTTATTTTTAGGTATTACTTGAGGTTTTATGTCTCAGTATTGATTTTTTTTCCTGCAGTGCAGGTTAGACGTGAGAAAAAAAAAATAGTTAAAAAAACATAGTAATAACAAGTTATCGGGTGCTTTCCATTAATACTGCAGAAAGAATTTAGTTGACAATTCCTGCTCTAAAAATACTCAACTTGGAATTTTCATGGTTTGGAAAGTTACCTGTAAACTTCCGACGTTCATCCTCCGAGCTGTGCTCAGTTAGACACTGACGTGTGGAACAAATCAAGTTTCCAGCAAAACAGGAACAGACATTGCAATCTATATTAAAGGACGTTCCATGGCCTTCAAATAAATGAAATAAATACATACAATTAATGCAAATACACTTGAAGACTACATATTCATATGCACTACATAGATATTACATTCTCATTAATTGTTTCTGTAATTTCCCTTTTCAGTATATTTTTAATTAGTTAACCACAGAAGCAAGCACTTAGTCCTTTCAAAGCCTGTATAAATTAGGTTTTCTGTTTGTTTTTGTTTTTTTGGTTTTTTTTTTAAGAATAATAAATTCTGGCTAGCAAGTTTCATGTTTTCTTAAAGGTAAAGCTTTTGTAAAGACACATTCTTCTAAATGAAATTTACATATACCTCCTAAACTTTTAGTCGCACACATAAAGCACAAGAGGTAAAAGTGCCAATGCTTCATTCCAGCCTTCATTGAATTGGAATTTTATAAGTCAGTAACATCTTAACACCTGAATCTAAGAATCAAACTGCAAACTTAGGGGATTTTTCTTCAATTTAGCAACTCCAGTTTGGTTTTCTGAACTGCCCATATGACTGCCCTTCACTGTGATGTGTGTTTTGTATCAAATCAATTCATGTTGATGACAGACTCTGATCTATCCATAACCAAGCTGGTTATCAAAGACTACCAACAAGTACACAGCTCTTCAGGAAAACATAATAGTAATTACCTTACAGAATAATGTAATTCCCTCTCATCTCTTTTCAAAGGGTTGAGATTGAGAATTAGAATTTTTAAGAAAATATTACACAGGCACAAGGAAACCCCTCAGCACTGGAGCAATTCAGAAAAGGTGCTCAGAGACAAATGAGGGCAGAACAAGAGCGGTGGGAGAGAAAGCCTCTGTAGCACAAAAAGCTCTCTTTACACCACAATACTACTCAAAGGAGCAAAGAATTGCCAGCAGGGAAGAAAAGCTTAGAAGGTAATGCCCAATACAGGATCTCAGGTGATTTGTCTGAGTACCAGACTTAGGATCCACCTGAAAACTGTGCAGGGCTATTGTCTTTCGCTGTCAAAGAGTGCACACAGCAATCAGTAATCATTTAATTGGCTGGAGTCAACTCACAACACAGAAAACCCCAGCATCATTCAAAACATTCAGAGTTGTTTTCTTTATAGAGAATGGTTTTAAAAAACACAGTTCAGATGTTATGTCTAAACCTTGGCTTATTACAACTGACATATAAACCAATGAAATGTAGTTACTGCAAAATATTTACATGGTGACCATAAACTTTTCATTCTTTGCTTTCAATGCATCATCTAACAAATTTGGAACCTAGTAATTTTTAATTATTTATTACATAATACCTAGAGTCTTAGTCATCACAAACACTTCAGAAGTCACTATGGCAAAAGAGGAAGGTGTCTGGTTTTGCGGTTGTGGTAGTTTGTTTGTTTTTAAATGGACAGCACTTACTGAATACCTACAGCTACACATATTATGGTTCCCAGAACAAGTGAGAGCTGTACACTGTGCAACCATAAAATACAAATAGGGCATCCAACATCTTTGTGATTATTCTCACAAATAATCTGAAAAACTGCAAGTTCCCTTGGATAGAATGGTCCATAGAAAGCTACAGTCATAATTTAAAAACTGCATTTGTTAAGAACTGTATCTTAAAAGTATCCACTTTCACAAGATATTTTCTACAACTGCCCATCAAATATATTGTTAATGTTAATATGTTTTCATTGTTCTGCTTCCATGAATGAATAGTACCGACCCTGAAAAAAAAACCACCAAAACCCAAAAGAAAAGTTTTAAGTGCGTTTAGCTGCCTTTTATCTTCTTTGGACAAACAACAACAAAAAAACCAGATTCCAAAATCCCCTATTCCATTCCTGGAATACTGCAGGCAGACTTTCCTGAGTGATGAAAATTATATCCCAATTTCCTGTTCTTTCCTGATTTAGGGTTTGGTTCCCAATCTGAAAATTATGTTTGTGACAAATGTAACTACAGCAAGTGCCTTGCATCTTAAGTTTTACTTAGTGTGAAAATAACTCATATAATGGTAAAAAAGAAACCTCAGTTATTTTGGACTCATGAGATATTTTTACCTTGCTTTAGCACTGGTTGGACAACAGTCTGACAGTATTTTAAAAGGGCTGATTTACAGACACTAAACAATGTGCAGTGCTGAGATATGTAACTGTTCACTAGCAGAATCTCTCTTGCTTGCTGATTCAAAGACACCAAATTCAGACAGGTCACAGCTCAGAATCGACTCCACTTTATGTTCAAGACCTTTCTTAAGTTTTCCCCTACCTTAGTAGAAGCTCTTTTTTTTGTTTTCTTTTTCCAAGATTATAATGCCAGTTTGCGTGACAAAAATACCCATTTAAAGTTCTCAAGCAAAGAGTAAATCTGAAAATAAATCAATATAATCTTCTAAGAAGCATCACCTGTCACATCTCCTTGAACTCCTTTGACAGTTAGATTAGGGTAGAACCCAATAAATCCTTGTTACCCATGCCAATTTAAACTCTAAACAGGGAGCTGCCATGGTGAGGAAGACTTTAAAAAACCACAGTGTTCAATACACCTTCATCATCATCATGTATTTGCATACACGTTTATTATTAGGCATATATTAGCCCCATGGATAGATATCTTAAACTATAATTGTTATATTGAGATTGTGCAAAACTTATTAGGGGCTGTTTAGCGGAAGAGCCAAAGAAAAGGAAAAGGAGATGAATCAAGATGATGAAGGAGATGAATTAAGATGAATCAAGCAGGAAGATGTGTGGGAGAGCAAAGGGAAGAAGGGAAAAGGGAGTGGTTCAATGTAGGCAGGTATCTGGACAGTATGTCCTTCTCACTGAACCCTACACTTGATCACCACAACCTATCCTGTATTTTTATCCAATCCTATTTTTACACTTTTAAGATGTGTGCTTCCTACTCTGAGTATGTGCATGAGTACTAACAAACCTTAAGGTGAATGAATCAGCAAGTAGGGAAAGAGGTCTTTGTGCCAACCACTGGAGTGGAAACACAAACCTTGGGAATTCATGGGTCCAGATACCACAAGCCACTGGAAGGAAGAAAAAAGCCCCCAACAAATCCAAAACAACCCCTCACCAATCATTTGGAGATAGTAAAGAAACCATCCCATGCTAAAAAGAAATGGTGCACTGAGAACACCCTTCACACAGGACTGTGATTGAGACAGGCACAGCTCAGTACTGATTTCAACAAAGGAACCCTCCAGCAGCACGTGTAAGACTTAACCCAGTATGAAATACAGGCATGCAATCATCAGCTTCTGTATTTTCTGATAAACTCTGAATTCAGATCCTCTGTGTCTTCTCAAGTAGCTCAAAATTCCTTAGGTAAGGAGCAGGTGCTGGATGCATCACTGCTCTGTTACTTACTTTTTCTTTGTCCTCCAACAATGCATGATTTCTGGAGGTCAACACAACGCATTTCCATACAGTTCTCCAGCAAGCCACTGTGTCCACAGGTACAAATCTTGTAGCAGCCAACATCACCAGCTGAGGATGGAACTTGGATAAGCGTACCTTGTCGGACAATAAAATCCGAGGCCTCTCCCAGTTTGCAGCCTGCATGCAAGGAAAAGTTTTCGCTCATAAATGGTAAACGTGGGCAAGTGCCACTAATGAAATTGATTACTACACTGACTTGCAAAAAACATAAGGAGTTTTTGAGCAGTCTTGCCCTTACATTCACCCATTTCCTCAAGGCAACAAGCAGCAAAAATAGAAGATAGTTGCTTGAGACAAAGTTGTGAAGTACCATGTTACTTTTGAGAAACAGACTTGAAATTACAGTAATTCTCATGTGTTTTAATTTTCCAGCTCTGTAGTAGTATGAAACATGTTATGTGACAAATACTACACATGCTTCACCCTCTCCAATACAGAATTTGAATTAAAGGGTCTCACAAGCAAAGCCCAGACATTTGCCTTCTCTCACATATTTTATTGTGCCTTTCTTCTCTACTTGTAGCTCTTAAGTGAACACTGAAAGATTTTACAAGACGTGAGGAGGGGAGAAAGGGAGAACAAGCAGGAAAAGTAGATTGAAAAAAGAAAGACTGGAAAAGAAAAGAAAAAAATATTTTAAAAATTGCAAGGAAAAATAATAAAATAAATAGATTGAAATAACACTACAAAGGCTGAACGGCAACAAACTCCCTGAAACTTTCAGTCAATAAAAAGACTGAATTAAAACATAAAAGTCACTTTCCAACCTTCAGAGGAGGCAAATTGTCTCTTTGAAAGCTCTGTATTCAGAGCTTGTTTTCAGATGACTTTGAATGACTTTTGCAGCAAGTGAAGACAATACAACCTCTATAGTAATAAGGCTCAGCTTTCCAGGAAAACAAACATATTTGTAAGGGTCATAAAAGCATAACCAAAACAATGGCCCTAGGCTCACACAAATAATGAGCTGAAGTCTATCCTCACTTTTAAAACAGCTCAAGTAGAGCAGATATAGGAGTGAAGCAAAATCCAGCTTTCCTTTTTAATTAGGAACCACTGGGGAAACTGCTGATCAGCCACAGAACTGCTGGAGGAAAGAGGCTCAGGGAACTGATGTGAGACAGCTATGGCAATGTCTCCATCACCTCCTCTAGAAAGGAGGCTGCTCCACACAATTCAGTGTAAAAATCAGTGTTGCTCTCACTTGCTCAGTCACACACATGTTCAAGTGGTCACCAAAGGCACACTTTCTTCTCTGCTTCAAGAACCACAGCTGACCCCTCATGTCACTGAAATACACCTGCTGCTATAAAGGAAAGGGGAAAACTGTGGCAAGCACTACCAGTGCCTAGGGCAGGACAATGAAGAGGTTGTAGAAGTTGGACATTGCAGAGTCTCACACTTTTTGTAGGTTTGATCTTTGTTACTGACACGACCCAACCCTACCATTTCAAAGTCAGGGTTATGAAAACTTGAAACTTATTCTGCATGAGGCTCTCTCCCCAGTCAACTCACATTTTACACATGGTGCTGAGGTTAGACAACACCAGTGTTCTAAACCATCAGTTCCCAAATAACCATAAGTGTCTTTCTGGTGAGCTGCAACCACATTAAAAGCGTCACTGAGGGGAGCAGAAGCAGAAACTCCATCGGCTGCATATCCAGACATCTTTGGTGGGAAGGGCTGGGTGCTGGGTCAGTGGGAGGGGAGCTGTGGCACTGTGCACCTCCTGGTTCCTGTGGGTTGTATTCCTCTCTTTTTGTTATGTCCCTTTTCATCATCAGCACCATCACAATTATTGTTATTAACTTTATTTCAGTGACTAAACTGTTCCTGCCCAGGCTGGAGGGGGAGTGAGCGAGCGGCGTGTGGTACTCAGGTGCCAGCTGGATTGAACCATGGCACAGCAGTGCACTTCAAAGCCTTCAACAATACTTCAATAACACCTTTACCTGCAAAAATTCAGTAAAGGGAAGCCTAAAAAACCTTACCTGGCACACACAAATATGGAAGACACAGCTCTCCAGATTGACAACCTTTTCTATTTACTTCACACAGCTGATTAGCTACACATGGATTTGGATTACATGGATGTGTGACATCTTCCACAATGTTACCTAAAGAACTTGGGCCTGAAAATAGAATACACATCATCTACACTGATTTAAATGAGGTTTATGTTTCTTCAGCAAAGCATGGTATTTTGTACATCCAGTAAAATAATATTTTTGACAATTCTGTGATTTTTTTTTACTTTAACTATAGATGTAGAAGCATGATATGACCAGATAGTTAACTTATTTCAATGGTTTAATCCTCATTCCTGGAAATAATGACCCAGATGAACCTCCACATGCAAAATATATTTCCTTTATCTTGTCTGCCCAATAATTTTCTTGTCACATATGCGCAATACAAGAAGGAATAGAAGCAATCAACTATGGCAATTTGAAAATTCGAATTTTCTCTAATACACTAAATAAAATGCCTCAAATTCAATACAATTTTCTTTAAAATAAATAATGAAGATTATTGAAAGTAATGACAAGCTTTCAAAGTATCCTGGTTTCTAATTTTGCTGCATAGGCATGTTAGTACTTACTCAGGTAAGTATCCAAGGGTATACAGTTCTCCAAGTCATCAGTTGGAGATAAGAGCTCACAAATACTCTCAGCTGAGTGGCCTTCAGGGAATTTATTATGATCTCCACACTTCTTCAATATTTCCACACAATCTGATCTACAGATAAATAAACAGACAGAACTTCATGAAGACTACTTGAAGAAAAAAGGGCTTATATGAAGAAGATTTCTTTCTATGTTATTCCCTTCCCTGAATCCACAACTTTCCCAATATGCCTCACAGCAGAGTGTTTATATATATATATGTATATGCAACATTTTACATAGAAGGAAGGAACAAATCTGTGACACAAAGACAGAAACTACTGCTTGTACTACTCCTTTTTGACTTTGGGCTTGGTGATCTTCATTTTCTATGGCATCATATGCATGTATCTTCCAAGACCAAGCACTTCCTTTATTTACTAATTTCTAATATGGGTTGAACTCTACCTCACTACCTGCACTATTAACTGCTCTTTTTTCTACTCAATCACCTACTTTCAAAATTTATTAAAACAAAAACCAACTTTTTTTTTCCAGATCTTTCTGTCAGCTGAAAGTCATCAGTAGATCCCAAAACCAAAAAAGAGGAAAGGTTTAAGACCCCATGGAAAGCAAAAAAAAACCTTCAATATATCTGTTTTTTCTTTCACTTTACAAGGCAAGCATATACATCCATCTCATAAACAGGCAAATATCTTAATTTACAGTGATGGAGATTCAAGCAATGGCAACCATGCAATTTCATATTCTGTCCATGTTTACCTTGCCATGTTCTCCTAACATAGCAAACACAGTCCTACAGCTTTTTAGTTTTCATTAAAATCCTTAGTAAAACCTCTAAAATAGTTTTTGTTTTCCCCATGGTACTTACTTGCAGATAATACTTCCTCTAGATTTGCTGTGACAAGGTTTAATCTGCAGGGAGCAGGCAATTGCCTTCCACATTTCTGGTTGGCATTTTTTAATATCAAGCACAGGAATATTTATGAAAGGCATCTTAATACTCCCTTTTTCCCATAGCTTCATGTCATTCATGGCTCCCTGGTCTGACTGAGTATTGCAGCTTCTAAATAGTTCTGTTGGTCTTAAAAGGAGAAGGTAAGATATAGCATGTATAAAAGAAAAAAAGTATCACACATTTTCCCTTTCTACCATAAGAACTCTACATCCTTCATATGGCTTGCTTTTTGTGGTATACAAGCAATTAATCCCTCCCACAGTTAAGCAAGGTCAGAATAAATTTGAAATCTGTCTTTAAGGAAGACAAGGTCTAAGACTCAAGGCTAAAACTCCCTTCTCACCTCTATCTCTTAGATCAAATATCACTTTAATATTTCTCACCTGAAGTTGACCTAAGAGCAAATATCTTAGCCCAAATATCTCTGTAAATGTTTCTTGGTGAATCACTAATGCAAGTTGATTTATGATTTATATTTAGCCAGGCTTAGGATTCTCCTATGAAAACTCACATCACTACACACTATTAAAAAAAAAAAAAAAGTCAGAGATCTCTAATAGCTAAGAAAATTTAGGGTTTTTTTTTTAACTCTAACTGTAACCTGACAATTACTTTCAGACACCACTTCTAAATAATTCTGTCCTACAGAGTACAAACCCACAGAAACATCTCTGCAAAAAAGGAATTTTGGAAAATGAGTAACATATAAATTTAACAAACACTTTAAGCTTATTTATAATACACAACATTCCAGTAACCATGACTTACTTGTCTATGCAGTAAGGCAGAGGAATACACAGAGGTACACTGTGACATTTTACAAGTTCACGGGTTAACTTTCATTCTTGTAAGTTTTGTTACAGGTGTTACTAAATACATTTCCAAAAGTTCATTCTAAAGAAAAACTATTTATTTTCAAATAAACTAAAACCATATTTGCAGAAAGAAAGCTACATATAATCTCAAAATAAGTCTTAAAAACATTTCATTTTATTTTTGAAATCAAAGCATAGGAATTCCTTTATAAAACATTCAGTGTCTCTCTCCTACCTGTTATTAAAATTAGTGCAGTAAGTAAGATTTCTACAGCCCAGCTGACAAGGTTCTCGTACATCTGCTAAACAGGTCAACATGGAAACTTCAACTGCATTATACTCACAAAAGCGATCAAATTCTTGCCAGCTCTGTGAATTGCCCCAGCTCGTGCTATAAAGCTTAGTGCAGAGCTCTCTGAAAACAAAAAACAAATAGAGATGAAGAAAATAAAAGAACAACATCCATTCAGATATAGCCCATCACTTCTTTGCCCCATCACTCAGCCTCCGCTCACTGCAAAGGATTGTGCTAGAGCCCACAAAGTCTCCAAGGGCACCCAAATGTAGTGCTCAAAGCAAGTAACCCATTTTGCTCAAGCATGTCAGCACATCTTTAAGCTAGTAAGACTGAAAGACTTCAGGATATAGAACTGCAACATCCAAAAAAAAATGTAACAACTTGAAACCTGAACTTACAACTTTGAGATGAAAACTAACCCTGCTGATTTTACTTTGGTAATAAATCCAAGTTAACATCACAATAAACAACTTCTAATTCCATCCTTCAGCTTCAAATCACACTTTCTCCTCCTACAGAAATGACTGTCAAGCAAAATACATCCCTTCTTTTGTCCTGATGTTTGAAACAAGGATACTGTTTGCTGCTTTCATTTGAGATGTTTCCTGGTCTCAGCAATACCCAGCTCTCATTGTTCATGGCAATGTCCTACAAACTAAAAAAGTTTCCATCCCAAGATACGGAACTTCACTGTATTATTAGATCTCCTGCCTATCGAAAATTTGATAGAAAGATCCATTTTAGAACTCATTGTCAAAGCAAGGAACTAAAAGATACTTTATTAACTATCCTATACTACAATGTTCTAAGAAATAATGTAACTTCAGGCCTCTACTACTAAACCTGTTAAAGATCCTGCTGCATTCATGAGATGTTGTTACTGGAAACTTTGATATAAAAGGAAGTAACAGCTCAAAAATGTTTGCCGCTTATTCAGACACACTGATGCATTTAAAATGCAATCACCATCTATTTTTAAAGTGGACATAAAACCACTCTAGACTAAAAATGCCTCAATAATTTGCAAGCATGCAACAATTTGCTGAAAACCTTTGTTTTTCTAAATGTTAGAATAGTTAGTTCCCTTATTTAATTACTAAATTACCTAAGTTATTTTTCACCGACAGAAACCAGAAGAGCATCTAGAAAGGAATACTGCAAAGGTTTTAACATGAAGCAAGCAGGCACTTGAGAGTTTGTGGAATTGTCCTTTTGTCTCTCTTTAGCATCTCATCCTCTTAACCAGAGGCTGCAATGTTGGCTATTATGACCACAAGTATGGTACAAGTTTCATTAACTTACTGTGTCTGCTATAATAAGCTAGTGCCAAATGTAAGAAAAGGTTGATTCCTCTTATAAAACAGTATGTTTTGAGATACAAAGTATTGGACAGAATACATTACTCAACAGATTACCATCTGGTAACCTGAACCTTCATTTTTTCTAAGAATTCCAGAACTTCCTATTTGATGTACACAGCAAGATTCAGGCAAAGGCCAGAAACAAGACAAACTCCTAAGCACTTTCACAATTAGAAATGAGGTTAGAGAGATACTGACCTACATGTGGAAGTATTTGCTTTAGAACAGCAATGGAGCTTAGCTCCATCGAGGCCAGTTGAAGGTGGGGGGTGCACAGTGACTCCGGGGTGAACAGATCTTGAACTCTCAAGAAAACATTGCCAAAGTGGGTCCTGAGGGAGAGGCATGGTTTTACAGCCCTCTATAAGTCCATCAACAATTTCAAGCTCTGTTTTCATTGACATTAGAATTCTTTTACAAGCAGTCTGACACGCATAGTCTTCTGCTCTATCACAGCAATACAAACCTGTTGGCAAAATAGTTAACAGTCAAGCACAAAACAACATTAAAGATGGACAACATAACAGCCCTGAGAAATAAAAGTGCTGTAAGGTACCTTCTCCTCCTCCAAAAAATCTCAAATAACATTGCTTCTGCTAAATAGAATCAACTCTGAAAAAAAAACCCAAAGCCAATATGTAAAAATGAAAAGTAAATAAAAATTATTAATGCACCTCACCAAAAATTATCATAATATAAATTCATATAATGATTGCATCTAAACCCAAAAGTTATCATCATATAAATTCATACAATGATAGTAAAACAATTCATACAATAGACTTCTACAATAACGCATTTTATATAAAATGTACAAGAAGTACATTTTCAGTATCTTCTATAACTTTCTTTCAGTAAAGAAGGATTTCCTTGTACTTACTGTCTGTAGGGTTTCTCATTGGATATGACTGTGTGTAGTTATTCACGCAGTGTATAAGCTGAGGGCTGATAGATGCACAGTAATTTTCAACTGCTTTAATTTGGGACGGACCAGGAGAGGAGTCTGTCCGAAAAATTGCTTGGCAATATTCCCGGCAGTTCGTGTGGTGACCTGCGTAACTGCAACAGACTGACCCCACTGGGGAGGCAAACAGACAAACAACAGAAAATCTATGGGTTCCTATGCAGGGAAATGAAGAGATGAGCAAGTCTGACACACAAGGATGCTCAAGGAAATGAAAGGAAAAAAAAAAGAACAAATTCTATGCTCTATTGAAAAATCTTTGTCTACAGAATGACTGGAAATATCTGTAACTAGCCAAACTACATTTGTTTGTCTGGCAGGAGAAAAAAGTCAGTATTAAAGCTGCCTTGAACTCGAGCTCAAGACATGAGCAAGCCAGCTGAATCCCATTTTCAGCTGTTTTGTTCTTATTTTAGGTAACCAGACATGTCCAATAATTGAATTATCAGAGAAATGCTACTAATAACAAACAAATATGACAGTAGTATAATTCAACAAACCCAGACAGATGGTACTGATGATTCACCCATTTTTGCTATTTTGTTAAATACATATAGTAGTCCTTGACAACAGCTTCTACTGGAATTAATTCTGAGACACTGATTTCATTTTATATAAACAGATATCAGGCAACAAAACGCATGGTTCTTCAACGTTTCAACAATGCATTTAATTTTGCTACTTAGCACACATCAAATGAACAAGCGGGAGAAAAAGATGACAGAAAAGATAAATACAGATACACAAATTAAAAACAGATATTAATTATACAAATAGCCTAATCCCTTTATTACTTGAGTAAGACAATTTACTTGTGGCTTTTGCTCATATGGGTCTGAAATCCACAGGCTTGTGTAAATGTTCACCTACATAATCTCTTATAGTTTAGAGAAAAAATGAATAATACAAAAGAAAAACAAAATAAACTATTCATTATATACTTACTTTCATTTCTGTTAATACAACTAAAGAGAGCATTCTGAAATCAAAACAAAAGCAGTGTTACAAGACAGAAAACTTCAAAATATATTTAAGTAGCCAATCATTTGTTATAATGAGCTACTAAACCTTTGGTATTATTTTCTTCAATTAGATTACATTAAAACAAAACCACTATACAAACAGTGAAATCAGGAAATTTAGAGATCAAGGGTCACCAAAGTTCTGTGTGTACTCATAATAAAACAGAGAAATATTGAAGCAAACAAGTAAATTGGAACACTTTCCCGGACTAACTTAGAAGCAGGGTAAACTGCTATAATAGGGTGTCCCAAAATGTTGGAATTTTTTTTAAGGACAATAATTTTAAAGATTCTATGTAGAAAAAAAAAAAATCTGCGCGGATGGATGCATGCAAATGCTAAGTCTCAACAAAATAACTCCATGACAATGTACCTTAAAAGCTACAGCATGCAACCAACTCTCTCGAACTGCAGCTGAAAGGCACAGCTGGGGGATGTACATCTCAAATGTCAGAAGAAGGGAAACACACACATCCTGCTTTGTTTCAGAGGCCTCTAATCTTCAGACCAGTCATGGAATGGTTTGGGTTGGAAGGAACCTTAAAGCTCATCTAGTCACAACCCCCTGCCATGAGCAGGGACATTTTCCACTAGACCAGGCTGCTCTGAGCCCCATCCAGCCTGGCCTTGAGCACTTCCAGGGATGGGGCATCCACAGCTTCTCTGGGCAACCTGTGCCACTGCCTCACCACCCTCATCATAAAAAAAAATCTGATTCTTTGTATCTAGTTTGAAATTACCCTCTTTTAGTTTACAATAACTAACCCTTGCCCTATCACCACAAGCCCTGCCAAAAAGTTTATTTCCAAGTTTCTTGTAGGCCTGCTTTGGGCACCAGGAAGTGCTATAAGGTTTCCCAGGATCCTTTTATTCTCCAGACTGAACAACCCCAGCTCTCTCAGCCTGTCTTCATAGGAGACATCTTCCATCTCTCTTTGTGGCTCTCCTCTGGACTCATTCCAACAAGTCCACATCTTTCCCATGCTGACAATATAGCCCTGGATGTAGCACTCCAGGTGGGTCTCACCAGAGCAGAGTAGAGGGGCAGAATCCCCTCCTTCATGACTACTGAACTCTTACCAAAAAACCCCCAGTCTTCCCCACACTGAATAATCACATTTCCCATTAAAAAAATTAGGTGCTGGATATAAGCTGTCTGGAACTCTATGAAAAGATGAAGTCCTGAGGTTGAAATGCCAAAATGCAGTTGCTTGTTATCAAAGACTAAAATTATATGATTGTGAGAAAAGAGAAATTTGAATTTAGAAATATCTAACCTCTACAATCGTCAGAACACCAGATTATAAAATCTGATCAAATACTTGATCAATATAGTGAGAAAATATAATCCCCACCTTAATAAAATTCCTGATCTCCATTTCCCCCTATCCCTATAATTAAACAAATTTGTATTTCACACAGAAGAGAGTATCTAGAGAAGAAAACAGAAACACCATCAGACTGATCCCAAATCATGTGGGATTAAAGTCTTGCTTCAAAACAGGAAAGCACCAGATGTGCTACTACCTCTAAGACAAGGAAGAAAGCTCAAAATGCAGACCTAGATCAAGCCCAGTAGTTCACCATTCTTCATCTATCTTAGTTACTAGTTATTCATTGCATTGCAGAGAAGCGGGTATCCAAATAATCCTGGGGCTATTTTTGTGCAGGTCTGTACTGCTGCAAACAGATGAAAATACAAACATGTCGGGAATAAACTTGATTATTTTATTTTTCCTTTTGACTTAGATATTGTTTAGTGCATAGGAATTTGGTTTTCATTCGTATTTTCTACTTGCTTTCTTCTGCACACAAGATCTTAAACAGGACAGTCGCAATACTGTAATGAGCAGCATCAAATTCCTTCTATTAGCACTCAGAAATTAATTTAAACCTTGGGTAAGCCATGGCAGATGTGTCAACAAAAGGCCCTAAGAGAATAAACACGTCTAACTTGAAAGTGTAAGTTATTTTTCCACAAACAGCAACTATTTATAATTCTGGTGATCATAAATAAAGCACAGATCTATTGGTACACCTCACACAAAAAGTGAAAAATCTGCCTTACATAAAACAAAGCCCTAGATTTCATAAAGTAGCAATTCGGACATTTTTTTTTCTATGCCAAAAACATCCCCTACAGTATTTTAGATCTTTTCTCCCAAAAGCATGGATACTGCATTATTTCTCTCAGATTACAATGAATTTGCAGCAACATTCTTCATCCCAGCAGCACGTTTTCATCTGATTAACTTTAGATGTTTCCTTCTTTCCTACAGACAAACCAAATCTTGTTACACATCCATCTGTGCAACACAGATGAGGGACAAGAGAATTAATGGAGAAAGAACACAGAGGTGGGGTCACCATCCTACATCTGTAAACAGCAGATTTATACTGCTGCCTAAACACTAATGCCATTTTTGTAGCACCATATATCCTTCACTGTGGATGCCAGGCAAAGGCTACCAGAAAAGCCCTTTTTTAATGTGGCCACCCAGTTTCTTTGGGACCTGCCACATACAACAACACTCTGCCCCTAAACTGACTCTCTTCAGAAGCTGCTGAAATTTGACTTCTCCAGAGCCACCCTGCATGGAGCACTGGAAGGTGGCATATCACTGGCCAGGGATCTATGTACAAATCACAAACAGGAGGGGACTGCTAAGGAACGCATCTCGAGCTGTTGTATTTTCCAGCATCAGTCTCATTACATGGTTATGACAATGGGAAGATGCCAGCAGCTCACATCCCAGACAGCAGACAACTTAATGTTACAACTTACTTTAAAAGTTTTTTGACCAATCACACAAAGCAAAAGCATATTGACAGTAGTTCTATCCAACCACGATAAGCACACGTACCTTCGGTTAAAACAGTGCTTGCTTATTTCGAATAAAAGACCTGCTTGTAAGCCTTAAGATACAATGCACAGAGCTCCATTACTAAGCTTAGAACTTCCTAATATCTTGCTAGATATACTTTTCTGCAGCTTAGGGAGTTATTCTAGACAAGCATTAATAGACAGACCATTGTTCTATTTGTCCTTACTTTTCTACTTCTTATATAATTTTTCTGCTGACAAATCTTATGGCTACTGCTTTGCTCTAATTGCAGTTCTGCTGTCTCTGAGGCCTGCCTTTTGCAGCTTTCCCAAAACCCTCTGATTTTATGGATTCCCACAGCAGCACACAAACCAGCCAGGCAGAATGAACACTGTAACTTTATTATTTAAGGCACTGGGACAGCACAGGCTCCTGGAAAGTCTAAAGTCTGTCTGCCATGTTTATACCGAATACTTAACCATACGGTTAGCACAAACAATACTTAAAATCATACTCTAATGCTGCAATAAACTCAGATAAAAATTGTCATGTCATTTAGAAGTTGAATGCTACAAAAAAGTGATTCTAAAGCAGTTAATGAATAATAGTGTCACTTGCCTGCTCAGAGGCCACAAAAGAAAGGAGAATGTTGAGAAGATTACGATATTTACTAATATTCCTCCTCTAAAGAGCTCAAATTGAGACAAAATTATCTTCTCACAGTGATTTCACAAACCAATTTTATACATGCAGGTAATCCTAATGTAATAATAAATCTTCTTTCTGTATTTTGAAAATACATTTCCACAGACTGCTGAATCACTGTAATAATCCTCACATTTCTGTTAAGAGGAAGTGGTCTGGCTTCCCTTTTCCACCTTGTCCCTGTTCCCAGCTGTATAGTCTTGTGTATGCCCTTACACCACCACCTTGTCATGACCTGATCTTTCTCACTAATCCCTATGAAAACTCATTTTTCTCATCCCCTAGGATTTAAGTCAGTATGATACAGATATGATACTATGTTAGAACACAATAGAAGAAGCATTTTTTAGATATCATCTTTTAGAAGGACCTGCCAGAGGCAGAGGAAGGGGAGGGAATGTGTGTGGAAAAATGGCAGCTGAGTAAGGCAGGGGAAGAAATTCAGCTGCACTGAGTTGTTACAGCAATTCACCATATTTCACAAAATTGTGTCTGTAGTCACCACTAGAATGCTAGTTAAGGGTGCTGACTTAACTAGTTTTTTGGGTAGGTCTGCGTAATGCTCAGTTTATATGTACGTATATAGCCCTCAAACATGTGAGGGGTATAGCTACACAGATATGAGATAATCTTAAAAAAATTTTCAAAATTAGTGTCTAATCATGTGTTCATAAATAAAGTTGTTAAGAGCATTAGACAGTCAGTCTGATTTGAATTACTAACTGCAACTTCTTTTCAGAACACAAGGTTCATATCCATCTCTACTTAATTAGCACTCATATCAAAGATAACCAGCTTTTCTGCCCACTCAAGGTTTCTTTGGAATCTTTGAGTGAACTGGCAATGAAGAAAGACACAGAAAATAAAGCAAAAGGTAAAAGACAGATATAGGTAAGGAAAAACAAAACCAAACCAGCCAATCAACACAGAAACCAAAAGAGAAGAAAAGTATGTTCTCTTTTAAGGAATGACTAAATCATCAGGATTTGGGAAAATGATCGTACAAAGGCAATACTGTGTACACACACAGTCTGATACTCCATTTTTAACTTGTGTTGAATACTATATTAAGCGAACAAAGATGGCAATATCAAAATTTCCAAACCACAAAAACAATGATTTGTTTTACTTGTGCACAAGTCCCATCTTTCAGACCTCTTTTTTTTAAAGCCAGGTGTTTCCAAGCCTGGTGATTAAAGCCAGTGAGACTACAAGCAGAAGGAGTGGAAAGTGGCAGGCAGACACCAGCACCACAACCACGTACACCTTCAAGCAAAGGCTCTCAAAGATTTCTTTTTGGTGTTACGAAAATTGGAAAAGGTGTTGAGGTTTATGCAGCAGAGAACATTTTTCAGTCTTCCCCACCAGACCCCCTCTGAAGCAAGATTTTAGCCAGTACTGCAGGACCTAACTGGTTTCGCTCTTTTTGGAGCTCATCAGCTGCAGGTAACGGCTCAAAACCCCAAAATGCACACACCCCAACACAAACAGAGCAGAACATTTTGCTGTAGGAAGAAGTCCTCTGCATTGTGAGGCATGCTTTCACATTATAAGCACATTCTTTCTAAATGGCTGCCTCTTGTGTCTTGAATGAAAAGCAACAGTGAAGCTGTTGTTTCACAACAGAAATTAGGACTATTTTGCAAAAAACCCACAAAAAAAGTATTTTCCTCCCTAAAAATTATCATGGGATCTATATTCTACTAACTTTGGCAGAAAAATAACTTCAGTACTATTGTCCTGGGCAACCTAGCCATGACAAATATTTGAATCTAGATCTTACCCAGTTAAGGCCACCTTAATTTCTAAGTATTACCTACAGTTAACAAATACAATAGTACAATGCTTAACTCTGTGCAGTTAAGCACAGAAAAGAAAACCCTCTTGATATCTCCTTGACTTCATTTAATCTTGCAGTTTATTGAGAGAAGATAAAAGTCGGAAGGTAACAACATACTAAGGTTTAGTGGAATCAGCTGAAGTGTCAAATGATGGTGAACATCTGTTAAAAACTTTAAAAACTTGCAGTAATAACAAGTAAGGTCAAGGTTTTCCTCTATCATGTAAACCAGTAAAGACTTGAAAACACTTGCACAGTGAGGTAGTATAAAATTTACTGGAACTCAAATTTTGGCAAGATCATTGAGTGTTCTATCAACCTTCTTTGAACAGCAGAGAATAGAGACAAAAAGCACCAGCAGATGAGAATAACATCATCTACAATGTATAGTGTATGGTCAGAGTTCACCCTGAATTCATTAAGCTGTACTTCCAGAGGCCACACACAGTCCTGTGCCTTAAGAGTTCATTAAAACTGTTTAGGAACCTTTAGCTAAACAATGTCCTAAACAGTTCCTTGAGTTATTATCTGTTGTCTCGGAGTAATCCACACAAACAATTAGATAAGAGCTAAAAACTGATGACTGCATTTTTCAGCAGGGGTAATTAGTAGTCAGCATTCACTAAAATCTCAACAAAAAGCAGGATCATATGACCCTAGAAGGAAAAAACAAGTCAATAAATACTTTGCTGAATCCCCACTACAGCACTTGAAGCTGCAGGCACTGCATTTTAAGTTTCTGTGTTTAAAAGTTGCCAAGTGAGATTAGGCTAAAGTGCTCAAATCTGTGATAGCAAAACTACCTTTAAACCATCCAGGAACACCAAGTGTTCACTACTGTGCATCAAAAGTAGTTTTAAGAGCATAGGCTAAATAAGTGGTGACATTTTCAGTTGCATTTCAACTGCTTGGGAGATGTTAATAGGGCTCAGCTGCAGTAAAGCTCTCACAGTGCCAATTAACTAGAGAAGTTTATATGTCTTATTTGGAATACATGAAGTAAAAACTGGAGTTCTTAATATTCAGAGAGGTGATCTCACAATATGCAGTGCACAGACTCAAGAGCTGCAATCTAATGGAAACTTCAGTGCTACTCTTTCCATGCACAGAAGAAAGAAAAGGGATCTTAAACACAGTAATAAAGCCTTTACAGATTATTTTAAGATTAATGAACTGTTTTAAGCTGCTCCTCCAAGCATGTATTCCATGTGGTCTTTTAAAAAATGAACCCTCACTTTACACAAAAGTTTTAAAAATTCAAAAATCAGAAAATCCTACATACAATCCATACCATCTCCACTTCTTTCTTCTTCTTCCTTTGACTATTACCTACCTTCTTTTTAGAGGAAGATGAACAGGATAGCAGAAAGCTGGAAGAAGTAGTGAAAGATAAAAGAACTGAGGTGCACAGAACTAGAGGAAAAATGAAGATGACAAAAGGAGTATCTGAGAAGCAGAAGATGGAAAAAATGACTATTAGAATAAAACCTTCAGAAGAAGGCAAATAAAATACCTTTTGGTAACACTCAAAAATACTGGGCAAGTTGTGCAAAATTTATTCATTTCTGTATGTAGTGCTACTTGAAAATAAAAATTGTTACAAGACATGCCATCTTCAAAGAACTGATAAAAAATTAATACCATATTCCAACAAAATACTTTTCTAAAATATGTAAAATCTCCCCATTAAAATAAACATAAATATTTACAGTAAAAGTAATGCAGAAATATATGATCAGCAGAAAAAGCATCTTTGATTAATCTTGTGAAAGGCTGGCACATCAGTGCTGAAGTGATTCTGCTACTGCATGACCTGAGTCTCCACTTAGTGACACCTTCTGCATGGTTTGGCTTTTTTCACTGCTCTGAACCCTCTGCCCTACCCCTGAAGATTTACCTCCTTCTTCACCCTCATTAACTTAGTGGAAGGCTGAAGGGTAAGTCACAAAATTGCCTCCCTAATCTCAAAAGATTACAGAAGTTTACTATGCACAGTTCAGACTATTCTAAGCAGCTTGTGAAAATTCTCTGGGAAATCCTTATGTGGGTAAGCTAAGTAAGTTAAGAAGACTGGTAAGCTATGAGAGTGTTTACAAAATAGGGAATTATATTTTACATCCTTAATTCATATAGTTTTTACTTTTACGTCATGTACTTTATTAAATGCCTCAGCAACAGACCTGAGAGCTGATTACCAAGCACTGTGATCCGTACTGCAAACTACTTTTCTAATCGGATCCTCATTTTTACCAAAGTATGAATTCTTAAATGCAAAACCAAACACAGTATGTATGACATGGTATTTATGTGATTCACGTGCTATTTGTGACCTCATGTCACCTCTTTCAGTTTGAAGCAGCCATTCCCTCCCCAGTTCAGCGGTTCCCCAGCCAACTTCACAGAATGCAAAGTACAGTACAGGACACAGAAGCTACTCACACACTACAGAGGGAGCAGGACTCATACACCAGAGCAGCAAGAAGAGTGTTTTTTTTTTTTTTTTTAAGAGAAATAATGACAGGGTGTGGGAAACTGCAGGTTCCCTCCAAAAGTTGTATTTGGAATCTTCAATCTTAGGCATAACTTCCTCAAATTTAATTCAACCAATGAGCCTCTCAAGATTATTTTAAGTATTATTTTCCATGAGCACCTGTAAGCCTGTATACATATGAAAAATCATTGTCATACAAAATTCTATCATAACTAAAGATCTAGCACATCAGATACTTAATTTCTGTCCCTGACGCTATTTGAATCTACTACACCTAGTCCTCATTAAAAAAGTTCTTTCCATCTTCCCTAATCAGAAGACTGATACCTTCTACTATGATTTTTCTCCTTCTCCTTCTCTTTTAGTCTTGCACAGATAGCAAGAATTAAGGTTTTCTGTACAATAACAGCAAGATCACTCCTAATTAAGAGTGAGAAGCCCAGTTTTCAAAATTCCAGATAAAAACTGGAAAAGTAGATAAGATGACTATGACCATAAAGTCATTCTTTATTCTCTTACCTTTCCTCTCCCGTTCTCCTTCAACCCATACTGGCCAACCTCCTACAGCAATGCAGAAATCCAGAAAAAAAGAAGGAAACAGACCAGCATAATAGAGGAGAAGCTTGCAGATGTTGACAGTATAGCATATTATAGCATGAAAGGAGACAGAGCTACTTAAAATGAAAATGCATTTTTAAGAGAACAAGCTTTCAACCCATACTAACTTCCACAGTAAAGAGTCTAGGAATATACTCGGTAGATTGTTTAGGTAAAAGACAAATGGGAAAATAAATTTCAAAAAAGTAATTCAATACTTCATGGAAAAAAAACAGGAAAACTGCTCCATTTCTGCCCAAATCAAAAGAATGGAAAATTGTCTGATATCCCAAACTGTTGATTATGAGCAGAACTGATGCAGGACTACCTAACTTAGGGCTGAAGGAAATTAGATGAAAATGGGTGGGAGGAATCTGGCTTTTAATTAAGATGAGTATCAAAAGAAAAGCAGTCCTTGCAGAATAGCACTTCCACACACTGTGTGAAAAAGAATATAGGTAAAGGCGGATTTCTGAAGATATCCTGATGATTAATTTTATGAGCAGAACAGTAAAAATAACTGCAAGCATCAGCAGTTTCACTGCTGTTACAAAAAAATTATATGCTTGAAATTATTTATATTCAGATTGGATACTTAAGGCTGTTCTTGAGTTTATTTCATTAGGTCACTTTTAAGCTGACTCTCACTGTCAAAGCTGAAAGGTTTCTCACTGATTGAATGATCATAACGAATGCTGACTTTGATCAAAACTCCTCTGAAATAAATTTTTTGGGACTCCAATTTGATAGTTGCAACTTTTTCATTTAAATTAAGGTATATGCAAGACTAAAAAATTTTTACAGATTGTGATTATACTTTTATAAAAACTGTAGAGAGATAATTTTCATTCATATGAAAATGAGCACATTCAGAAACACAGCTCTAAAAAGACTGAACTTTCCCTCTTCTACAGAATGTTTTTACAGGACTTATAAAATGATTTATATAAAAGTTGATGTTTTTTCAGATATATTCAGACACAAAAACATACCTCGTATTCCTTCCTGCAGACCTTTAAAACATCATTTTTTGCAGAAGCCTGAAAGACAGATAATTTTCTCTATTTGTAGTAGAAAATGATAAAATCATGTTGCAAAATAAAGACTGTTCTACTTTTAAATTAACTGCAATAACAATGGATTAATGATCTATTAAGATGTTCCTTTAAGAACCTAAAGAATACATGTAAAGCTTTAAGAAAAAACAGCAGACACCATGACTTGTTAAGATGGCACTAAATGAAAACCCAAACCCTCATATTTCTGCACCAAGTTAGTTGAAAGCGCACAAAGCAACTTAGGTTTTGTGAAAGGTTTGCCAGATTGCAGAATACAGGAAGCATTTAAGAAATGGAAGAGCTTGAGCATAAAGATCTCCCCATTTTCCCTATTGATTTATCACTTGTGTGTCACTTTCAACTCTACTCTCTCATGTATGTTCATTTCTATGGTTCCTATTGTCAAACTGAGTAGCAGAAATTCTCCCTGCAAACTACAGATCCCTTTGTTCTATACAAAATCTTGTGCTCCTTTTTCATATGACAGATATTGCAAAATATAATAACTACTAACATGTTACTTCCCACTCCAGTAATTTAAAACACTTGGGTAAAGTCTGTCCTTGGACCTATTATATCACCACCTTCAAAATGACTCCAAAATCCCCTCAAGTTTCAAGGATCAAAATTAAAATCCAAATATTTATCATTATCCCTAATATTTGGCAAGTATTTAGATTTTAGTATAAATAAAATCTGGCTCTATTAACACCAAAAAGCCCCCTTTTCTTCCATATAAACAAAAACCTCTTTGAAGAGGCATAAAAATCTGTTTGGGGCTGTAACCACAATGTTGTATGTGGTTACAACATGACACTACAAAAAAAAAGAGCTTAGGATCAGCCACGTGCTGCCTTTCAGTCAACGTTATTTTAAAGTAACAACTTTTACGTAGGGACTGTGACAAGAGGTCAGAATTAAGCTTAGCATAAGCAAAGAGAGCTGCAGAACCAGCCTGGATTCAGTCAGTAGGGTGAAAGCCTTACCTGCTTACATGCTTGCCGACACTCCACAGCAATAGCCAGCTCACAGCAGCCTAAACCAACCCACCCATCAGACTTCTTCAGAACTCCTTGGGAAATAAGATAGCAGACTTATTAGAGTAGAAAGAGAAACTATGCCATCATTTTCCCTTCCCTCTACTTTTCAGATTTGATAATCCTGTTCTCAAAATGACATTTTATTGGAATTCCAAACCAACTTCAAGCAAAAACCACAAGTCTGCGTTTTCATAAATGCTGAAACTAGCAATTAATGAAGTACCTTCCACACACTGAGGATAAAGATGCTTTATGTAAACTGCATTACACGTTCAATGGAAATGTTAGATTTTGATAATCTATCTAATCTGAAATATAAACCAACAAAAAATATCAGGAAAAAAATCTCATTACAGCATCATCTCTTACAGATACACCCTGCTGTTTGTTTCAATAGCACACGTCTCTACCAACTTTGCCAATGCAGAAAATGTTCCATGTTCTTTCTCCAAACTTCCTGTGGTGTTTTTGGTCTGGATGGAGTTAAATCTCTTCAGCTGAGCTGGCATGGGGCTATGTTTTGAACTTCTGACTAAAACAGTGTCAATAACACAGGGATGTTTTAGTTATTGCAAATGCAGGCAGCATCCAGGCCTTTTCTGTTTTTCATAGGGACTCACAAATAAGCTGACAGTGCACAAGAGGTTGGGAGGGGATACTGCCAGGACAGCTGACCCCAGCTAACACTCCATAACACATGGCACCATGCTCAGCCATAAAAGCTGGGGTTGAGGATGGCAGGGGCTGCCCTTGCTTGGGGAGTGGCTGGGTATCAGTTAGTTGGTGGTAAGCAACTATTTTGGTTTTGCTTCACTTGTTTTTCTTGGGTTTGGGTTTTTTCCTCCTTTCTTGTTTTTCCTTCCATTTTTAAATTAGAAACTGCCTTTATCCCAGCCCATGGGTTTTCTCACTGCTGCCCTCTGATTCTCCCCTCTCTCCCACTGATGGGAGAATGAGCAAACACTGTGTGGTAATGAGCAGCCTACTGGGGTTAATTCACAACACTTCCTCTGTCATTTATCCCCCCAGCACCATGGTTCCATAGCCAGAACTATTGCCAACAGAAGTTTCCCATCTCCCTGTCTCCCTTAATCCATTTATTTCACTCTTGGCATGATCATCATTTCTTACCAAAAGGTTACATAGAAATACGGTAAGAAGCAAATTGCTGCCATAAGTTGTTTCATCCTCTTAATTTAATAATAAATACTGATTTTCGAATGCTTTCTAAACACCAGAAATAAAATAAAAGAATGCATTTCTGTATCTATTTCTCATGTAACCTTAAAGAAATAAAGGGAAGGTTTGATCTATGCAGCTGCCCAGCAGCTGTGACTAACTTGTTACATTCTTTATCTTAGGACAGGAGGTAGAATTATTTAACTCAAATGAACCACTCATTTTTGTTATGACTATTTAAAAAATAAAGCAGTACTTTATTACATACATAAATTATATTCTTTATGTAGAAATCAAAAAGCAGAAATATCAACAACTTAATTTTTAAAAATGCTCTTAAGCCCAGTGGAAATGCCTATTTAGAAGAGCCACATGGGATGTCCAGTTTTAAAAAGAGGAAGTGAAAAAGCTAGGTGTAAGATCTTAAATTTAAATGCTACGAAAACACTTGGAAAAAAGTGTTGGAAAAAGTAATGAAAAATAATTGCAATTAATGGAAAACAATGGCCAACTGGTATTTATAATGAAGAAAATGTTCCAGTCCCTCATCCATTCCAGCTCCTTAATCACTTTACAGTGGCCCTTTGCTGAACTTGCTCTATTGTGTTCATAGTTTCCTTGTCTCAAATGCCCAGAACTGGACACAGTATCCTTGATGTGGTCTCACCAATGCTGAGTGGAGGAGAAGGATCAGCTCCCTTATCTGCTGGCAACATTTTCACTGATGCAGTCTGGATGCTGCTGGTCTTTGTTACAAGGGCACATTGCTGGATCACGTTCCACTTGCTGGTCACCAGGATTCCCAGGTACCTTTCTACCAAGCTGCTTTTCAGCTGGCCAGGCCTCCTGCGTGCTGTGGAGCATGGGGCCTTCACCAGGTGCAGGACTTTGCATTTCCTTTCCTGTAATTTCATGAGGTTCCTGTCTGCCTATTCCTTTGGTTAATCAACATCCCTGTGAATGGCAGGACAACCATCTGGTCTAGCAACCTCTCCATTCACTTTTGCATCACTGGTGAATACACTGACAGTGAACTCTGCCCCATCATCAATGAAGACGTTAAATGGGACTAGACCCAGCATCAACCCTCAGGATACTGGCCTACAGCTGCCCTCTGTGATGCTGATCAAACCTTCTGACACAGCAATTTGGCCAGTTTTCACTTCACCTCCACTGCTCACTTATCCAGCACACACTTCATCAGTTTGACTATAAGCAAGTCATGAAAAATAGCGACAGAATCCTTACTGAAGCTGAGATAGATAACATGCACTGCTTTCCCCTCATCTAAAAAGGCAGTCATCTAATCATAGATGGTCATCAGGTTGGTTAAGCACTGTTTCCCCTTCACATATCCATGCTGACTATAGAGTATCACGTCCTTGTTCTCGATGTGTCTGGAAATTGTTTCTCGATGTGTCTGGAAATTGTTTGCAGGAAGATCTGCTCTGTTACCTTCTGAGGGTTTGAGGTAAAACTGTCCAAGCCTAGAGTTCCTCAGGTCCTCCCTGCCCTTTCTAGAGGCAGGAGTGAACTTGCTTTCTTCCCTTCTTCTCCAAAGTCCTCATTATCTCCTCTCAATACCCAACCCTATCCTCCTCCATCAAACACAAGTCTTCCTTGCTCTGAACTTTATGACTGATCAGGGACCTGGCACTCCTGCAGGTTCATCTTACCAGCAAAGACTGAGGCAAAGAAGATCACAGGCTATTTAGTGGCATTTGTCACCAGGTTTTCAGCCTCATTCAGCAGCAGGCTCTCATTTTCCTCAGTCTTCCTTTTCAGCTGATGTAGCTCAAGAAGCTTTCTGGCTGCCAAATCACATTATTCACCAGAATCAACTCCTGATAGGCTTTGGCTTTTCTAATCCCACTATACACTAAGTGGAGCTTGGATAAGGTGATCCTTGAAAGTCAAGCAGCTCTCTTGGACACTCCTTTTCTCCAGTTCCACGGCCCATGGGATTCTTCCAAGTCGACTGCCTGTGCCCTCGTGTGTTTTCTCTTCTAAAGGTAGCAGGGTGATTAAAGCTGCCCATAAACATGGGGCAGGCATGTGAACACAAGATTTCTTCCAGCTGTACAAAGGTGGCCTCATTTACCACTTCAGCCTGATGAGGCAGTGTGCAGCAGACACCCATATCATCACCTGTGTTGGGGTCTCTGTACAGTGCACTCCAGTGCCCACAGGCTACTCTCAGCTGACTCACCAGCCATTCCAGCAGTGCTCCATGCAATCCAGTCAACACTCTCACATAAAGGGCAACTCCTGCTTCTCATCTTCCTGTACCTGTCCCTCACCACACACCTGCTGTGGGAGCTTTCCTGCTGTGTCTCTGTGACTCCCAAGAGAATGGAAGCCTGGTAACTGCACACAGGTTTCTAACCAATAAGACAGAAAGTTTGTTTACAAGCACTGGAATCAACAGCTTGCCTCCAAGGCCTGGTGGGGGGACAGGAAGGAGAGGGGGAGTCTGAGCAGATGCTGCAAAACTGTTACAGCCTCCTCTTCCCATACTCCCACTTTTCCAAATATAGCATTTTAATTTTGTAATTTCAAAGTCTTTTAGAAATTACACATGATACAATGGACTAGTTAAGCCTGATTTAATCTATTTTTGATCTCTCCTTTAAACATTACAGCCCTATGTTGTGATTTATGCTTTAACTTTCTATGCTGGATCTGCATTAATTGACTTTTGGTGAAGAGGGAAAGAGTCAGCCACAGAAGTGATTCTCTGTGGGGAGCAGCTAGCAGCTTCCTCCGTACCTGGCACAACAAGTGGCTAGCTGGCTCTGAGAACTGGCACATTGCTAAGCCAACTAGAGAGGACAGTAATGTCTCTATGACAACATATTTAAGAAAGAAGAAGAAACCATGGGAAGCTCTCTTTCTGCCCTTGGAGGAATGGCCAGTGCTGCGGCAGGGCCAGGCTGGGCCCGTTCTGGCTGCTGGGATCCTGCCGGGGGCATCCCGGTGACACGAGCACCTGTGGGGCCTGGACTGTGTGACCAACAGCGAGAGGCACAGCAAGCAATTCCCTGATGCAAAGCCTGGACAATATCAACTTTTCAGCGCTGCAGAACTCTATAGAATCTTTTCAAATTGACAGAACTTGAGAACAAACAAACCTATGAACACCAATTCTCTCCAAGTGAGGAAGAAGGAAAAGGAGAAGACAGATGAGAAGAACAACATGGTGGCAGTAATGTCACTACAAAGGAAGGGAAAGGAGGAAGTGCTCCGAGCGTCAGAGCTGAGATTCTTCTGCCAGCTGTGATGAGGACTATAATACAACAAACTGTTTCCCTGTGATTCATGAAGTGCATGGGAGGATGCAGCATTCACCCTCAGCCCATGAGAAAAAGGCCCTCATGCTGGAGCTTGTGGATGCTGAGAAGCTGTGATCTGGTGAGAGGCTTGAATAGAGAGAGAGAGAGAGAGAGAGAGAGCCCTTCATTCCAAAGACAGAGGAAGAGGACCTTGCTTTTATACTCTAGAACAGCTCATCCTTTAAAACTGCACCCCATAAACTAAATGGCCCCCAAAAAGCAGTTGTGGGAAGACTGCAAACTGTGGGAGGGGCTTCACATTGCAAGCAGGTTCCGGGCAGACTATTAGCCATGAAAATTAAAACCACATTGGAAAAGTTCATAGAGAACCGCTTCCTATAGGAAAGACCCCATGGCATAGCAGAAGAGACTCCTCTCACTAAGAGAACTGAAGAAAGATCTTAAAAAGTGGCAAACTGACTAAAAATCCCATATTTTGTCTCCCTGCACTGTCAGTGGGAAGAAAAAAAAAGCCTGGAGTGGGGAGGAAAGGTGTTCTAAAGGTTTATTTTAGTTCTCATTATCCTCTTTAATTCTGTTAATAATTTCTTTTTCTTTATACCTCTTAAAGTTTTGTGCCTGCTTCGCCCCTAAAGTGTTTTCTCCTAATCCTTATCTCACTCCATGAGTTTTCTTCCCTGCCTCTGCTTAACTACAGCAGAGGAAAATGAATAAACGATTTCTCATAGGTGAACTGGCATTTGGCCAGCTTCAACCTCTCACACTTTCTAAATCCATCTGTGTACCAAGCAGTTTGGTTCATAATCTGAGCCCCTGCACTTAAATTGCTTGCCTAATTCTTACTATCTCCCTGTGTTACTCAGTTTTTGTTCAAATTATGCTGCACCTAGAGTAAAGTCATAATTATCAACCATTTTGTAGATTAGGTTAAGGTGTAACAAAATCAAAAAACTAAAAAAATCTTGAAAAGAAAGAAATGCTGATATTTCCCTGATTTATCACAGAAGAACATGTTTACTTATACAAACATATTTAATATTTTTTAACAGGAAAACTATTTATAAAACTAGGAAACTATTAATAAAATGCACAGGTAACTCATTATATACTAGAGGAAACTTAACACACAGTTTATATTAGATGCATAATGGAAGTTAAATTATCATTAAATCAATAGGTGCAGGGGGCAGACACAATATCAAAACACACAGAGGGTGAAAAAGCAACATGATTCAATAGTCAAAAGGTATTTCTTACCTGGCAAAGAAGAATTTATACAACCCCACACTTCTCTCTGAAAAGTAAAAATGCAATTAAGCAAAAGCAAGTCTAGAGAATATGAGAGTTTATAGCAGACTCAACCAGAAATTTCAGCATTTTTTCACTGGGTTTTAAATATCTGATTGGAAGAATTCTTATATTTAAATATATTTTAAAGAAGTGCTCTAATAGAAGCTGAGTACCACTTCCTTCCATGAGTCTGTGTTATGCACAGACTGTGGAATCAAAAGCAACATTTTTGCAGGTGCATAACATAATGTAGTTATTTGGAATACACAAGCTAGTCAACTCTCTCAATCAATATTCACAGAACTAAACTGCAACTTAAACAAAGAACAAGATTTGTCTAGGACTAAGACCTGTGGAGAAGCTTACTGTCCTAGCATTCCTTCCCACCAGCTTAAAGATACCCTAAACACACATAACCACACAGAAAAATTTTAAAAAGTGTTTCAGTCACGCTGACACAGCAAACTGTATTTTCACACTGTGACACATCCATCCATCCATCCATCCATCCATCCATCCATCCATCCATCCATCCATCCATCCATCTCTCTCTCTCTCTCATCACAGGAACTGATGATCTCTCTCTCTCTCTCTCTCTCTCTCATCACAGGAACTGATGACTTTCCAAAGTTGCAATGGATCTAACGCTGTCCTCCTCTGTATCTGTGGAGGTTTTCTACCTAGACAAGAGCCAAAGCAAGATCAAAAGAAGATGGTAAAGAGCTGCTACTTCTGCAAGTTCCATCCCTTTGATTCAGTTGACTTCCTTTATTTCATGAGGAGGTTAATGGTTGGACTCAATGATCTTTAAGTCTTTTCCAACCTAAATGCATCTATGATTCAAAGAAAAAAAATCACCTCTTGTGTTGATGGTGACAGTTACTTTTTAAACTAATACCAGGCAATATCACATTCCTTGAAGGAACACACACAACACAATGTCTGTAACCAGTGCTCAATATTGACCATCTGATTAAATCAAAACCCATCTGTTCATTAGTGAAATGGCACCAGAACACCTGTCCAACAAGAGAAGAGATATCTGAGAACAGCAAATAAAGTATTGAGTTGAATGGTTAACTATTTAATGTATCTAGATATTACCCATTCAGTAATATTAATTTAAGATCCACACTGGACAGCTGACTTGTCACTTATAAAGATAATTGGTAGTCATAAAAACCATTGTGTAATTTTCCCCCTTTCAGATAATTTCCAATCCTGTCTTATCAGAAGCACTTATCTACTATACAGGTAAGATTCTACTTGTCTTATCAGGGAATGAAAGATAAAGAAAACCAGTACCAAACCAAATGCTATTCACCACTTCAACAGGTTTTTATGACAGGTTTTACTCATACTAGGAGCTGTCTATAACCTTCTGAGACCTTAGAGCTACTGACCCATAGAAACAAAAAACTGAAGGAACTTTGACACACAGAAGGAAAGGATCTATAAGTGAACACAATCTTGTGAAGTTGCTAATTAAATGTTATTCCCAGATTTACTACTCTTACTCATTGCTCACTTGAGCTGAGCATATGTTTTAGGTTTGCTGCAAACAGTATTGATACTGTTCAGAAGTAACAGAAATTACCAGAAGAAAGCAGGCTTTTCTGACTGCAAAAGGATGCCAAGAGACAAGACTCTAAAATTTACAATCTGAATGACCATACTTATCTATTCGCTGATTAGATCATCCTTAGAAGAGGGAGCGGGTTACACTCTTTTTTTAGTTTAACTAAAGAATGTTACCGACACTACAGAAAACTTTCAGGAAACTGTAATCTTACTTATCCAATAAAAGCATTATTTCAGTTTCTCAGGTAAGGCCATTAACAATTTGGTGCAGCTATCAGGGCCTTCTTGTCTCTGCCCAAGACCTCATGGCTTTGTGCCATACGCATGTTGGAATGTATGATCTAATTTAAGTCACTACCATTAACATCCAAGAGACAATCACAACAATCACAAGTTTTTACAACACAGATAAGATCTTCATTGCATTTTATAGCTTATACATGCTACCTTACTGCAAGTAAAGTAATTTATGATGGCTTTAGAAAAAAATCCTACTTTGAGGTTCAAATCTCATTTGAAGAGCTTTTCTAGCAAGCCTTACCATTGATTCTGGACAATACTCAGGTGCTCGCTGCAGTAAGTGCTTCAAACGGGAGTCACTCTTAGAAGATAAAATCTGTTAGAAACAAAACACCTTAAAACAAAGAATGTTGTGCATATCAAATACTTTTTTCAATTTATTTCACTGTTTTTAGTTTCTCTAATATCTACTCTTTGACAACTTTGCCTAACAGTATGAACAGAATTCAAATGTAAGATTTCTTTTTACATATTTGTAGTTTTTCAAATATGTTTCACTTCTTATAGAGATGCAATCTTTTCTATTTAGAAGAGAATGAGAATTTCCTCCACAAACATTTCAATCAAAAAGTTTCTACTCAATGTGGAAGGGCAATGTTAACGAGAGGATTTCTGCTGCACATATCAAAATACTATACAACTCTATTTTCTTAATTAACCTTCTGCTACATGTTACATGACCTTAAGCAATTAAACTTCAAAAATCCCCTGAAACATATAATTTCTGTAGAAAAAGGTAGAACAAAAGCAAGACTAGTTAAAGAGACAATCAAAACTAACAGGGGAACACATAGTACCCACAGGTAAACTGAAAACCGAGGAGCTCGCTAGACTGGATGGAATACAACTGAGGATGTTGTTCCTTTAGCAGTCTAATAAAGTTTTACTTATAAATTAAAACAAGAAACTGGTGAACAAGAGGAATGGAAACAGACCTATTAATGTGTGATGGGAAACTGGAAATGATATAACTGAAACAGATGAATTTCAGAAGCAAAAGTACATTACAGTTCTTGTCTAAATTTGTTCTATTCTAACATGATAAACTTATTGAAAGAAAATCAAGAGAACAACAGCATTTGTTTCAGAAACAAGAGCAAAAAAAACCTGCATTAGTATTTTAACTCTTCTGAGGTCATAGAATAATTAAATAATTCAGGCTGGAAGGGATCTCAGATGATCATCTATTTCAAACTTGTGCTCAAAGAAGGGTAAACTACAAGACTAGACCATGGTGTCCATCTGCTTACTCTTTCCATCTGTCCAGGTCCCTCAAGATCCTGTCCTACCATTAAGATTATCAACACTTCCTTTGAGCTTCACATGGCCTGAAAACTCTATGAGAGTCACTTCGTACAGGTTGTTAACAAAGATGTTAAACAGGAGAGGTGCCAGGTGCCAGACCTCTTTGGTATTCCACTTATTAGCCTACAAGCAAAGTAGGACCCACTAACCTCTATCTCTGAGCCTGATTTTACAACCTGTTTTTTACTCATCTAATTGTTCATGCCTCAAACCCATATGATCCTAAAATGGATAGAAAAACATTAAGGGAATTAATGTTTAAAAATTTGCTACAGATAACACAAATGACATCCACGCCTTTCCCCTCATCCAGAAATCCAGCCTTATTATCAAACCAGGTTGGCCAGGAATGATTTACTGACATTAAATCACACGCCTCCTTCAGCAATAGCTTTACATTTTTTCCTTCTTCAGCCTTTAACTACTGCCATAAAATGTCCTGTTGCCCTTGACCTTCTCTATGAGTCTCAATTCCAGCTGAGCTTTGCCTTTTCCTATATAACCTTACTTGCCTTGGCAAAAGCTCTAAATTCTTCTTGTAAAACATTTCCCTGCTTCTACACTCTCTATACCGTATCTTTTCTGCACCAAAGGTTGTTCATAACTTCTCTGTTTATCTGAATCAAATTCTTGGAACATTAAAGAGTTTTCCTGGGAGCAGGGACGGACAGTCCTTATGCTTGGAGAAGGATATGGATAGAGTCCTCTGGAATGGTACACAATGAATGCTGCCAGGAAACTTATCACAATGAAACTTATCAGAAATAAGATTAGGGGAAAAAAATTCAATTGAAGAAAGAGAGGCCCACTTATTCCTTGCTATGGTATCTGACATGCCTAATCAAATAATCATGAAAAGGAGATTATACTAAAGCTAAGAGTAGAGTAATACTTATTAGTAATGCAAAATAATTAGGTGTTTGAACCATGTTAGTTGACAAACAAACCTGTAATCCACATTCTCTTTTTCAAAAGTCTCACAGTAGCTGATTTACTGGTTAGTAGAATTCCTTACCCTTAATCAAGCCTCCTTCCTTAACTGGCAGGATCCAGGGCAACATCACTGGGTGTCCTGTGCATTTCACCCTAGTCCCTGGGTTTCCAGGCAAGGCCTCCCTCAGTACTACTGCCAGTGTCCATACAGATTTGCAGACAATGGCTAACAGTCTGAGGGTCAAAAAAACCTTGTGATTCCTGCAAAATCCTAGATCTGAGTCCCTGAAAACCAAATGACCTTAGCCAGAAAGTCTCCAGTGCAGGTGAGTGCTTCCTTGCCCTGCAGAAGGGAGTGTTTCTGCTGGTGGCATTGTTTACAATCTGGTGGTTAAGCCAAGATGGCTCCTCAACAAATCGTTCCTCCTCATCTGCTCTAAGGCCCCAAATCTAATCTGCAAGTGCATATCCAAAGACAGCCATGAAACTTCTTCCTCCTGTCAGCTGCACAAAATAGTTAAGTTACAGAAGATGAAAACCAGTAAAATAACAGCAGACAGCTCCTTCAGTTGCACTGCATCAAAGGATCACACAGAAAATGATGCCACTAGCCTGATGTGAGGTAGCTAAGCCAGCTCCTTATAGCATACTTTGGGAGGGACCGGTCCTGCTTCAGACTTTTTCCAGACCTCTCACTACCTCTCACTAAGATTCTGGATATGCTGATCATCTGAGTGGAGAGAGATGAGCCAGATGAGGCCAGATCAGCGTCATACAAAACCCACAGAAAACTATGTAATAATTAGAACCAGTATAGCAGAATTGGGATGGAATTTGACAGTAAAAAGCTGGAGACCTTCCATGAAGAGCCAACAGCAATTCACATGATAAGCTGGAAACTTCAAACCAAAGAAACACAAGAAAGAAATGGGCAGATGATTCCAAATGCCGTATCAATGCAGCTACTAAATTCACCAATTTTTTTTTTTTAATATACAGGAATGGATATCTTTCTCTTATACCCAAGTTAGAACACAATTTTTAAGACTGAGTGTCACACTTTTTTTTTTTTATAATGCCATGTATAGTTTTGCTTACCTGTATTAAAAGAGATAAACTTATGCTGGAAGGTCTGCAAGAATTATTATAGGAATTGAGAGATGAGCTTATGCAAAGACACTGTAAGACTTTTCCTTGTTTGGCCTAACAATATGAAAGCTGAAAGAGGATTTGGTTGTGTTCTCTAGATATATCAGGGAGGGAAAAGTGCAATTTAAAGTGAAAGTTTAGATAGTACAATCAGAGATAAATATAAATTTAATCATAACCAGATTTACTACTCAAACAGCCTCAAAATGAGCAATGAAAACAAGAAAAGAGGGCAGGTATGATCTAAGAACACAACTTTAAGATAAAAATTGTGTCTACATTGATGTAAGTTTTACTGATGTAAAATTCTTACGTAGATGAATAACTGTAACTACACACACACAAAGCTGTATTAATTACTACCCACAGGTACAAATCTAAACATAAGTTATGGAAAAATACTTTTCAAGCTTGAATTCAGAACAAACATTATGAAACAAAGTGTTATGAATAAAGTAAGTGAGCAGATTTTTGCTGCATTCACAAAGCGATATATCATAATGAGATGCTTAGTGGACAAACAAGTACCTGAAGGAAGAAAGAATAATACCAGCATCTTGTTCTTCAGTTTGAACTCCCCAGAACTTAGAAACACATAAGATTCATAAATTCTGTAAAATACCTTCAGACCTCTCATTTCCCAATGTGCTTATCACTTCTTGACCAAATTGTGGCCTCAGGTTGGTATTTCTATTTCTCCTTAACTTCAGCAGAACCCATTTTTCACTACAAAAGGAAAGAGGACTATGGCTCTAAAATTTCCAAGTTCTCATTTTGATATCATTACATCTCACAATTCACACATAGCCTCCAGACAGAGGATCATTAGCTTACAAACTTAATGTTGCTACATCATTGTCTAAAGGCACAGTTTCAACTCTGATGGAGTTAAATTTAAAACAAGCTTACCTGTTCACAGACATCACGGCACATTAAATTGTCCTTCGCATGGTAACAACAAGACAAGCCTATGGAAGAGCAGGGAGAAGGAAAAAGATATTTAAAAGATTTGAAACACTTAATCATCACTTTTGAACACAAGTACACACTTGATGTTCTATCAGGACAATTTTCTGGCCCACAGATGACCATGGGAAACATTCCTTCCCAAAAGGCAAAAAATGAAGAAGTTTTGTTCTGAAAATGATGATGATCCTTACAAGAAGTTTCACACTTACCCCTGAACACTCACTGTCATCAAAATGAGATCTCACTCCCTTTCTGCCTCTAGTAATATTTCTGCTACTTAACTTGCACTAGCTGGGCACATGGCAAATTCCTTCATGAGACAATTCAATTTATTAACTCAGGGGAAACTTAAAAAAGAATAAATATGAAAAAGTAAACAAAAACCCATCAAAAATCTCTGTAGAGAATATGTGCCTTTTTAAATTGAATCATCTCACAGAATCTGAAAAGTGCAAGAATCAGTTAGGAACAGGTGGTGAAGGAAATCAGACCAGGAGTTTCTTTTCATATAACTGTTCATTGAATTCTGTTCTAAAAACCTTGGAACAAAACTGTAAATTGCTTCACTAGATGGATGATTAAGACTGGATGGAAGTCATAGAGCAAACACAGATATGAACACATCAAGAGTTAAAAAAACCCCAAAAAAACAACTGAAGCACTGAGAAGTCATGAAAGACCAAACATTAAAGCAGCATTTTTAGCATTATACTCTGCTGTGCTTTGTACCCCCTACCATTTAAATATTTTGTTCATTCATAGTTAAGCTTGGCAAACGTAAAATGAATTAAACGGTCTTTATATCCATTTTCATCGTCACTTTCCTGTTTTTGGACCAGTGTTTTAGAGAACAGACAGAGGTGTCCTTCAAAACTTTTACTTCCATGCACATCTTTACACACAGGATCATTTATTGATTACAGATTTCTGCTGAGATGCATCTGACCTATGTATATCACTGGTACAACAACAACAAAAAAAGTCTTTTTCTCAACACTTTACCAAACAGATTTTGACTGAACCATCAAGAAGGAACCTGGGCATGAATTCCTTGCAATATTAGTAGGTTTATCAACGGAAAGCTGGGCCAGAGTACGTCATATTTCACTCCACTAGATTTTGCTGTCTCCCTCCTAGAACTAAGCCTCACTAGAAAGCAAAACTACAGAACAATTAAATGCCCATAAATGCCTTAGTGACTGCAGTCTTCTGCTTTAAAGAATTACCTGTTTTGTAGTTTCCATTCCTATGACAACAATATCATCTATGTATTAAAAGGTGTTTTCCAATATCCATCTTAAGCTGCCTTCTTTTTCCACCGCTCTTTTTTGGTCCTGTCAGGAAGTTACAGACACACAGATTCCTAGAATGGCTTGGGTTGGAAGAGACCTTAAAGACCAGCTAGCTCCAAGCCCTTCTATTAGACTAGACTTCTTAGAGCCCCATACAGCCTGGTTTGAACATATCCAGGAACAGAGCATCCATCCTCTGGGAAACCTGGACATGACTGGAATTCTGGGCTGCAAGCACACATTGCCAAGACATCTGCAATGTGGGGAGCTATTTTACCACTATCCTTCTCTTTATTAAACATCTTGCATCCACTTTTTAAAATACTCGAGACCCTGTTCAATATTACTCCTCTACTGAAAACAAGGAATAGGAGCCCTGGAACACACAACCTGTTCTGACCTGTTCTGCATATGGCGACCTAGGTGTCAGGTTTTACCCATCTGGACCATTTCAAGCCACAGTCCTAGGAATTCACCCGCAGGCAGCGTGACACCGAAGGCACACATGGCGGCCCCGAGGCACGGAACCCGCGGGGGTAGACGAGGAGGTCTGTGCCCGTCACGGTGCCCGGCGGGATGCCGGAGACCCGGCCGCTGTGCAGGCTGTGGAAGTGACCCTCCCCGGCTCCGGTCCTGGCCGCAGGGATTCCGGCGGGAGCGCTCACTCCCCGGGAAGCTGGCGCAGGCACCAGCCCGGACCGGCACCGAGACGGCGCCGCTGCCGCTTCCCGGGCGCGGAGCAGGTGCGGGGCGGCGTCCCCCCACTTCCCCGTCTCCCGCATCCCGCCCCGACAGCGGCCCGACAGGAGAGTCCCGCGGCGCCGCAAACCCCCCGGGCGATGCCGCCCCTGCGCCATGTTGTAGAGAGGGACCCGCGGAGTCGCCTCCCCCATTCCCTCCCCCGCGGTCGCTACTCACCGGCCGCCGCGGGGCACAGTAGCGGGGCCGCCGCCAGGCACAGCAGGGCCCAGGGCCACCGAGCGGCCACCGCCGCCATGGCCGGGTCTCGAACCCGCGCCAACCCCACCCCGTCCCGCGCCCCCCGGCCGCCGCACGGACAGACGGAGGGATGGAGGAACGGGCGGGATCTGCCGCCGGCAGCGCCCCTGCCGGCAACCCCGTGTCACCGCCCGCCGCGCCCATTGGCTGAGCCGCCCCGCCAGGCCCCGTCCCATTGGCTGAGGCGCCTCGCCAGGCTCCGCCCCCGCCCGGCCGCCGCGGACATTCTAGCGGGAGCCGAGCGCGGGGGGGCGCTGGGCCACTCCTCCTCCTCCTCCTCCTCCTCCTCCTCCTCCTCCTCCTCCTCCTCCTCCTCCTCCTCCTCCTCCTCCTCGGCCCGCCACCGGGCTGACCGCAGGCGGCCGTGCTGTGCTGCCAGAGTCAGAGGCATCCCACAGCCTTCGTTCCCCGCGGCCCATGGAGCGGCAGGGCCGTGCCGGCAGGAAGGACTCGGGCTCGGTCTGAAAAGAGGACTAAGGAGAGGAGAAGGGGGCACAGACTCGGTTGAATTAGTTTATTTCTATTTTTAGACAGCACTTGAATTATTAGCATAATTCTAGACACCACTTTTAAAGCATTGGTTGCAGCCTTAAAGTACTTAAGGGAGGCTTATGAAGAGAAGGGAGAGTGACTTCTTCTTCAGGCAAATAGTGACAGGACAAAGCGGAATAATTTATAACTGAAAGAGGAGATATTTAGATTAGATATTCGGCACAAATTCTTTACTCAGAGGGTAGTGCATTACTGGCACAGGTTGCCCAGAGGAGCTGTGGATGCCCCATCCCTGGCAGCGCTCAAGACCAGGTTAGATAGGACTCCGAGCAACCTGAGCTAGTGAAAGGTGTCCCTGTCCCTGCCTGTGGCAGGGGGTTTGGAACCACACGGTCTGTAAGGTCCTTGCCAACCTAAACCATTCTGTGCTTTCTATGGTTGTAAAGCAACTTTATGGCAACGTTTTCTGCTTGAAATTACTTCATGTATCCAGTGACTGTCAGGGAGAAGTGGTCTCACTGGCCCCAAGCACAGGCTATGAAGGGGGATGGCCTCAGGCTGGGAGGACAGAGGTGAGGAGGCTGTCGTGGCTACACCATGATGCTGATCCATCATCGGTGTCAGATTCAGTCCACAGGGCGTACAATTAAAGAGTCTGTAACTGAAGAAGCCTCTGTACAGTAGGGCCACCACTGCAGTTTATTTTCCATGTAGAGATTAAACTATGCCCCCCACCTTTTATTTTTTTAAAATAAGAATTAAAGGGAATTGAAATGTAAGATATCCAATGAAGTTAAAATGAATTTAAGTTACTGCTCATGCAACTGCTTTACCTTGGTTATTCCAAGGTTAATGGATCAGCTTCTGACAACTCCAGGCTTTTTGGATGAGCACCTTAGCATCCCACGATCAGATTTTCTAGCAATAGTAAAACAGGAAAATTTTTAAGAATCCATGGAATTCAGTGTCCTACAAACTGCTTTTCCTTTTCCCAATCTAATATCCCAGTGACCTCATTCCCCGAAGACAAGCTACCAAGCTATTCATGACTCCATGATCTATACAGCCTGGACAACCTGTAGAAACCCTTTAGTTCTAATATCAAGTTATAAATGGTCCAAAAAACAAACTAATGCAATACAGGAGAATACTCCAATAAGTTGGAAAAGTTTTCTCTCTCTCGCTACACCAGTATAAAACAAACTAATGCAATACAGGAGAATACTCCAATAAGTTGGAAAAGTTTTCTCTCTCTCGCTACACCAGTATAGAGTGATTAAAGTGTATTACTTCTTTGTCAGTCAAAGCCGTAAAAAATAACAGTACAGTTAGCTGTATTTTAATTTGAAATCTTTTATTGCTATAATTCTGAATTCAAGAAAGTGAAGTCTCAACTGTAACCTGATTACACAAAAATCTTTTCACACCAGGACAGAAATGATGCTGGTATGTAAGTGAGGTTACACGTCAGTTAAATATCTGGGCTTTTCCCCAGCAATCCAAGGTTAACTTCTGCTGATTTTCTATCTTGAGACTTAAAATTCACGGCGAGCCCACGAGGCGGCAGCAGATCCCAAACGAAAATCAGTACGATGGCTGAATTAGTGGGCTGGTTTAGATTCTCTGAAAATACCGGGGGCTTGAACAGTTTAGATGCGTTCTTCCCAGTAATGCTAAATGGTTTAATCTGGCTTGATTTTGGATGAGGGCGAACTGCTGTGCATCTCGCTTGCCCTGAGTGCCACTTATGTGCCAAGGCATTAGCAGCAGTAATTTGTCCCTCAGGCAAACAGGCAGGGAGAAGATGCAGGTAGGTCTGACAATTCAAAGGTCGTTCATTGTCACTCCAAGTCACCTCTTCAGTTCCAGATGGAATATTTGAGACCACTGAAAGTATTTCCTTCACTTTAGAGCAGCAAACTGAATTTTGAAATAATATAAGCTTCTGTAAGGGTGGTATGAAGTTTAAACGAATTGTTCTAGAAAGCAAAGACTTCTGTCCTTGAGAGTGTGGATGCTGAATCTGCAGGCTACTGTTTTCCACTTAAACCATGTGCATTGGCCTTTTCAAAGCAGCATCCGTTTGGAATTGAGTCCTACCCAGTATTTAAGAATGAGAAGTGGAATTCTGGGCTTGAAATAATTAAATGCCTCAGTGTAAAGCAGTTTGCTACAAGTATGCTGACAGCATAATTTTAAAGTCTGGTGGCAAGACAGAAATAGTTTTTCAAGTGTTATCTTGGTTTTTGCTGCTCCTGTCAACTGCTAAGGGAAAAGGAATAGTTTATTCTGTATTCTGTTTTTCCTGTTGCCTAGAATATAATAATGTCTGCTCATACAGCTACTCTTTTAGTATTACCTTGAATAATTAGTTCATTAATTTTTGTGCTGATTAGCATTTGGTCCTGCCTTCTTATCTAAAAATTGCTGAATGTTGCTTCATAGTTTATGTTGAAGTCTTCCTCAGCAATAAGTGAAGATTCTGATAGTCACTGTCTGAGTTACTGGTCCAAAACCACATTCTACTGAAAAAGCTCTGACATGATCAGGATCCCCTCAGAAAATAAAATGATGCCACATTTTTCTTAAATCCAAATTGTCGGTGCGGCAAATCTCCGTGTGTTTGGGCAGAGCCCTTTGTGGACCAAAGAGAGTGTCCTGTGTTTGAACACACGTCCTGTCTCATTTGAGATGTGCCGCGTTGCTTTGCGGCAATTCTCAGCATATTTTTGCAATTGGAAATTTTTGCAATTGGAAAGGTGCTTACAACACTTGTGAATTTACCCTAATTAGCATTAATTTGCCTAATCTGTGTATCAACAGCTAGATACCTGCATGATAAGCCAGTGCCAGCTTCCTAGTGAGAGTTGAATCGTTTTCCTGTGCTGGGGCTCGTTGGGTTTCACCTCCAGGCTGGAACCAAGGCAGGGCTTTGCAGCTGCCTCAGATGTGTCTCCGGGCAAACCGAGAGGAACCATGGGAGCAGTCCTGGGGCTGTCCCGAACAAGCTGCTAGCTAGTAAGTCAGGCTGTTGGCTGTTTCTTCGGCCTAAGCACGGATTTCCCCAACAAAGCCTCTTTCAAAGAGATTTTTTTCTTAAACAGGCAAACCTTCTTGTTTAGGCAAAGCTTAGCGATTTTATATTTTCTCTGTTAGATCTCAGCCAGCATTTTCCACCTGACTTTCCAAATAATTAATATGTATAAGAAGATTATTTTCAAATTTTTTTTTTGTTTTGATTTTTTAACCCAGAAAACTAGATTTATATTAAGAGGAAAAATGTTCATACAAAAGGTGGGTTTGATGGCTGCTATTACACACATCAGAAGCAGCGTGAATTTATGCTGATAAAGAATGCTGTATATAAAGCAACACAGATGTGAAATGAAAACCAGTTAAAGATGTACATTAATGCCAAATACAATGTCTGCAATTAATTTTGAGCAAGTTGAACATGTGGTGCATATTAGAGTTCATAAAATCTTGCCATAGGCAAATAATTAATGTTGCATACATCAAGTCTGGAAGGATAGTCAAGTGAAAGTGATTAAATAATTGAAGAATATATAATTAATTAAATTGCTGTGAAAGTAATAAAGAAGTAAATAAGATTGTGTCATCATCAGTGAGTGCAAGTTGAGAAACTATTCTATTGTTTCAGAAAGGAATTTGAAATGGATCTCATGTTTGCTTAGAGACAGTTTTGATGTTCATAAAGGTACTATAAGAAATCTGGCTCCACTTCACGTTGCATAACTTTTCTCAGCAGAGCAAACCACCTGAAACTAAAGTTACCTATCAGTCTAAAATTTAACCTGAAATCAGTTACAGCGTTAGAGCCGTATCTGCTTCTCTTCAAATGAGAATGCTGAGTGAAGTAAAATACACTTCTTGGTAACAGAACTTATGAAATGGATAATTTAAAACCAGGTTGTGCACTGGTGGGAGCATCAAGACCATTCATTCTCTTTGACAGACAAGAACTTCATCAGTGAAGTGTAATTACTATGTCCTTCCATGCTAAAGAAGGTGATGCTAATAATAATGCCCAAAGAAATCACTAAGATACTATTTGGTCAGATGCTTTTATCTCTCTATGCTGCTTTGTATGCTCTGCAGTCTCTGTGCTGTGTACCCTTTGTAATGGAAATAGGTATTAATGGATATTAATTTGCTGTATTAATTTGCTGCCTTCCAGACTGCTGCATGAGGGCCAGGGTTGCTAGAAAGTGTCTGGAGTACCTTCATGTAAAAGACCCTCTAATTGGACAGATAATTTCAAAATTATTTCTAGAATAACGTTGAGGAAAAAACAAAAAACAAACAAACTGATTTTCAGTTTGAGAAATTGGAAATGAGGGAGATTATGGCAGATCTGGCAGATCCCAGAGTTTGGAATTGTGGGAAAAGAGTGTTTCAAATGGAATCATGTTCAGTCCAGTCAAATCCTTCAACCATCCTAATTATCTAAATTTGAATCTAAACTCAAGCCTGGCACACCTGTATCATAGCAGAGATGGGCTGTTCTTATGCCAATTGTAATTCTGTCTTCTTGCTGGCCTTGGCTCACCATCGAAGGGGACGAATAACAGCATTTAGCTGGTGATGACACATCCATGTGTCATCTGTGTCTTTGGATACAGATAAAATGGGTATTCATTTTGCTTTTCAACTCAGGCTTCTGTAGCAGCAATGCATCTGCCAGCATTTCATAAGCATGGGCTGGAGGTAGAAAAGGATGTGTTGAAGAACACTGAGAATGCCATATGGAAATTCTTCTGTGGATTATCCCATTGAATCATCTAGTTGTGTATAGGATTAGTTACTTCTCCATATGGTGTTTAAGGACCAAATTTCTTCTGGAATGTTTTCCAAAGGTTATTTTTATCTTTTTCTGTACTATGGAATTGAGTTCAAAATTACATCATAACCTGCACCTACAGTGAGATATTTTAAAGAATCCAAAGAGCCTTATTCATTTTATTCCATGTTTTAACAGATATAATTCTCTCTCAATTAGTAACCTTTGAAGGACTGTATATAATTCATTCGCTGCTATACATTGATTTCCCTGTGAACAGTCCGTAAGCTTTGCAGAAAGGGGTGTGGGCAGTATGAAATAATTTATGCTGCTAATTGACAATTGTGCAGTTGCTTCTACTTTCAAACAGGAAAAAAAAATCAATGTAGACTGGCAGGTTAAATAAAAAAGGAAGGGGAAGGCAGAAAATTCCATTTTTTGCAACCAGTTTGTGTCATACTATTTAAATCAGTCTTAGTTAAACTTGCTAAAACTAATCAGTTTAGCTACAATGAAATTGTTTTATTCTTGCTATTCCATAAACTAGCTATCAAGTTCTGTCAAGATGACATTATAATTGCATGAATTACAGATCAGTGCCTATTTCCATTTGTACCTACGCTTGAGTGACATGAGTGAATTAGGGTAGAACTTTGGTAGTATGCATTAATCCTGAATACTTCTCAAAATGCTTTAATAAAAACGTTGAAAGGTGCCTTATTTATCCCATCTTATGTAGCTGTTTGTAACAAAAATATATATAGAGATGGGTAATTTACATGAAGGAAGTTATTTAGAGAACTCTGATGTCTTTGCTAGGAAAGGAGAAGCAATGTGTCTCTGAGAAGAATGGAGAGAGGGAGTCGAGCTTAGGGACAAGGCAGTGAGAGCAAGAGCTGTATAAGGAAACATAAAATTGAAACTGACTGCTTGGAAACACTGCATACACTTCATGCTTCAGTTGACTGAGTTCCTTCACCAGACACTTCTTCCTACATTCTTAGCAGTGCGGATTGCCATCCTCCAAAGCTCAGCTCCTCCAGTGGAGCTGAGGCAGATGTGGCTATCAACATCCCAAAAGCTGTGAGCTCTCATCCTTCTGTGTGGCCACATTCTTCTCATGGAAAGCCTGAGAATAAGCAGCCTCTCAAAAAAATAATGAAGTCCATCACATAGCATCTTAAAAGAATAAAATGAAAGAGTAGCTTAGTTTAAAAGTGTTCTTACTAGTGCCAAAAAGGAAAATCAAGTAATAATTTATTGATATCACCAATTAAATAAGTAATGCCCTTTATGCGTACCTGTATACCTTACATGCACTATTTGTTATGTTTTAATTCAGTAGGCAGCACATATGGAAGATACATTAATGAAATGAAACCTGGGGAGGAGGGAAGTGTTCTTTATCAAGCGGTACTTACATCTTGTATATTTAGATGTGCCAGAGCATTTTCAAAAACAGAACCAAAATTTTATCTTTAAAACCACTTACAGGGTCTGAAAGCTCTCTGGTGTGTTTTTTGCTGTTCTGTACCTCCTAGATTTGAAGATACGGGAAAAATAGTGAAACACAATCCTAAGTGGTACTTAAAATTCTTCTGCAATTCCTAAAAAAAAAGAGCTGTTGTTAAATGAAAGTGTATTTATAGTAGCTAGAAATGGAGTTTCATGATGGAACAGAACAGAATGTGGGAGTGCAGCAGAGGGTGCAGCCTTAATGTAATGACCAAAGTATAATGATCTTAAGTGTAATGGCAGCCACCTGTTCTCACACAAGCAGCCCCTTTTATCCCCTTTCCCCTCTCTTTTCCTATGCTTGTTCCTTCCCTTCCTCCCTTTCCCCACCTTTGGATCCTCCCTTAAATGTGCTGTGGCAAGTCCAGCCAGAGGCCAGATGCAGAGAACCTTTCCAGCAGCAGAGTCATCCACAGGACCTCACAGCTGGACAGCAAGGCTGATGGCTTTCCCAGGGAAGCTTTGGGACAAGGGCTTCATTCCTGTTACTGGGCTACAGGGATTCCCCATCCTGCCTCTGTGCTTCTTGTATTTGTGGGGATTAACTGTTCCTCACAGCAGCCAACATTGGACCAAATAATACAATCCGCTCTGATCTCTCAGTGTGTTACCTGTAGGCCCAAGAAAACCAGGACACACAATCAAGTAGTTGTCTCTGCTTCACCAGCCTTTTGGTAACCAGGCTGACATCTTCTTCTTTGTAAAGGACATGGGGGACTTTATAGTTATGCTGGGAAACCAAAATGGGGGAAAAAATTATCATACCTATTAAAAGCTGCTCAGAGTATAACTTGAAGGACATATGCAACAATGGAAGTAAAACAAGTTAAGACCCCCAGTGAACAGAAGAAACCCAAAAGCTGAAAGCAGACCACATGTCTAGAGCTAGTACACTTGCAGGGATTTTGCACTCCTTAACCTTCTTCCTGCATTCCCTGAATTTTTCTCTAAGGAGCATATTATCAGTCATGTATCCCTGTGAAGCATGTGCAGTTTCTGAATATCTTACCTATGAGCAGAAGACTGTGTGTTAAAGAACAGTCTGAGATTTTGAAGGTCCTATTTCTACAAAAGGCCTAAAGACTCCATCTTGGTCCTAAAAAGATGCAAAAGCAGCAAACAAAGCAAACTTATTCTTTCCAGAAGGCACCAGGGGCATGCTTCCAGGTGCAGTGCAGGTAAGGGAACAGAGGACTCAGACACATGGGTTTTCTGGCAGGTTAAGTTAATGTTTGTTATTTTTATCCTGTTTATTATTGTGACACACGATTTTTGTATTAGTACTGCAATTCTGGTATTGCTACCTAGTCACTAGAGCACTGACAAGTGGCAAGGCATCCCTAGTTCTACTTACAGAGTTAGAAAAACTCTAATTTTCCTTTTTCTTTTTGACTCACCATTACTAAATGTTCTTGTTACTGCTCATAGAATAAGAGCAAATGCTCACATGCCAATGAGCTCATGTGCATTAAAGTCATCAGCCAAAATTGAGTTGTCCAGAAGTTTTGCCATGTACCATTTTCTGCCAAGTCTAGGATTGTTTCCAACATCTGATCAGTTCTTTGTGCAGGAATGTGTAAATGCAAGGCCTAAAATTAAGGTAAATGTACTTCAAAATGAAAGTTTAATTCATATATATTTGAAGTTAGCATTATCACATTCAGTTGATCAGTATTATCTGTTTAATACCAAATCAGAGACATAGAAAGGCTGAAGTGCTACAGCAAAGCAGAAATGCTCTCACAGGAAGTAGCAGATTATTTCATCTGTGTTAATTAAACCTTGACATTATCACAGATTGGCTTTGGCTGAAAAGGACCATAAGAATTATGTAGCTCCAACTCCCAAATTCCTGGAAGTAATTAATTCCTAACTGTTGAAAGTAATTAATTCCAAACTTCTAGAAATTGATAGCTATCTGACTGTATCACTCAGTGAGAAAAAGTGACACAAGTAGAGTGCTGTCGTCAGATTAGTTCAGGGTGGCTTGCTCATCACAGGAATTAAAAAGCCCAGCTGAAGCAAAGTTGGGACTTGGTGTTATTTTGGTAGCTTGTGAAGGATTGGGAATGTACTGAAAGATTGGGATGGTGGGCAGTGATTCTTTTGAAGAGGAGCAAAGGAAAGAAATAAGAATTTTTATACCAATCATTTTATTTTGATTGTTTGGGGAAAAAAAAAAACCCACCCTGAATCAGTCATCTGACATAATTTTTGAGTAGCACCATGACAGCAAGCAAGAGTCAACAAGTATTTTGTTGCAGATGGGTTGTAGCATACATATGTTATTTTCCTTCACCAGAACAGAGGCAAAGAAAATTTGAGTTGGACAAAAAAGACTTTTCTAAAGGTAAGGCTAGTGAAGTTTTGGAATATATTGCCTAGGGAAGTTGAAGAATATCCACCAGAAACAATCTGGCAAATCTTTCAGAAATAGTCTTTGTAAATGTTTACCAAGCACATGGGTATGGATTCTCTCCCTTGGGAGGCGTATGAAAGCTTTGATGATTTCCAGAACCTTTTTCAGGCCTTTTTTCACCCCTGAATCTCCACACAGTCCTACAGGCTTTGTATTGGGCCTTCACAAACAGGGCAGAGACTGCTGTAAGGGGCTTTTTTTGGAGTCTGAAGTGCTCATGGACAAATCTGGAGCAGCTGGAAGCACCTTTCTTCTGGCTGGTCCTTTGCCAGTGACCACTTGTGTCTGCTGGAAGAGAAACCTAACAAATTGAGCTGCTGAGATTTTTCAGCCTTTCTGGGCATTAAAACCCAGAAATTTCATTTTCAATCTCTGAATAAGACCTGATCACCTCAAAAGACAGCACAAACAAAACTGTTTCACCTCTAGGAAATGGTCTTCATTGAAGGCATTTTCCAAATGTCAGGACCCATCTCCGCCATTCAAAACCTCCTAGTTTTCATCCCTTACTAGCACAAAGTTCAAACTCATTATTGCCTATCCAATTTTCTGTGTGACAACTTCTTGTATTTAAGATGTAGTAGAAACAAACTGGAATTACATATCATAGGTGCTATGGCCTCAAATGCTTCCAAGGACACAGAAATTGAGGATGGTTTCTACCATTTATTTGCAGGAGAAATTCTGTTTGCTCTTGCCTTGGGCAGGCTCCCCATATGCTGCAGTGCTGTATCCACAACCACTGCAGCAACCTCCTGACATCACCACTCTGCTCCACAAGGGTTTTTTCAAGAAGAGCTAATGAAAACAGTCTGTTCTAGCAATCAGATGCAGAGGAATTAGAGATACTATGAAAGAAGTGACAAATAAGAGTGTATAATTAATTTAAAGAAAATTAGTTATATATCCCTTCCTTTCTCTGTTGCTACTGCAGCTGCTTGAGTGTATGACTGACAGCAGTAAATCTTGGCAAAAATCTGTCTTTGAGTATAGTTATAGAATTGTTTTCTCCAGAAGAACATATAACACAGGTCTGAGAAAACACAGTGCAGAAAATACATAGTTGAATAAAATTATCTCAGTCTCAAAAAACATAATCTAATTAGCTTTCCACACTTATGCAGTGGTTTATGTGTTTTAATGTAGGACAATGCAAAATTAAATAATATTCCATTTACAACTTACATTAATTATTTTAAACAACTATTAAATTGTTTAAATTAAATAAAATAAATTTAAATACTTTTGTAACAATTTAAATTATTCTTAAAATGATTGTTCAATGATTTTATTATGTAATCTTAAATGTCAAGAGGTGAAAAGCAGGAAGGTTTTGAAAAAGCATCATGACTAAAGGCAGTTTAGATTAAGAGTCTTTTCTAGTAATATTTATTATTTACTGAGAAGTTATCCTTGCTGGGTTTCTGCCTTGTTTCTGCATCATGGTTTTTATAATCACCTCAGCCATCAGCACTTGTAATTAAAAAACTTACATTCTTTTGGGAAGTACAATGCAACAGAACAGACATTGAGGATTTCATCACAGTCTTTTTATCCCGTTTAGCCTTTTCCATGTACAAGGGAATGAATCATTAGCCACGTCTTATCAATTGTGAGGTATTAGAGTTAAGGTAGTAGGACTCCTCCTGAGATTGCTCTGTTATTCCTGAAATGAAATACCATTGTTTTGTACACAACGTGAGATGTCCAAGAAATGCTACATATTCCTCACAGCAGATTTATTAACTTTGAGAGGAACAGGTTGTTTTTAATTCAGAATTTGTGATTAAAAGGATTATTTTTCAAACAATGAACATTCCTTACTGAGGTCAGCAATGCAGTGGCACAATTAAGGAAGATATTTTTATTTTTTGTGCCTATGTGCTGTTGCCAGTTTACCCTCTGGTCCAAATAATTTAATATGTGGATAGACAAGACCACTTGCAACAAAAAGTAAAAAACCTAAACAGTTATAAATTCCCAACTGCATGTAGTTAAACAGTGACTCAGTTTCGTAGTAGTAAGGCTGAATTCCTACTGAAATTTCTTGATGTCATGTCTGCGAGGAAACCTAAAAAAAAAGGAAATTCTTCTCATTAACTTGTGTTACTAGGCTTGCATTTGAAAATAATTTGATATAGCGGGGTGGATTGGTAAACCTATCAGTAGAGCTACTAACTAACTCTTGTATTGTTTTAAGAAAAAAAAAATCAAACACATTCCTTGTTCCTTGTCAAATGGTCTTTTTTGTGCCAATGACTATGAACTCATTGATCAGTAAGAGTTGTATTCTATGAAATCAGTTCCTTCTTGGTGTTATTGTAAAGAGCACTTTTCTGTTTCAGCAACTGTCTTGGTCTAGCCCCATCCAGCAGCCACGCCTTACACAGCCACTTTCTCACTGCCCTCCAGAACTGTGGACAGACTTGGAAGAGTAAAAGCTGGAAAACTCATGGGTTGAAAGGATGACAGGAAAACCAAAAGCCATGTGCTCAAACAAAGCAAAACAAGGAATTGATTCACTGCTTCCCATGGGCAGGCAGGTGTTCAGCCATCCCCAGGAGAGCAGAGCCCCATCACGTGTCACAAGTTGGGAATACAAACACCATCACTCCCAATGCCCCCCCTCCCTCATTCCTCCCTCCACTTTATTTACTGACCATGATGTTGTGGGGTCTGGAATATCCCTCTGGTCAGTTGGGGTCACTTCATCTGTCCTGGCTGTGTCTCCTCCCAAGCACCTGCATATTCATTGCCAGCATGGCAGTATGGAAAGCAGAAAAGGCCTTGGCTCTGTGCAAGTCCTGCTCAGCAATAACAAAAACATCTCTAAATTATCAACCCTGTGCCCAGCACAAATCCAAAACAGCCACACACCAGAAAATTAACTCTACCCCAGCCAAACCAGCACAACTTATTAAGTAAAATTTGGTTTAATTAGGATTTAAGTAAGTGAATAAACAATGTAAATAATATTAGACGGATTTGTAATGGGTACTCTTCTCCAGTTCCATAACGTACAAGGTAACCTGAATGTTTGTTGTTTTAATTTGAAAAAAGAAAATTAAAAGCCTCTGTATCATATCACATGTTCTTTTCTAGCCTCTCCTTAAGCAACAGCAAGCAAACCCAGAGATAACTATCTGAAAAGTTACAGGCATGTAAGAAAAAAATGTTTCAAAGCCATATAATTCAGATACTTCAAAAGTTATTTTCTCTATCAAAAATATCAAGTGAATTATAAACCTGGACAAAAATGAAGTACAACTGAACTCCCTTTCCCCCCTAGAGAGAACCTTAAAAGGACATGACTAAGATTTTCTCATTTAGATAAATATCTCATTCAGATAAATATCTGAAAAATCAGCCCTTTTAACTAAGAATTAATGATACCAGGATACACTCATGTTGAAGTAGTCTGGCACTAAAAATATCAACTTATTTAAATTATGAGTTTTTGGATCTCTTGTAGAAAAGAATGTCACAGCAACATTCTTCACTTGCCACTGAGCTTTTCAGCTTCTGCATTGTGGCCTCTTCTTAAAAAAGAAAAATAAAAGGAAAAAAAAATGTTTAATGATGACATAGATTTCTTTTCAGGCCTGGGCACATTTTAAGTAGATATGTATTAACAGCTTTGGTTATTATTGTCTACATTTTTTTTTGCATTTTTAACAAGATTAAAGGCAGGAGATATTGTCAGGATTTTAAAGTGAGCATTCTGGACAGTAGATCATCTGGCTGCAGAATTGCAATGGGTTTTGTAAACAAATTCAATGCTGTTCAGTTCTTAAGAAACAACATCTCTCTGATGCCTAAAGCAAAAATGTTTAGTTACTGGGAAGAATAAGACTCATAAGAGGTATAGTTCCACTCTCAGTTAAAAGATTTATTGCTATCTGGTGTCTTTGATCTTCAGTATGGAAAGTAGAGCTGGCAACTGTTTTTTCTCATTCTCTCTCTTCCAACAGTGCTGATCTTATCCAAAAGATTTAATTCAATTGCAACAGAATGATTAATTAAAGTTGCAGGAAATACTATTTTCATAGGTCTGAACAGGAAGCTCAGAGAGTTGAGTGGTTCCCAAAACTGACTCATAAGAATGAAAAAATGAAATGTGGTGTTTGTTATTGAGAAAAGCATGCAAAGAACCTGAAAGTCCAACAGAAAAACTCTTTCATTCTGTGGAAAGCACAGTATCACTCAGACTAGGGCCACCTTCTACTTCCATGAATTAATTACAATAAATCAATCACACAATTATGTTCAGTAATCCCCTCTGTCTGTTGACAACAATACATTGCTAAATACTTGAAAATTGAAAATTACTTGAGAAACTGAGATGGCTTCTAATACTGAATTGCAATTTTACATCATCTGTGGTGTAGATGCAGGCAATATGAAAGCCAGGAGACCTTACAGCACCTTCCATTACCTGAAGAGAGCCTGCAGGAGAGTTCCTCCCTAGAGAGGGACTTTTTAGAAGGGCATGTAGTGACAGGACAAGGGGGAAATGGCTTTAAGGTGAAAGAGAACAGGTTTAGTTCAGGTATTGGGAAGAAAATACAACCTGTGAGGGTGGTGAGGCACTGGCACAGGTTGTCCAGAGAAGCTTGTCCAGGATGCTCCATCCCTGGAAGTGTTCAAGGCCAGGCTGGGTGGGGCTCTGGTCCAGTGCAAAGTGTCCGTGCCCACGGCAGGGGTTGGAACAAGGTGATCCTTGGGGTTCCTTCCAACCCAAGCCATGCTGACTCTAACTAGTAATACATATAAGTGTGTACTGGCATGGCTGTTTTGGTACCATATATAGGCAGATCACTAAAACCAGCTGAGGAACTACCAAATTCAAACTTCCTTTCAGCAGAGTAAAAGAACCAAAGCATTTAAAGGCAGAATGATCTCACGTAACAAGATTTGTAAAATTTATAAATTCAGGTGTGAATGCTTCAGAAGTATAATGTAAGTTTTGACAAAGTGTTTTGATTTGATGCTCTTACTTTTTGCTGTAAGACATGATTAACTCTCAACCTACCTACATCTACTAGCATTTTGCAGTAAAAATAGCAGTGCTAAGCCGCTTCCTGAGGTGCAAGAACAATCCTACAGTTCCTAAATGTGAGGGGAGATTTTTTTTCCTCCAGTTAAAACAAAGAAATCATTGAAATAAAGAGCAGCCTTTAAAAATTCTTGACTGGTAGCTCTTAAAATTGCCCTCTCCTCCCCTCTCAGTATTAAGAAAATCTTATTTTGCAAAAATCAACGAGATTTTGCAGTGAATATTAAATGCAATATTTAGAAAAGAAATACCTTATTTTAGATGTTCAGCATTAATGTGTACATATAATTGATGCATTTGAGTTTGATCCATTTTATGACAGGCTTTGACAGCCAAACATGACAGAATTAGCAGTGCTACAATAGGGCTTATGACAAATAAGAAAAGCATCAGTAGTGGATTGTATTGTATCACATACAGAAATAAAAGAAAGCAAATGGTCCACTTACATACCTGCTTTTACTTCACCTAACTTAAATTTCCTCCAGCTCCATAGAGGTATTGAAGTTTTAGAAGCTTGAGGATTTATTGCAAAGAAATTAATTGCCTCTGGTTGCAGCTTACCATGAAGCAGCCACATAAAATGGAGAACATCATTACATAGCAGCCTGTCTTGTTTCTTCCAGGTACCTGGAAGAATCTACCTATGTTACTGTCAAGCTCATGACTTTGAAACTAAGAAAATAGAAAAATATGAGGACAGAGTCAACAAATAAATGTTGCCTGAACATGGCTGTCAAAGAAGAAAATTAAAATTGTGCCAATCTTTTACTATGTACATTGACAGAAAATTTCAGGTATTGCAGCCAGGAGAATAAAGGCAATACAAAAGAAAAAAAAAAAAAAAAAGAAAAAAAAAAAAAAAGAAAAAAGTTCAGCCATGACCTGATTTCTTGATCTGTTCTTCTTCTCTATAAGCTTTTTAATTTATCAGTAAATAAGACACATACAAAACCAAGTGTGGGAGATGCTGAACTTCGAACTTGTAAAGTGCGATAAAGAACTAGACTAAGACTAATAAAAATATTTTACAAGGAATGAATGCTTGTTATCACCTGCACAGAATGGTACTGTGTCTTTGTAGATAAGGGGATTTTTTGGCAAGGAAATATCCCATTTAGATATAAATAGCACAGTCAGTTGTAATAAAACCAGAATTGAAATACCGAAAAACCTCGAGAGCATGAAGACAACGAATCATATGGCAGCCATGCCAAAACACTTGCTGCATCCAGACAGGTTTGTAATTACACAACAAACATATGGAAAGTAGTTTCATATTGATTAGTTTGTATATTAATTACATTAACAAGAATAATAGAAATTAAAACACCTGTACCTGAAAATAGGAGCTTTTCACTGTTCTTCCCATTATGGTGGTGGCCATAACAAAATGCAACAACCTGACTTATGGAGAATGCAGTCCTGGACGTCATTTGTCCACTGGACTCCTGGAACAGGACAGGAGAGGACTGCACCATAAACTCAGGGAAAACAGTAGTGAGAGACCTCCTGGTAGAACAAGCTTCCCCTTCCCAAGAGATCCAAGTATAGCTTTACTGCATTGCAGCCATGATAAGACCGTGCATGCACAAAAATGTACCTGAATGGAAACCATTTTCTCCAGCCAAGAGCACATAAATGTTGCAGTGGGGAGTCTGGAATCATTAGCAATGCTGGAATTTTCCTGACTGCAGCAAATCTTTGTCCAACCTGCAGCGAGGGTCCTTACATTCCCTGATACACTACTTGGCTACGCTTTCCCTGTGCATTTGTCCCACATGAATTAATGTGGTCCTTTCCTGAGTAACTGCAGGGCTAATCAGAGCGTGCAGTGGGAGGCTAAAACATGGACTGTGTCTGCAGACAGAAAGGTTAAAGCTGCCCAGCATTACTTGCTACAAGATAAAGTTATCTGTGGTGTGCTGTGAAAGCAAGGGAAGAACCCCCGTCACAGACCAGGATGCTGAAGCTCACTGCTTTTTCTGGCTCCCATAAGCCATCAGCAAGATGCCTTTCACAGAATGGAATAATCTGGAGTAACTTTTCCCCCACATTCACACCAGAAACATAATCTACTACACCAGTCTCTTCTAGCTTCCTCTATGTCCTTTCACTATAGATGTCTGATATATAGAAAAAGCCATGGCATTCCTCCTAGATATGGAGTATGTTCTCCTTTGGTGGCTATTGTGTCACTCTTCTGTATTGGAGAGCTGTACTTGCTCTGTATCTCCGTGTTCCAACTGTCCAGATTACAACAAGACATGCTTTCACGTGGTTTTGTTGCTGTAGTTCAAAGCCCATACAAAACCAAACTGATTCTGGGTTGATTTTCTGTATGAAAGATCAAAAATTACAGTACAGACAATGCACTACTTGTGTTATCTTCAACATTGCTTTCAAAATAGGATGTGTCATCAAAATTCTGTCTAGCACCTCCTTGTATGCACAGATGGCATGAGAACTGTAGTGATACAGCTTTGTTTCTTTTTTTCTCACTTTCTTAGCCTTGAATTTTCATCCTTGATTTGTCATATCCATGTCTTTTGAATTTTTATTTCATCAGACCATGTCTGTGTGTTTGCATGGCCGTTTCTTTATTAGACCTTTAAAAATACCTGTCTTACATTCCTTGCTATTATGATTTTCTCTCTATAATTATTTTTAGCTTGTCAGGTGACTCCCAAGCCTTCCTTAAGGAAGAGAGATGAGTCTTTTTCTCAGAATGTGTGTTTCACTGTCTCACCTGTGAATACATGGATATTTGTCTACTTGAGTGGAGGTACTAGACCAGGTAAAAAGCCATCAATCCACACTAAATTGTGCCTAAGCAACACCAAGTGATGGAAAACTATCTCATCTCTTATCTTCTCTGTGATCACCTCTGACTTCAGACAAACCTTCCTTGCTTTTTAGGAAATTTTCCAATGCATTTCTTTGAGAACAGCCTGACACGAAAATCTTTGCTTAAGAATCAGCTTTGTTTTCTTCTCTCAATCCTGCAATGTCTGAGAAAACTTTGAGAAAACTGAGATAAGCGATGTCCCTTCAGCCTGACCACCTTTTTCAGGCCCACAATCACATACTTTGCAAGGAGTTGTAGTTCCTACTTTCCAAATGTCAGGATTCATCTAGGGAGATAGTTTGAAAGAGGCTGACAGGGAGCCAGAAAAAGCACACAGGTCCATATTTGAGGGATTGATTCACAACCTCATCAGTCACTCATAAGTAAAACATCTGTAATAATTTATAAAGTTCCTGCACTCCAGCTTAGACAGTAAACAACTCACTGGAGAGATGACACCTTCCTGAACTTTGGCCTATATACATCACCTCCAATTGTGCTCAAGACTTAAAGGAAAAACAACCACATGAAAACACACGGCCCCCCCAGTGACCAGACCCCTGCCAGAGCAGTTTTGCCTCAGGAATCAGTCACACAGAGCTAGTCTTGGAAGCTCCTTAAACACCACTGCTTTTTCAGAAGTATGTCTTTGCCTTGAGCAGACCAGCTAATTTTTCCAGTATCACTTAGATAAGGCATGTGGCTGCAACTAATACCTTCAGGAGTGCAGAAAAAATATTTTCAAATTTCTTCTAATTCTCTTTGCTTCCTGATCAAATATGAATCTTCAGGAGCTCAGTCACAATGTGTAAGAATTGTCATAACCCAGGCTGTATGAACCTCTAAATGAGAAATTCAAACCAACCCAGATCTATAAATATTTGAGTTTCTCATAAGTTTTATATTTATCCCAGGATGTAGCTGCCTTAGTAATCATGTCTAACAGATGGACACTGAAGGAAACATGTTGGTATATATTGAAGTTGACGAGCTTCAAAGTGACATCACTGGTCTTTTGATTTGATTCTATTTTTATCTCTGTTTTTTTGGTTTCCCTGAGGGCTGTTGTAAACAAAGAATTCTTTAAAGCACAGATTTTAAGAATTCCAACCAGAACAGCTATCTTTTTACAGTTAAAATAGGGATAATATGGTAATGATCCTTTCATCCCAGATAACACCGAATGGTCTCTAGTCTTCTCTCTCCTTCCTTTTCCACCGAAGCAATTTCATTGGAAATGAAATTTTATCTAGGAATTTTATCTAGCTTGAGTTCAGATATTTTCCAGGATGGTATTATAAACAATACAGAGGTCTACTTCTGTAAGTCACCCCATGAATCTTTCAATCACAACTTATTTTAAACAAAAAATTATACAGAAGAAATAGAGCATTACAGTTTGCTGTATTTTACTGTACACTTTAGAACTGCTTAATGGTTAAAATTCTTGCAGAGGCTTTAAACATTAAGGATACTGGAGTCACAGTCCGTACCAATAGAGATGTTTTATTCTGCAAACTTCAAGCACACAACAGAGATGTTTTACCCTGTAAACCTGGAGGAGTAAGGGGACAAAGCAAAAGCAAAACAACCTCGTGTGAAGTATTCTGTGTGCAGGGGTGCACAAGTTAGGGAGCTAATGTCAAGAGAGGTCAGTGAGAATTCTTCTCCCTTCATCCACAATCATGGTAGGATTTCAAGGAAGGGGAGATCCATTGCTGGGTAAAAATTCTCAGTAAAGTCTCCAGTAAAGAGCCAGGCTGTACAAAGAGCAAGAAAACATTGAGAAATTTCAGAGAAAAAGACCCTTTTCAAGTCAACTAAACCAAAGCAACGGCCTCCAAGCTTTCCAAGTAGCTTTCTGACATGGAGTAGGAAATGGAATTCTGGGAACAGAGGGAGAACTGAGTGCCAGTGACTCAGAACACATGACAGCAGGAAGACTTTTGCATTAGCTAAAACAGAGGGGTGAAGTAAGCAAGTCAGCAAGATGAGTGCTGGAATTGTCTTTCTCCTACAACACTAAATACATAGAAAGTACAACACAGAAATACCAAGATAATTATTCCCAACAGAGAAGATCCACTGGATGAAAAAAATCCCCAAGCTGTCATTCAGCTTCTACAAATGAGTGGCATGATGTGAAAAACAGTGATATCTAAACATTTATCAGTTGAACCACAAATAAGTTTCTTTAACTTCATCCAGGTTTCAAATGGTCTAAAGAAAACATCTGTTCTTAATTTGAAGGGTATCAAATATATTGCCTTAGCATAAATAATTTCTTTTAAAAACAATTTTAAAGTATTTTTAGCTGCTGAATGCAACATCATTGGAAGAGGAAACAACAAAACACATCTGGCTACATGAAACTGCAAAAATGGCTGCAGCAACACATCATTTTGAAGGAAGACATCTTTAAGAACCTAACCATTGCTTTTGAGCTAGAACTCAAAGACTAGCAGAATGATCAACATAGACAAGTTACTTTCTTGGAAATGTTCTTTAAAATGGCTTACCTGTTTGTACATTTACACTGAGATTATCTGTATGCAAGCTCTCAGGTAAATTTTACCATATGAGTTTCCTCAGTATTGTACTTCAAGCCTCCTGCGACTGCAGCAACAGTAAAGGCAGCAAAGCATCCACCTCTCCTTCTCAAGCATGCTCTTATTTGAAGACCCAGAAGTGATGGACTTTAGGAGAGAGGCTGTGAGCATACTGCACATACTGATAACCAGTCCAAGAAGTAAAAAAAATTGTAATATGTTTTTCTTTGCAATATTCCCTTCTTCTTCTTGAAATTCACAGAATCACAGAATTGTTATGGTTTAAAGGGACCTCTGAAGATCTCCTAGCCCAAGCCCCCCACCAAGGAAGGGTCACTTAGAGCAGGTTACACAGGAATGTGTCCAGGTGGGTTTTGAGTGTTTCCAGCGAGGGAGAAGTTCAATAATCTTCCAAGGGTTTTGAGAAAGGGCCATGCTTATCAGCATGCTCTACCAGCAAAGATATGAGGCTTAGGAGGCTGCATGCCTGCAATCATGAGAGCCTCTGCACAAGGAGCCTTTGCAAGAAGATGGCGATTAGCAATATGACAATATTACTGCAGTGAAGAGACCAACAGTCTATGGACCTTTTGGACTTGGATAGATGGAAATGAGGATCTCTGCAAGGGCTCAGGTCTCACAGTACAAAAATTTAAAGTCTTCTATCTTCTAGTGTGGGAAAGAGTTATCTTTGCAAAAAAAAAAAGCATAGGCAAAACAGTTTCCTGAACAAAGGTAAGAAAAAGGTAGCTCGCTGCCATGAAGAATTGTCCAGAGATGTTCAGAACTGAGTCTCACTGGCCCTTCTGGTAATAGCAACAAAACTCTCTTCATGGAAGATGTAGCCACAGGACGGCAAAAACGAAAGAAACACAGCTCGATTCCACTCTTTGGAAACACATAAGAATTAGACAGCAACTGTAGTATCACAGAATTCTTGCCATTCTTTACCTCATTCCTGTACTAATTAAGAATCTGAACAGTGGGACTACACACACGTTTCCCACACCCAAAGTATAGAAGGAAATAAGAAAATTTCATTAATGCAAATTAGCAATAGTCCAGAGCAATAGATAAGTTATTACAACACAGAGTCAACTTGGAATTTATCACTAACTCTTGCTCTACACCTTTTCTTAAGACAGTTGCTTATTGCCTTTGCTTTCTGGGTTTTTAGATACTTAATTTAATACTGCAATAAAGTAGATGTTTTTTAGTCCCTGTGGGTTGATGACCAATGCCAAGAATCAAAACAGTGATGCCCAGTTCTGGATGTACAAACTTCTGTTGCCCAAGTTGCTATAAGAGCCAGGCAAGCAATCTCAGGACTGGCCCAGTGCACTGGGGCACAAATCCTCATGGAAAACAAGTAACTGCTTGTCCACATTAGCAGGTAATGCAGAGCCACCAGAACATAAGGATAGATCAGAACAGCCAACATTAAGGACCCCCACGTCTTCAGAGGCACAGACGTACACCCTGCAAGCAGCTGCCCCAATCCCAGTCTCACTGGCTCTGGTCCTGGGGCTCAGTCCCACTCCAGCCACTGGTGCCTGGACACACATGGCTGGCACTATGGACACGTGGGCATCCGTGACCTATGGTCACACTCCTGCTGCTGACACTCGTGTTTGCTCACTCTGGTCTTTCCCATTGCTTCTCCACAGACCCACAGGACCTCCCTGCTGTGCTCTGGCTCCAGCTGCTGTGCTCAGACAGCCCTGCAGCCCCAGAACTGAGTTCCTTAGGCAGGAAGGGATTTAAAAATAAAGGAAGAGGCTGTGCTGGGCACAGACAGACTGGCACACTGATTGGTCTGCTATTTATATATGACCCATGCTTTTTATCTCTTTATTCCTCTATTTTCCCATGCTCACTCCTCTCCAGGTCACCTAAACCTCTCCCTTTCCCTGTCCTTTTTTCCTTCACTGTGCATCCCACAAGTCCTGCATCCTGCTTGGATTTAAAGGCATATTCCTATCTTCTTCACCCCTCATTTAAAAATCTACATAAATATATTTGATATTCTATAAAATTGAGTATCATGTGCCTGATTCTTCAACTGTTTACACAGATTTTCTGCTACTGGCAGGTGGGAGAGCTCTTCTCATTTTCCTAATTGAGCTAATTAGAAACACATTGTGAGGATGCTGACTCTTCATCTCTAGTGAAAAATCTTCTAATACAAATAAAACACTGCAATCATGCCTAGGAACCTATCAGTATGGTTTGCTCTGGCTTTTTTTTTTCTTCCTCTCAAGAGAGTTAATGATTTCAGGTACCAATTCAGCTCAGAGACTGGGGATTTAAATCTTATTTTCAAGAAAGTCTGAGGAAGACTTAAGGGGGTGGGTTTCTTGAGCACTACTGGATTTTATTTGCAGTCCAGGCAAGTTGACAAAGGAAATGCTATGCCAACGTTTCTTTTTTTTTCAAACCTAGAAGACATGGAACAACTCCAGCCACTCCAAGACAGAACTACAAGACTGAAAACCCCAGCAGCCCATCATGTTGGTAAGGGGGTTTGCAGTGTGAGATTCCAGTTACCCTTCTTCAGCAAAAAAATGAACACTGTTTGTTCAAGTTAAAATATTATGGCTTAGCTGGATAGATAAAAAAAAGCTAGTAAGAGCACTGAGTGAGAGATTTGGAATTTCTGATTTCCTATTTAAAAGGAATATATTTTCTGCCAGGACCACCCTTATGCTATACTACAATTACTGGGTACATGACTGTGCATCAGTTACCAATGTCACAAAAACTGACAGAAGGAAATTTCTAGAACATACTTGGTACTGCATAGAAGTGGTTTGTTTATATACTCTTAGTTATGCTGCATCTATAGAAAGTAGGTTTTGGATGCAGTGGGTATTAAAAACAATTTCTTTCAAAAGTCCCACACTTTAAAAATTAATTATACTGTGCAAAACAGCCAGCTGAAAGTCTGCCACTCTCGATGCTGACTTGCAATCCAAACCAGCACGCAGACCTGAATTCAGTGTCTCCTCTAAAATGATCCTAAAACATCCTCACATTTAAGTTACTTGTGGTAATTGTTTGTGGTTTATGAATTTTCAGTTGTTAGACTCAGGCCCTCAAAGCTTGAAATAGAGAAAACTACATCATGAAAACTAAGTTTGGTAGACAGCAACATTGCTATGTTAATTCCAGGCCACCCATTTCCTCTACTACCAAATGCAGTAGAGGGATTCAGGATTTTACTGAGTTTTGGTTGCTTGCAGGGGTAGCAAAGGCTTTCCTTTAGCCACTCATAGGAGAGGGATGTGTTCTCACCAAAATAATCATAGCTCTTGTAATAGCATTTGAAAGGAATGCAGTATTTTGGTGTACCCATAGGCTTTATCTGGACACCTTATGGCTTCCCAATGTGGAGAAAGTTTGCTGAATGTAGTAATGTTTGGTAATTCTGTCTGAGCCAAAACTGAAGGATGAACATAAACTCAGATGAGGGCAAGATGTTCTATTTTTGTTGTGTCTAAATAGCCAGTTTCCTTCAGAAATGTAGCACCAGCCTGAAACTGAGTTTTGCACAGAAACACTCCACTCCAACACAAGCAGATTTTACTTTCAGTTATGGGATGCACTGAGTTGCTGAGCTGCCTAAACAGACTAAAATAGACTAAAAGTTATTTTTATGCAAATATAGAGAGGGAACAATTTGTCATTACTAATTTTGTCCAGGAGATGAGAGACACAAGCAATGTTCCTGCACCACCATTACTGTAGGAGGCAAGGAAGAGCAGACACTTTAGCATTACGTACATATTGCATAGATGAGGTGGATTGCCTCAGCAGTAGCAAATCTTTTTAGCATTTTTGTACTAGAAGAAATTCCTTCTGAGGAAAGGAACTCACGATAAACACACACATTAGCAGGTAAGAACATCACACACAAACCTGTATCTACCTGCAACTTCTTGTTCTGAAAGACAACTCATGGATTTTGAAAAAAGTTATTTATTTTCACTGCTATAATCTCTCTACTGTAGTGTTAGCACTTAACATAAGCATCCACTCTTCTACTGTCCTATTTACAATCCATTGAAATGTATACTCTACAAATACAATACATTTTTTCAGAAATGTAAGGGAAATGCACAATTTGGTAAGGTTTAAAAAAGTGACACTCATCTGTACAGGATCCTCAAATCATCCAAAAAGTAAAATTTACAAGGCAGTATCAACACAGCTATGTAAGGGCAGGTGCTACAGTGACAAAGCAGCAAACTTGCTAATACAATAAAATAAAGAAAATAAAGTGTTTTGGGGCACCAGATAATACACTTAGTACCACTGAAGTTGTAAATTTAGCAATAAACGTATTTCTAGAAACATGTAACTGCAAACCTGGAGAACATTCTGAAAAATATTAAACATTATATACACATGAGGTAAATGTACCTTGGTCTTTTAAGAGGTAATTTGAGTTTAAAGCAATGGATATGGTGAAGGGATTTTTTTGTTTGCTTGTTTTTTAAACACAAAATGATTAACATCTTGCAATCATTTCAATGGCACAATATAAACAAGGAACTAACTAAAAGGTGAATTTCATGGCAATCATACTCAGAGCCATTACTGAAAAAATAAAATAGCCTCTTACTTCATTTGACACCTTCATGTCCCCATACAGTCGATACCAACGTCTTTACTTATATACAAAGTCTTTCTTAGGATTACAAGCAGAACCATAGGAGGGTGACAGTGTGTCATACTTGGAGAGTCTGCTTGAGAAACATCCCAGAATTCCAGCTTTTAAGGTTGGAGGGTCCCTGAAGAATTCCAGCATTTCAAAAATGACATCTCAGGCTTTTCAGCATCAGACTATTTCCAATGCTCCTTGTTCTCCATGTCCATATCCATCTGGTCACAAGTCTGTAAACCAAACTGAGGCTTCAATGCTACTAAAATGTAAAGTTGATTAAATCCACAAAACTTAAGTGAATGTGTAATGTATGTAATATTTACAATAAACATTTGCATCAATAATAATCAGAAACTGTTTTGGTATATACTTGAAATGATACAAAATTAATATTTTGAATGCTAAAATATTTTGGTCCCCCTGGATTTCCAAGAGCAGATCTGGTGATATTACAATCTTAGTTTAAAAAATACTTATGTGTACCTGTGTCCATATATATAAGATATGATCTTACACAGGTAACATTTAAAGTTACATAATATATACAGACACAGCCTTTGTAAAAGGTGTTCAATTCATACAATGGAAAAGAAGAACAAAGCTTGAAGTTGTGGTGTCAGAACTGAGGATACATATAGCTCTATTCAGAATTTTCCCGTTCTGCAGCCCAATAGGAATTATAAAGTTGTTCTAAAACACTGTTCCTTAGGTCATAACACAGTATCAAGCATCCTTCTGTGCTTTGTTTTTGCAAGCTTCTATTACAGAGCTAAATCTTAAACAAAGTAAGAGCAATTCAGGAGAGTAAAGATTTGCAGGTGGTTGATACAATATAACACACAGTTATATTGTTGACAGAATCATCTGCATACCATGAGGCTGTCCAGTTGCTGTGCATCCTCTTTAAAATGCAACAGAGCGGTTCTGTATCTTTTAGGAAATTAAATGTTTTGCTGATAAGGTTTTGTGGGTGCTAAAAAGAGTCACTAAAAATTATTTGATTAATTATACTGTAAACACTCCTGTTACTACCAGAATTACTATAGAGATCTGAGGCACACCAGGGCCTGATATTTCTGAAGTAGGAGCTGTACCATTTGTAACTGCAGTAAGGACCCCAGGACACCTATGAAAACTTGAAATGTAACAAAGTTACAAAACAAAAAAAGTTGCTACCTAGGCAGCCTTTGAAATTAGATGGAGACCCTGATCTATTTTCATGATGATCTGTTTTTTAAAGTTTCAGTACAAATACATAGAATTTGCCAGAGAGGCTGCCAAGAAGAGAGGCTTGGGAGTTATGTTATATTCAATTTTTTTTTTTTTTACATTTAATTGAGAAACTCTGTGGTGCACAACTGCCCATGCACACAAAGGCATATTTTATTTAAAATACCTATATGAAGTAATTTTTAATCCGGCTTTGATTGACAGAGGCCTGAAGCACATAAGCCTCACTTGTCAGATAATGCCAAACATAAGTGTGACAGCTGCATGTATGTTTAAGCCTAATTGGTTTCTAAGAACCTCTCTTATTTTTCCCTTTTCTCCTGGATACCGTCTTCCAGTAAGAATAAACTCACTCATTTTGTTGTTGACAAAAGCATTTCATTATTTGCAGTTTGACCTCTGAAGGTCTGTAATTCTGACATGGTTTAAACTCATCTCCAAGCAAGCAGTAAGAATATAGAAATAAACAAAAATTAACAGTTAAGGCTTTTCTTGGGTAAGGCTCGTGTCACCTATGTAGCATCTTCTTCCTGGGCCTCATTCCTCTTCCTGCTTGAGCTGCCACACATCACCATGGCACAGAACTCAACTGTGCTGCTGCCAGCAACCACCCTGCCACTGCCACCCTCTTGGTAAGAAACTCTCAGAGGGCTCTATGCCAAGGGATGAACAGGAAGCTGAGTTAAAGGTTACAATGTGTGCTGCGTAATGAGATGGGCACTGATGTGTTCTGAAGAGTGGCAGGTTAGGCAGCATATTAATTACCAGGCTCATTTACATACTGAAATACTACTGTTTTGGACATTAATGAAACCAAAGGCCAACCAGACTCTTGCTAGAATTGCAATTAAAAAAATATCCTGGTAACAGCAGGTTTTGTTGTACATTTGGGCAGGAAGCAATTTAATTTCTAAACAAGTTTGTGAAAATACTATGATACTCTTAAAAATTCAGGGAAATCTAGACTAAAGCCATGCATATTCTTCTGTGTTCTTAGGACAACACAAGTCACCATAAGCTTTGTTCTTCTAACAATGAAGAGGATTGCTGGAATCCCCTGATATTTGTATCCAAAGACCTGCAGCTCACCACCTTCTCTAGCTCACCACATTGTGTATGAGGCACACACAACATACATGCACATAAAACTTACAAGCAGCTTTGAACTGTCTAGTACAAAAGCCCAAATAACTTTCCTCTAATGACAGGTGCATTTAATCATTGTGTAATTGCAAATATTGTTCTTTGAGCCTTAAGACTCAGCAGAACTGCACAGAAAATAAGCTTTTTATACTTATTTAATGAAGCAAAATCTCCCTTAACATTTTACTTTTCTTGCTACTTTTCTGAAGTAGATAGGTACTTCAAGCATTTTAGAAGTACCACTTGATTAAAAAAAAATCTCCTACATAATTATGACTCATAACTTGAAAATTACAAAATATGACAGTGAATTTACTAGCTTACACTATTTAAAACTCCTACAGTGGTTTCAAGAGTCAGATTTTGGTAAAATTGAAGATATTTTATCAATTATGTACTCACTGTTGCAATGAGTGAGATTTAGCACTTAGCTAGGCAAAGGAACAACTTTTAACTTGTATTTTTGAAACCAAAAGTACCATAGGCTTTGTACATCCCTACTATTTTGCATTAAAAGACTCATAGTGGCACTTACTGGTGTTAATACAATCTATTTTGAAGGCAATGTAATGTTCTGAAAAAGTGGAAAAAACCCAGTAATCATGTATAAAGTATAGTTGCATAAGTTATGTTCCCACAACTGAATGAGGTCAATTTGTAAGTCAAGATAAGAGTCCAAAAGATGTAATAGCTAGCAAGGTATACTCCAATAGTACATTCACAATCTGAATCAAGGAATCAAGACAGTGGTTCAGAGTAGTAAATGTACCAGGCAGGAATAAAGTTGCTTTAAGAGCCATCAATGCACTGCAGAACAATATAGCGAACCAGTTTCATTTTAGAAGTGACCTCCTACTTTTAGCACATTTAACTAGCAAAGACCAGCTATCAGCTTCCCAAATGAAAAAATTATAGATAAATGAAACTAGACTACATGATGCTTTGTAAATAACCTGGGAAAGAGGTTTATAGTGCACAGAAAGACCCAACACAATTGTTTAGCACATCCACAAAAATCCTAAGAAGTGACGTTCCTATGAAGTATTAAAAGGCAGCAATATCCTTCTGTTCCCCCAGTGAGGTAGAACAATTAACCTTCTTAGCACGCCACTCTGGTGCAGATAGGGATTTTTACAGTGTTCTTCGGTAGCAAATCCAGGATTACATCTTGATCCCCTCCTGTTGACTAAGTTGTGATAATGTTTTCTTAATGCGCAAAGCTGTCAGCCGAGCAGCTCCGTTGGCATACCAGCATTCCCGCATAATTTTTGCCATCACTCGTAATGCCTGCAAAGGAAACACAAGTCATTAGATGCACTGCTGTTCCAGTGTAGCCCATGTAACTGCTGCTCTGTCTTAGACTCTTCAGGCATTTCTGAAATCCATTACTAGTACTACAGGTGCATAGGAGAGTGTACTGTTTAAAAAAAAAAAACCAAAAAAACAAAAAACTTACTTTATTTGCAGAAAAGTAAAACTCTCTAAACACTGTAGAGCAAACTTGATATTTTTCAGTAGATTTTGGCCCATAATAATATTTTAATGAACAATTATTAGCTTGTCTGTAACTGTTTTCTGAATTTTCACATCAGACAAAAATACACTATTTTAAATTGTACATGCAGTTAAGGAGTTACTTCAATGCATAGCAATTAAGTTCATGAGCTGTCTTCCTCAGATTGAAGCTCTGCAAGGATTCTAAAAATTTTTGAAGTATTTTTATCCTTCAGAGAGCCAGTCTTTCAAATCTGAGTCCTTCTACATGTTCTTTGTACTAAGGCAAATAACAAAAACGGCAGATTAAATAAAGTAACAGCTCCAAAGTACCATGAAAGCAGTATTACCTTAGTCATTTTAATCCTGATAACTACCTGTCTCACAGTTTGCTGGTGCATTCACCACCTTTTCTCCTTCCTGTGTGCTCTTGCCCAACTCTTAGCCATGCATTAATTCCACACATGCCACAACCCAGGTTCGCTCCTCTATCCAAAACACCTCATCCTTATCAGTACCTTGCTGCTCCTGCAGCGCACGGAAGCTGTTGTCCCAAGCTGTGAGTCACTGGTTGTGACAGAGCAATGCTATGGAATATTCCCTCTGACCAGTTTGGGTCAGCTGTCCTGGCTCTGCTCCCTCTCATGCTCTTGTCCACCCCCAACCTACCTGAGAAACGGAAAATGCCTTGAAGCTATGTAAGCACTGCTCAGCAACAGCTAAACCATTAGTGTGCTATCAGACTGTTTTGGCCACAAATCCAAAACACAGCATTATGCAGCCTGCTATGAAGGACGCTGACTCAATCCCAGCCAGACACAGTACAATTTATTTACAATGATGCTTCCTGCATAATGTAATTCAGACTAGCTGTAATTTATATTAGCATCATCTATGCTTCACAGGAAGGGATCCTAGAATCCTCCATGCAGAGTTAGCTATTAATTTTTATGAAATTACATTTAAATACTTCTGTATAACCAAGGAACAATGCTTTTAGTAAGACCATAATGGTTAGAATTAAATTAATTAAGTTCTCTAAAGGCAGCTCTTCTCCCTTCAACAATAAGCATGATTTTTAAGCCACTGAAATCACTAAAAGCTCTAGTGTCCATTAAAGCAGCTTTAGCAAGGTTAGTTAATACCTCACAGCTCTGCCATCTGTTTGGAATATTGGGCCTTAACTTCTGTTCACACACAACTTTCCTCATTTCTTCAACAGAAGGATCTGAAGGAACAAGGTCATAGTATGGCAACTGGTAATCTTCATGGATTCCTGTAACAGGTTGAAAATAGCTTTATTTTAGCTAACACTGGATTATGTATTCTTCACTTTTTACTGTGTTCCTTATCAGTACCCTACCAGTTCTTGGTTTTCATTTTTAAAAGTTACATCACAACAACTGACTAATAAATAAAAATCCTTAACCACACCTTAGAAGTATTTACATTACCCTTCAAGGATCTAAAATTTATAAAATTGGAAGAGATAGAAGCTACATCAAATCTTTCACATGCTATACTAAAAACATGCTTCTTCAGAGCACATAATTGATAACAGCATGCTTCATTTTAAATAAGATATAGATTTATCTGAACACATTATAGCTAGGTCTTGTGGTGCTTGCCTCTTGCTCACAAGAGTACTGTATTTTACTCTTTTCTCCCCTCTATGTAAATATTTGGAAAAAAAGAAGAATATTTCCTATTTTCTTCAACAAGTACGGTCTGTCAATTTAGAAAGAGGTTGAATAGACCATTTATCATTTACAGGATTAACAACTAGAAAGTCTGAGATCAACTGGCTATTACTTTCCACTATTTTTTGAGCAAACTGTTTTCAGAACCTGAATAAGTTTAAGTTCCTCATAATTCCCTAATACGTCCCATTTTATAAAGATTGCCACGTACCACCAATTGAACACCGCCGAGCTATTTCCCAAAACACTAATCCCATTGCATAGATGTCTGCTCGTTTGAATGACTCAAAATGTTTCATATTTATGGAATCATCTAGGACTTCAGGAGCCATGTACCTGTGTGGAAAAAAAAATATTTCATAAACAAGTCTCCAGTCTGCACATGCTCATCAGTATATCCTATTTAATTAAATCCTAACTATTCTCTGCAATCTCACTCTCAAGCCCATGTGCACATGCTCTCTAAGAACTGTGTGTCAGCAGCTGGAGGCAGGCATGGGTCTGTTCAGGTTGAGCAACTGCAGCAGCATAAGGGATGAAGCTGAAACTACAGAGAAGGAAGGGCCCAACATCAGTAGCTGGAACGGGAACTACAGGTCCTAGGTGCATGTCTGCAGGTGGTAAGAGCACCTATCTGGAGCTAGTGGTCATTCTGTGAATGAATTCTGGGCCAGCAACTGTAGTCTGATAGAAGGTGAAGGAAACCCTGGTACCAGTAACTGGAACAAATGAGTGGGTCTGCTTCAGCTACTGAAATAAAAGCATGGACCACAGGCTTCATGGTCACAGCTTACAGGCACCAGCTACAGCAGAGAAAGGGGACAAGAAAAACAGAGTAAGGGTATAGTAGAGGAAATGTATTGTATTAGAATATCTGTATAGAGGCTTTGCCCCAGAGGTCCTGGTTGCCCTTGATGGGCTGCAGCTGCGATGTCCTTAATTGGGCTGCAGCTGTAACCAATGAAGATGACTGGGATAAAAGGGGGCAGGTTAGCCAGTTGGGGAGAGTCTTGGAGGAGCCCTGACCTGAGAGAGAACAGCATGCAGCAGAAGGAGTCAGTGAGGATCTGCAGCCATACGAACACACTGAGGAGGTATAGACTTTAGAAATCAGATAATATCATTATGAAACTAGAGAAATAATAGAACAACAACATAAGGGTCTCTCAGCACCAGCAACTGGAGCGGGAGTCACAGACTGCAAGGTCTGGGTACCAGCTGCTGGGCTGAGCAAGAAGATTTGCATTTCTCCAACCCTGCACAGCTGGTGTGCAGGACTGTAATTAACTAGCAACCTTCAAGCTGGTCTAGTCAGCATCCAGGCAGGGATATTTGCCAGGACAAGAGCTCATGCTGATATTTGAGGGAATCCATGCAGGTAGGCATGCATACAAATACATCAGCTGTTTGCTGCTGTGGATTAACCCAGCAGGTGAGTATGAGATCCATGGAGCTCAGAGTATTAGACACAGCAAGCCTTGGATGGATGGTTGAGGGGCTCATAAACATGCATGGAGTTGTGAGGCTGCAGAAGGGAGTATGTACTTTCTCTAATGAAGTTCAATCCTGATCAGCTGAAGAGAAGGCAGGAGACTTGGCTGTCTATAGTTATGTTTTATACAAGTTCTGACAGTGTTTCATGTGGGTGTTGAAGGCAGCACATGGTGCGCAGCAATCTGTATAATCAGCCCTATCAGTACAATATGTGTCTGTGTATGACTGGTTGGATCCCAAGGAAGAAAGCAGCAGCCACATCCACGGGCCTCAGATGAACAGAGCCTTAGCCCTTTGGAACACACCAGCTTCCTCTAGCCTACCCTCCAAGGGTCAGGCTAGAGGAAGCCCCACTTCCTGTAATCTGAAAAACTATAGCAGCCACCTAAAATATCCCCTAACAAGCCTAAAGCAGGAGTAGACAAGAAGTTTCTTAACAAGAAGTTAAGAAACCAGCACCATTAAAAATTTCTTGACAAAGGCCCACTATCATTGCAGTGCCCAATTTTTCATCATATAGTTTGCAAATCCCACCCTAAACCTTGCTTTTTAAAAAATTAGCAAGTTACATGGGCTACAAATTAACAACTGTGCTCATCAATTTGGTTTACCCACATTTCCTGCAAGGTGAAACATCAGTAACAAAGTTTCTCTTAAGAAACAAGGCCTGAAAACCCATCATGGCATCCAAGTGATTGTTACCTTGTTTAGTGAGTAAGTCTGACATGGGAACACCAAGCAAAACATCAGCGCAGACCTTACTGCAAGAGCTACTGACAGCAGCATCCCTGCTGGCTGCTGGCAAGAGTGAATGTTATTTGCTGCATCAAGTCAACATCAGTGGTAGCACTGCTCTCTCATTCTGATTGGGTTCTGGCAGCTAAATCCAGTATGTGATGTTTAGCAGAGTCTCAAGCCGACATACCAATGAAGCAGGCCAACAGTGGCACCTGGGCTTTGAAGAGCAGTGTTGAGTGGTAAAAAAGCAACAAGTGCAGAATACTGGAGTGTGGAATACAGTGCCAGGCAATAGCTCTACCTCTGGAACAGCCACAGAAGCCTAGACATTGTTTCATTTAATCAACAGCATTGTAGGATTTTCTTTTCCAGTATCAGGGATGGTAGGCAGAATGCAAGACACACTGCTTAAAAGAAATTTCAGGACTCCCTCAGTACTACAGAAATTACATAGATATAAGGAAGCAAGGGCTATCAAGATATGTAAAAAAATGCAACAAATAGTTGCATTTGTTCTGAATTACCCAGAACTTCAACAAAGTTTGCTGAGATGAGAGTTCTCCTAAGGCACACATTCCTCACAAGTAATAAACACAGCACAAGCAGAGGACAACTGTCTGAGTTGAGTGTAAGGTTTACTTTGACAGTATTTATTGAGTGGAAGTGGAGTATTAAGTATTGCTGCAATCTTTGATATGGACGAGGCTCAAATTGTTCTGGTCCACCCGTATCAAAGATGTTTTAATCAAGAATAGAAGATTGTGGTGAACACCTTAATGCTCACCAAGGATTCTGCATTACAGGATACTCTTATGGTACTTCATGTGCTTGACACTAAGTGATTATCTTGGAGCCTAGCAGAAAGAATATTTGATCTATCTTAAGATGCCATGAGGATGAAAAGAGTGATGGACCTGAAAAAACAGTAACTAGAAACCCCAACCATTGTGCAAGATGTCAGCCGGAAACACTAAACAAGCAGTAAAGGAGATTCTCTCGACTTCCATGAACCATCCAAAGAACAAGGCTTTTAACAGGAAAGACCACAAGAGGCCTGAATGTGGCAAAAAAATCCCCCTCCCCACGTGAGTTCCATTGGCAAATTGACCTATTACCATGGTCCTCCATCAATGCATTTAGATTGGCTTTGGCTTCCATGACACAGAATGGTGAATGACTGTTGAGAGATTACTGCTGGAACAAGAGAGGCGAAAGGCAAGGAGGTCGTGTAGTGAGGTCAGCAGCTCAGCCATTTCATGGCTGTTACACAAAGGGGAGAGAAGTAGGCATTTCCTTGTCAGATTATGTGTTGGAAATGCATTGCCTGGCAGAAGCAGTATCTTAGGTTCTGGAGAGAGCAACTCTGTTTCATAGAGTAACTCTGACCTTCTGAGCAAGGTCTGCAGCTCAGTATCATCCAAGAACAAAAGGATAAGTCTACAAAGAAGGGTATGAAGTGTGTTGAGCATGGTCTTGCCAAACTTTGGGTGCCTGCTGACATCTTTCTCCCATCTCTTTTAGTCCAAAAGCCCAGTACTAGTTGTCTAAATTTCTTGTACAACATATAGGGAGCTTTGTGTCATCAACTAGACCCATACACAAAATGTGTGGCATCTCCTTTCATCAAGCCTACACTCTACAAGGTAGAATTCTGCCCATATTTTGTTTAGGTAAACTTCTAAGAAGCACCCATGGTAAGAATCTGCTGCCAAAATTCTTTTAAAACACAACGTATCTGAACTATCAAAAGTAACAGCTGGGCCACACTTCTAAAAAAATATGAGGAGAATAAGGGTTTTCTACTTGCCTCAGGGAGTGAGAGAGAGATTCTATTTCCTTCTCAGTTTAAAGCTCACATTCCCTGCTTTATGTTGCAGGCTGAGCTGTGAAAGCACACAGTTCACCCCTCTGGTAAAGCTAAGCCTCTGAACAGAAAAGAAATAAAGTCAGAGAATTCAGTCAGAAAGAGGGATCATCAGTTTGACTCAACACCCTGATCACTCACACAAGAGTAAGTCTGCTTGCTCCCTAGACATACATTTTTACAATAATCATTAGAAAAACAGACCTCACCAAATCTCTCTGAACTTGTACACAAAGCTTCCATGTGCAGAAGAGGTACCAGCAGTGGCAATCAGTGGGAGTTAAAACTGTCACTGAACAGGTAAGACTTGAACTGTACTATGAAAAATTAAATCAGAGGTGCAGTTACTTACCTAAGAACGCACAAGAGGAAGAAGAAGGGTCTAAGCCTTTTACAAGAATGAGAAATTTTCAGAGAGGTAGAAATGACTAATGTCTTTAAAAGGTGAAACAGATTTAGCCCTCCTGCTGCCCACTCCAGCAAGCAGAAGTTCCTACAGCTTTACCCTTGTGAAGAAGCATAAGACAGATGAACAAGCAATTTAATAATGCATATGCAAGAAAAGATCTGGTAAGTGGGATCTGCAAACACAGCTGAAAGGATGCTTTCTCCAGTGCCAAGACTAAAGAAAGAAAATGATTTGTATGTCATTTTCCTTTGCATGTAGGTGTAGTAGAATATTCAAAAATCACACGTGGCATGCGCCCTGCATGCAGCTAAATTTGTAATGATGAATTCTGAAATAAGCCTGCTACTGGACACTTTGAGAAGGAATAATACTCAGTTCCTTATAATTTAGAAGTAGTTCAGAAAATAAATCTTGCCTGACCATTTGTGTGGTATTTTTAAAATTGGCAAAGGACTAGTACAGCGGAGCTTTAGAACAAAGTAACTTCAGCAGTGTACACATCAGTAAAATAAATTTTCAGTACATATTCTAAAAGCTTTAGTTAACTGAGCCTTGAAATAATGTTTAAGGGTTTTTTCCCTTACACAAAGACATAGCTCAAGAGGCATCCAAGTTCACTGTAAAAACTCAATCAACCCCCCCCCCCCCCCCCCGTATTGCTTACTAAAGGGATATAGAAAAAAAAGTGGTTGTGATATAAACTGGAGATTGGACAACATCAACACAATTTTTTCAAACACTGCTAGGCCATATGGGCTTGCTTAGCTGTCACACATTCAGTGCTGTGTCAAACTGGAGTTTGACACAGCACTGAACCTTTAGGCATTAGAAGAATGAAAAGCTGTCCACATCCAAAATGCTTGCTGTGGTTCACTGTTAGTGCTGCTACCTCTGTATCCTGTATAGATGCATGGATTACTAAGGGAAATTTATTTATAGCTTCCAGTTATTATTGCCTGAAGGTTCACCAATGATAAATTACTGACAGCAAGTTTTATTGCACTTGTGCTGACTCAGTTAAACAGCTCTGAATTCTTCTAGGGCAGGAAAAACCTGTATTTCCAAATTCAGAAAAAGTTTTTAAGAGAGACTATATTGATTCATCCACTTAAGATTCTATTTATGCATTAAATGACAAAGATGACTGTTTTAACTTCTTGCATTTCTTTAAAAAATGTGATTCCAAGATAGCCCCGTGTCCAAGACTCTGCACCTTGTATGTTCTTCCACACAGGCGTCACACTGACAACTACAGCTTTTTACTGTCACTATCAATATCCTGTTTTACACTCCTGATTTCCATGCAATACATGGCAAGAAGGAGAAAGAGAGCACTGAAGTCTCTAAAATCATCAGTCATGAAATCTCTTAATTGTTTGAATTAATATTTGTGCCCTACAATACTTAGCAAGTTTTCAGCATTTTACACAAGCCAACATTGAACGTGCCTTTTAAGCGCCTACCATCTAACTAAAATACTGGCTGACAAGGAAGTGCCTAAGAACTCTATCTGCCATTACCTTTTCCTGCTGTTTATATTTCTATCAACACAAATTTATATGGGACAAGAAAAACCAAAGCATTTTATCATAGAAGTCGCCTGATACATCACATAAAGATTTTACCTTTTTGTTCCCACTCTGTGATTTGGGGCAATGTCAATTGTGTCTGTAGCTGAATCGTGCCTAACCGCTAAACCTAGGTCTGCAATGCAGCATGTTCCATTCTTTTTCACCAGTATGTTTTTTGATTTTAAATCTCTGTGGGCAATTGCTGGTTTGCCTGTAAAGGAAAAAAAAGAGAATTTGTAAAAAAAACTCCAAACCAACCTCCTTTTATTCTAAGTCTGGTGCAAGCTTCTGTTTGAAGGAACAGAATTCCTTCCAGTTCTGACATTTTATGTGCACCAGAGTACCTCCTGAAATCATTCACTGTAGATTGGCTGTTCAAGAAAGTGCCTTTCATGTTTACTGCATTACACCCCACTTGCTCCTTTCCCTTTTCCTGCTAGTATTTATTGCACACACATCCTACTCAAACATTGTCTCAACTCAAAGTTAAGAAGATGCTACATGCACCATTCTTGGTGCCTTTTAACAGGTATTTTGTACAAATGATTGTTACATCACAACACCAGAGAAAAGAAGGAAAAAGCCTTTCAAATTAAGAAGTTCTGTGAATTTGGAAATCATCACAGAGTAGAACGAGTTACTTATGTGTCATTAAAAAAAACCAAAAAAACAAAAAACCAACCAGTATTATCCACATGATAAGCAGAATAATTGTAAGATTACCTTGTGTGCCAACAATTTCCATGTGCAGATGAGCAAGACCACTGGCAGTGGACAAAGCTAATTTTATCATTCCTTCCACTGTTACTGTATACCTGTTCAGGTAATCAAAGAGTGATCCATGCTCGTGATAGTCTGACACTAACCACAGCTGAGTCCATGTACCATTGTCTGCAAAATAAAACTGGCATGAATACCACACATACACACACACATATGACAAATAAACAACATGTTCCACTTCTATACAACGCTTACGAAGTACAAATTATGGTCTGCAAGTAACCTTTGTAAATTAGACTCTTACTATTAGTCTCAGGCTCTTCTATTCCTGTAACATTTTAATGCCTCTGCAAAGGTTGGTAACACCATGGGAGAGTTTCTGAAAAGCTTAAATATTCTTGTATTTAAATTAAAACACAAACCATAGAAAACTGATGTCACTATAATTCTGAGGTGTATATTCAGGGTGAACTGTTCAGGGTATTAGCCAGGCCTTGCCTTTCCCTAGGTTTTCTACTAGAGTGGGGCACAGGGAACAGTGCTGAATGCGTGATCCAAAACTAATCCTATCACTATCAGTCTAGCACAATATTGTCCAGGCTAATAAAAAAAAAGTGTTTCAAACTTTGCTCCCTGATTCCTTCAGTCTTCCTATAACCTATCAGCCTGGGAGACAATTCCCACAGTGGATTTTTCCTCCTAGAGTAGAAGCTTACAAGCAGCAACCAGACACAAAGTTAAATCCCACCTCCGATGACCTCTAAATTGCTGGCCAAAATTGAGGTTTCCAGGAGGCACAAAAGTAAAGAAAGCAAAAAACACCAAGGAAATCAGCTTGCTTTGACTTTTGATTGAACTATGACAAACAAGATGAGCCACAATACATTTGTAGCTATCCCAAGGCATACAAATGACCTATAAGAACTTAATTGTTCACATAATTAAAGCAGTGACACAAAATACCTTTAAGTTTAAGCCACAGAAAGAAGACTGTCAAAGGAATTCAAATCAAGATGGGAGCAAAAGTATTTTTTACCTAAGAAGTAGAAATATACCTAGGAAAGAACAATCCTGCCACTGAATAGGTTTCCCAATTTTGTTGTGTTATAAAAGCACCTCTCCTGTGGCAGGCTTGAAAGATGTTTTTATAGCCAGGTAGTTTTACAGAAGAATCTTTCATCTCTTTAGAAGAGCAGTTATCCCATAAAAGACATCTGTTGGACTCCTAGCCTGAATTATATAGCCCCTGTTCTCTCAGAACAAGTGAGAGCACTCAGCACAAATCAAAAAGATGCCTCATTATGTGATAGTCCCTAAAGATTGCTCAAGAATATGAAGAAAATGAAAAAGGGAAAGAAGTTCAGAACTTATTTCCTATTGCAAATATACTGAAAAAAATTTACTTTCCAAAGAACACTCTTGTCTAGAAAAGCCAGAAGTACAAAATGCCTGCTCTAAAGATTGACAGAAACCACCTTTATAGAAACACTTGTGCTTATCTTTAACTTAACACTTTGGTGGGGGTGGGAAAACTTGCAAACATCCCTTTTATTTGGATGTTTTTAGGGAAGTCAGTGATGCCATTAAAAAGATCTAAAAATAAAAGATAAAAATCAAAAAATCTACCAAAATTAAAAAGCCTCCAAACACTTCAGGGTAGGAAAAATACATTCAAACAATTCCCATAATGGAAAGAGAACTCTGGCTTGCTACATGTACAGAATAGTCTCAACGAAGTTGTTTAGACAGGTGAAAAGAAAAAAAAAAATCAGTCACATTGTCACACACTCCAACCTGTACAAGACTGGTAGAACGCACTACTGCTGCAGGAAGAGTCTTTTGGGATGCCTAAGTGCTGTTTTTTAAAAAGGAACACAGAAAATAAAGATTTAAAAAAAAAAAAATCTGAAGTTATTTTTTTTTAGAACTGCTGCATCTCTTGCTACTTGGCAATGTCCAAGCACAAACTCATAGAACTCAGCATAGTATTAAATGTGATTTTTTCCTAAGAGAATTATGGTCTCTGAGGAATCAATCCAAGAGTATTGGGCTTCACTAAACAGTCTTACAGAACTATTAGAAAACAGGTATGAGTTCACAGGCACAGAAAAGATGCTCTTAAATACACAAAGAACTGCAGAAGTTCCAAGTAAACTAACCTTATCACGTGAGAATATTTTCTTCACTCGGTTTTATTCTACTGCTTCATCAGTTATGACCCTACACTGCCTGAAATAATCCTCTCCTGGGCATTATCATCATACACATTCATTACTTAGTCCTGTATTTTATTTCTTCTCCTGTTTCTTAGGACTGGGATACCTCACCAGGTGTCTGTACTAGCCACCTAGCTGTAAGGAAGGAAATAAAACAGATTTTAATTAGTCTACCAGACCTATTGTCTTTAAAAAGCTCTATAAAAGATGTCAGTTTCTGAAGAATTATCACAGCTTTGATTCAAGACTATGGTGCCTTTGCATAAAGTTCCTCCCCTCTTAACACTACATTTCCTCCTAAAAGGGGAATATGCTGCTGGTTACAGACTCTTCTATTCAGCTTTATCTTGTGTATTACCTGCAAGTTTTAATATTCAAGCCCTAACTTCCTTCGAAAGAAGAAATATAAACTGGGCTTACCATCCAGTCTGAGAAGAACCATGATTCTTTCCTATTATGTGCCATATTCGTGACCCTTCAACCAGATTTTAACAAGGGACAGTGTTACATCAAAATCAATTATATAAATAATTACAGGCAAGCTGAAATGCAGCAATAGGTCCAGTGTCCAGCTATCAGAAGGGACCTACTATGTTCGCCTTGCCTTGCTATATTTGACAAGCCATACATTTGTTTAGCACTCTAAGCAGAATATGTTACAATAAACTTAAGTCTTCTTATTCTGTTGACAGTAGTTGATTATTACCAAGTAATAATTAACCTGACCTGTAAAATACCTGAGTATTTTTAGCTGCACAGTAAACAGCATCTGCCATGAAGCTTTCAATCACAGGATTTGCATTATCAGGTAGGAAAAAGTAATTACACTCAATAGTAATTACATACAGTAGCCCAGCTTTCCATGATTAGGCAATCTAATTTATTTTATGAACTCGCAATGATCAAGAATCTTAAATAATTTCAGAATACTCAAAATTTACAAAAAAATTACATGTGTTATTGGAAACGTATTTAAGAGATTAATTATGGTTATTTCAGCTATTTCAGGACCCCTGAAAGTATTTCATACCACCAAGGACACTCAGAAGTACAAGATTTTAATTTTAAACTCCAAATAAACATTGAAATTCTGAGAAAAGAAGCTTTCAGATTTGTTGTCAGGAGACTGATTACGAATGTTCAAGCAAAATCCATCTTAGTAGAGCTGACTCATGAAGAAAGGAATTTATACAATTGCTATATCAAATATATAATCAAGTTTCAATTAAATTCAATTGATTGGAATCACTTAAGTGAAAAATGTTTGGTTTTTTTCCACATCAACATTAGCGAAACAAAAATGTTTTCTGTGGTGTTATGTAGTGAAGTGTTTCAAAGCAGATATTTTGCCCTTTTTGGCACACCGTAATATTAGAAAAAAAAACAGGAAAAAGCAGTGACAAATCAGATTCAGATGGGATCTCCCACTAGAAATCTCTTAGAAAGGAGATATTCAGGGAGATAGCACTTTTGTCAGTGACTAGATCATGACTGTTGTCTTGTTAACATAACAGCTTGACTCAATCATGTTGACACAGTCATTTGACTTGATGAAAAGCACTTGAGCTGTGCAGATTCCCTCTCCTCAGGCTAAAGCCAGAGCTTCAAAAAGAATAAATGGTTGAAATATTACTTCTCCAGAGTCAGGAATTCTGCTCATTTCTTTGCAGCATATTGTTTAACATCACTTTTGGGGATCTACTTACCATGAAAGACGTTCTAACTGAACCAAGCTCTCATACTGGGGAGTGTGCTTTCGGTTAAGGGGAAGGAATAGAGAAGTCAAGGTATTTTAGTGCATAAAGTTATCTGGACGTGTGCAGTGCAAGACTTCACCTTATTTTAATCCGCCTACAGACAGTTAAGATTACAGCCAGCTAATGCAGAGAAATCTTTAGTACTGTGAACTGTGGCTCTTGACACTACTCTTTTGCTACTAGAATAGTACAGTGAAGTAGTTCCTGATACACTTCACCTTGCAGTAACTGGGTTAGAAAGAACAAGACAAAAAACCATGCACAAAAACTGTGCTAAGTTTAGATGGCACAAAACAAGACAACACATGGCCCTGAAAATAACTTCCCTAACCCAGCAGAATTTGGAAGTCAGCACACACTTGCTATACAAAGAGCTACGCAGAACACAGAAGTTGTCAGGCAGACCACAACTGCAATTAAAATCATTCATTGCTTCTCAGCCCTCAAGCTGCCTTAACTGTAGCACCTAGTTCCCAGTGGATTACAGGATGGGAAGCAGACAGATTGGACCAGCTCCTGTAGCCTCTGAACATAACACAGGTTTGGGGAAGCAGAAATAAGAATGTGCCATTAAGGCATATGGACAGTCTAAAGAGTGTAGTGGAAAAAGGAGTGAAAACTGCAGTTCAATCACAATCCAAACACACAGTCTAATCCAAACACACCCTCCTACCCAAAGGAACCCATTCCACCAATTTTACTCTAAATAGACAGCCAGATGTTCCTCAGCAGTTGTGAAAAACTGCAGTTGAGGTAAGAGGAAAGACCTTATTAATGCCTTCAGCAGCAGCAAGAACTGAAGCATGCCTTGGTTCTACAGCTCTTTTACTAGTCCTTTGCTAATTTTAAAATTACTAATACTCCTGTATCTCAGCAGTCATCTTTGCAGTACCTCAGACACACAGATTCTTGCAGTCTAATGACTTTGTGCATTCCAGACAGACTGCAGTAACTCCTGAATACATTCAAAAGTCAGCCCTACAGAGAAATGGACGCAAACCCTCCACAGAGATTGCTGCTGTGAACGAATACATAATCTTGCACCTGGCACCATACGAACATTCATCAGTTAGCACCAGCATCTACAATGGAGGACTGTTCCTTAAGCCACTGGAACACTTGGTGTTCTTAAGCCATTGTTCTCTAAAGCCACGCTGTGATACACCTTCTCCTTTTGGAGTGCATCTGCTAAACTTGGAGAACAACCCCCATAATGGTCCCTCTATGTTCTCTCATTTAATGGGATACAGGTGGCCTGAAGTATTCTAAACAAGAATTGAAGTTTTAACCTCCTTCAATATTCAGGACTGAATTCTTAGTCCAGGGAGCAAATTGTGTGTACATATTTCCTCACTGAGAGAATATAGAAGGTTATACTATGAATTAATTCTGCACTGATGGGTTAAAAACAACAACACAGATTTCTGCTCAGACAGCAATACTGTTAGAAAACAGTCAAGAATAGTGGTCTTTTCAAAACACATTTTTATCTACTTTTAAAAACCAGACACCAACTAGTTCTCATTAAAGTACAAGAGCCTTACTCTGAAGACCCAAACCCTCAAATAGTGCCATGACCTATCAGTTAAGGATTTCTTCTTTGTACATAAAGCATATTAGCAGAAAAAAAATTCATATCACATTATATTATATTACAAGGAAACTAAAGATGACCAAGTCAAATGCTATAGCATCTGCAACACAAAACAGCAAGCAAGAAATTATCCAAAAAACCCACCCATTTAGGAAACCTTTCTCATACCTCCTCTTCACAGCAGTCAAATGTATTTTTGGGACAAACTACCTGGAGGTTTCAGGCAAAAGGAGACACTGGTATACTTACAGATGATTTTGTGAAAAGTTACATCTAAGGTATTGCAATATATCCTTTATGCTTTTAAATGAGAAATAGAAGCTAAAGCTTCTGCAGAGATAGCTCTTCATTTATGGCTTTAATGCAGCTGATCTAATTTTAAATCCAGGCTCCAGATACTCACTCCCCTAGGCCAATCAGAGCAAACTCCAGCTCTTGCAGGTGCTGGTAACACCAAATACAATTCTAGGCATGAAAATAAGACAGTTTCTCATGGTAAGCATAGTAAGCTGCAGGAAAAAGTTGCCTGGTATTGTGTTGATCTGCAAGCTCTTGAAGGATAAGAAGTTGCACAAACATCTGTTAGGAGCAAGTTAACTTACACAACCCTTTCCTGGAGAAGTGCTCTGCACAATCTCTTGGATTCTCTTCCTATTCTACAGATTTATATAGAAACTTGAAATTCATCTAATGGTAATTAAAAAGAACTTTACACATATACTTGACCCTCACTAAAAGCATTTAGGAATTTCCCACAAAACTGAGAGCCTTTTAAAAATCCAGGATGTGTGTGAATTATTGACTCCTCCCTAATGTGACAGAATTTTCTGTTAATGCTTTCTCCACAAAGAAGTCAAATGCCATTTGTAGTGAAATATGTAATTTCAGATGAAAATAACTGAATGAAACAGCATCTTAATATTTTAGCTCCCCTTAATGAAAGAAACCCAAAACTTGGTTTTGTCAGATTCTTGGCTCTTTACTGGAATTGCAGGAAAATCCAAGAAAACTTTAATCTGTCCAAAAATCACAGCAAATCAAAGTTGAAAAAATGGTTCCTCTAACTGGATGATTAAAGGCTTATCAGGAGAGCTTCAGGAAGCAGGTATAGTTTTTTACTATTAGAAACAAATAATTCCATTTTTGCAATAGATTTTCTAATTGGACTTCTAAAAGAATAACATCTCATAACTCAGCCTTAAGAATAAATCTTCTACCTCCTACTTTATATGAGGACAACAGGATGAGACATGATCTCTTTCAGTCCCAAACATCTATATTATTAGGCTGTGAGGTAATGACGGGTACAAGTATTCAGCAGATGTGTGGGCTCACATGATAAGGCATCCCCTTTTTGATACCAAAGCATTTTAAACAAATTTAAACAAAGCATATTCTTCCAAAAAAAGAGACAATGTACTTTTTCCTTCATTAAACCTATGAAAAATGTGCCAAACCCTGAACTCCTGCAGTAACAAAACTATTTTTTGCTACTGTTAAATGGATCCTCACATTTTTTTCCTTCATGCACTGCCTATTCTGACCAGATGCAGAATCAGCAAAACAAATTCATAGTGTCACCAACCTTTGTTGTCTGCAGCTATAAATCCAAGAATGTTTTCATGGCGTAGCATAACTGTCTGATAAATTTCTGCTTCTCGAAACCATGACCGTTCCTCTCTTGAAGAGAAGATCTTCACAGCAACTTCTTCTCCTCTCCACTTCCCCCGCCAGACTTCTCCAAAGCGACCCTTACCAATGCTTTCTTGAAGTACTATAGTTCTTGCGATTGTTCTTTGCACAAGTAAAGGTAAACCTAAAAAGAAGATTTTACATTTGCTTTAAATATGACTCTACAGAATTAGTACTTATCCCACACACTGAATATGAGATCTTATTTCTAATAGGGTATTTCTCTTAAAATCTTAGAGAGTATGTTCATTCTAACTGCTTGTTGAGGACTGCTAGCAAGCACATAGGTAAGATTCTGCCTTCACCCTTAAAAGGCCAGCTAACAATAAGTACTCATGGAGATTATGCTACAAACTACTATGGTTGTCAAAACCACAACACAAACTTCCTTTCAGTTAGGAATGCTGTCACTTGCTGAGCCATAAAGTTTTATTTAAATGCAAAAAAGAAGCAATGATGAGGCAGTCAGGACCAGGTTTAGGCTTTTTTTTTTTTGGGGTTACTTGTTAGTGATGAAAGTGAGTTTTTTCTTAATTTTTTGGAAAAAGGACCTGCCCATAACTCTCCTGGCAAAGCAATTTAAGAGCACTCTTGCTACTGGTTAATTTACCTGGCTTATCACTAGATAGTCCATTTCTAAGTTAGTTAAACCACACATATCAGCAACACCGACTGCTGAAAATCCACACTCATTTGGATTTTGGTGTGCCAATAGCATCTTACTAATCCCGAGTCACTGTAAAATAGGAAAACATCCTTGTAATGCAAGCTTCCCGCTTTACAGGCCATTCTTGTGCATCTCACCATAATTATAATTGAGCAAAATATTTACATTCATCAAGGTTTTATAGCTTTGGAACATTTACATGCTTTCAACACAGAGTACCTCCTCAGTACATTTCAGTAATTTTACACAACAAGCAGCACTGGCATCCCTCAACCAGGCTGGGTTTTTGTTTATTTTAAATCTTTCCTGTTGTTACTTCAGGGCTTGTCACTGGATTCCACACTGACACCACACTGCAGGATGAAAACATCAGCCAGGTTATCTGCTTACATTAAGCTCTTTTGGTACAGGATTATTTCACTTTAACCAAACACTTTACAAAGTAATCTGTTATTCCATAATCGCTGTTCCAATATCTGACAGAACACCTGCATTTCCTTATGTTATTGAAAACAAATCCCAACAAATAGCTCAGATAATTAATTCTTGTCCACCTTTGGACAGTCTTTGCTAACAGCAGCACTAGAAGAACATCTGATCTGGTTGGAAGCATTGCCACACTTGTGTCTCAGTCTGAGAAGAGCAAATTAAACACTGCAGTGTTCAGAACAGCTCCTCAAAAATTCTAGACCTACAGGAATTCTCTGCATAGTCTATGCTGACAACATATCTACATGAAGACAGGACGGAAAAAAAATGTACACTATACCAGCAATTTAATCATTAATCACGGTGTTGTAATAATGTCTATTGAGAAAGTTAAAACTTTTGCTGTAATAGTCCTCAGGTGAATTGTGCTGCATGCCCAAACTATAGAGGCTCTTCTGAGAAGCCTAACCTTCATTCCTTATGGACAGACCTTTGAAATGCAGAAGAGGCCAGACGAAAACAACACAGGACCAAACTGAACCCTGATAATGTAAAATTTTACTTGATTGGCCAGAGAAATTTCTTCCTTAGAATATATGCACTACTGCAAAATCTATAAGCATACGTCAAGTACAAGCTGATTTTGTGTACCTGAAATGGGTGCTAGGCCACAGAGTTGTATCAGAAAACTGTCTGTATATTCCCACTTTCAGATGCACTGCTCTCGACTTGCTGCACCTTTTATAGGCATCTCTCCTTATTTAACATATATGCCCAGGGATATCAGCTAAACATATACTAACCTCTAAACCTTCTAGACAGAATGCCTTTCAAATTCACATTACAAACTCCCATTCAGCAAATTAACATGTCACTGTAGGATAAAAACCTTACTGTGATCTCTCCACTTACTCCTATATTTATTTTTACAATATTTACAAGATCCAACTTGCTTCTGTACGTCAAACTAATCTTTCCCTTACTACTGCTTCTTCTAGAAGATTGGAATCTGTATTTATCTTGCATTCATAGCAACTCATTACAGACTTCCTGTTGGAACTGAGCAATTTCCTCATTTTGCTATAGAAGACACACAACTCTGTATCACCAGGAACTTGAGCAACTGCTGTACTGTGAACCATACTGCCTGAAAAGCATCTCACAGGAGACAGCTACAGCCTCAGCTTTTCACATACACATTGGGCACAACTGTACTCCATGCTCTCAGATACACCTCCTTTTAACTGTGCATGAAGAAAGATGATAGCCAGTTTGCCGATCAGGAGAACAAGAAAATTTGAGCCCATATTAAATTAAACAGCAGCTCAGTGTCTGACACCTTGTATTTAGGTCATCCTTGACACCATGGTCACCTGACTTATTCCTGAAACCTTCATCAAAATTTTCTTGTATCATACAGTATTCTCAATCCTTCTTGAAAGCTAACAAAAAAAGAAAGTTAATTTTCATATATTAGGTGTACTCTGATTAGTTTAGTGACTTTCTAATGCATAAGGAGTTTGTAACTAAATTGGATAATTCAGGAAGTAAGTTCTAGAGCACTACAGGTAGCCAACAAAAGCAGCAGCTAGAATTTTGTTCTTGTTCGTAAGTCTCTACACATAAGACTTCCTCTGATGAGTAATAAAAAAACCAACATTCCATGAACTGTGAAAAATCTTATTCCCTTCAAGTTTGTATGAATTGCAAAATAGTTTTTAAGAAGCTTTATAGTCACTTCAGCTGACTCAACTTTGCATTGATTTCTGTGACCCTTAAGATTTCTAAATAGCTTAAGTTCCTGCTGGAAGTCGCCTACCAATACTATCCAAAGCTTCTCCTCATTGTAGGCAATTCTTCCTACTCCCTTGTAACTGACTTCGTCATTTGTGAGTTAAGACAGTAACAGATGGGCGTCCCCATCTGTCTATACAATATGTAGTTGATATTTAGAGATCTGCATCATGATCTGAAAATCATTCGCAGCTCCAAGAGGCTTTGAAATCCTTCTCTTAGAAGCTGTAGCTTCGCCAGAAGGGTCTATTTTAGATGTTTCATTAATGCCTTTCATGGAGTATCTCCTTATTTCAGGTCTTGTTTGTCATGGAACAGCATGGCAACACTAATGTTAAGTCAAGACCGAATAATTAATAGCAGCTTACTATTCATCATTGCTACAAATGAATCCTGCTCCCTTTCGGTCTAACTAGGAAGCTCATTTTTAGAGCTCTGATTATTTCTCTCTTTTATACACTTCTCATCAGAGAATACTGAATTAACAAAATTGGTAGAACTTTTTTATTTTACTATGAGCTCTTCTGGTCTCAGCATGAATTTAAGAGTAGAATGTGGCTTTTGCGTCACCAAACAAAACACTTTCTTAGCTGTTCCTCTTGGGTCTGGATTATTTTGCCTGTTTTGTACATTTCCGCTGTGTTTTGGCAACCTCTTGTCCCAACACCATCCCTTTCAGACAGTTCAGTTTCTGACAGGGCTAAGCACTGTTTTAACCAGCAGCTCTGAGTCTTCTCCCTTTGGAGACCCTTTTCTCTACCCCCAGTTTATTCCATAAAGGTACAGTCTTCTCAACTTTAAATGTGCTATACCCAAAGTCTGGATTAAAATACACATTTAAATGAGATTCAAATGCTGTAGGCATACTTCAGGACAGACAAAAGTTATCAATTCAAGTACTAGGGCACTATGAATTTGTATAGTCATTGATTGACTAATTCTGAGACAAAGTGACACAAGTCATTGCAAATACACACAATGTCAACAAACAGTACAGAAAGTAAGTACCTGAAGCATCTCCTATTTCACTGTCATAATCAAAGTGAAGTAGAGAACACTAAATAAGGCTAATACTGGTCTTAAAAACAGCTCAACAACATGGAACTCACTGCAGCTGAAGTTAAAAGATTCCTTTTAAGGAAACATTCAGCCTTGTTTTACAGCCTTTCAAGCATAAAAGCAAATTAGTGAAGAGGCTCCCTTAGGGATAAGTCAAATTCAACTACATTTGCTGGTTTTGCTCCTTGGATGCATTCACCAGTAGCCAATGCTCAAATACCATAGTAGGTCAGATGCTCTGGGAATCTAGACCAGCCTGAGTGCCCTGAATTCAGCTGTGAAAGCTTAGCAATTCCCTAGCATGCTCCTTTTACTTAAAGAGTAATTTGCACATAGGCAAGGGAAGGGTCAGTAGTTTCTAGCCATGTGCTCCAGAGGAATAATCATAAATTTCTTCTAACTTGGATTCTCTGCTTTTCAAGAGTTTATTCTGAAGGAGTTCTCAAACAAAAAGAGAGGTTCAGAATCACCACAGGTAAGAAGGCCAGAAGAAAAAACAGAGGATTATTCCTGATAATGAACGAAGAAACCAATTAACAACTAAGTTTGAATTTTAATTAGAAATTGTTTTCAGCCTTCCTTAGGAAAAGTCTAGATCTGCAGGCATTAAGTAAGAGTGAGACACTTCTAATAGTGTAACAATTATATATATCACGTCTTTCTGGATTCCACGATATGTAAATCTCTGACTCCTCTATATTATCTCTATCTCTGACTACTGTCTATCCTTCCTAGAACAAACAAAACTGGAGACCTAAGTCCAGCATTTGCATTTATCAAGCTCTAGCCCAATATATTGAAAGTTCTATTAACCACTTTCATTATCTACTTCTGCAAGTAAATGAGAAAATTGATATGAACACAAATTACTAAAACTCCAGTTCTAACCAGGAAACAACTTACCCTCACCAGGATCAAATCTTATTGAACACACAAAAGCTTCCTCAGCTGAAACATAGTGACCTACACACTAGTGCAAACTCACCTTCTTTAGAAAAGATATGACTAAATGAACTTTTGATCTAGATTTTAAACATGTTCAGGAAGTTACAATAATTTTATTTGAGAAAGCAACGGACTCTAAACAGTTTTACCAGTTACTGTCCTTGGAAAAGAAAAACAACCTAGATACTTGGGTTTTGTTGTTTAAATTTTTTCCAGTTCTGAGAAAAAAAAAAAGATGCAGCAATTGAGAATCAGAGTCTTTCTTTGTAGAAAGTGTTCTGAAAGGGCATCATTGTTTCAACACATAGGTTTGAAAGTAGTAGGAAATATTTTCAGTATTAAGTTACTTAAATTTTATATAGTAGAAGGTTGGTAAAAGGTTGCAGTACACAAACTGATGTCTCTCTCCCTAACATCGACCAAAGATCCATTAATTTATGCAATGATTTACCTGGCATATCATCCCCTAACAACACCTATTAAACGGACATTTTCATGTCAGAGACCAGCATAATCCTATAAGCAATTAATGGTCAGAGTTACAATAGCTGAAACTCTATGCAGTGAACAGGTTAATGCTTCATCTTCCCAGAGCAACACCTCTTCAAGTCAGAATTAAAACAAAAAACCCGCAAAATAAAGGGACAGACATTCATTAGACATGGTCTGCATACTGCATCCATTCTATACACAGAAATGCTATTTGCAATTGAAAAATATCTTCTGTAAGGAAAGAACTGGCTAAAATATTAACTCAGAATATTCTTCATACAGCAATAGCTACAATTTTTTGTTTTCAATTTAAAGCTAAAGAATACCCTTCAGAAAATTATCTAAAAACCACAGAAAATGGTTGCGTAGATAGGCTGTACAGAACAAAAAAGGTAAGTAACAGCCTTACACAACACAAAACATTTATGATAGATGACTGCAATATATATTGTGATATAATTTATATAATTATATAAATTATATGAATTATATAATTAATATAAACCAGCCTACTTTGAGAATAAGGAAGGGCAGCAACAATTCAGTGTTTCTTTTCCTTAACTTATTTTCATACATTGAATCTTCACTGATGTTGACTGAATGTACAGGAAGTTGCTTTTCTAGTATTTTCTCCAGTTAATTAGAAGTTCAAGTAGATTCGACAATATTAAAAAAACTAGATGTCTTACAAGGCTCTTAAGCACAAAGTAATTATTACTAGAAGTGTCACATTACCTGACCCAGAGCCTGAAGTTGTCATATCATAAATTAAATCCTTTAAAGTGGTTCCTTCTGATATAAAGGGACGATCCAAAGAAGGGTCTTCTTCACTTGGCACACGATGATGAATTACAGTACGATTATGACAAAGGTATAGAATCAACATTAGTGAAATGCAGACAAAACAGACAGGTCCAGCAATGACAGCAGCCAGTTCCACAGGTCCTAGGTTAGAAGCTGGTTTTTCTGGAGTAGGGCCTGAACGTTAAAATAAAAGAAAATGATAAAACCCATTAATGTCCGTTTTTTCTACTAAACTTATAGTATCCCACAGCGATACTCAAATTATTTTAATGCATTTGTTAAAGCTTTTGCACAGTAACTTTTTTCAGAATCAAAGTACTAAAAAGGACAAAAGCAATGTGCTTATTTACACTTTTTATTTAAGTCTTCAAAACTGTCCCTAACATCTGTATCCAGAAGATAACAACTCTTTTCAAATATCATGAAATTGTCTTTACAGAATCTAAGGTGAACTTTAGGCCTTCAAATTTACCTACACTTCCACTCTTACAGAATTTTGTTTGAAAAAATGAAAAAAAAAAAAAAAATCAAAAAACAAAAGAGCAAAAATCCCAAATCCCTTACCTGGTGTTGGAATTGGAAGTTCTACTTTATTGCAGAGAGGTGTGTTACAGCAATGAGACACAGTATGGACTCCATCTCTGGTGGAGGGAGAGCAAACAAATGGCCTGTCTCGGGGAATCAGATCAATTTCTGCTATACACATACTGTTGCGCATTATTTTGTCTGCAGTTCGTGTTACTGAGGCAAAACATACTCCATCTGTCATACACGTAAAGTTGTCTTTTGTACATAGCTGGCAGTAACACTCCAATTCTGTATTGAGAAAAAAGCATTAATGTTGGTATTGGTACATGTTCCGAGCTGAGAAGCAATTTGAATGACTAAAGAAATACAAATTCAGAGTGCTAGGAGGCTCTTTTGGTTACATAAACGCAGAACAGCAACACTAAAAATACAACAACGCTACAAGGCCTTTTCGTGGGACAATAAAATTGGGAGATGAGTGGAAGAAAGTAAAATTTAGATCTGAAGTCATCTCTCTTTACATAGTAATGTATTAAAAGACAAAGGCTAAAATCCTAGCTGTTCCTCCAGGTAAAGAAGCACCTCTACAATTCTTCCTACAAAAATTCTAGACTTTTAAAACAACACTGCATGAAAGTCTGCCGTTCTCAAACCAAATACAAATGATGCCATTTTTTTCAACAGTAACCACAGGTACAGCTCAAGTAAATGACAAATCGGATGCTGCTAGTTACCCAGGATTAGTATGTTATGCATTACTTGATGGTTTCCATTTTGTGCCAAAAGGGCAAATACCAGCTTAACCCTCATTAAAAACAAAACCCTGCATGATCCTTTCACAGAAGCAGAGTGTGGTTTAGATTTGTTATTTATGAAGCCACAGGAAAACACTCTTACATTACTGAAGGTGGTGATTTACTAAAGCTATCAATTGCACTAGTAAAGGAGAGGGCATGGGGAAGGAAGCAGGAATGACAGGCTAATCACCCTATGATGATAAGGTTTCATTCTTCACATTGCAGAAGTTCTTGGAGAAGGAAGACTACTACTTCTAAGCTCTTTCTCCACTCCTTCCTGCATTTACAGCACCAAATTTACATGCAGAAAATAGTGCTGGAGCAACAAAGAAAAAGTATCAATACACCTTGAGTCCACCTGTTCAACTGTGAAGAACAAAAGGTGGCCTAGAACTTGTGTACCTGCACACAGAAACATTAAAATAGAGAATTTACGACAAATTTAAAATCTTCAACATTTATGATCAAAAACCAAAAAATGTCCTGAGCCATAAAAATAGACTCTTTCAAGGCTACATACAAAAACTCACACCAAAAGAATGAGGATTAGCAGGTGTCAATCAAAAGGTCCCCCAAATTTGAAATCTGGCATTTCACCTAAATTCAATATAATATAATATAATATAATATAATATAATATAATATAATATAATATAATATAATTAATATAATCACATGGATTGCCTTAGATTTTACAGCCCTCTCTGTCACTGGTTATCATGGATTTAAATAAATGGCATCTGATCTCAAATACATATGTATGTAATCTCAAAGTTTGAATCCTGAGAAATATTCTCTTAAAACACCCCCTTCCCCCAAGATTTTGAATCAAACCATATCACTGCCAATCATCTTCTATTACTGAAGAGATTTGATCAAATTCTTAGGACCCACTATAGAAAGATAACCCTGTTTCAGAGAGATTCACCAGCACACAGACCAATGAGAAAAAGGGAGGAAGAAAACCCTAAAAATGGGATTAGAATTTTTTTTTTACTATGAAGACTATTGAAAAAAATAATTAGAAGGTAGATTAAACTGGCATTCAGGAAGGTAAAGCTTAACAGCACCACTTTTTGCACATCTTTCCCTGCCTCATCAGGGAAGTAAGGAAAGTCTTATTATTCAGAATTTAACACAAGAAAATTTAACATTTTCATGTTGCTGGCCCTTTGGTAATTTTTGCCTGAACAAATGTTTTTCAATCTACCCAAACCATTAAAAATTTCCTAAAATGTTTACACTCACTATTTCTTTCAACTTTTGAAGTGAGCACACCTTTATCTCACTTGCTTAATCCATGACTTTTTTCTACTTAAACAGTAATTGTTGCTCATCACAACAGCACATGCATCTGAAGGCCTACAGCAAGAGACAGATATTCGGTCAGATGTATTTACATTGAGTCACTGTGCAGAGGCTAAGTTACTTGAAGTGAAAAATTACATTTGGGTTGCCCTTGTTACACTTATTCATCTTCCTAATCTTGTGAAGCTGTAGAGACACACTGTTCCAACCATGACTAAAGAAAGCATTTTGTGCCCTATCTTCCTCATTCACTTTGTTCCCACCTCTCTCTTGCTATAGAATTCCCACTTAGTGCAATTTGATAAAATTTACACTTTTTTTCTGGTTTGATGCCACCATCTTCTCGTCTCCTGACAAGACACAGTTCACTGTCACACACATCGGAATTATTTCCTCGGCATAAATAAATCACTACTCCCTTATGAAGCTACTCTCCCCCTTCCAAAAGAGGGGAAAACAACGCAACGCCTAATCAGCTGAATAGCAAAGCTCCTAGGAACACAGGTTTTTGCTGCTCTCTAGTGGACACACTCTTAAAAAACCCCAAAAAACCAACTCATTAAAAATGCTTCAGGCCCCTTCCTACTCTGGCCACTTAACAGTTCTTCATGCCTTCCAACTCAAGTAACAGTAACTGCAGAGCAAGTAACAGTAGAATTTCCATGTTTTAGTAAAAGGTAGACTAATTCAGCATCTTCACAACAATCCATACCAGGAGGCAAAAATAAGGAGTTGGAATATCCTTGCCCATGTCTCATTCTCCAGTTAAAGGATATAAACTACAACTACAAGTCTCATTCTCCAGTCAAAGAATATAAACTACAACTACATGAACACATCATAGATGTTATGTCAAAGAATATAAACTACAACTACATGAACACATCATAGATGTTATTAAACATCAGCATGAGGAGTCAATGACTGACTATAGTTAAATCACTTAATTCCTATAAAGAAGTGTTTTCACTTATAACTGATATAAAAGAAAAAAGAATCCCATATTGTTGTCCTCTTGGAGATAGAATTTTTTGCTTTTTGTCCAAGTAGTCTCTGTTATTCTCAAAGAAACGTTACTGTAACTTTAAAAACTCAGATAGAAACCAGTCAGATCTCCACGCTCACTTCAATGAATACATACATTTCTAGTATGGAATGATAACAGAAAGGGATGAGAACTCTGATATAAGCTGATCTTCCAGAGCCAGTCATCTCTCAGGTAAAATACATTTCAATGCATTTGGTAAACACCGTTTAAATCTACTACCACAAAGAACACTTTCACAACTACTGAAGAAGCATAAAAAAGTTTTCAATCAAGCCTGTCCTCAGCAGAGAATTATTTTTTTTTTAATTATTATAACAGGTTTTGGATGGAACTACTAGCATGAAACTCCACTACCAATCAGTGAAAGTTCATGTTTGTTTAAATGATACAAGGTTGGGGAAATGACAGTACAAACAGCTAAACAAATGCACTGGAAGTCATACAGACAATCAGGGACATAGCCAAGAGCAGAAATTGGGTCAACACAGCAATGTAGTTCCTTGTGCATTGCATTTTGTCACTGCACCATTAACACTCTACATAGTAATGTCTGCTTTTTGAGACTGACTACCCTAAAAGAAACAGCGAGACAACACTATTCTGAAAGTGAGGGTGTGTGCATTATGACATTATCATGTCATGCAAGTTATCAACAGCATATTTCTCATATCTCATACCACAAGATTATTATCTTGTGTTGAATACCATTACCTGTGTAGTTGCTCAGACTCTGAGTTTGACAGTTTTGCCTTTCCTTTACCAAGTCTCTCTTACATGAATGTTGCAATCTGGAAAGCCCCCAGTGAGGGTAAAGCAAGCTGGCTGCATAAATGAAACCCTGAAATTATGCAGCTTGACAAGACTTAAAATCAGCTGGCTCCCAGGAGCTCAGGTATTAATACTATATACAAAATGTGAACATAGAATTAAGTACACTCTAACCACTTAACTTTTACAAATCTGTATCAAAACCAGACTGTTACCTACTGAAACAGTCTTTTTTTTTTTTGTATCTGCTGCCTTTCTGAAGACAGAAAATTGCAGAAAGACGTTTTTAGTTACATAAAACACTATGAATCCCTATGCAACATTTGTTTACATCCTGCATCACTACTTCAACCAGACAGTTTAGCACAGAACAGTACCTTCAGCCAAAGAATTTTTAGTTGGAAATTGTAAGTTGAGACATTATCTTCCAAAGGATGCTAACATGGAGCAGTACAGAAGTTAAAACTTGTGAGGTGCTCTAAAAACCCTCAAACTCACATCTTATTGCAAAAAATTAACAATTTCATAGTTAATACTTTAATAATATATATCTTTGCTTTACAAATTAAAAAAAGACAAATAGTTGCAACACCCAAAAGCAACATTTTGCTGAAAAGACACTTCTCTTGGGATATTATAAATGTTCCTCAATGGAAAATACAAATTTTGAAGCAAAAATTTCACCAGAAAGTAGAACTTCATCAGAGGAGCAATCACATTTCTTGGTTCCATAAGATGCAGAGGCTCAAGGGATAAAGGAGCAAGGCTAGGATGTGCAAGAGACAAAACCAGATTTTTGGGGATATGAGCAAGAGGGCTGTTATGCTCACTGGTAGTTCTTTCCCTGTCCAATAAAACTTGCCAAAGGAAAAAAAGCATAATACATAACAGTGCGACAGTCAGCTTCTGAGTCTGTAATTCAGATAATCCCATCAAACAATACACCTGACTCATCTGTGAACTCTTTTAGCTCAAGATACAAAAAGGTTTGGTTCTTAAAATATCTGAGACATAGGTACAGTTTTCAAAACCACAATAGTTCATGACCTTCACTAACACATTCTTCTCACAAAGGCACTAATTAAGGTTCACTGTTGTAAAGTAACAGCACTGGGTACCAAGTTTTCAGGAAAACTTTCACATAGATTTCATCCATGTTTTAAACAAAACTTCCTTCCTGCAAACAGCAGGTCTTGTCAAACAAAGTGATGCACTCAAGAAAACAGAAAAACTACTATTAAGTACCCACAACTCGCAAGTAATGATAGAACCTTGTGTAAAATACCAACTTTAAAAAAGTGGTATTTTATTCCCTGCAAAAATGTAGGTGCCAAATGGCACTTTTAGTTTTCTTGCCTTCTCTCCAAAATATTACCCAGAGATATGTTCATCCCCCTTAGAGCATGATACAGTAACAATTTGTTTCTTCTTTGGTAGAAGAATACACTTTAAAAAACCCGACAAACTAACAGGAGAAAGCTAAAATTAAAAGCCCAGATAATAATTTCACAAACATTATGAAAACAGAAAGATCTTTACTTGTACTTTTAAATTTATTCTACCATATCAATCAGATTGCTATCTTTGTTTGCAGTTAGAAGCAATTGTCTGAATACAAGAGTTTCCAAGTGGTGACTTCCCAGAACTTCATATGACTAAAGACTATGGCCTACACAGTGAAAACCAGAAAGCTTATTTTCAGACTCTCTTAAAAATGAAGGCTGCTCTACTGTTCAGCTAGCTGCTGGGATTCATTATGTGCCTGACCTCTGTATAAACCGTTTCGCAAGTCGACTCCTCCACACAGTAACATCAGCACATTGCAGAACAGCCCCAGCAGAGGCAATCAGAAAATGCCCAACTTCTGTCAACCCACAATAAGAAGTACCAGTAGCCAAATCATACCCTGAATTACTTTATCAACTTAGACCGCAATGTCCAGGCAAATTAACTGCCTTACCCATACCAGGGCCTCTGGATGAGTTATGGATCAGGAACCCTGGATTTCTCCCAATTCCATTGAACATAGAGGATTTCTCTTTTTTTTAAACAAAAGGTAGTACGCCATCACTTCCACCCATAAGGTTTTGTATGGAAGTCTGTTGCCTTGTTTTCACACAAAGCTTTTACACCTTAATTTCATGCCTCAGATTAAGGGAAAACTGTTGATTGATGTGAGGCATTAAAAGGGAAGAAGTTCAAAGCTCAAATTGAGCTAAAATTTCCTTCAACATCTAAACTGAATGTGTTATGTAAGAAAGCTTTAAATTATTAAAGCCTGCCGCACCTTTTCAAGAATACAAGAGCAACCCATGGGTAACTTAAGCTTATTTCACTGTTTCCACATCAGAGAACTTGCACTGCCTTCAGTAAGAATATGGGTGATTAACACTACATCTTAGTATAGCAAGTGATGCTTTAAGTAACTTTTTTTTCCAGCATGAGTACCATTTTAGATTGAATTATGTACAGCATGGTATAGATCCAGACTGAGGGGTGTCTCAAAGCTGTAACTGAAAAAGTTGTGGTGCTTCTCCACTTCCTCTTTAAAACCCAAAGCAATATACAATCCATTAGGCCATATGTCTCAAACTGCTAACCACAGAATAATTTTTAAATGTGCAGAATAACCTGCACATTTAAAAAACCAAAACGAAAAAAGAAAACTACCCAAATCTTGCATTTATGAATGCTGTTAAGCACTCTAATGTTTCATGCATTAGCTCTGCAACAGCACAGCTCTGATATCAAATCTCGCAAAAAAACACAGGTACAGGAGATTGGAGGAACACAACCGTTTCGCTGTCAATATTCACCCAAAGATTTAATTTCCACACGGCTCAGCGGCACACGGTGCTGCGGCGTGCAGCACAGCGGAGGCAGCCCCTTGTCACCTCCTCCGCGACGTGGGACACTCAACACGTCTTTGCGCCGGCCGCTCCTCCCGGGCACGGCTGCGAGCGCCCTGCGGCGGCCCGGGGCTTGCCGCTCCTGCCGCTACACCTCGCCCGGGAGCCGGGCGTCTCAGGGGCTGGCGGACAGATAGACGGGGGAGCTCCACCAGCTCCAGGTACCTAAGTTGCCTTCGCGGGCCAAGGCCACACGCACCCACCCGGGCAGACATCGGGATAGAAAGTTACCCAGGGCAAGACACCGCCCGAAGCGCTGCTCAGCGAGGGCGAAGAAGTAGCGGCGGGGGCCGAGGGAGCCCTCCCCGCCGCCTCTCCCGCGGAGCCGCCGCCGCTCTCGGCCAACAAAGGGTTGACCGGTCCCCGCCGCGCTCGGACACCGGGGGTGGGGGGGAGGTGGCTCCGCCCCAGCCGGCCCCTCCGCCATGTTGTTGAAAGGAACCGGCGGGGAACCCGCCGCCCCCCGCCGCTCTCCTCACGCACCCCCACACCCCACCTCGGGCGCCACCGCCGCGCCCACTACCTCCCTCCGCTCCCGCGCACTCACCGCCCGCCGCGGGCCAGAGTAGCGCGGCCACAGCCAGGCACAGCAGGGCCCAGGGACGCTGTCGCGTCCGCCGAGCGGCCGCCGCCATGTCCCGGCCGCGACTCCCCGGAGCCGGGATCCGCCTCGCGACGCGGGCTCGCTCCGCCCGCCCGCCCGCCCAGGGACCGACACAGCGCTCGCGCTGCGTGCGCCCTCCCGGCCCGCTCCGGCCGCGAATGCCGCCGACGCGGCGGCGGCGCCGCCTGATTGGTCGCCGCGCCCCGGCCCCGCCCCCCGGCGGCCGTGGGCAGCCCCGACAACAACAGGCGGCGCGAGTCGGGCGCGACCCGCGCGGCCGCGGGGCGGGGTGGTGGCGCCCCCTCCCGGCGGGGCGGGGCCGGGGCCGGGGCCGGGGGCGGGGGCGGGGGCGTGGGCGTCCCGGTGGGAGAGTGGCCGCTCCGTCCCCTAGCCGCGGATCCTGAAGGGACTCGGATGGCGGGCTTGGAGCTGCCCTGTCTCTGGGCGTTCCGAGAGCGCTCGGGCGAGCGGCTGAGGCGCAGGGAGCAGTGGGGAGGGACCCGCTGGCAGCACTGCCTTGCAGAGCCCCGGGGGCACCGGCCCCGCTGGAGGGCAGGTGGAGGGAGGGTGCCTGTGGGCAGCCCTCGAGTTGTCTCCGGAGTGGAGGAGAGGAGCGGTAGCGGAGGAATTGTTCCTCTCGGGCGGCGCTACGGGTGGGCAGGCGGAGCGTGCGGAGCCCCGGGCCGGTCGCTGCGGGGCCGCGGCACAGGGGCAGCGGCCATCCCTTCCTTCCCCGCCCTCTCGGCTCCTTCCCCGCGCTCCCGGCGCTCCCGCGGCCAGTCCTGCGGCCGCTCCGCCATCCCGGAGCGGAGGGTTTGCCCTCCCGCAGCAGCGGGAGCCACAGCGCTGAGCCCACAGGTTTTGTCCCCGTGCGAGGGCAGAGCGGTGCCGCGCGACAGGTGTAGCTGCCAGTTTATGGCACAGTCTACATGTAACTTCAGGAGTTAACTGGGAATTGGAGGCAAACTCGCGCAGTCCAAATACCTAAATACAGAGCTCCACCTTGAATCTTGAAACATGGGGCAACTAGGATGCCCCTCGTTAGGAAAATGACCGTGACTGATGTTGGTACTTCTATCCACAGCTTTATTAGCTTTGCATGGGTGGCAGAGCAGGAGGAGAGGCTTTCCTCTTCCCTCCTGGGATCAGGTAACCACTCTCCCAGCAGCTACCTCTTGCTCTGGGAATCCACCCGCCGTGCCAGCTCCAATATCTGACTGTGGTGTCCAGATCCTGAATCAGTGTAGAGTCTCTCAGCATATGCTTTTATACTCCCTTTGTGGCTTGTTTTGCATGCAGTGTGACCCTCCCATCATAGGCCAAGTCATGAAGATCAGAGATGTTTTTCCACATTACTTGCAATTGCTGTTGCAAGCCCTGTGCACTATCTCTGCCCGATGGTGCCTTCCCAGCTCACAGTGTTCATGACAGCACTCTCCCTGCTCTCTAGAACCATGTTCACTGCCATGGCACTCTGATCTCCTGCCTCCCTTTTACTAGCAGTTGTTCAGCCAACACTCCTTTTACAAGAAGCCTTGTTTCTCCTACAGTACACTTCACCTGGATAAGAATCTTGATAATATCATAGTTCAAAGTGAGGTAAATATTTATTAATTCATTCTCTTCCCCTTTCTCTCTGAACAATGACCAGTGTCATACATAAACACATCCTAGTTATATTTTCTCTCACAAAATAATGTTTTAATGACATGCACTTCATGATAGATGAACCAAATGTCTGGATTTGATATAGATTCATGCTGTAATGAACTACTGAAGCTGACAATACCAGGCAAATATGTTCTTAGTTATTCATATGTAGGAATACTTAGACGGCTAATCCTCAAATAAATATATTAGCATCAGAAAGAAACACTGAAGCACTCGGTTAAATTGCTCAAATCCCAAGACATCTTTTTAATTCATATAGAGCATTGAAACTATAAATTAAGGAAGTTATATGTTCAGGGGGGAAAAAATTCCACTATTCATTTCCCCATTGCAGATCTCCTGGGTTTAAGGATGGGTCACAGACTATATCTCTGAAGGAAGGTAGGGAGCAGTAAGCAGAACATGGTGAAGGATTTTTTTCAGGGCTCCAAGTTCAGTCCTATGGGGAACATTTTGAATTAACATCCCAAGTGACATTTGGCTGACAGACACAGAAAAATTAAAATAAATCAATAACTTGCAAGTAGCAACTCACCAGCTAAGATGGATTCAGGTCACCTCCAATAGTGCCAGTACAAAGGAAATATTTTTTGCCAGGCCTCACTCTTCTTTCATATCACTCATGAGGTAAAGACAACTACAGAAGAAATATCTAAAATTATGTCATCCCCTGTCCTGATCCCTGGGTACCTCTCTCTGATCTTATGTAAGTTAGATTTAAAAGCCAAAGTAAACATGGGCCAGAAGCAAAGCTACCAAAATGGGTTCTGTATGTCCAGAACCTCCCCTTTTCTTGCTATGCTTCCATGTGTCCAGATTCTTAGGACTGCAGCTTCTGGTCTTGATTAAAGTGGGGTCTAAGAACTTCTGATTATGATACAGACTCTTGGTATTCAATGGGCTCTGGTAGACATCTGGGTCTTGTTCTTGTTGGCACCCTCCCCTGTTAGCTCCCCCTTATCACCATAAGATTCATCCTGGTGTTTTTCCATTGTCTTTTTTCCAGTGTTCTTCTGCTGTCAGTTCCCCTTTTCAACATTTAGTCCTCCCCCTTCCTTCTTATGAGCTTCATAACTGCATTTGGTGCAGCAGGGGGTTTGCTCATCTGGGAAGTACCTGGCATCTTTAGGAGGGCTATAGGAGAGGTTGGATTCATTGGTTGAGGTGCAAAGTAATTCATGTTACATGTCCTGTTTGGTAACAACAAAATCTGCCTTTGTTTTTGCTATACAAAATGGAGCAGTTAAATAAAAATTACAAAATAAAAATTATGGCCTGAAAAGATTTAAATCATTATTTCTGCAAACAAATTGAATGCCAATCCAAAGAAAGTGAGGAGATCTTGATGCTTGCATCTGATTATTTTCATCCTCTAAACATGCTAGTTATTCAACTGATGCTAAGTCAGACAATGACACAGTCAGTAAAGCAGTTTCCAAGATATGCCTTTCTGTAAAGTGACATTTTGTTTAAGAAGAAAATAACTGTTCTGTGATCACAGATTCTTCAAAATTGCAATAATTGCTTGGCCTTTTCCTGCCAAAATAGCATGAAAAACAATTTCACAGTACAAATTTGCCAAGTTCAATAGAAAACAATGCATGACCATTGTATGTTTATGACATTTTAACTGGATGAGTTAAATATAATTTTTCAGTATTTCCTGTAAAGGAACCCTTAAAAGCACTTCTTACGGACTGCTCACTGAGGATGGAAATAATGTCATCAGTGGACATAAATTTAAAAGAACAGGCAAACCCCCCATTTTTCCTAGCTTCACTTTTCTAATGAACTAATGGATTTATGACATAATTATATTCCAATTATAGAAATATGCAACAAAAGCAATAATTTTTTAATGCAAGGTAGAGCACAAAGCAAGATGACACAGAAAAGCCAAACAATCTGGATTAATGAGATTTGTTTAAATCATCAAATTGGTTGGACAGATTTGAAAAATCCTTGCTTTTTAGATTGAGTAAATCAGGTTATTACACAGGGAATATCGGCAATTTAAACACTGATTAATTTCTTTCTTCTGTACTAGAATATGACAGTCATACACATGTGCAGCACCCGCAGGGAGAGAGAAGGAAATAATTAATCTTTACCTAGTGCTACTTTTATTTCCTGCAAGAATTATTGTCAGTGTGTGAACACTACTTATGCTTTTCTTTTCTCTTCTGGAAGATGTAAAACAAAAGAATTGCAACTGCATGAAAGTTTCAAATGGAACTCAGTACTACTGGAATACTGTGCTCCACAAAATAAGAAGCTATGTAGGGTATTGAAATAAAAGACATTTTGGAACGGGACAAGTGGATAGAGAGACAATTATATAAACCAATTTGTTCTATGGGTTAGTCTTTGAGACAGATCAAGGATATGAATATTCTTGTATTATAAGCTGATTTAGTTCCAAAAATGGACACAAAAAATATTTTTTCCTTAGGTTTTAAATTAAAATATATGGAAGAGTGATAGGAAATAATATTAATGGTGATGACTAAAAGTTTTATTTGTCTTTTGGTGTAAGAGGTACTGTGTCAGGGTAATAAAGAATCTTTCACAAAGAGTGTATGCACAATTAGTGCTAAAGCAATAAAAATAAAACCACCTTTATTTATATTGCTTTAGCACTAATTGCCTTAGCACTAAACTCAACTTTTACAGTTTTCTATCCATGCTAAGTAGCTAAGTGTTATGCTTGTTTGGAAGAACTGGACATGAGTCCATCAGCGCACCATGATACTTACAAATTACTTTCACCAAGGAACTCAGCAAGAGGAAAAGTACTGAATGTGTAACATTTACCAAAATAGAATAAGTTATTGAGAAAACCCCAACATTGCCCTCCCCACCTAGCCCTTGATTTTTCCAAACAGTTTTACTCAAACTGGGACAGAAAATATCAAAGTGCTTATTAGTGTGCAGTTTCTGTATGTACACAAACCAGACAGTTTCACAAAGGCCTGTGATCTTTCTAAATCAGAGACAAGCAAAAGGAATCACTTTTTTTGAAGTCACTGCTTTATAAAACATTCAGAATTACTCATTTTATAACCCTTACAAACATTGCCTGATTTGACTCATCAATGTTTCCAGAACTAAATGCTGTGAGATCTTAGTTATCGAACACCCAGCTAATCATCACCTTTAACTGAAGGCCAGTTACAGCTTAAGATGTATGAAGCCCTTTTTGCTTTTAATTCACTGTGGAACACTTTTTATCCCAGAGCTATGAGCTGGGCAGCCCAGCAATGCACCACATAGGGATGCATCTGCTCGGTTCCTGCAGCTAGCACCCACCTTATCTCACAGATAATGCATTTGTGGACATGGCATAGTGTCCTAAGTTCTTTAAGCAGATCTCAGTGACAACAATTAAACCCCTTAAACTTGGTGTTTCATTCCAGCATCCATCAGCTGCTGTGCTGGTTTATTACGTGTTTCCTAGTGCAGCTTCACTTGAAACCAGATATGATCTATTCAAAGAGAGTGGTGTTGACTGGGTGTCCTTACAGAGAGGTCTGATTTATGCTGGAAGTAGGGAAGAAGTGTATAGTCCAAGACATGCTGCTAAACACAGCAGTGACTAGGGAGACTGGTAGCTTAGGGAGTGATTGCCAGAAGCAAAAGGCTGACATCAACCATGTCTGGAAATTACTTGAGACTGTTATTATCTGTTTGAAGGCCTTACATTGCTGAAGTAACTCTGTAACTCTGGTAACTCTGAAATGGCAGGGGCATCTCACCTACAACTGCAGCAAAGGATACATGTGTTAAAGTACCTCGCCTCTAATTAAGAAAGGATATTTCCTTTCCTGGGGAGGTACAGCTGTTGCCTGCTTGGACACTACCCATTCCAGTTTGATGGTGCAAGTAATAATGCACATCATTCTGCTTATCAAGGAAAGTCATTTTCCTCCAGAGACTGGACTCAATTTTGCCTAGAGTGGGGAAGGAGCACCCTTTTTAACCTACCAAAAGTTAATGTCTTTCTGGCAATGCACAGATCATGATGTTTTCTTACTGTAATTCTCTGTGTACCCATTAGCAGGCAGGCATACTGTGGTGTTGACAAGCTTGATTTCTTCTTCCATGGAACAAAGGCCCATAGCAGACAAGAAATTTCCTAGAGTGGGAAGGGGGAATTGTGGTGACAAACTGCTAAGACCTCAAAATTAGTTTTGGGGATCTAGATCACAACTTGGATTAAATATCAGTTATCCTGAAAAAAAAATTCAAAAAATGAAGTTTTTCAATAAATCTTTCACTTTGTTGTTCAAACAACATTTTGTTCAGTAGAGTATAAACTCAGAATAAAACTAAAATAAAAAAGAGATGAGAAAATAACATTTAATTAATTAATTAAAATTAATAAAATAATATTTAATTCCTGAGACTGATTTATTAACCCTGCAAACTGAAAATCAGAGAAAAGAGACGTTCTTCTATCATGTGCTATAGGAACTGTTTGCTTTGCTGCAGCTTTTCTAGACTTGATACATATTCCCCATCCACTCTCATTCTTCAGTGCATGTGGCTGTAGGCTGCCTGAGGTGATAGCATTAAACTTTCTATCACAGTTCTGGTTATACAAGGTTGTTTCAAAATCCTCTTGCTATAGTCTCTCTAAGCAGTATTTTCTGTAAGTTTTCACTTGTTTATTTGCAATCAATAGCTAGAGTTCACTCTAAAGGTGCTGCACCTTGAGCAGTCCCAAGGCAATTGTAGGCAATTTTTTTGTAATGTGTTCTAAAAAGCTGCTTTTTCCTTTAAATCAGGTAATGGAGTTTATACATACTCAGAAATAAAAACTGAAGAAAACAAAAATAGGCTAAATATTTATTTGAATAAAATGACAAATTATGCAGTGATAAGAAAGATGGTGGAAATAATTTGTAGAACTTCATTCTTTACCAGCTATTAAATTTCTAACTACTTTCCAAGAATACGTAGTTTTGAGATTGTGCAAGTCTTTGGTTATTTTTACATTTCCAAGTGACATTATTAAGAGGGAAGATTTTGACACTGGACCGATATAAAATAATAATTCATGCTGTTTTCAGGTCTGAATTAGCATGGGAGTTCTGCTGAACCACATTTTTCTGGTTGCAGATAACAATCACTTCATTCTCAGAATTCTGTTTCTCTAGTACAGTGATCATTTTCCATCAGCCATATCCCTTGAGTGTAATTCTAAAGGCTGACTTTTACCCAAGAAGTCTTAGTAGTCTGGATACTAGATTGCTGAAGAAACTGTCTCTCTTGAGAGTTTAAGCATGTTAAATTGAGATCCTAGATAAACTAATATCCTAGAACTTCTGCAATAGTAGTGGCAAAAATACTTTCATCACACCCACACAACACAACTGCCTGTTGTCAGTGATATTTAAAAGCAACTACTGCCAGAAAACAAGAGAAATGCATTCCTAATTTAAAGACAGGATAATATTTAAGGGAAAAAAACCAGAATGTTTTAAATAAGATCATGAGGATGTCCATCATGGCACTGGTTTATTCTGCCAAAAGAATACTGGAAATTATGGTAGTTAGTATATATATTTATTTGATCTAAAGAAGAATAAAAGATGGGAAAGGAAAAGCCCTCTTTGGCAAGGAGATAATTTCAGTTCAACTAACTGGTCATGGGGCTATTTTGCTAATATTAATGATTGTATTAAAGACAGAAAATGCAGAGCCCAAATAATGTTCAAAATTCAATAGAGCAAAAGACTAGACTATATCTGTGTATCATTCTCTTGCTGTTTAGTTTTATAGAGGAGGTTACTCCTTCTGTAGCTGTAGTTGAAGCCATGAGAAGTCTAGATTTTCCTGAGAAGCTGAACGCTATGTCTTTTTCCAGGATACATATTTTCTCAGAACTTTGCCGAAGGTCAAAGGACTGCGTAAATATTACATTTTAGAGACTGGCTGGGACTCTTTTTTAAATACAGTTTTGGTTTCCACTTGAATCAACTCTCAGAAATGGCTTGGCCCACAAACACACCGGTTTGTTCTTACAGCCTGGCTAAGAAGAGATGCATCCTAGCATTTGTAGGACGACTGTTCTCCAAGCCTGAGAGTCTGTGGGATTCTGCCCTCCCTTCTGTTGATGCTTGCCCATGTCTTAGCCACAGAAACCAAATCAAAGAGCAAAATCAGAAAGGAACAAGTATATTTTAGTTTGCAGGGTGTTTTTGATATACTGTGCTCTCTGTGGGGTTTCATGACTTTGAGGATGGGCATAAGGAAGAATGCAGAAGGTGGAACACAAAGATGTTTGTGTCTGGTTGAATTGTCTTTAGTCTGTTTTAGCCTAGTACTGCATGTTGATCTACCCCACACTATCTGTCACCTACTCTAAAATGGACACATTCATGTGGAGCTTTTCCTCCATGAGTGAATCAGGGACAGAATTGTATTCCTTTGGGCACTGTTCTGTTGCCACAAACATGAGCTCATCCTTTCTCATGGGCCACACCATGTCTTAGTCATGCCTTGATGAGTAATCCTAATTCTCTGGATAGCACTCTGGATATTGCTTTCCTGTGAGCAAAATGAGGAAGAAACCCTGTGAAAAGGAAACTGCCATAGACCACTTGAGCCTGAAATGCAGTGTGTATTTGAACATTTCTACCAAAAACTATAAAGGAATAATTGGGTCTCATCAGTCTTGTTCTGTACTGTTCTAACTTCATCCTGTAGTTAACTTCTCTGTATGGTTCCAAGATAGCTTTAAAGGGACAGTCACAGCTGCCACTGCACTTTACTGATAATAATGAAGGATGCTGACATATTTTCCCAGAAGTAGTGGAGTAGGTGGGTTGTTATCCTATTCTTCTCTTGCTTATGAACTAGGACTAACTTTGAAGCAGGTTCTAATTTTGTAAAAACAAAAGTCACTGCTCTACTTCTTATCTTGACCAGCCTTTGATTAAAATACGTTTCAGTAGTTTAAAAGTAACTTAATTTAGATTAAGCAGCTAAAGTCTTGCCACTGCAGCTTTTTTACGGTTGAGTGCTTAAGTTCTCTGCACAATGTAGAGAGAGATACTTAAAAATTAACAGAACATTTTGAAGCAAGGCTGCCTAAACTTCAATCCCTCCACATAGTTAACAGATTCTATCTAGACTCAGGGTATTCCTGCAGAAGTATGCCTGGGAGCTGTTACATTTGGACACATTATTCTAGTGGAAAATGCAGGTTTAATGCCCAAGTAATTTGTGCTCACAGACCTTATTTACAAGACTAAGGATATTTGGAGTGCTACTCAGGGTCTTTTCTACTGGAGCTACTTTTACAGCTCTGGATTCCTATTCATGAACTACGGAAAGATTCTTGCTCTTTAATAGCCTGAAGTGTCAATGGCAGCACAGTTGCCCATGGATGCCTTACGTGTGGCGAAGGAGAAATTAGAGGACCATGAATCTTGGACATGGATACATAAATCCTTTTCATCACTGTGTATGACATCTCTCAGATTCAATTGGGCTGCCCTTCACAACCACCTCCTCCTAGTTCGGTCTCCCCTTTATAGCTCTGACTGTAGCCAGTGTTGTTTACTGCCTTCATATTTGCTTTAATAGAGCCTATACAGAGCTGATAATTCCATATCTTCTTCTAGCTTCTCATTCATAGAATTCACCACAACTTCAGAACATTATTATTCCTCCTCCCCAGTCCTTTTGACTTGTCTTACCCTGCTCCCTTCCCACCTTATGTCTTACTGAGTGTACCAGTACAACAGGACACAGCTGTGACTATTTTGTTCCCTCCTCTAGATTATTCATCAGTTTCCCTGAGCTTTTCTCCTGGTGATGAGCAACTGGGTTTTTGTAAGAAAGATAACGTGATTCAGTAGCTTTGATGGAATGAGTAGCTTATTATCTGTCATTATATAGCACTCAGTCGAGAACAGGACTTTGCAAAGGTGTGCCCAAGGCTTGCAGTGCCTTCTGATATATCATCAATAGCTAGGCTGGGAGAATTGACTTTCTTTAAAAAAAAAAAGCATGGACATTAGGAAGTGATTGAGTTAGATGCTGCTAACTCATCTTGCTTCTCTCCCTCAACCTTTCCTTTTTCAGAACAGAAATCTTACATCAGGAGATAAATTTTGAGAGGCCCAGCCACAAATTTATTCTGACTTTGGTGGCAGTTACCACTTTGGTGGCAGTTACCTCTATCCATCAGCTGGACATTTTCCTGACCTAACAGAAACGAATCGAGGCAGATAATACCGACTTGTGGCCTTCTCAAGATAGAGGCGTAGACATCTGAGCACCCTGCTGCACCTTCAGTTTGTTTGCTTACAATTTGAGAAGAATGAGCTTTGAAGTTAGCTTAGCTGACTTGGAGCAGGCAGTTGGATTAGATGACCTGCTGAGACCGTTTCCAATCTAAATTATTCTACTAGTCTAAGACATATCAAGCTACAGTAAAGTGAGGAGAGAGACAGTGAATAAACATTTAACTATGAATCTCGATAAATTCTGGCTTTTAATAAGTATTTTTTAAAACTTTTTAATAGCTGTCTGTATGTCCATTTCTGATTCAAGTGGATTAATGCATAGCATCAGTTTTGGCTGGATTTTAAGCCTTTGCACAAATAGCAGTCCTATGTCTGCTCTTTTGAATTTCCGTAAGCTTTATTTGGATGAAAATGGAGATTGAGATGGGAATTCTGCATGATGAAAACCCTCTTAAATCCCTCCCCCCCTAAAGTTTAAGCTGTGTTAATGGTAAATGTCTTAATTATTCAGATCATCTCTGCTATAGCAAATTGTAGTGTGCTCCTCCAAACTTTTGAGGCAATTAGCTTCTTATATTGGTTTTGGCTCCAGGTATCTCAGCAAAAGAGGCAAATAGTCTCAGGATATGTTTAAAAGACCTTGGATAAGACCTTGGATTATGAGTGCATGATGTAAAAATTGATGTGTCTTCCTGATATAGACTACCTGCAAATCCTGGATGTTTGAGATCAAGAACAGAAAATGTCCAAGATAAATTTGTGATTTAAGAATGGCTTTGCTATAATGACAGAGAAACTTTGCCAAGTAATCGTGTGGGAAAAAGCTGCTGAGAGCAAGTCAGTTTCTCACTCTGTAGGCAGAACTAATGGCAATGAAATACAGTAGTGAATATTTCTGAAACAACCTGTTCACAGATGTACCCTAGGGGCTTCCCAAACCCAGGGACTTGTGAAGGTTCAGAGCCCACTGGGTTAAACCTTCTTGGAAGGAAACTTCGACTTCAAAATAATGAGATCAACAAATTGGAAATTTCTTTGATGAAGCTGATGAACAATTCCCAATTCACTCGGCTGAAAAAAGGAAATGTAATATGACTTTGGGCTTGGTTTTGGTCAACATAACAATAAGAATTTAGTCAACACAGTTCAAACACACCACTCACCCTATCCTCTACACCTATATATGGTGTAGAATCAAGGGACACAGCCTCACATTTCAAACTGTCAGGGAGGCTTCTCATAGGCTGGCTGAAAGGGTGTTGGGATGATTCTAGGAAGTCATGTTTTGTGTCTCAGGCGAACCTAAGCGCACCTCCAGACTCTGGAAAGTCACTGAGAGGACTCTGCTGACCCTAGAATGGGAAGCTGTTCAGTAGTGCTAACAGGCAGGCTGCGCACACAAACATGATGGCTGATCCACCAGCTGGGGTAAAGCACATAAACAAATGTCTTGTGTTGCCCTGTTTGCTATTGAAGGCATCATGGCAGTAGTTATCAGTTGTACAGGCTGACTCTATCAATAGCCTTTAATTCTCAGGTGCTTGAAACATCCCAGCTCTGTGAACAGTCAATCCATGCTCTAACCAATGTGCTCATCAGTGTTGAAAGAGGTGAAGATAATGGAATGACACAATACATCTATATATGGCTTGAGAATGTTTGTATAGGATAATGATGGCTTTAGGGGGTGCCCTGAATGAGCACAGTCTGGACATGGGGTTTACATGGGTGGAGAATGTTTGCAGAAGGAATACATATTATTAAATTTGGCAAGAAGACATAAAGAGCCATTGATGTGTGTTCTGTGGCAATCAGACGTGTGTCCTGCAGTCCCTCTACAGGCTTTCAGTGGCATGAGGACTCCAGCTAGCCCTGAGACCAAGCACAATGCTTAAGCACCTGTGAGTACAATTAAATCTTTCTATTCCAAAATATGGCGGCTCTTTCAAACTATCTACAAGAGTAGCCCTTGGCACATGCTCTCCCTGCAAAGCATCCCCTAAAGAAGTGGCTGGAAGGATTACAAATGACAGTGACCAGAACTGCGTCAGGGGACAGTTCAGCTGTCAGTCAGATGTGATAATTTTCTAGTACAGCATTAGCCTTGGGGATGAGACTAGCCTCAGTCAAAACCTTGAGGCCTGCAATGTGAAAATATATAACGGTAGAGCAAAGCTAAATACTGGCAAACAGTTTTTTGGATGTTAAAACCAACCCATCTAACTCAGTGGGGAGATAATGTTTTTCCAACAGTGAACACATTCAAAGTGCTCGATACAAAACTTATCTTTCTTGCAGAGGCAATGTCATCATCATCCTGGCTTGAATTTGAATGTGATCTTAGGTACTTGTAAGGTCCAATAGGGCTGTCATCCCCTTTTCTGCTGAAGCATTACTAGTATCCCTGAGACTGGCTCCTCTGTCTCAGGGATACTAGTCAGTAGTAGTCACCTCTGATCAACAACGGGAGTTGATGCTGAATTGATTTCGTATGTATTTTGTGGCTTAGCCCTGACTGGCAACTCAGCCCCACACAGCTACTCACTTACTTCCCTCAGGGTGGCACAGGGGAGAGAACTGAAAGAGTAAAGATGAAGCTCATGGGTTGGGTTTGATAGATAAACAAAATCACTCATGCAAGCAAAGCAAAACAAGAAATTGATTCACTGCTTCTCCCATTTTTGGGCATTGTTAAGCCATAAACAGGAAAGCAAGGCTGGAATGGAATGGTGGAGTGATGACTTGGGATGACAAATGCCCTCGCTGAAATTATTCCCCCTTCCTGCTTTTTCCCCCCATTTTATAAGCTGAGCATGATGCCATCTGATATGGGATAGTCCTATGGTGACCTGTCCTAGCTGCATCCACTCTCAACTTCTTGTGCACCCCCAGCTGCCTCACTGGTAAGAGGCAGAAAAGGCCTTGGCTCTGTGTAAGCCCTGATCAGCAAGAACGAAAACAACTCTGTGTTAACAGCACTGTTGTCAGCATACAGCCAAAACAAAGCCCCATACCAGCTACTGTGATGAAAATGAACTCTACCCCAGGCAAAGTGGCACAATGTAGAAATTCCCACAGCCTGTGCTGTCTGTAATTCCATTACTCTCTTTTGCCCACCCAGGATGAAGAGATATTCTGACTTTGTGTTCCCTCTCTCTCACACAAAGTCTACTACTGCTGGAGCTGAGACATCCACTCTGGGTACACCTCCATGTTAGGCCATTAATTAGGAACATTAGGAGTGGAACAGGGTGGAGTTATGATGTTTTGTGGTTTGTTTTAATATGGATACACTGGAAGAGAATATGATAGGAAAAATTTTAGATTAACCAGTAACAGTAGAAATTGCACCAAGGTGCAGAATAGGCTTTTTAAGATGCAGCAAATAGCAGCCCTCTGACTGGTTAAAAAAGAGAGGCCAGGTTCAGGTTAAAGTATCAAAGGACTTAAGTAGATGTCCATCTAGAAGTATTTCTACCTCTGGGAAGCTACTGATGATGCATAAAGGAGAGACAGCAGGGAGGAACTATTAGAGTGCAGGCTTAAACTATGTATCAGATCAGCAAATAAAAGCTAAACCCCAATCAGATGTGTTTTGAAGATGCACACAAGGCATTAATCCCAGTACTTGAACACCAAAATGATATTGCAATTCTAGCATCTAATTTTTTAAAAATCTAGAAGACAGGTTCTCTTCTCCAGAAGAGTACTGGAGTGAAAACGAGACTTGCAAGTATTAATGCAGAAGTAATACCTAAATCTCAAAGCCAAAGAAGAGGAACTGAGTAATTTTCCAGGCAGGACATACTGCAAGTCATTCTTTCTTCTTTCACTGCACAGCTCAGAAGCAAGGCTGGCAGTCTGTGGTTACACTAAAATGAGTTTTGTTAATTGCCAGTCCCTTGAGATGTATATGCTGCACTGCAGAAACTCACAGGTTTGCCTTGATTATAATAGCAATGGGAGGAGAAATTACTCCTCTCGCTGCAGTTCTTCAGGGCAGAGGAGCATGCTACTGATAGATGGAAACATGACATGGTTTGTTATTGCCCAGAGAAAAGATCCCTGAACTGAGAAGGGTGAAAGACCTGCTGTTTACCTACTGCTACCAAAACCAGTGGGCCAGATCAGGATATTGGAGTATTTACAATTCAGTACAATTCGGACTGCCACATTGATTTCTTGTGCAGTTACTGTTTTCAATCTTGCTCTAGTGCTCTCTTGGTGATTACTTTGCCTTATACACAGTTTCTTACCTGAATTAGCAGACATTCTTCCTCAAGTGCAGCTGACCTTTGTATTCAAACTGTGCTGACAAAAGTACTCTCCTTTGATAGAGAAAGCTGATTTATTATTAAGTACTGGGTTAATTTTTTTTCTCTGTTATATCCTTGATGAATAATATTTTTTCTTTTCACTTATACTAGGGAATCTAAAGAACATCACTGGTTTTGAAAAAAAGTGTGCGGTGCTGTTGTTTTCCCCAAGGGAAACATCATATTTCTAACAGGCCTCTCATGCCATTCTCTGCTAAAGGTGTCTCCCTTGGCGTGTGAGCAAGCCTGTGAACTCAGCACCACAGCAGCCCAGGTGGTGCACAGTTCATGCTCTGTATTCAGTTAAATGGTGTGCAATAAATTGCCGTAGCCTGCAGATTAATCTTAGAGGTGGGAAGCAAACATGGAGAGTTTTTTAGCAACTTATTGATTGTGCTTAACCATTTCAGTTCCTTATTAAGCTCTGTTCAGGATACAGAGATGGGTCAGTTCTGTGGAAGAACTGGCACAAAGATCTCTGGATGCATTTTGCTGGACTCATCTTAAACTCTAGCTCAGTATCTCCTAAAACCTGCATGTTTTTATTAGTCTTCTCTCATCCCCCTTCACAGAGCTCTTCTGTGTGACCCTACCTCTTGTCACTGCAACTCCAGGCAAAGGAACCCAGCCAGCATCCCAAGGGCTGCTTGAGCTCAGGAGAGGAAGAGCGGGGACTGATGTGAATGTGTGGCTGCAAGCAGAGACCCCACTGCCTGTAAAGGATTAAAAGTAGATGGGTCCTGCTTGAAGCAGGTAAAAACACTTTATTTTTCCCCCTTGATCCTTCTGTCACTCAGAGTAAAACCCTGCTGTACATAAATAACTCTTCCAGCTCTGTGAACTGGAGGAATTTGGCACAAGAATGGCTCAGTATTTTAGGAAAGCTGACTATAAATGAGTGCAGTGAATTGTTATGCATACATTTTAAATGTAATACAAATGGTTTTTGCCTTATTACCATGGTGTAATAATGGAGTAATTTACATTTTTTCTTTTCCAGAAAAAAAATGAAGATATCATTCAGCTGACCATAGGAAATAAGTTTTTATAATAATTTGGAAAAATAAAGCTGCATTTCAAAATATTTAGTTGTATAATTATATAATTTTAGTATTGTAAGTGTAATTTGCTTTTGTCTGTTGACAAAAGCTGTCTAGTTATTTAGTACTCTATTTGTCAGCAAATGAACATGTATTTCCAACACAGATTCTCATTAAAATCTTAAAAAAACGATAATGTGGAGTTTGACCTCCATAGTCACTGCCTGATAAAGCATAAGTAAATATGTTGTTTAAAGTATGCAGTAGACAAATATATCAGCAAAAGACTTCAGATATTATGGTGATACTGTTAGTGAAGAATATTACAATTTACTGATCATGCCTATAATTGTTTCAGTTATTTTATATTAACAATTCTTTAATTATGTGAATGCCAGAAGGGTAAATTCACAAAAAGGAAAATCACTTTACATATAACTTAGTGGGATAACAATGTGTAGAACCTATTTTAAAGAAACCATGAGAGACATATTTCATTCGTCAGTCTGACACAAAAGGAAATGACTTCCTCTAACATGCAATGAAATAAATAAAGGTCAGATGGTTCATTTGTTTGCATTTGCTTTGTTCAGTTCTACCAGTTAAACAGGATGTTTTCTATTAACATTGCTTTCAGGTTTCCTGGTAACAATAGCACCAAAATAAAGACCAGATTTTGTCAATGTGAAATTTACTCCTCCTGAATAAAGTCTTATGCCTAGAATCTACAAAGAGAAAAGCTGAAATAAGATGTGGGAGAGCTATATTTCTATGTAAGCACCAGGCTGAGATCCATACAAGCTTACAGGAGTCAAGGCTTCCACCAAATTCAGAGGAGGAGAGTACCTTTGCTCTTAAAGCTTCGCTTTGCAAATGTGAGCTCTGTATGGCAAAAGGGCCTCTCAGTATTCACTGTATATATGAGTATATATGAACGGTGCCTTGGGTGTCCAAAATCTACGCAAGTGAAAAGGAGAGCATGGAACATGCAGCTTCTCAGCTGTGAAGCAGCAGCAGCAGCCTTGCTGAGCCACACTGCTTATGAGGCAGGCTACTGGATCTTCCTCACAGACCACACTTGGCTCATGCCCTTAGGTGACCTCCAGCTCAGGCAGAGCATGAGTTAACTGCTGGCAAACTTCAAATCACATGGGGTTCAAGGGAAAATAAGGGCTTTAAGCCAGTTGTGTGCACTGGATGTTCCACCCAGCTGGAATGTGGTTTGTGTTGAGGTATGTTTTCTTTGTCTATTTTTTTCCTGAAATGTGCAATTACAAAAATTAAAATATTTACATCATTACAAATGAAATTTCAGTGTCAGCTTTTTCTGTCATCAAATAGAATATTCCTATGTGCAGCAGGTGAATTATTTTCCTTGGGGATCAGAGACAAAACTATTTTCAATACAGAGAACAATAAACTGATTATTACAGCTATATACTTTCTGGTCGAGAAGTTTCCCTGTGTTCAGAGGCGATGCTTGTCCCATAGCTCCCATATCAGCTGTGTGCCAGGCTTCACAATAGCTGCTAACCAGCCGGATCCCATTTGCAGTTGAACCATGCCATATTATTTTTTGAGGCCTGAAAGGTAATGTTAAGAAGTTATTTATTGGAAAAGTCTCTTTTGCTGTATTCAACTGTACACCTGTATGTGTAGTCATCTGCATTCTTTGTGCTTGAAACAAGGAGTAGTTAGGTAAAGATGAAGACAGAAAGGAGAGAAAGAAAGGAGAACACAGTCTGATATCCCATTTCTAGACTATCAGAAAAGAGAAAGAAAAATGGCATAAAGAAAGAGAGAAATTTTTATCACACAGCTAGTAGCTCAAGATACTGCTACTATTTCTTTTACTATCTGGTAAAAGTAGAAAAAAAACCCCTTACATGTAACATATAAATGGTAATGTCAACTCACCAAGATGAATCAGTCATGACATTCCTGCCATCAAAGGAGTATATTGGAACATGAATGTTGAATTGTCCACCATTTCCATCAAATATAGATTCCCAGTTACTGAAAAGGGTTTGTCCCTGTAAAAATTTCAAAGCCACTTTTACAAACAAGCAAATCTCTAATCTACATCAAATCCCAAGTCTACCTTCATAGACTTATCTGGAAATTAAAAATTTTATCTGCATTTAAGGACCCTTGTGATTTCATCTTTCACACAAGTTTCTGCATAATATTCCTGAACAAACTTGTCTTGTCTATCAACTCTATGCAAATAGCTGTCTGGTCCATGCCTTTGCCTCAGAGTTGTCTCTCTGTTCTGCTGTCACTCCAAAAATTCAGCTTGATCATCCCCTGTCCTTTTCCTCCTAAGGCATTGTTTGAAAAATTGCTTATAACTACTGTAGCTGTAGAGAAAATATAGACATAAATTGTAGTGGAACTTCTGTTAAGGTCACAGTTTTGTGAAAAGTGTTGCAAACATTCAGGGCAAAATCTTTGCATTTGGCTTCCTCTCAAACTGCTTTTGAGTTTTTCCAGTCAAGGCTGAAACAATATTGTCTTCACAAATTTCTCTCAAGGCTCTGTGTTTGCAGGCACTTCAGAGAAGCATCCGTTGAACATGTTCCAAGCATCATGTGTTATTCCTGTAGGTTTCTTTGGCCGCCTGTCCTGGGAGCCAGCCAGTGCTACAAAGACATGGTTGGTTTTCCTCAGTTTTAGAGTGTGTCTGTTTATGTGAGACCACAAAATGACTCATGCTCTAGACTCTCCTCTCAGTTCCATTGGGGTATATCCAACATCATGCCTAAGCACAGAATTTACATTTTTCTTTGCAATGAAAAAAATAGGCATTTTATCCTATGATCACACTAAAAGGTAGAACATAATAACTTCATCACTGCTTCTTTGTTTCTTGAGTCTGACTGTGAAATATGAAGAAAAGCTGCTTCTTTATAAAATGCAGTTTGGGCTGAAACTTAGTGCTTTTGCTATTTTCCAAGATTTTTGGGGAACCTATGGCCTATCCTAAAAAAACAAGCACTAAGTCCCCATTTTTACCTGAAGGTTGACTACTGGCAAATGGTGTCGGTCTGTTTTTCTGACAACTGTGGCCAGATCTTGCAGGTGTGATGAGAGGAAGGCTCTGTAGGTAGATGTCAAACCGGCAAGCTGGGCCTGCCGAAAGCACTGAAAATCTGCTCGCATGTCACCGGACAATGGGAAGTTCAAAGCCACCAGATGCAACTGGAAGAAAAAAGAAGAAAGGGAACCATTTTAAAAAAGTTTATGACACAAGGAAGATACATCTTGGAAACAAAACAGTGCCCTCTCCTCATGCCAGCACAGAACACGTACCCTTCATAACAAGTATGAAAGTTATTTGTTGCCATAACATTACATTTCTCAGAGCCATGAGACCCTTAGCAGAAATATCAATTCATCTTTCAATGGTAAGGAAACTATGAATATTATGTACTCCTAAAAATAAAAATCTTTTAGAAGTAGCTAATATTTTCCATTGGAAATCTTGGAGTTTTCACATTAACAAAATCACAAATCCTGCAAACATGGAAAAAAGTGGTAAGAAGTGACTAGGTACCCTTTAAAAATAGAAGAAATAGCATGCTTTTGTCAAGCAGCACAGATGCAAGAACTAATCCACATTCTTCCTTTTTTTTTTCTTTCTGGTTTAATTTTTTAGATATGTCAGTTACCGTGCTTTCTTTGTCTAAATATTTTAAAGTATTTTAAATAGAGGCTTAAGTTCTAAAGTGTCCATCTAAGCCAAGCAGCACCACGAAGATTGAAAATATTGTAACAAATATTTTAATTTAATTATTTGTAGCACTATTGTTAGTTTAGAAGTTTATTGTTAGTTTATTCTGTATTGCAGGTACAATCACTGAGTGAAGCGATATTCCCAACTCAGTCAGGAGTTTTTTTCCTTTGAGATGGGGATGGGCTGGGATGATGAAAACAGATCTGGAGGGAACAATTTCAAATTGTGTTTGAGATGTCTGAATAAAGTAAAGTGTATTTGTAAATTTCTGAAGTAAAATCTCTGAGTTTGAAGAGCAAATATCACAACTGTCCCTAAAGATGCAAACTGTCACATAACAAAGCATACTTCTGCAGCTGCAATACAGATCTCATACTTACTGCTGGTTTTCCATTGTACATATTTGATATTGGTCTCAGTGCTGGAATAGACTGAAATCCCTGTTATTCAAACACAAGCAAAAAAAAAAAAAGTTAAATATCAGAATTGTACACACTGAGTAATTTTTTAAATAAAAATTTAATCACACCTGGAGTCCTACATGAAAGCAGCCTGCTCTTGGTAGGAGCAGAAGAGCAGATGAGGAAAATCAAAACTGAAAGGGTAAGGAGGATGTGAGAACAGAAAATGTAATGGGTGGAAACACTTCTCAACCCTCTTAATTGTTTCAGGAGCAGCAAAGTTTTCTTCTCTAGTTATGGCAAGTATGAGTAACAAGCCACTAACTGGAGCAGATGGGAAACTCACGTGGTGTCAACTGGAGGCTGCAGAAAATTTCTTATAACTTGAGGTCTAGACACTGTTCCAGTGTGCTAGGTGAATTCTCCCTGACCTACTTTAACCTTTTTTATTTGTTTCTGTCCATCTTCCTTCTTACTGCTCCTTCCTAGCACTCTTGCCCTTTCATTTTCTAAGCAGATCAACTTGTCATCAAAAAACCTTCTCTATTGCCTTTGCCATTTCTTGGTTTTCATCCTCCCACAATTTTTTGGGACAGACAGCATGTTCACATGCAGGCTGGTACAATAACTTGCAGAATGGGGTAAGGCGCAAACTAACAATTGAGGCTTTAAAGAGCCTCTGCACCCTTTAAAGAGCACCCTCTGTGAGGTAAGCTACATTCAGGTAATGATTATGGTACACTGAATACAGGACTATAACCTTTCAAAGAAAATCTGCTTTTCAGAAACCCTTTTCTGACGGGTTTGTGGGTTTTTTGTTTGCTTTTTCTTCTGTTTGTTTTTTGGTCTCTTTTTTTTTTTTTTTTTTTTTTTTTGTTTTGTTTTGTTTTGTTTTTTGGTTTTTTGGGGATTTTTTTTTTTTTTTGTGGGCTGCTTACTTTATTCTGCTTTTTGTAAATGTTGCTTTGTGTTTTTAGTGTTTGGAATCTCAAAAGATACTGGAAACAGATTACTGTCCAAGCAATCAATTTGCAAGCTTATGTAGTGGTAGGATGCTTATTTTGAACTGACAAATCTTGGTGGAAAATCACACTGTGCAGAGATCTGCATACTACTTCTGCCAAGTGTACCACACATCTAGACTCAGTTTTCCACAGTCCAATATTTTGTACTTACATGGCTTGATATGGCTGGAGGAGGAAGGCTGTCAGCAGGGATAGGAATTAGCTCACCAAGCTGCAAGGACCAAAAAGGAGATTAGAACCAAAATGTATCATCAGGAGCTTCTGAATTAAAAATAAGGAGTCTTTGCACCCACACTTCTCTCCCTCTGTAAAGATATGTCCCTCACCTTCATTGTGAGGAAGGGAGTTGGAAAATATTAGAGTGTAGTGCAATAGTACCTGCAATTTTCTCCATCCTTTCTGAACACGAATAAAAACCTCACTGGTTTCCCTCAGATAGATTAGTGTTCCTTCTGCTACATAATGAACTTTTTCCAACATGCCCTCAATGTTTTGGAATGTTGTAACCTGTCAAATAGGAAAGTGAAACATCATCAGACACAAAAAACACTTTGCAAGTTAAATAGTCTGATTTGGATACATAAATGTCAAGGCTTCTTCTGCAGGAAAGGCTCATAAAGTTAGTTTTATGTAATTTAATCCATAAAGTAATATGAATATCTTGCTACTTTGGCATACCAGCATCCTCATTCTGTGGATTGCAGTAGAACAACAGCAATTTTGTACTAACTTTGTGCATAGTGAAGATTGTTGCGCTCCTACCATTTAGCATGCTGGGTCAAAATGGCAGAGTTCAGAAGAGAACTGCAGTAGTTTAAAACTTTTTTTTTCCTCTTTTCCTCATTGACAGAAAGCATATAATGCAGACCCTACTACAGATTTGTATTTTTTTAATTAATCTTAAGTAAGCTCAGACCTTCTATCTGAGACAGTAGCTCCCAGCCTGCAACTACAGGCCTCTATCTTGGGGCATCAGTCTTTGAACATTTGTTTCTCCCCTGAGAATTGCAATGAATGCCCTCTGCTAGCTTGAATAGGGCTTTTGGGGGTGGTTTTCTCAGGCTTTTTTGGTGTTTTTTTTTTTGTTTGTTTATTTATTGCCTTTTTTTTTTTTACAGAAACTATGAGTTCTTAATTTAGAACTTACTGAGAATTCTGCCTTAGCTGTTTTTTTTTCTTCATGGATATCTTAGACCCAATTTTGATTAATTTAATAAATTTAATAATATAAGAAAAGGAAACAAATTTACATGTAGTCTCTGGAACAACAATTTTTAGAATTGCTAGGGAAACCTGCAGTTTGCATCTTAAAATTACGTGATTTATAAAATATTCTACTAAATAAAAGCACAGGATGGAACTTTCACTCCTCTTTCGGTGCTACCAGTGACCACCAAAAGTTTTGAAGAAAATTTTCTATAGCAAACTTCCTTATTTTGCTCTCTTACCAGATTCCTGGTGGCAGGTGACCCTGGCTCTCCAGGAGGACCTGGTGGCCCAGGCATTGCAGCTGCTAAAAAAAAAAAACGTACAATACATGCTGAAGGTCATCTTTTTTGAGAGAAAGAAAGGACTTAATGATGGTGTCCAGGAGCAGCAGAAGTTTTAAATAGCTGCAGTCGTGCCCTTAATAGCTCAAGTCAACTACAGAAAATACATTCTAAGGATTTTTTTAGAAGCAATGATGGAACAGTCTTTTCTCTGTTTTTTGGGAGGTTAGAGCCAAGAGATTGCAGTCTGTTGTAGAAACTGCAAATGAAGAATGAAACCCACTTAAATTGACCAGAATGCTGTTTTGTCAGCTAGTGCACATGGAAGAGGAAGAACTTTTTGCTCCTGCCCATATAGATTTCAAGGGACTCATAACATCTTTTGCTCTAAAGGCAAACAAAAAATTACTTTTCCTTAGACGAAATATTCATATATGTAAGCTCAGCTTGTGTTACAAAGCAAAAAAGAAATTCTTCAGGGGTATGAACTTGGACTACTAAGGTTGCAGTCCATACCACCTGGTACCTAGTATCTGTCTCTATTCCAAAAGTGAATTTCTTCATCTTGAGCTGTTTTCTGGAGTAAAAACTTCTTTTCTTTTAAGGCAGGAAAGATTGAAAGATATGGAAGACTAAAAGCATGCATTTTGTGGAAATGCATGTCATGATAATGGGACTTTGAAGTTGTTTGTAAGGAGTTTTTACACAAGGATCTTGCTTGTTTGGTTTAACCAGAGGAACCTCTAAATCACCTTTTGCAAGAAGAATCTATGCACTGAGTCATTTGCAAGGATACTCCAGAGCAGGTCCTTCATGCCAATGGCAGGGGAATGAGGTCAGCTCTCAGAAGTGGTTATAGCTATTTCTCTACAGATAAGCTATTCCTCTTTCTCCATATTGCAATATGTGAACTTCATACTACAGTATGTGATCTCCATAATTACAGATAGTAATAGCTTTAAAAGAGATAACTGAACCTCGAAGATAGGGAATAAATAAACATCTGTTCTGAACATTTATTAAAATGTGTGCTGCCTAAAGAACCCTTTTACAAAGCAAAGAGGAAAATGTGTAGGAGGATGATGAAGACTAATGGCAGAGAGCATAAATGAAAGTATAGGGATGGAATACTAATAATAATTTGTTTTGTCTGATTGGGTCTCTTAGCTAATATCCAGAAGTACTTACTCCAAATTACACAGGAAAAGGCCTGAAGACCTTTATGGGCTTCATGGATGCTGTGGGTCTGTCTGTATCATGATGGTCAGGGGCTGATTCACACGAAACCCATGTTCCAATGTTGAACATATTAAGGATTTTTTCTTTCTCAAATATTATTGAGAGGATGAATACTTCTGATAGACATTAAATTAATAGTATTGACTGGATGAGAGATCGGAAGTCTCCCCTACTGTATAAATGAGGCTGACCAGGTTTAAGAAATACCTGGAGAGAACAAACTGAAGAGAGGTATGTCCTCTCCCCAAACTAGCATACTGGAAGCACAGGTCTTGTGGGAAAACAGGCTAATTGTTTGTTCTCAGGGATGGAGAACTGTATTTGTTAGACCTGTCAAAACTTCAGGAAGAACAGATCTCTGTTACAGCATCTCTATTCAGGTAAAGTCTCCCTTTCCACTAGTACACCATCTTCAGCTGAGGTTAAAGAATGCTCTGCTCAGGTTTCACCTGGCTGGATTTCCATGCTGGTCACAGATCCTAGAGGAAGGAATCAGTCATTTTCTCAGGCATATCTATCAAGTAATGTCAGAGGAGCCCAAGAACCCATCCACCAGAACCCAAGGCTGGACATTAATAGTATGAGGCCTGTCACTAAAAAACCTGTGACTCAAAAGGAATCAAAAGCACAAATATCTTGTACTGTGACACCTGATTTCTAGCCACATACTCCCTTTGATGTCACCTTGTTTGCAAAATTCCTCTCTTGATGTGACTAATTGTGGCACATTTTGCTCCTTTTCTAACCCAGCTGAAAACCATTAAAGGCAGTGTAAGCAACCTGAAGTTCCAATTCTATTCAGTATTTGCATAGCAACTAGTTTTTAGAAGCAGTTCTCCGTCAGTCTGATTCTAGACCTAAACTCTGCTGTGGGTACTGCCTTTTCCCCAGAAAATCAGAGAAGCACTTGGGCTGGAATAGACCCTTAAAATCATCACCTCCACCTGCAACACCCAGAACTGCGAAGTCTGCTACTAAAACATGCCCCTAAGTGCCATGGTTGTGCTTCCAGAGATCGTGACTCAAACACTTCCCTGGGCAGCCTGTTCCAGTGGCAATCCTTTAGGTGAAAAAAAATTTCCTAATCTCCAATTTAAACTTCCTCTGCTACAACCTGGGGCCATTTTCTCTTCTGTTGCTTGTAACCTGGGAGAAGAGACTGCTCCTCCTGGCTACATCCACCTTTCAGGCAGTTGTAGAGTGATAAGGTCATCATCCCTGAGCTTCCTTGGCTCCGGGCTAAACACCCCCAGCTCCCTCAGCTGCTCCTCATAGGACTTGTGCTCCAGAACCTTCCCCAGCTTTGTTGCCCCTCTCTGGACACGCTCCAGCCCCTCAATGTGCTGCATTCTTGTAGTGAGGGGCTCAAAACTGAGCACAGGATTCAAGGTGTGGCCTGACCAGTGGGACAATCACCACCTTGGTCCTGCTGGCCACACTATTGCTGATACAGGCCAGGGCCATTGGCCTTCTTGGCCACCTGGGCACTGCTGGCTCAGGTTCAACAGCTGCCAACCAGCACCCCCAGGTCCTTTTCTGCTGGGCAGCTATCCAGCCACTCTGCATGGGGTTGTTGTGACGCAAATGCAAATGCAGGACCTGGCACCTGGCCTTGCTGACCCTCATACAGCTGACCTTGGCCCATTGGTTCAGTCTGTCCAGACCCATCTGTAGGACATTTCAGCAGATCAACCTTCCTACCCAGTTTGGGGGCAAACTCACTAAAGTGTGCATTTGATCCCCTAGCCCAGATAATTAATATTAGATAGGTCTGGACTCAATACTGAGCCCTGGGAAGACCCCCTCGTGTTGGCCACCAGCTGGATTTAATTCCATTCCCCACAAGAGGAGCGTTTTGTCCCACATTTAGCCAGCTGGTCAATTTGATGGATTTTGCACAGCTGTCAAGGTAACCTATCTCTACTATGCACATTTCCTCCCAGCCACATCCACAGCAAGATCCTTCACACAATAGCACTTCCATAGCACTAGTCAGTGAAAACTGTCTGCAGAGAAATTGTCCCTTTTGTGCTCTCAGTTCCAACTTCCCCCCAGGAGAAACTGGTAGAGGGCAGGAGGAGAGTGGGGAACAACCCGCTCAGGTATGCAGAGAGGGTGGGCAGGTGGGACAACCTGCCAGGTGTGAAAGAATTGGTCATGTGTGGGTTGTGGGCATGTGGCTGTACATTTTCACATACACTGAAAAGCTCACCTGAGCCATATATTGCAGGGGGGCCTGGTGGTCCAGGTGGTCCAGGTGGGCCAGGAGGTCCAATTTTTCCATAACCTGGTAAGCCAGGTAGGCCAGGTAACCCTGGAGGTCCTCTGGGTCCAACAACTGAGTCCCCTTTTGGTCCCTGTCAGTGATGAAAAGTATTTCCTTGAATGTATTGGTTTCACTGCTGCAGGGCCATCATCTCTGGTGGCAACATTTACCAGGTGCCTCCCACTACACCACCATTTAGAAATGAGTCTGTATGTAATTTTCTCCAAGGAGGCATTTTCGTTTTCATAGTGGAAAATGAAAATTTTAACCATATACTGAAATAAAGTCAAGGATTTAAATTTCGGAAAGCTTTCTGAATAATCTCATACCTACCCCTGTGCAGCTGATACCTGCAAAACTCTCAACAGTGCTCTCAAAATCCTGAATCTCTACTCTGTTCATGCTGAGACTGCTTGCTTTGATGGGCTCAGAGAGTTTGTGGAAAACTTTAATGTAAAGTGTGTCTATGCAAGGTGTACATCTTATGATGACGAGTGCTGTCTTCTCCCTCCTGTGATCAAATGTTAGCCCTTAACCTCTCCAGCTACCAGACTTGCAGAATAAAAAGGCTTCAACTCCCTTCATTTTCAATTTAGCAGTGTGTCCTCAGCCTGACTGAGGAGGACTTCTGCTCCCTGTGCTCACACCATCCTGCAGACATGGAACACATTGGACCCTGGACAAGGAGAGCTCAGCTGTGCCAGTAGAACAGTTTCTAAACAGGGAGATGGTTCTCAGCAATGTGGAATAGAACTAGGGGGATTTTTAGGGTGGTCTTGCTAACTTAGCACTTAATCCTCAGCTTAATCCTCAGCCCACTCATTCATGGTTCTTGACTCAGACATGGAAATAGAGGAATGCAACACATGTATTTGTTGCCAGTTCCCAGGGATAAACTAGGTTCCAAAGAACTGGTGCATTTTATTCCAAAGCAGCTGTGGTGGCAATTGCCAGAAGATAAAATTAAAAGGTAGACACTAGGCACTGGTTGAATTTTACAGAAATGGTCCAGATGGCTACACACTGGTCTTTTCAGTCATGTGTTTGGATTACTAGGAAATTAGGATTAATTATTTCGATAGCCAGTAATTTTCAAGTCAGCCTCTGACTAACTTGATATGGCTAATTTTGGTATTATGGGGGTATAAGTAGTTGTATCACAAATTATACATGCTGCTTTGATTTGTAATGCTGTTAATAGCATGATCTACATACTGGTGTAGCTATATGAGACAGCTGAGCACAACATTATGTCAGTATTTCATAGCAAAGTAATTCTGTGCACAGCAGTGAAGCGTCTGTGTTTACACTTAATGACATTTTCTCCTATTCACCTAATGCTTAGCATGTTAGTTTTTATATAGTTCCTAGCAATCCTGATGCTTGTCTCTTTTAAGTGCCTTCTAAATTAATTCTAAATGGGTAGTCACAATTATTCCCATTCTACAACTTGCATGACTTACAATTAATCCTGGTCTTCCTGGAGGTCCAGGAGGTCCTGTCAGGAAAAACCCTCCATTTGGTTCTCCTTTTTCTCCTTTTACACCAGTGACTCCATTGTCTCCTTTTTCACCCTTTGAAGAAAATGTATTTTAAAATGTTGAGCTGAAGTGAGACCAGAACATCATGCACTGACCTTTTAAATTTACCTGAAATCTCTGAGTTTGGTAAAGGAAAGCGTTTGTTTGAAATGTTTTTAACATCACTTTCTTTCTTCTTCTGTGATATGGGATGAAAAGGAATGGTTTCTCTATTGAGGCTGCAAGGCTCACATAGGGTAAGGGCTAGGGGAGGTGGGGTTTGGTGGGGGCAGAGAAAACGCCTCTGCTGCTGTTTCCTGCTATCTACCCAGCAAAACCTTGTTCAGTGCTGTAGCTGGAGGCAAAGAGAAAGTTGGAGGAAGCATAAAAGCCTGGCTTTGTGCTTTCCTCCATCACCAAGGAAAAACGAAAGCAAGATTGACATCAAATGGACAGCTATTGGAAGGTATTTGACAAAGTGAGCAGAGCATGGTGGGAGTGTGTACCAGGATAACAGAAGAGACACCACACAAAATTGCAGACACTTGAAACAGTATGTCTTCTGTTCTGCATGGCTGATTATCAGTTAGTTTGGGAAACAAAGCAATAGGTAAGAAGCAGCATCTAATTACTACATTATTATATATCTGTGCAAGATGAGCCACAGCATTTATACATCCTCCTCACATTATTTTTTTCTGTTTGTCTGCTTTTTTTTTTCTTCAAATTTTTTTTTTTTGTTGACTTTTTTCCGGTTTCTGAGAAATAAACTCGTGGATAGAAGAGGCAAAGGGCAAAGCAAAAATGGCAGGTATCTGCAAACAGCCAGAGGACATGGCTATGTATAGCCCTTCCTCTGACTTTTAGTCTTTGTGGATTCCCAATAAACACGACGCAGAAGGTTTCTTTATTCCAGGCCATTTTGGGGAGTAGAAGGACTAGATGAAAAATGAGTTCTTGGCAGCTAAATCTGTACAGCTACAGACATTACACTGTAAGGTCAAAGAAACCCTATCAGCTTTGCCACATACATGGGACACTTTATACAATAGGAATAACTTGGGTGTACTCAGCCAAGCAGAAATAAAGTCCTAAAACCAGGCAGCATTAAGACCCCTTACAAGAGTCTGTCAGCACAACACTTTTGATAGCGTCATTAAATGATGATTTGATTTACATTTTATAAGTTCTTCTACTGATAGAGTCCTATTCACCTAAAAACATTTAAAAAATATCATATTTTTATTAATTTTTGTCACTTGAAGCAATCAAGAGAATAATGGAACAGAAAGAGGCTAAACAAATTAAGATATGGGTATACTTTGCTGTAAGAGCTTCCAGGAAAAGTGGTTTTAATAATTTAATTTTATTCAGCATGCTTAAAAGATAAATAACATGACATGCAAGTGATTTCTACCCCCTTTCCCCTCACTCAGTGTTCTAGAAGCCCTTTAGGTAATGGATGTCTTTTACCTGAGCTGACATGGAAACAAAAGCATTCATTTAAGGCAGATATGTTAGGTAACAGTGAATTATGACTCACTTCAATACCACTGGGAAGGTAAAAAGCCTCAGTAATAAAGTTTCTTTCAAAAGTAATCTTTATAGACCTCTGACAACTGCTATCTCTATAGTTGTAATACACTTGCCTATGTAGCTAGAGTTTAAGAAATGAATATAATTTGCAATTGCTGATGCCCTTATATTTCTATATTTCACCATGTTGCATTGGTTTGTGCTTAATTTAGAGTAAAGTACACTTTAAAAAAGGCTTAACAGAACTCAAACACAAATGGAATATAATTACCTTTATGCTACTAATAAAGTGGCTGAAATATGATGGAGGCAGAGGTGGACCTGAAAAATGAAGAAAACAAAATAAAGTACAATAATTATCTGTAATTTTCCTTTTAAAAGCACTGCTTTTGGTATTACTGGCTTAGGAGTTTAATGGAAAACTATTTACAATAATGGCATTAACCTTTATATCAAACATATTTTTAGTTTTGTTCCCTAACAAAGCAAGACTTACACAGCCTATCTTGTCTGTGCCTTGTCTGTCCCTCTTCCACCTTAAAAACATCTGAATCTGATTGGGATTTCATAAAAATTAGAAGCAAAGAAGGCTCAAATACAAAAAATTCCCAATTTTCTGAAAACATAGCAGCTGGGAAGAAGAGTGAAAGAGAAATATCCATGTTAACCCCTTTGATGAAAACCAAGGTAAAAGAGAAGCTTTTCATATGTTTTGCTGGTAGTGGGGTGTTCCATCAGTAGATGTGTGATCTTTCCTGCAAAGACAGTACCAGAGACAAGAGAGAGATAGTGTTGCTGCTGTGCTGCAACAATTGTACAATAACTCTTCCTTGACATTTTTCTGCAATGAAAACCAATATCATGAAAACCAATAGAACAAGTGGTTATACCACTTGTGTTGTCTGCCAAAGTTGGTCAGCCAAAGCTGTCAAGCCAGCACAAAAGGTTCAAAAAGCCTTTAAATATTATCTGCTTGATATACATTTAGGAAAAAACCCCCTATTTTGCAGCTTCCTATAACAGTTCAGTGCATTTCCTTCAAATGTGTTTTGATTAAGTTTTGAGACCTTTGGGCCCAACCCTCTGCAAGCCCTAGGGCTCATTTCCCAGTGTGCCACCTCAGGTAAAATTGAACAGACATTGTGGGGTGGAAAAGTATTCTCATTATGGCACCTGTTTGGATTTTATTCCAACCTTACCAATAACAGCTTGCAGCAGTGATCGTCTTGATCCTTGTGATACACAAGGGGGGGAAGGGAATGGACTGGTGGAATGGAATGGCAGGTGTCCTTCTCAGATGTTGCTTAGTGCTAATGTCTACATCGAGCACTATATGAGGTCTTTCTAGGATGACCAGCAAGTAGTCTAGGTCTGAATGAAGCCCATGTCTGTTGAGTTTGCTCTCATACTTTTTGTGTTGGCTTCATACTTTTGCATGTTATCAATTAATAGACCTTGTTTATAAGGTTGGAGAGGTGACATTTTGTGAGAAGCAAAAATAAATCCACTGCACTGACAAATACCACAGTTCAAAAAGCTTTTCTGGTTCCTGGAACTCAACAAATGTAGTGAAAAGAATTTCAGCCACCTTCCCTTCAGTAAAGGTTCTGAAAAATTTCCTGTACTTTAATTATGCAACTACTGGCTTGTACATTTTCCCTGTCAGTGGTTATGTGGACACCTGTGAGAACTAGAGAACTGCTTTGTATGAAAGAATATTTTGGCAACTACATCATTAAGCAAAAACCAAACAGGAATATTTTTTAAAGCAGCAACAGAATTGGTCTTAGTTAGCATACTTCAACTTAATGTTGAAGAAAACGTTCATCTATTGGATCTATTGGATCAAGTGGTTGATCTATTGGATCAAGTGAATGAATCTCTGTTATTTTGGGAGAAAAGTGAATTGAGTTTTCAGTTTAACCAGAATTGTTGTGTTATTTTCACCATCCTTTACTAGATGCAGTTTTGCAGCAAAATCTTAAGAGAAATCCTCTCATAATCTTCTCCTTATGAAGCACCTGAAATCATCAGATATAGGCAAGAAAATACTTCTAAGACAATAATTTACATTCAGTGCAGAACCTGGAAAGGAACAGATATGTTCATGGTGGATAAGGCAGCACGGAAGAGAAAATTTTCTTATTTTCTGTTTAGGAAAGTTTTTTGCTTCTTCTTTTGACAAGTTTATTGATGACTGGAAATCACTGACTGCTTATTTTAAGATATTGGATCAGAATAAAAATTAATGAGGACAAGACAGGAAAATTGATTTTATCACAACAAACAAGTGTTGTCTTCAAAATAACCAAAACGTTGTCTTCAGTCAGCAGAATTATGTCTTTGGAACAAAGACAGAAATATCTATGTAGACCTAGTGAGGGGTTAATACAGTTATTATATGGGGAGAATATAGTTATTATCAATGCATTAAAGGAAAATTACTATTAATATGGTACAGCAACACTAATTGAATATATTGCATTTTCTATTTCAAAGCCTTATCTCAGTATATGAGATTTTAAAAAATCTACAGAAAATGAAGTGCTTATAATTACAATCTTTTCAGACAGATGCTTGTTTCTGTAACTCTTTTTGAATTTGTAAGAATTAGCAATGTGTATCCACTTTTTTATACAGAAAGCAAATCTTTGGGTGAGGAATAATTCTTATGATGCTCCTACTGCTAGTGAATTGGAATTTTCAGTGCATACCGACTCTTCATAATTTTCACAAATAAATCAGAAAATATTGAAAAATTGGTTGAAATGGAAATAATCTATTTCCACCTCTTGTTAGAAGTGGAACTCTCAGCAATAACTGACTGTTTTGAACTCAGAATGCACAGGCGTATCACCCTGAAATGTGAAGCACTGGATGTTAGCATAATTGACTCAGAAAGACTGACAACAAAATGATATCTCAGGAAGTGCCCATTATGTCCTTCTAAAATGTCAGAAAATCTGTGACCAGCCACTTACATTTCAATATCTATTCTTATATTTAACACATTCATAATGCTCACGAATGTGCAGTCTATCTTTTCAGAAGATATTTTGGATAACATACTGAGCTTTGCTGCTCTGTGTGTCGGTTCATCAGTGAACACTGGTATAAATCTCTAGGCAGGTAAGGCAGCAGAGATAAGTATTCAAGTATCTTGCTGAATTGCATTTTGAGTTAGACACATATTCCTCCACAGGATGTCAATGACATATTAGATTTAGCATACCTGGTGGTCCTGGAGCACCTCTGTCTCCCTTCTCTCCTTTTAAGTGTGCTGAACTGTGCAGTCCCCAGGAATCTCTGTTTGCTTTAGTGCCTGCCATAAACAGCATCACAAATTCATAAGAACTTGAAAACAGCAGAGACTGTAGCAGTGACAACCAAACCACTGAAAGTGGGAGCAGATTTTCCATATATGTGGGGCACATGGTTCCTGTCCCTCGATGCCTCTCTCAATCATGATCATTGAATGGCTGCCTGACTGTCCTCTCTTAGCAACCCCAACATGTGCAAGACAATCTCCCTCTCACAAAAATCTTTTACTCCCCTTTCCCTAACCACCCAGCCTAAAACCCTCTGAACAGACCTGGTTCTATTTTTCCATTTGTGAATTTCACTGGAGCAGATGCAGAAACAGTCCTTGAATTTCCCTTCCCTTCCCTTCCCTTCCCTTCCCTTCCCTTCCCTTCCCTTCCCTTCCCTTCCCTTCCCTTCCCTTCCCTTCCCTTCCCTTCCCTTCCCTTCCCTTCCCTTCCCTTCCCTTCCCTTCCCTTCCCTTCCCTTCCCTTCCCTTCCCTTCCCTTCCCTTGTTATACAATAATCAAGAAAAAGCAAAGAGCTCTTCAGTATGAAAAACCCAACTAAAAAAAAAACCAAAAAACCCTCACCCCCCCAAAAACCAAAACCAATACCCCCTCCCCACAAAAAAAACCAAACCAAACCAAAACAAAAACCCAACCCAAACCAAAACCAAAAAACAAACAAACAAAAAACCCCTTATTTAAACCAAGGTACAAGGAAAGAATTACCCACCATGGTCATTAAGAACTTCTTGATTCCCAGGACAGGGAAGGTTCACCTTCAGACATAGAAATTCATTAAAAATCATCCATACATATTAGTCAGTGGACATGCATTACTTAGTGTGACTGAAAACCCTGGCAAGTTTGCATGCTAGTAAATATTATAACAACACTCTGGGATTATCTCCAGTTTGACAGGGTCTGAGTATTAGCTGATCAAGTTTTTATGAGGATTATGCTCTCTTTGACATGCAACATGCTTTCAGCAAAAGGGTAACATCATGCATTTTGGAGGCACCAGCAAATTCTACTCTCGGTCGTGCCAGAGAAGCATCAGAAAACTCATTCTCCAAGAACAATTCTGAATTTACAATAATATGTTTGGAAGCAGGATTTGATTTTTGACTGTGAGATGACAGCTTGTGTTTATAATTATCTTCATCAGACCAGTGCTATGTTAGGTTTGATGTTAACCTGTGCTCCAGATGCATTGATACCACAGTGGGGAGACTGAAGCTATTTTACTGTATCCCCTTCTGTCACCAGCTACCTGTAACAGTGGGCATGCCACTTATTTCTGTGCCTGTCTTCAAACTAGGGACAATGCAGGAACTGAAATGTGGCACAGTGCTTGGAAATCTTGGTACTTTCTAGTGCTATTTATAGGAAACTAAGCAACTGTATGAAAAAATGGAAGTTGCTGCATCTGGCTAATCCTGTAGTATCAGCCCATAGAAGTCTTACTCACATGGGTGGCTCCATTAACTTCAGAAGTTCAGTCTCCATGAAGAAAAACTGCTGGGGTTCAGTCTGTAGTTCTTTATCAACACTCATTAATACAGGCATGAATAGCAGACTTCTTATCTATAAACTTGGATAGATTTAGGAGATTACTCACAAATGTAGGACAGATCTATCCAGCACACTCAGGTGCATGAAGAGATGTTTACAAGTACATGTTTCTATTACTCGTGCACATTAAAGTTAGTGCTATTTTTCACTGATTGTAACCTTCTGGAAAAGTGGCTATTATTATCTGAAATTCAGAGAAAAAAGGGTTGTTTTGTTTGAATCATTCCACAGAGAATCAGAGGAGAGTGGAGGCTGGAAGGCATCTCTGGAGGTTGTCTAGCCCAAAGGAGGATCAACTACAGCAAATTGTTCAGGGCCTCATCCAGTCAGGTTTCAGAAGTGAGGCTGACAAATATGTATGTGATTAAGGACATCTGTTATCAATGTACTACTTTGTTATACAATAGGAGTGAGAAGATTAAAGGGAGAAATTTAAGAGGTAAAAAAATGATGTGTGGAGGTGGTAGGCCAAAACTGCAGAAATGGCAAATTACCATAGAGTAATGGCTATTTATCATTAATTCCTAAAAAGATCACAAGTTGGGATACAACTTTTTTCAGCAGTAGGGTTAGGGCAATGATGAGTATCAGTACATTTAGCATAGAAGAAGTCAGGAGCTGTTTCTCTAAAATCAGTGAAAAAGAACTGGAATGCAAATTGGAGGAGAGGGCACAGTATTACTTGGAGTTTAGCAGAAAAGTGTAACCCCACACTATTCAGGGGTGGACTGTGGCTCCCAAAGATAGAAACCTTTCCAAATACATACCCCACAGCTTAACAGTAAGATATTGCCCTAGGGAAAATACTTCCAGGACTGAACTATGTTCACCAGTCATTCTAGGATGCAATTTCTGTAATTCATTAAAGAAAAATTGCACTAGGACATTGTGAAAATATGAAATCCATCTCCTCTCTTTTCATACTATGTGTGAAACTACAGGTTCTTTGAAGGTGATGAAGGCTTTGTCATACTCTTTGAAAAGGAGGGGCCGATCTTCACCTGATGCAATTCTATGTGGACAGAGTGCATTTGAGGGTCAAATAAAGAACATGATCTTTCTTTTCTGATGCGTCTTTCATGCCACAATGAAACACATAACAAATCTTATTTTGTATAGGGAAATTAAAAACAGCTAGAGACATAACAACATGGGTACTGTGTTTATAGATATATCTAAAAAATACGTGTACCTGTATGCATACACATTCAGGTCCCCAAAGCAACTCCTAAACTATGGAAACACAAGCTTTGAAAGGCATTAAAAGCATTAGAAAAAAAAAAAAAAACAACAAGTAATCAAAGTACTTTAAGCAAAAGAGTCTAGTGTTTCTAGTTCTGTTATATATTTCATACATGGCTAAGTTTTCATAAATGGCTAAACACTTGAAAATCTGTTATCCTGAAGAACAAGTATAACACATCCCTGGTGCAAAGCAGAAGGCAGGGGAAAAAAGGTGCAAGGTTATGGTGTTTAGGTGTACAGCTGCTTTGGTTATGTTCTGTCATGGCCATGCATCCTGCAAAGAGCAGATTCTGCATGTGTCACTTACTGGCATTTTGCAATGAGGCCTGGGAGGGACTGGGAAAACTGTCTATTGAAAACAGGAGGGAAATTACTTTGGTGAGCATAGGTATGATACTGCATGTAACACACCACATAAACCTAACAGTCATGATGAGGCTAAGCCTGGAAACAAAATCCCCACCTCCCTAGAAGAAAGCCCAGCTGGCTGCCAGGTCTGTCATAATGTCCCTCTCTGTGGGCCCATGGGGACAAAACTCTTCCATGATAGTGGCTTTGGTTAAGAGATCTTTTTTTCTCTGCACACAAGCAAGGTCACTCACAGTGACCTGTGTAGACTGAAACCAGTTTTCATGTTTCCTTTTGCAGAGTGCTTCTAGAGCAGCACATTTCTGCTCCAAACCAGCCCCTGATGCCCAGTGGCACTTACTCCTTTGATATAAAGTATTCGTCCTGGGGGTCCGGGGGGTCCTGGGGGCCCAGGCAAGCCAGGAAGGCCCTGGTAAGAGAAAGTAGGAGAAGGAAGATATCAGACAAAAAATAAACCCCAACTGCAAACTGGAGCACCTAAAGCACTGCTTATTGAAACAAATCAAAAGAGTTTATCTCTCATCCAAGGAAGATTAGGTTTTCTACACTGATCTAGATCTCTCAAGACTGCTAAGATTCATAAATTTTCAAGTGCCAGTCAGATAGGTGCATGCTTATTAACAATGCTGAGGAGCCCTGCTAGACTGAGGGTATGACTGCCTTTTACAAAAATATGTCAGCTCTGAGCTGTGTAATTTGAAAACTTGGCACAAGGTTGTGTTCACCTTTCAGTCCACATCAATGCAAGTTTCTGTATGGTGACATATGTCATCTCATCAATAATTAGAGATCCATTAGATTTCATCTTCCCTGAGCACTCCAGGAAGGATGACTAGAACATGTAGCCTCCTTTGTTTACTTGTTTGCTTTAACCTGTCAGCCTGATGTACTGCATCTAGTTATACTTGTTACAATAGCTTTTGTATGGTTAAGGCAGACAATCCAGAAAATGAACATTAATATTTTTTGAAGATATGGAGGAAAGGAAAATCTACTCTTATATTTTCTCTCAGTAGGTAGTAATTTTCCTCTCATTTTCTTCCAATTAGAATTTGTCTTATTTGTCCGTTTTCACTTTCTAGGAACTATATTTCTATTTATACCTTCTTCTAGGGGTGTAAGCCACATTCAGTACCTGGTCTTTTTTACTGTGGAGATACCTAAATATTTACTAATTCTGCAAAGATACTTACCAATTCTCAGTCTCCCTGCTACTCACATAAAGCAGTATCATCTCACTTATCTTTATTGTCTAGATGGACAAGACACTTGTGCCTTGTAGCTTGTGTGCCATATTTTTTTTTCTTTTGAGCAAACTAGAACCAGAGGCTTATAACAGAATCCATTTATAAAAATTTCTCTAATGAAATACAGTGATACTGAATTTATGCTAGCACAGTAACATACCCTTGTAACTTTTATTCAGCATTACCTCTGATGCAGATGAAATAGCATTAGCTGCTGTTGTGGCATGGGTACCAATTTTCCTAGCACAGATTGTTGCATGACATCAGAACAACCACACAAATGACTCTGCTGTTGTGAAGCTTATTGTCTATGCTCAGCAGTGCTCTTGTGCTGTTCAGTTTCAGTGTTTGTCATGAGACAACTTGTCTGAAATCTTTTCATGAGAACAGACTTGCAGCAACAGGAGCTTGCTTCATCACTTGTCACTCCACAATTACAGGCTGTAGGTGAGCATGAATATGCTGCCACCTGTGCAGAGGTCATTGTTTTGGACACTTGCACATGGCAACCATAACAGGTAGCAGGTATTAGTGAGTGTCTCCTTGTTAGTAAGGTAGATACCACTTCCCTGTGATATGCTCAAGTGCTATTTATATCTGGGCTAGAAAGGTCACATCATGTGAGGTCACACTGGTGGCCTGGATCAGGAACTTCTTGATACATATTAAAAAGTCTGGAATTCCAAATCTTTTGCTATTTGAAGGTGCAATTGTAGAGTGTCACACATAACTGTTACACCTGGGAGCTGACACAACTATGTGTATCTGCAAGCACTGCCCAGACAGAGCCAGAAGCTGACTTTTCAATGACTGCTGCTAGAGAGGAAAAGTAGCAGAAACACAATTATTTCTAGAACATTTCAGGTTTTTAGTCCCATCATCATTTGAAAGGGATCAGTATAAATCAGACTTCAAATTTTAACAGATTTTATTTTGTAACTAATTGAAATACAAAAAACTTACATTAAATGCTTCACCTCGATCACCTTTCACACCTCTCAGTCCATTCAGTCCTGGACGGCCCTGAAATAAGTAGAAATAATTTATTATTATAAATAATATTAATAAATGTCATATATCTTGTCAGAAGCAAGATTTCCCACTTCATCCCACTTGAGCGCATCATACATACTGGGCGTCCTGGGAAGCCAAGTTCTCCTTTGGGTCCCGTAGGTCCTATTGGTCCCTGAACAAAAAAAAAGTAATTGTGGCCCATTTTGTTGACCTATATTTGATTATTAAGAATAAGAAACATAATTTTATATCTACATTAAAAATCAGCCTGCGATTGCCTGTGATTGCACAGAACATCCTCTCTGCTTGCTCTGCTGAGTGATCTCAGAAGCTGAGGACTGCATGTAACAGCTCTGGTTTGGAAAAGACCACCTATCTGCAATGAAGTCTGAATTCCCAGACTCTTGTAGGGCATGCAATTCAAAACTGACTCACCATCTATTGAAGAAAAATTAAATGCATCAGTCAGGAAAAGAAAAGAAAGTTAGAGATATACGCTTTGTTCATCTTCTTCCTTCTTCCCCCCCCCCCCCCCCCCCCCCCCTGCCCCGTGAGGAAATATCTGTGGATTGGCCTAAGAATTCATGCAGTGCCAGGCTTCTACTTGCCTCTCACCAGCATGGGTTCGTGCATTCATGGGGCAGATAGTTGAAACAGAATTGTTCCTTCTTTATACAGGTTTGACTGACTCACCAGGCTCCACAAAGTAATACAAGCAACTGCAAAAAGAGGGGACAAGCAGGCTGCCTGGCCTGGGAAAGGTGGTCCAGGACTATGGATGGCCTATGATGGGGCATTTGTAAGCATGCAGCTTCTAGGCAGCCTGCAAGTGATCAACAAAAAGCAGCAAATCTGAGGATCTTCAAACTTTCAACTGATGTCAGCTTCCTGAAACTCACCAAAACCACAAGGGTCTAGACAAACTCTTTACATTTGTGTCAGCCTTACTGGTTTCATTTCCTTTTTTTAGTCCACTGAAATGCTGAGATACTCCTTCTTGCATTACTTGTTAATTTGTCTGTAGATCTCACATAGATACCACTTACATCTGACAGTGGGTGTGTTTAACCCTTCACATGCTATCTTTTCAGTGAAAAGTGATATGTACATTAATGAAAAATTTATCTGATGAAGAAGATAATTTCTCTTATCATCTAGCTGAAATTCATGGATTAACTGTTGTAATTTTGCTCCTGCTGAAACTGAAAACTGGATTAGACCTGAAATTCATACGCAGTTACCATATGAACATATTAATTTATAATATCACCATTGTAATCAGAATTTAAAGCTCACTAATGTTAGCTGAAACTACTTGCAGCTGGTAAGACTTTTATTAATCTTCTATTTTATTTCCTGTTTGAAGGTAATTTCTACCCATGTGAACAAAGTTAATGCCTGTGTCTCAATCAGACAAGAGATTGCTGGTGAATTTCAATATTGTGCCCCAAAATTTCAAAATTCACTCTCTGGTACCTGAGCCTTTAAAGATTATGTAAATCTGAACTTTAATCAGCAGTGAGAACAACTAGAAACAGACCTTTTCAGTTTAAATAGCGAGCAGTGTCTGATCCCATGGTTCAGCTGGGATTTCAAACATTAACAATGCGAGAGTTGACTCAGCTGGGGCCACCTTTATTATTTTCTTTAAGTGCCAGCCCAGTCTGTCAGGTGTTAGCAACTCCCTGAGAGAAGCCAGCAGTCACAGCTAGAAGTGAAAGAAGGAAGCTTGGAAGCCACAGGAGTTTTGCTTACCACATAAGTTTCTTTTACACCAGCATAATAGATCGGGACACTGAGGTTCTCACTAAGTGCTCTCCTTCAGTGATATGCAGCCATTTCCTTCACCCACAGGGAACAGCATAATCCAGCATGTACAAGATCCTCATTCCTCTGGTGGCAGGAGCTTGGATTCAGTCTGTTACTTCTGCTTTTACTAACAATTGTACTGACCTCCTGACTATCCCTAGTTCTCATCTGCCAAACTACTACCTCTCTGCAGCTCCTTGTGCTCCAAGCTCCTGTGATCCTACCTTCTGTCCACTTGAAGTCTCAAGAGGAGCAGAGCAATGACTAGGGATTTGATTTTAAATTCTGGAAATCTGCATATGGGTCTAAAAGCAGAGAGGAACAATCAGAGTCCCCACTGCCTCAAATTTGTTCCTGGGTCAGAGACTCCCTTGGAGCAAAGTGGAACAGGACCATTGCACTAAAACCTTGAATAAGTTATCTGCCAGGGTCTCTGACACAGCACTTGAAGTCTGTATACTTTTGCTGCACAGGCCTCACACTAACTACAGATGGATCTTTTTCTATGGGACAACACCAAATTGTACCACCCCATTAGCAGTGATGATCAAACCTGAGTTCTGTGCTCAGAAGAGAACTGGCTGAGCAAAGCTTTGAGACAGGCTCCCTGTGCCAAACTTTCCTGAATGGTAACCATTCCTACCAGTGCTGGCCAGAACTTCCTTGTCTGCTTGCTGAACTGTATGAAAGCAGTATAAAAGGAGATGTAAACCACAAAGTTTGGGGCTGAGAGGAAAAGGACCTGTCCGCTGGATGCAGGATGCACAGCAAGTAGCAGTGAACACAAGCCAGAACATGAAGAATTCTAAATAAATATAAGGAAAAATGTTTTAATTCAGAGTTTGTCAAATGTTTGGAATGTGCTGCCCAGAAAGGTTGTGGAATTTCTATCCTAAGAGTTATTGAAAACTTCACTTGACAAGTTTCTGATTTAAAGAGACCTGCTCCAGGCAGTGATGTGCACAAGATCATCTCTGAAGTCCACTTTCATTCAAAGTTATTCTGTGTCAAGTCAAAAGGGTAGACCATCTTGCAGTCATACAAAGAGAAGGAAAGGAACATCCTTTCTGGTAAGTTAGCATAGCCTCCTCAGGGTATTCTGATACACAGTAATTTAAAAAGCAGTTACTCAGCATACTCAGTTATCCCCTTTGGAAGGCTAGAGAAACTGATGTAAAAATCTCCTATGAGCATCGGTGTGCAGAAATGTCAACACTAACATTCACTAAGACACAACAGTGACCAGGCTACATCAAAAGCAGAAGCAAAGAAACATCCTCAACATCCTTGATTTTTGGAATACTAGACTAGAAGAAATTGGCGCCCTAACACTGCTGAGTCTGGGCAACTGTTCTTATTTTATAACTAATTCATTGTGCTTTCTTATGACCTTCCATGTCCAGTCAAAAGTATCAGACCAAATACCTGAAAGAAGACCTCTAAATCCTGATGTTGGTACCTGGTCCTACTCTGCTGCCTGGTGTACAGCTTTCTCAGAATCCAACACAGTCGCAATTTATTGGCATTGACAGAAATTGAGCCAATACAATTAGTTGTTTTAATGTAAATCATATAAACAGAGAATAATTTAGGTGGAAAGAGAGGGATCCTCTTGCACAACCCCTTGCTTATAAGACAAACTTGTATGTTAGGCTTGTAGGTTAGGTCATGCCACTCAACACCTTGTTCCAGAATCCATCATCTCTCTGGGCACCTATTTCTGTGTTTAATCACTTTTAACATGAATTTTTACCTTTATATCTATATATGTCACAACATCTTTGTTACTTGTCATTTTCCTGTGCACCTCTGAGAAGGACTGATTCTTTTTTATGATTCCCTTTCAGGCCGCAGCAGGGAGCAATTAGAGCTCCTCAAAAATCATCCAAGTTTCTAGCTCTGATGATATTTCATGGTCAGCTTAGACAGTAACAGATACATTTGTTCTACCAGAATTTAAGCTCTGCATAAGTCAGCAGTTACAGCACCACATATGTAACAAGCACATTCTTTTCTAAAGGAGACTGATGGCCCTGAAGCACAAATACTCCTTATCATCCCTACTCAGAAGGAAAGAAAAGCTAACCATGCTACCTTTACATTTACTAATATTTGTAAGGCCAAAGCAAAATTAAAAAATAAAAAACCATTCATCTTTGGAATCATCTTACCATTGGTCCCACTGGTCCCATCACTCCAGCTTCGCCCTGTTGAGGACCAACACAGATAGAGAACAATGACAAGGAGAATTCCTGCAAAGTCTAGCAGAGGTGGCTGGTAACATGGCCACCAAATAATTCTGAAAGAACACAGCACAGTATTAGCTCACCTTCTCCCCTTTTCTTCCTAATAATTCAGTTAAAGATCCATCAGCAGAAATGATAGCTCCTGGTTCTCCCTTTTCACCCTGCAATTATCAGAGTAATTACTATTTACAAAGCAGTTCCCAGTGAATCAGAAGTCAAGGCAGCATTACTTTTGTTTGAGGCATGACAGATTAGTCATGCTGTGATATCAAACATAAAGTGATATCAGTGTGAGTAGGGTGAATCTTAATTCCGGGGAAGAAAAGAGATGATTATTTCTAAAAACATAATAAAGTACACTAAAAATATCTCCCTGAGAAGAATAAGTTCTTATTTTTCTAAAAAGACTTCATTTGCTCTCCATAGAGTAAGTATGTGAAACATACTGTGTTCACAAAAGGTCTCTGCCAAAGGCAGACAGGTTATTGTCTTCTTGTGTACCATCAGCTTAATGGTCAGTAAACCCTGCTGGAAATGTCCCATCTTGATAGACCAGTAAATGTTCAGATTTCACTATCAGGAAAGCATGAATCATTCTCTCTATGTGCCTTGCATGATGGAACCTCATTAACTTTAGTGAAGGTCAAGTCCCAGCACTCAAACTGTGACCCTCTGAAGTCCTGTTCCACCACCACAAATTATCACTTAGTGCTAAGCTCATCGTTCCCAGGCTGGGTCATTCAAGAGCATTCAGAAGCTGTAACTTTCCACTTCCTACCTCAGGCAGCTTGCTACAACATCTTTCCCAGGATGTCATGGAAGAAATCCAGCTTGAAGCTAGCAATTGCATTGCTGATTAAAATGCCAGTCCAGGTTACAGACCTTTCATTGAACTCTAGGTGCTGTAACTCAGTTCTTCTCACAGGTTCTTAAACTGTTGTGAGTCTTTGAAGTCTCCCTGAAGATACTTTGGATACTTTGGAATCTCCCTAAGACTTGGTTGGCTTCACTGACTTTATCTTCTATGAGAATGTATGGACCTGAGGCTGAATTTCATGATCCTTTAAGTAAAGGTGTCTGTACATCTTCACTGGGGTTCCCAAACTTCTTCACTCTTGAGCATAGCCTGGTGTTCACAGCTCGGAAACACCATCAGAGACATCACTATGTTTTTGGTGCATCCAAAATTAAATGCTTTCTAAGTTTTGAGTTCTTGCCAGTGCAGACACCAGAAGCAAAAAAAGAGCACTAACCAAAAAAAACAAAAGTAAAAACCTCCACAACCTAAACCAAAAATCACCCAACTAGTTCTAAGGTTGAGCTTGATCATTTAATACATTTTGTATAAGAACAGGAAACCTTATGATAAGCAGGGACTGGTAAACATGGCCTGAAAGCTTTCCTTCTGAGCAATGACAGTGCTGTTCATCTGCTACCCCATTTAAACCATAATTAACCATTTCCAAGTCTTCCTACTACTTGTGAGAAAGTGAGCTCAGCTAAGCAGAAAGTGGTTTTGTTTTTCTTTCTTGGTATCCCCAATATATTAGATGTTCCTCTCCCCTGCTTCCTGAAGGTTGATAAGAAGGGGAAAAAACTGGAACAGCTGCAGTATTTACAGAAGAACAGAGTCAGTCTTTAGTACCCTCTCAGCAGAGCTATAAAATACACACTTTTTCTGAAGAAACAGGAGAAAGAATCCTAAGAAGAGAGTGCCTCAAGTCTTAAAGTCTTAAACTTTGAGAATTGAAAATTGCAGTCTTCATTCTGTAGGCAAAGCCCTCTCTGGCATAGGAGGAGGAAAAAATTGATCTTTTTTTTAATTTGGGCTTTTGGATAGGATCCCAGGGTGTCAGCACAACAATCAGCTGGCAAGAAGAGGTCACTTCATGTTTAATGTTTAAAGAGACTTAACCTGATAAGTGCATACTGCACTGATGAATTTCAACACTGGTGCAGGAAGATTAGCTCTTGGTAAGATTGTATCAGGGGAGGTCATTTAGCATTTTCATTCCCCCTAGTACATTTTTCACATGAGCTAATTAAAATCCCAATTCCTACAAAAATTAGAATCATTAAACTTCTAATGTCACTAAGTACTTGTCATCTAACACATTTCTCAGTCTATACTTTCTCTTATGCATTTTTTCATACCTGTTGTCCTTTAGGTCCTTGTGATCCGGGCAAACCAGTATCACCCTTTGGACCCCGAGGGCCCTAGGCAAAAACAAGTACATAAATCCATAGTGATATTTATGAACAATATGGAACTAGGCTATTTTACTAAATGTAATTTTAAATTACTGGCAAACTTGAACTTAAATCACTCTGGTTGCAATCTAAGAATTCTTACAAGACAAAATTGCTCTCTGAATAAAGTTATTCCCTAAACCAGATATCACATAAGGAAAGTCTTTAGAAAGACCAAAATGAAAAATACCTTATGTTTATCACAGTGTAGATGATACACACAAAGGGAAATATGCAAACATTAATAAGAGTGGAAATTCAACCTAAAATTCTCTATTTCTTCTGTACTCAATCCTCTCTCTTTCCATGATCATTCAGCCAGACTGATTTTCAACAGACTTTCTGAAGGTGTATTTTTAAACGTATGTTAAAAAAAAAAAAAAAAAGGAAAAAAAGAAAAAAAAAAGGGTATATGAAATAGAGTTTATCTATTTGAAAACAAGATTATTTCTTTATCTGCTTTGTGGGGAAAGCATTCCTATCAGATCAAATTGTACTTTACAATCTTCCAAGAGCATTCAGAAGCATTCTTTTTGCTCACTAAGATCTAAACTCATGTCTACATAATTTCTGCATTTGTCAAGAGATAAATAAAAGACATGAGGTGAGATCAAGAATGGTATTTTCATGTCTGTAGAAGTTCTATAAGGGACAGAGACCAAGAATTCACTATATCATCTTCTAAATGTTATCAGCCCTTTTTCAAATGAAATGTATGTCTGAGGAGTTTTTTCCCCCTTTCTTTGCAGTCCATGATATTCAGGACTCACCAAGCAACCTTCTGTGGAATTTTGGGCATTTTGCCGGCATTTTGTTAACATCTTTTGTCAGCTTTCCCAGTTTTCTGCTTAATTGTTCTCAGGCAATAGACAAAGGATCCTGAGACCATATGCATGCTCTGAACTGTCAAACAATCATAACAAGGGAAAGTAATTCTATCCCATCACACAGAACATGAACACAATAATTAGAACAATACTTTCTGAAGTCATAAGCTAAATAATCACAGAATCACAGAGTATTCTGGGTTGGAAAAGACCTACAAGGATCATCAAAGTCCAGCTCTTGGCTCTGCCCAGGATACCCCAAGAGTCACTCCATGTGCCTGAGAGCATTGTCTAAACCCTCATTTAATTCTGTCAGGCTTGGTGCTGTGACCATTTCCCTGTGGAGCCTGTTCCAGTGCCCAACAAATCTGTGGTGAAGAACCTTTTCCTAATATCTAACCTAAGCCTCCCCATACACAACTTCAGGCCATTCCCTCAGGTCCTGTCACCGGTCACCACAGAGAAGGGAACAGTGTCTGCCTTTCCTCTTCCCCTCACAAGGAAGTTGTTGGCTGCAATGAGGTCTCCCTCCATCTCCTCTTCTCCAGGCTGAACAGACCAAATGACCTCAGTTGCTTCTCACACAGCATCCCTTCAAGGCCCTTCCCCATCTTCACAGGCCTCCTTTGGACACTCTCTAACAGTTTAATGTCTTTCTTATATTGTGGCACTCAAAACTGCCCCCAGGAGTTGAGGTGAGGTAGCCCAAATGCAGAGCAGGGCAGGACAATCCTCTCCCTTGCCCAGCTGGCCATGCTGTGCCTGATGCCCCCCAGGACATGGCTGGCCCTCCTGGCTGCCAGGGCCCTGCTGACTTAGATTCACCCTGAGGCTGACCAGGACCTCCAGGTCTTTTTCCCTGGCATTGCTCTCCAGCATCTCATTCCCTGGCCTACATGCACAATCAGGGTGACCATCCCAGGTGCAGAATCTGCCCCTTTCCCTTGTTAAACATCATACAGCTGGTGATCCTTCAGCCCTCTGATTTATGTAGGTATCTCTGCAGGCTCTTTCTGCCTTGGAGGGAGTTAACAGCACCCCCCAATTTTGTATTATCTGCAAAGTTGGTATCCTTCCAAGTCCCATGTCTAAGTTATCGATGAAGATGCTTATACATGTTTGCATGGCAGCCTGAGCGCAATAGATAAATAGCGCAGCAAAAGGCACCTTTTGATACTATGGTTGTGAAATGCTTATATGATAGCCCTGGTATGTTATGAAAAATCATAAGTATTTCCTAAAGGATAAAATAAAAAGGAAACATCTTATAGGGCTTTCCTGTATTCTGTAGTGGTGACAAAAAAGCCTGAGGAATAACACAGTTACATACATATACATGCAGATAACATTTAGAATTCCATTTGTTCCATTTGTTTCTCCTATACAGCATAGGCCTTTCCTTAGGTAGTAATTTTCCATTAATTACACCCAGATTTAAACTACAGAACTGACACTGAGATGAGCCTAGCAGAATATACTTCATTTCCGACAGAATAAATTTCTAGCTCAGCTGGTAACTTCCTCAGACCTGCAGCATCCTCTATGAAAATTTATTAGACTTCATGCAAATTGTGTACAAGATACACTTTAAAAATTATTAAACTGTATTGAAAAATACTTTAAAATCCTAGGAAATACGTTTAAATCCTAGGCAATTAATACTTACAGGAAATCCTGGTAGACCTGGCTTGCCATCTGGCCCCTGCAAAATTAAAAAACTCACACCCTTACAAACACATATTACAAGCTTGTAAAACAGAATATGCATTTTTCATGTATTGTGTGATTTGTGAATATCAACTCATCTGCTACTGAATTAAGAACTTCATTCAGTTGACAGTAAAGGTGTGAACCTCCACAACACCCTATGCTTCTAATTTAGCATTTACTCTCAAAAACTGGTGGGGCAGAGATCCAGAAAGACTGAAAAAGGATGACATTTTCTACATATGAAAGGCATGCAACCATTATTCAGCCTCCTCTGAATCTTTTCCAGATGCCAGCACAGAGACCACAGCAGCCACTCACCTTTCCCATTTTGGTCCTGGATGTCTTTGGATAGAAAACAGAGTGTGTAATAGGCTGAGAATAGAATCATCACAGATTGGGATTTGTTTTGGGCACATTTAAGATTGCCCTGCTCTGGTAACTGCAGAGAGACACTTAAATTCTGGTTCAGATCAGCAGAATGTTTATTTCCCCATCCACTATGAGACTGCACCTGGCAAGGGTTAGAGCTTTGAGACTGAGGTTCAAAGCTTTCTCACTGCAACTGCTCTTCAAGCTACAGAACCTGCTTCTTTTTTTGTGGGAATGTGATTCTAACATCTATCACAAAACAAAGGTTTGAATTACCTGCGGCAAGTACTGTGGCAGAGCTCACACAAGGGGACCCATACTGTCCTGGCATCCTATTATGTCCAGGGATTAGGAGAACCAGGTCTTTGGGAAATACATGAAAATACCCTTCCATGAAAACTGTTTTACTTATAAGTATGGCTGGATGCAGCCACAATAACATGGAGTTGTCCTATGGTTTAACAAGTGGTAAAGAGCCATGCTAGGCTAGCAGAAAAAGGTTACAAGCTGCTGCTGGAGCTAATGCCCTTCTTCCCAGTTCAATGACACATTCAGTAAATATTTGTTTTGAGGCAGCTGTAATAATAAGATACAAAGTTTTTGCAAACTTTGTGTAGAATGAAATTCTGCTATTGGCTGTGAACATTCTGACTTTCTTTGTTTCATCAGGGTTTTAATGTGGAGAAGATCACTGTGCTCACCAACAAGAAAACAGACAAAATTAAATACACAAACTAGAATTCCCAAATTAAACTAGCTGTAAAGTAAGGTGATTAATTTGTGGTGGTTAACTTTTTGCAAATTGCAACATGTTGTACAGTTTTGGGAAAGTTTGAATAGACTTCATGACCAGAAAAGGTAGATTTCTCTTTGGATCCAGTCCTAGGAACTTCAAATCATTACCAAGAAGCATTCAGCATTTCAAATATTTGACTGAACTATTTTGCAGCTAGAAGAGAACCTCAATTTCACATCTTTTGTTGTCTTATGAAATACCTAGTTTTTCATTCACAGCTATAACTTGTGTGCGACTAAACTCATAGACAGGAGCCTAGCATTTCTGGTTGAAGTCTCAAGCAGAACTGAGCAAAATACTTTTTATCCCAATACTTTGAAACTTGAAATCATGAAGAAAAAAAAATGGAAGAAATGTACATCTTGGACTCTATTTTTGCAACAGTTCTACATTTCTATAATTCTGAGCATATAGTTCAGAATCAGAGATAAGCCAATTTATTTCATATAAATGTGTAAAAGCAGTTTGTTCACACAGAACTGAGGTCTGCCTGAAAGTACTTCCACAGAGTTTGGTGCTGAAGTTAGCAGAAACACAATCCTAAAGTATAGGAAACTCATCTCAAGTTGATACTCAAAAGAAGATATTGAAGATAGAGCAAATCTGAAGATTAAATAAAGCAGCATATACTCACTGGAGGCCCAAGCAGTCCTTTAATTTCAGTAAAATTAGAAATTCCATCTGTCTCATTGAGAAGTAACTGAAAAAGGGGTTAAGAAACAGGTTACTTCAAATGGTTTATCTAAGGCTCAAACACATTTTTAGAAAGGTAAATTATTTCTTTATAACTATGAAAAACCCCCAAAAATAAATAAGGTGACAGAAAAGGCTCTCTACTTCTAATTTTCTTTATACATCTGGAATAAAAAACCCTATAATTTCTTTTACATTTATTTTGTAAGGATCTCAGAATGCTTTTAGAAATTTAATTAATTGTGTCACCTTTTTAATTTGAAAGCTATGACACCAAATTTTGCAGCCTGAATCCATTTCTCCTCAGTAAGATAAAATGGAGGTTTTATGCTCCAGTGTGTCATTGGCATTCTAAGATGGTAAGCACACTCATCCTCTGCTGCAGAGTTGAAGTTTTAATTGTATTCTGGACATGTCTGCATCTCACCATGCAGCACCATGCTGTGATTTCTAAGTCAGCACTGTTCACACTGCTGTGTCTGAAACTAGCCTGGAACCCCAAACTGTGATGGGGAGCAGCTCCTGCACCACCCAGCATCAAGTCTCAGGATGCCTGAACAGCACAGTGTAATTGCACTGCTTCGTATCCTGGAATTGGTGAGCTCCCCACTAGCCCAGGCATTCCTGCATAATTCAATTACAGAATCCTACTAATGAAGGTGGACAAGGACTTTGGAGCTGTGGTCCAGGACTCTTCAATTCCAGGACAGGGCATGCCTTCAGGTGGCAGGGATTTACTTAGCCCATGAATATACACGTTGTCACTGAGGTTTTGTGAGATTTGAATGCCTCTTACTGCCTGCAACCATGTGTAGATCAACATGACCAGACCACAATATTTTCCAACATTTATTATGAATACATTATCCAGGAATTGAGTTTGAAACTCCATTGCTTTGAATAGGAGGTTTGACCATATGCCCTCCAGAGATCACTTCCAATACTCTTATGAGTCTCTGAGTACTATTTGTCGAATCCAGATCACACATCCTATCCTATCCTATCCTATCCTATCCTATCCTATCCTATCCTATCCTATCCTATCCTATCCTATCCATTGTCATCTGAGCATGGCAGTGTATGGGCAGCTTTCTGTACTTTGAGGTCATGTTGAATAATTCATACAGCTAAAGCTTGCTGCTTCTACTGGGTGCTTCTTTCTACTCCCTGTCCTCATGTTCTACAAAAACCACCGGAGAAATTCTCAAGTAAAAATAGAGTTTAGATCCTACAGGCAGCACTCCATCTTCCAGACTGCATGAACTCTGCTGCACTCTTCAGGAATAGTATGATGCCCTTGGTCCCACTCTATTTCCAGTTTTACATGGCCCAGAAAAGGAACAGGACATGGGCTGCTACTTTAATGACAGTAATAAAAGAGTCCTGCTGCTGCGATTGTTTTGCTTTATCTGGAGGAAGAAATCCAGGAGCCTTGGGTTTACATGGTCTTTTCATTGTGGAATCACTCATTATTCATTGTTTTTGGGCTCAATCCAAACTATATTGAAGTCAGTGAAAAGAATCCCAAAGGCTTTGCTGAGTTTGGGATTGGGCACATTGTATATTTTACATATACAGTTGATCTGCAAATGGAAATTGTGATTGGAAGTCAGAAAACTGTACATAATGCTGAAGAACATTTGAAAACAAAAGGTAGAAGAGTGATGATTAGAGGAAAAGACTGCACTCTTCACAACCTCCTCCAGGTATATAATTATTCAGCTTTGAGTTTGGATGTGCAAACAGCTTTAATAACAACAATGCAGCAATATAACTCATTGAATTTGTTCAGAAAGTGCTAACTACAATAGTAAGGACAACATTGTTTTCCATATTTTCTTCACTGTTATATTTTAGGATGATTGTCTGGGTTCATTTCTAAGTAAACCTTCAGCTTTGCATCCAAAAGGCCTCGTCAGGATTATAGAAATTCTATACTATAGAAATTCCTTGTCATAATTATAGAAATTCTGGCCTTATCAGAATTATATAAAGAACTGGCTGAACAAAATTTTTGACATCTGCTTTACACCCTCAGCATTAACCTTTCTTTGTGACTTTTGTTTCTTGTAGCTAAACTATGCGTAAATAGCGCCAGCCAAAAATAAAGGTTTAAAAGTTTGAAATTTAAATCCAATAATATTTCTCTATTCAAAATTACTTCTGTACTATACCAAACTAAATTTGTATGATAAAATCATAGCAACAAATATTATGGTTTTCTGGTTATCACGATTCCACTCATGAAAATGCACTGAGTATCAGCAACTATGCTCTGAAAGAGTGAAATAGCCAATATAGGATGAGAAATATTGATTTTAGTGTTTTGGAATATCAAGCAGCAGCAAACAGAGGAATACTTTTTTTTAAAACATGATGAGTCAGAGCAGACTTCCTGATCAGTCACAGGAGGCAACAGAGGAGGCAGCAAGGACAGGAAGCCTCTGAGACCCACATTGCTGGTGGGAACTGCAGAAGCCTGGAAACGGAGAGGTTCCACTGCAGACCTCAGTTTTCCCCTAACACTTATGTTCATGGTATGAGAAGTGGTTCTTGAAGGAACCAAATCCCCTCCATTCACATAGGGGCCAGGTGAAATGAGAAGGAAACCAAGGTCCACTTTTCAGTGCAGCTCAATCAATGTGCTATCAGCCAGATGCTTACTGGTGATACCTGGCCCTGAGCCACAGCTGTCCATGTCAGCTCTAAATATTTCAACAGTGCTGAACTGAACTAACTCTTTATTTGCTTATTTTTTTTGTCAAGCAACATAAGTAGCCACACAGCCCTTCTTTAGAAAACTTCCTTCCAACTCTGATGGATAAGTCCATTGGACTTCTGTAGCCCAAGAAGTATTGTTCTTGGCTACACAATGGTTAAATGAATGACCCTGACCTGGAGAGTAATCTCTCTAAGTGCCCTGTGGTTCACTCAGATCACTGATCTCTGCTGTTCTATCCACATCAAGCCAATATCCATATTACAACAGCTGGCAGTGTTATTTATTTTAGTTCTGCAATTCCAACTTGCAATAGTTCTTTTTCATATTTGAAGCTTACTATGAAAGATGAAAGACTGAGTCAACAAAACACACTTAATGTCTATCTCAGCAAACTTACTGCAAACAAATGTCCTGTTCTTACACAAACATTTGTGAGATAGGAAGAATTCAATGTCATACATAGTGACGTATACTTCCCCACACATTTCATTAACTGTAGCAAAATCCAGTACACCAAGTTCTCAGAGAAATCTTCTGATTAACAATACAGAGCATTTGACAGCTCTTGATGTACCTCCCCAGAACACCTATATTACAAATGTATATAAAGTCATAAATGCTCTCAATTTTTTAAAAGAGCTTACTTCTAAAACCCAAAAGTACTTAAGGAAATGGGATTCTGTATGGACTTGTAATACACCTAATGCAATACAGATTCTACCAGGCTCTATACATTTCTGTAATACATGGTAAAAGTAGTTCATACGGGAGATCAGGAGGACACAGAGGATGCACTTTAGGTTTCTTCAGACATAGCTACATATTTGACAGGTGTGTGGACTGTGACTAGTGCACATAGGGAGCCATGCAGCCTCCAGCAAGCGTCATTAGTTTATGTCAGATTCAATAATCTTTTTATGTTCTTTATATGTACTGTTCCACCTCTGAGGCTGTCATAGTGGTTTTTTTCAAGTATTAATGAGCTATGGAGCAACACATTGAGGTTCATTTTTTCTGCAAACAGAGCTGTTTAGTCACTGATAAGAATTAAGGTCCCACAGTGGCACTGTGGCAGGGCTGTGAGAAAGAACATGAATTTTACATCAGCATTTCTATCACAGCTATTGAGCAGTTCCCCAGGAACTCCAACAGAATTGAGATAAAGTGTAGAGCTGCTGACAGTCCCACTATGAGCAGGACTTCGACCACAACCAACATTTCTATCATTCTAAGTCTATAATTCAGCTCATCCAAGATTCAGGATCCAAGATCCTGGTATTCTGCATGGATTCACAGTAAAGTCAGTAAAGAAAAAACACTTCAGGTAGGACGGGTGAGACTGGTGACCTGTTCAAGCCTATGGGATGAAAATTAATGTTATATTTGCTATTGGTAGCAGAAGCCTAAGTGAAAACCCAGTTGCTTCAGTCAAAAAAGGCTATGTGTAGTTCAGCTTTATGATAATGATGGCACCAAGCTCTCCTTAACACAGATTTCTCAGCTGGGCATTTTCTCTTGCAGTTACAAAACACTTCTTACTGCCCTTATATGTATTCCTGTGGGCATATCTGGCTGTTTTAGGCACCTCCACCTCTCAGAGGTGGTTTCCTGCAGTCACTCACAGTTCCTCCAGATCTTAATGTTACATCAGGCCAACTACTAAGATTTTTGTTGTCAGATCCAAGTGGGATTCATCCTAATCTCCAGCCTTCATTACTGCATATAGTACTGTTTTTTGCAAAGGCTGATGTACACACAGCAAAACTAACTGAAAATATACCTGCATCTAAAGCATAGTGGAGACTTTCTATGGGCTTCTACTATTTTACCCTTTGTTTCTTCCAGAGTCAGTGCTCTGGTTTGTATAGTGGACAACTATTAGGAAATTACCCTCCCCCACTTACTGCTGTGTCTCAGGTGCTATGCTGTGTTAAATATTCCCAGTTTTGTATTTCTCTGTTGGTTTCTATTTCATGTTCACAACTTCTACAGAATCACCTAAAGAGTTTGTGCAAGATGCACAATATGATCTCACAACTCTTGTAGTTAAGCTCTTTACCCACTTTCTTCCAATCTAACATTTTCAAAACTAAATAATTTCATACAGAGACATATTGAGATTCTTTTGTTTTGAGGAATAGACTTATGACCTGAATGTGAGCAGCAGAATTGCCAGTGTGTTAACCACTTGTGCCCTCTTCTCTGTAAGGGGAGTTAGAGACCTCAATGCTCGACATGCACACTTACCTCAGGTATTGCTATGACTGGTCCCGGTGGTCCTGGTGGTCCAGGCGGTCCCACAATACTGTTCCCATCCTGTCCTGGTTCACCCTATTTCAAAAGCATTACATGTGCAAAACCCATAAACTAAGCGCTACAGTTCACATAGGTTTCTTGAAAAGAGTGAAATCCACAAAATCTCACCCGAGGTCCTGGGTCACCCTTCTCTCCTTTTGGACCCTTCAGATGATAAAAAAAAAAGAAAAAAGAGCATAAATGATTTAAAAGGGGAAATTATGAAATGTGTTCTCTCTTGCTTCACAAAAAGCACAGCAGTGAATTTCATGTACAGAATGATAATTCCCAGCTCTCTCAAAACAAACATGGGGCCAACTAGTTTCAACTCAGATCTTCTGAAGGTTTGATGGTTAAAAGTATTTCCCAGAACTTTTACAGAGTTCACAGATGACTAGAAGCACAATGGGCACAAAACATTTCATTAGCTAGGAATTAATCCAGTGAACATTTTTTTCACTGCACTGAAATCAGCCATCTCTGGCTGTGTTGTCCTTTTCCAGCATCAATCACATCAGCTGTGCCCAGGATTTCCCAGGAGACCAGACAGGAGAAGACAGGGAAGCTAAACTGTCATCTTTCAGGCAGCTTATTTCTAAGCTTGATCAGCCCGTCTGTAGGACTCCCTGTGCTGGAAATGCAGACACTTCTCTGGCACAAGTGAGAGGAAGGTGCCAGGGGATGAGCCATGGGACTTCCCAAGCAAAGCACGCTGTAATTCTCGAGGGTCTTAAGCATGAGAAATAGATTGAAATCACCTATGAGCCTGCTGGCTTTCCTCTAATTAAAGGCAGAGCTGAATTCTGAATAATTAAAAGCAGAAGGAGCATTGAGAAATCAGAACTAGCCTCTGGAGATGCCTGTATCTCTTCTGACTGATGAGGGAGGCATGGGCAAGGTACAGTCTGCTTCTGTGTTTTTTGTCTGAGGTAACTGCTCCAGGTTAAGCAGGACAAACACAGCCCCAGCTCTTCACAGTCTGCTAGCAAGCGCTGATCCTGCTGACCTGTAAGAGGTAGGTTTGGGAGCCAGTGTGTGTCAGTGATCAGAGAGGATGATAACCCTACTTACCACTTCTCCGGGATGCCCAGCAATGCCAGGAAAGCCTGGTTTTCCATCTGTGCCTGGCATCCCCTGCCACAAAGAACGTACAGTTATTCTCTCTTAACCGCATTCAGTTTCACACAAGCAGGAGGCTGCCACTGGGGAGGGTCACGATATGGCTCTGAACGGGCTGGTGGGCAGGTTTGGGGAAGACTCATTATCTCATTAGTCATCTGCTCTCTCCACTCCTCCTGCTCTTTCCCCCTCTCCAGAGTAGGCTTATGGCTTTTTTTCCCCTGCAGCTTCAATCGTTTTTCACTGCTTCCACCCCTGTTAGCAAAAGGATGAATTTCATTCCTTTCCCTCAAAATACATTTGATGAGTTATTTCCACCCTTCACTTAAGTGACTCTCAAGCTGGAGGAAGAGAAGGGATGTAGACATTGGCATTGGATGTAGACAGGAGTCAGTATGTGGGGCAAAACCACCCCCTGCTGTATTTTGATAGAGGCCTGTGTATGACTGCTGGAGTCTGACAGCTACTCTGCTCTATGGGAAAAACAGATGCACTAAGGATAGTGCAGTTTGCCCTGAGAAAAATGGATAAAAGAAGGTTCTAAATTCTTAAAGGACCAGATAAACAGTGAGCTACACTTTTTGCATCTGTTTTTCTCTGCATCATATGAAAGAGCAAAGGAAATGACACAGAGCAGCCTAATGATTTATCCAAAGGAACAACTACTCTTGTTATCTTGTTTTTTTGGTGGGGTTTTTTGGGTGTTTGTTTTGTATGTGGTTTTGAGGGGTTTTTTTTTGGTGATTTTTTTGGCTTTGAGGGTTTTTTTTAATATGCTGGGGATTTTTTTGTTTCATTTTGGTTTTTGGAAAATACTGTTTTGTTTCCAACTTTTTGCTCTGTTTGAAGAAAATTTTTGTGGGTTTTAACAGCAGATAGTACCACCATAAGAGATTTAATGTGCCTGCTTCATTAAGAAAGGATATTGTCACTGCTATTTCTGCTTTTGTCAGTGATCAGTGAAGCATGTGGGTCAGGAATAAAGTATGATTTCTGAAGTACTCTGTTCTTCATTTTATAAACAATTGTATAGATAGGATAAAGGGTGTCTGACTGCTAATGGAATTTAGGCATCAAAGCACCTACTGGGATTTTGGTATCTGCATGAGCAGTAACAATGGTTCTTGGGACATAAATTTCTCAAGTGCTTATGGAAAATTACAAGTATCTATCTGCAGCAAACGTAAATCAGCAGAGGAAATAATATTGGAACAACAGCTATTCTGCAACAGAATGTTGTCATTTCAGGCATGTTGATACTTGCAGGATAGCTTCCTACCATTACAAATGCTGAATAATTTCTCCCATTCATTTTCCTAACGAAATTTAAATGGGAAGAAAAGATTCAGGATAGGTAAGATGTTTTAATGCAACTGATGTATCCAGAGACATCCTTATTTCTAATTCCCATCATATTTTAAGAATGTAGCTTATTGCTCAGGTACAAGAGAACAAATATCTTTTTTAGTTTGAGGGTTAAAGGGATAAATTGCTTATTTTTAAAATAATCCTGTAGTCACTCCACTTAAAATATACACATATTTCAAATGCACTCTCACATAAAACAATAACAATTAGTAGAAAAAGGATCTCAGAAGAAAGGACATGTAGGAATAATAAAGAAAATATTCTATAGTCTCAGACTGGTTAAGAAGAGTTAAACTACTGTCCTGTGTGTCAATGCATCAGCTTTAATTATCATGCTGACAAATATCTATGTGAAATGACAACACTCATAATATGCACAGCAGATGGAATTTATGGCAAGAAGAGTCCTGATACATTGTTGGTATTTTTAAAAAATAAACAAGCAGATGCTGCTAGAAGACTGTGATAATACTCTTGTAAATACTTATCAAGCATAACTGCATTTATCTTGTTTCCTAGAATAAATTTTGATTTCAGGGCCATCCCAAATGCAGAAGAAGGCTATTTCGTTTCAATATTTTATTTTATTTTATTTTATTTTATTTTATTTTATTTTATTTTATTTTATTTTATTTTAAATTTTTTACAATTTTCTGAGTCACATCAGCGCTCTCTGCTGGCTTGTGGCTGCAAAAGACACTCACGTCAGACAGGGACCAGCAAGGAGCAGCATAGTCCCAAACAGGAGTTTTGGGGAGGGCTCCAAGAGGAGTTCAAAGCAGAACAGGCAGGGATTAAGACAGACATGAGCCTCCGACTGTAGCACAGACCTGTGGGGTGCTCTGCTGTGGGGTGAGAGCTACACACCACCGTATGAAGGAACAGAGGCAGATGGAAGTTAGTTTTCTGTCTAAGCTTTGCTGATTTTTAATCTTCCTTCTGGTGAAAATGCGCAGGGCTTCACAAGATTCCTTTGAAGACAAGCACCTTTTAGATGCAATTTTTAGACACAATTTTAACCACATTTTAGGCAGAAGTCGTACGCACCAGGTTATACTGGCTCCTGATACTCACAATTCACCAGAGAAAGGGGTTTGTGCTGATGGAGCAAGAAATGTTCATTAAGTGCATTCACTAAGTGCATGAAGAGATGAAAAGAAACAGAGGAAAGAAACAACTGAGGTTTTAGATCAGGTTAAATAAACTTCCCACCTTTGAACCTGGGAGACCTATGTTGCCTCTTTCTCCCTGAAACAGAGACACAGAGGGCTCAAGTATTAGAGTGAGCAGTAATTGCAAGGATTTTAAACATGTATGCTACTTTCCTTAAAAACAAAGGAACCCAATGGAGTAAAACAATCAGTAAAAATATGGCATATTTTTGGTAAAGTGATGCTCGGCATACATTTGTGATTTGGTTCTGAGATTTTAATCACCCAGTTGCTACCACATCTGAAGAGTTTGTGGTCACGACTCATTATTTTTGCTGAGCATTGACCAAGACATGTTCCTGAAGCCTCCTTTTGACATCTGAAATCAGCTCATGGTAACATTCCCCAGTTCTACCACTGCAGCCATGACCTTGTGCCTCCACAAAGGACTAACCATCTGTCTCCAAACCAGCTAACACAGTCTCCTCACACTGTTGCTCTCTCTACCTCCCCAGGCACTGTGTCAAGCCACGACTGAAATAATGAACATTGCACTGTTCCACCTTTGGGACTGATTCTGCAGGATTTTAGCCCTAAGTAGACACAGTTCTTCAATTTTTTAACATCCAATTTAGTTTATTTCTTTGGAGATACCGAATATAAACTGGGATAATCAGCCATTGCCTCAAATGTTATGTTTATGCTTACTGCTTTTTGGGAGTTCATATATTCAAGAGTGTATGAAGACTATAGACTGTTTTTTAACAAAAACAGCTTTTCATAATAATAAAAGTGAAAGTAGAATTTGGATCGATCCATACTTACTTGCTAGGAAAGAGAAAAAAATTTGATCATAGCTAGTCTTCTCTGACAGCTATACTTGTCTGGGGTGTTTGAAGGATGAAAGATGCATGAAACAGAACTATACCTTCAATTCCTCGTGATGCATTAGCTCTTGGTTTTGGGAAGTGGGTGGTTGTTGTATTTTGCGACTGTTGCCTAGTGAAGTCATTTATAATCATGAAAAGTGGGTGTAAAATTCATCCCCATGAGAATGATAGTGTATTATAACCACTTTATATTAATTTTGCCATAGTATACCTGGTTTTGTAAGATGTCAGGCATGTTCCTTTCTGTTTCTCCTGTGTCTTGGGGAAGAATGACTCATGATTAAACCAAGGTGATGGTGAGGTCTCTTGGCCAAGGTTTATGACTATCTCTACCACTCCAGCCCATTTCCTAAATCCTAGGAATCTTGCTACCTCAATTTCTGAAATCTTTGTGAAGCAGTATTTCTTAGATACAAAATTTCTAGCTAAGGGCAGAGAATAAGTTCTTAAAAAAATTTTTTTTCAGTCAGCGTGGAGGCTCAGCACCTACACATGTGCACAGAGCAGCATCATGTGAGAGCAAATTTATTCTTGCCAGTCCACTGCAGTATCACTCACCAACACGTGCTGTGCAAATTGTATTCTTTTCACTCATAAGTAATGGGCTCCAGCAGCAGCAGGAGTAGTACACCATGGAGGGACTTTTTCAGCCCTAGAAGCTGAGCTTTACAGACTTTAGACAGAGGGGGCTGGCCAGATCTTTGGTGGCTGTTGTGCTATAAATTAGGTGTGTGCAATGGGCAGTCAGTGATTAGTGCTGGGTGTAAGTTCAGGTGAAAATTTCACAGTGAGAGGATGGGTACTGCCACTTCTCATCTTCCACTTCCTGCCCTTTCAATGTTACTGTTATTTCCCAGGGCAATGAAGACCTTAAATTTCTTTAACTTCACATTTAAGGTGTTGTCATGCTGTACTGTTAACCTGAGTGGTAGTCGAGCTTTACATAGGAATAGGAAAAGCCTCTTCCTGTCTAAAGACCCATTCTGCAAATCTGCCCTTTTCTTCTGTGATTTTTCATCTCTCCATTTTTTGCCTCATTGGTTACACAACCAGTAGCAGCATCAAAGTGCAAAAACTCAGGCACTTCTAAGCTCAAATAAAACCAAGGCAAAGTAGTCATTGCTCCTCCCTTCTTCCCCCTAGCACCTTCCAGAATGTTTTCCTATCACTTTCTGGGATCAGAAGGCCTCGTCATGCAGATTTCTCTTTCAACAGCATACATGTAACCTCTCTGAGACCAGAGTGACGTATAAATGAGCAACAAAGAGAAATTGCCAGATGTCCAAAAAAAATTTAACAAAGATGTGATGGAATGTAATAGCCCAGTTAGTATCTACTCACTGCTCTTGTTGGATGTGAAATAATTTTAATAATACATATTCTGCATAGATATCCAGTGCAAATGGGAACAAAATTTGTCCCAGCTTAATCCGTATATGAATCCTAAAGGAAAGCTGTTATGTTCAGGCAAATTCTGATAATGTAGAAATAAAAAATATGAAAAAAATACACTAAAGCAATATAGGTTATCTTTCAAATATTTTTACCTTTGGCCCTAATGGTCCACGCTGTCCAGGTCTTCCTGCAGAACCCTGTAAAAATTTACTTGTAAATCCACATGGCATTTCAAAATTTTTTTTCAGAAAAAAAATGTAACTTGCTACCAAGACTGTTACAAAAACAATGCTGGAGACCTGTAGTGTTAATGGAGAGCAATAAAATGCACCTTTTCTTACAAATACAACTTTAGTGCTGTCACTGCATACAATACATATTTTTAGAAAATATTAGAAATAAATTTGTCCAAATTTAGCATTTGTTGTGATGTATTGCTTTCAACTGCTTACAGTTTTTTGAATTTGCATTCTTGGCTAAAATTAAGATATGCTACCAGTTTAGAGGCAACAGAGTCTTGCTAGGTTTAAAAGCAGTTTCCCAAAAGGTTTGTTTTAAAAATAATTTTGAAATTCAAATTCCTCTCATCTCTATATGGTGACATGGGTTGTAAAGAACAATTATGGCTCTTTGATGGTAAAATGGACAGCAGTTCATTATTGGACATTGTAGAAAATTGAATGGAAGACAAAGGAATTTGACAAAGTGATTGAATTGTCTTTATCTGGAACATGAAGGCAGATATAAATAGTATTACTAAATAATGAGAAAACACCAATAAAACTTTACACTGATCTGTGGAAGAAAAAATAGAAACCCTGGAAACGAGAGCTGAGCTGTCAGAAAAAAATTATATTTCTCCTTTAAAACCCAATTACTATTTTCTGATAAAAGATTAATAGAAATCTCAACAGATACGAAGACAGTGCCAATAAATGTAATTTATTTCTTAGCAGCTGTTTTGCGTTGCAACCCCCTTTGAAGCAGATTCTCAGTTTTCACTTAAGCACCACTGGGTCCTCTGGAGTTGTGATAAGGTGTAAATGGCTGATAGTGCAGTACCAGTAAGTATGTAAAAGCATTTTCATAATTTCAGCAAAATTCTTATTTTTCTTATCTCCTTTTCTCATCTCTCTTCTGTACTGACTCAAACTTTGCAGAGTAATTAAGCAGTAACAGGAAAATTTTGTTCAACTCCAACAAGACATTTTTTGAATATTTATAGCTGAGTGACTTGGAAACAATGCCTGTTATAAAACCAATGTGAGAGTAAGGCTGTGACTAAGGCAGGTCAGAATGTGGAATTTTGGCCCTGCTTGTGGATACCTCCTTGTTTCAGCGAACAGATTCAATACTTATTTTTGTAACTGTATTTTTGTACTATTTTTAGTATCTAGGAAAAGACATAAGAGGGGGCAAATTTCTCTAAGCTATCAGCTACAGTTTCAGTGACTCACAATTACTGGTACTTTAAACCAACACAGTAGAAAGCTGCTCAAAGTCACTCCTGCCTCCAGTGTTCAGTTGGTGTCTGATGATTCATGGAATCACAAGCATAGGATTGTACAGGCCTGTGGAGGCCATCTAATCCAATCACCCCCTGGAAGCAGAACTGTCACCAGCTTCAGATCAGGTCAGCTGTGTTTCTGTCCAGCAAAGCCTCGATAACTTCCAAGACCAGACCTTCTGCAACCTCCCTGGGCAACTGCTCCAACTTTCTAGTGAACAGCCATCTCCAAAGGCTTACCCTGAACATTCCAACCTGCAAATTGTGACCACTGTCCCTTGCTGCACCACCTGGCACTACAAGGAACAGCTCAGCTTCATCATACTTGCAGCTGCCCTTCAGAGATTCATTAAGTAGCTACTGGATCGTGTCTTTGTGTCCTTTTGTTGCCAGACTAAACCACTGGAACTCCTTCTATTGTTAAGAATGACAATAAATCCAAATGATCTGGTTGATACCGATAGATTATATTCCCATATTCCCTACTTGAAGATTGAAATGGTCCACACTAGCAAAAAATCTCCTGAGACACAATGATGGGAAAAAAAAGCATCCCTTTTTTCTGAGACATTGCTTCCACACTACTGGGAAAAAAAAATTTAGTTTAAAAGTGGCATGTTGTATTACACACATTTGTTTGTCAAACTATAACATTTCAGTTTAATCTTCATATGCGTGAGTCACTGTCATATGAGAGAAAGGAATCTATTAGGGTGAAGGGAGAAACAGAGAGCTAGATAACATAAAACCCCTTATTCACCCTTTAATATCTCAAAAATATACCAGAGCAGAATAAAAAAAATCATTAGCTAATAAGGTGTCAGAGAAATGCCATTCAGATTCTTTGGAGGACACAGTTATTTTAATGACATTCTAGGGCAAGTGAATCCATTTCAATGTAGTGACTGTCAATCTATGGCTGACTGGGGCTATATGTTTCCAAAAAGCAGAATGGAGGAAACCTCTGTTTAGAAAAAAGCCCAAAACAAACCAAACAACTCAGCAACAATTTATACTCCCCTCCCATAAAATATCCACTCACCTTTGGTTCCCTTGGTCTGGGAATTCTTGATTCACTTAACAGGTCGATGCTACCTGATCCTTCCATATCCTAATGGAAGAGACAAAATGTTACAGAATTTAAGAATTTATCTTTGGCTTTTTTTTCTGGTTGTGTTGTTTTGGTTTTTTTCCAACCGCTCTGTTTTCTGAAGTTCTGTACAAACTGGAAACATACTGAACACAAATATTTTAATATTTTCTCATTAACTTTTTTTTTCAGAGAAAAATGGATGATGTTCTGGAGATAGGCTTTGCTCAAATGTGACTAAAAACATGCTGGTCATCCTTACAGAAACTCTGGTCTGTACTATCTTGCCAACTTGCCACCAGTGCTCCAGCACTTCAGGCTGAAGAGCATCAAGCAGAAGTGAGACAGTTCACACTGTGTTTAAGCACACTTTTAAGCAGTATTTTTCTGTGTAGCATTTACCTGCCACCCAGCTACTGAAACACTAATGACTAGTAAGGGTTCCCAAAACTGATTTATGTCAGGGAGAACTTGCAGTTTAAAGGCAGCAATCACTTTTCATCAATAGAGGTTCTTCCCAATTCTCACAGTCAAACATTGAACTCCTGCCTAAAATACTGCTTTCTGAAATTAAGCAGAAAAAAATTCCACCATCAAATTGTAGAATTAATTATGTTGAAAGGTCTCTCAGAGGCTGCCTTCCCAAATTCCCGTCAAAAGCAATGTCAACACTGAATTCCAATCAAGTTGTTTAGGGCATTGGAAACTCAGGCCTTGGAACCTCCTAGAGATTAGGGTTAAGTGTTCTCCAGACTGAGCAAGCTCAGTTCCCTGAGGCTTTCATTACAGGTCATCTGCTCCAGACCACTGTCCTTTTCCATTGCCCTCTGCTAACTTCAGAAATAAGTCTCTGTGTAGTGGGAGTCCTTGAGAGGAGACTACAAATTATTTCCCATGGAGATTTTTTAATAGTTTTCAAGGAAACGACACAGAAAGTAGAAGCCTCCCTCCAGCTTTCATTGTTCTATGACATTGTAGATACATGGCAGAAGCAGGAGCTTCTGGCTTACTGCCAGTTCCAAAGCAGTAAAGAAATAAAATTGCAGCTGCCACAATTACTTGTTTCAGGCCCAGCACCACTCTTGTGCTTATCTCCTGGTTTGTGCCTAGTCCAAACTTGTAGACTGGTCTTCAAAACATCTGAATGAGCCATGCCAGCAGGGAACTGTTCACTTGGTTTTAGCTGCAGTTTTAGTTGCAGCTGCACTGGCTTAATTGTTTCCTTTTCTGAAAGAGAAAATCTTAATCTTTGTTTTATTTCCCTGCTCACAGCCATACAGCCTTCATTTGCAACATCAGCATCATGTATTGAAACCCCTCACTTTCTTTAGATGATTAAAATGGCAGAAAATATGCTACTTTCGGGGTGCAAGTGTTCTCTAAAATTTTAGTAGATTAAATTGTCTTGTGGAAGAATTGATGGAATACTGAATATGAGTGCATGCGAAGGGTAGGAATGTGCCAGGAATGTCTGCAGATGGGGAAGGAAGAGGAGCAAAGGAGAACCTCCACCTCCTAATGACAGCAAGCCCTTGTATCACCTTACCATGTTTAGAGGACCCACTCCTGACCCACTTAAATTTCTGCCAGTTAGTGACTTGAAATGGCCCAGCTTAGTCCAGCTGTGGTGCACTCAGGAGATGGTGTAAGGGGAAGGGTGAGATCACCTTCAGCTACCACTGAATGACAGCTTAACACCAAAGGTATGGAAAACATAATCTGACCTGACTCCATTGAAAAACAGAGATCCTGTTCTTCTGACCTTTTCTGTCAACTCCACAAGAGTAAGAGAAGCAGAAGGAATGCACAGCTGGAATCAGGTCCTTCCTTTTGGAGGACCAAGGTGAGAGACCTTTTGTGCAACTTCACCTGAGATTGATTTAATGTCATTCAGACTTTCATTCTGCTCCTTCATCAGCTATCAGTGTATCAAATACCAACAGAAAATCTACTCTTATTCTCTTTGGACTGTTTAAGCCAACTCTCACTGTGGAGGATAAACCACACTGTGTTTCTGTGCTCTTTCCCTTGACTGCATTGTGCCAGTCTGTTTTTCCCTTTAAGAGAGTGCTTGATGCCTGCTTTATATAACACATCATCTCTTTTGACATCTGTGTGTTTTTAATGGGTTTACCAGATACCTTCTGCAGCTCAAACTGTTCTTTTGGCAAGCATAAGTGCCAGCAAACACCATGCCATTTGGTTTTTGCACATAGCTGATCACAGATGTTAACAAGTGCTAACAGGAGTATTTTGCAGAAACAGCCTTACTGCAATAAACAGACTGCCAACCAAAAGGTAGTGTCACCCTAATAAACTGGCAGACCATGGTGCTGCCTCAACAGATGGCAGGGGTGGGCATCCAAAAGATCAGCTACAGCTAGCAAACCTGTTTAAAGTAGTATTCCTCTTAGGGAAATGACAATCATACCAATTTTGTTTGGACTACATAAAGTTCAAGATGAAGCCGGTCAAGATACTGTTTCTGCAGTTAGGGATCAAATCCTTCTGCATTTGCATCCATAAAAGTGGGGACTCTCAGTTTTCACCCTTTCCTGCTCATCTGCTAAGTTTTCTCCTCTGAGACTTGGGTTTTAAAAGTGGCAGAGCTTGATCCTCAGCACATAATTGCAGGAGGACTCTTTGGTGACATAATAAGGGCACATTGCCTTTTACTCCAATAGTGCTAATGGTGAAAAGTGGAGAATCTCTTAAAGAATGGGTCCTCAGAGGTCACAGAAGATGACTCTAAGTCAGAGAAGCTATCATTCTGGGCTAAAACTCAGACCAGGCCTGGGATGAAGCTGTGACTTGCCAGTGGTCCTTAACTCATTCTGAGACACCTAGATATTTATTCAGGGGAGACTGTGTACCAGTGTAGTGTGCCTAAGACAAGGTAAAGGACTGTTTACTTAGACTTCAAGCTGCTTCTTGCTAACAATTTCAGTGCTGGCAATTAAGAACTTGTGAACTGATAGAGAGATTTTGTCCATTGAATTTCTCTGACATCAGTGAGATTATAAACCAGTAGTGTATATAGTACAATATTCTTTAGTCAGATATCAGAAAGCAAATTAGGTCTCTAAACAAGCACTGGTGGTCACATCTGTGGCACCTCAAAGTATCTGTAAAGAAAAGAAAAATACAAAAGAGTTGGAGTAGATACTAAGAGAAATGTGTAGGAAAACTGGTATCTTTTAAACACCACCACTTTGCTGCTGCTCGACAGAGGGCCAGTAATTTTGGTCAAACATTCTTACTTCTCTGATGAGGCTACCCTGAGTTCCCGTGCCAATTCGATTATATCCCATGACATAAAAAACTCTAGAAAGACTTTGCTGAGCCACACAGGTAAATTAGAATTGAAAAATGCATGGAAAATAAGGAAGAAAAAAGTGAAGACACAAATATGAATTGATAGTGGCACTTTCTTGGCCTCTCTTCACAAAGATGGTAATGCGGCAGCTCTAATTCTTGAACCTGACTGAGTGTTCTTCCCTTGCCTTTCTTTACTGCAAAACCACTTTCTGCTCCAACAACATTATCCAAATGAGCAGTTCTCAAATGATATGTAAAGATCATCTTGAGCTGGCCCGATCTCATATTTTTAAGTGATGAAGGTATTATTCTCAGAAGTAGAAAAAGTAACATCTGCAATTTTATATTTTAAATAGAACATTTTTGTCCTAAGTAAAACAGACCATGAGGTCAGAAATAAGCAATATGTGTCTCTGTATTTATACTCCTTGGCAAATTTCAATGTAGAACAAATTACTTTGTTCTCAATTCAGACTTAAATACCTGTGAAATATACAGGTGATCACACTGTCTTTCTTCTGCAGGAAATATATCCAAACTTACAACAAACTTCAGAATAGCAAAATACCTCAAAGCCCAAGCTGTAACTTAGTCCTGGTGGTCCAGGAGGTCCAGGGGGTCCAGGAGGCCCAGGCGGTCCAGGTGGTCCAGGTTTTCCAGGAGACCCAATAGGGCCAGCTTCTCCTTTGGGGCCTATTGATCCAGCGACTCCAGTATCACCCTAAAATAAAAATTCCGACTGTTGATATATTGAATATGTCTAAGCAGAGGCAAATAAGTAGTTTCACAGTTTCAATCCCTCTGCCATGGGCAGGGACATCTTCCACTAGACCAGGTAGCTCAAAACCACATCCAATATGGCCTTGAACATCCCCAGGAAGAGGTCATCCACCGATCATGTTCATGGCTCTCCCCTGGACTTGTTCCAACAGGTGCATGCCTTTCTTGTGCTGGGGGTCCCAGAGGTGGGCACACCTCTCCAGGTGAGTTCTCATGAGGGCAGAGTAGAGAGGGAGCATTCCCTCTCTCAACCTTCTGATCATGTGTATTGGTTCTGGTTGAGTTGGAGTTTGTTTTCCCCCCAGCAGCCCTCACAGTGCTGTGCTTTGCATTGGTAGCTGGAAAAGTGTTGATAATATACCAGTGTTTTGTCTGCTGCTGAGCAGCACCGGCACACCATCAGCACTGTCTCTTTAACAATTCTCTCAACCCCTCCTCCCATCAAGTGGGCTGGGAGTGGGCAATACCCTGGAAGGGGACACAACTAAGCAAAAATAGCTGACCCAAATTAACCAAAGGGGTATTCTGTACCATATGATGTCAGCTCAGATATAAAATCTATGGGAGAGAGGAGGAATGGGGGGCATTTGTTGTTTTATAGTATTTGCCTTCCAGAGCAACTTCCCAGGAAGTGGCTGAATATTACTCGCTGATGGGAAGTAGAGATTAAATTTTTTTTCTCTTTGCTTATGCACATGGAAATTTTCACTTTCTTTTTGTTTTAGTGAACACCACTTTATCTCAACCTACAAGTTGCTTTCTGTCTTATTCTCTCTCCCCAGTCCCATTTGGAAAGGGGTGATAGAGCCATGTCCAGCCAAGGTTACCTGATTACAGGACACTTCATAGGGAAGCATGCTGGCCAACTGAGAAACTTAGGTTACACAGTAAGAGTCTCCAAGATTTTTCAGTAATGTGCTGTATCATAGTGATACTGTCATTCTATAAAGACACTTTTTTGTTACCTTTGGACCAGCAGAACCAGGTAGACCTTGATCACCCTGTAAAAGAAAATAAATTGTGCATACTTAGAATAAGGCTATCATGCAACAAAAGCACATTCATGGTATTTTTCCTTAATACAAATGCCCACAGATTTCTGTGCTGTTTAATTTGATGTCCTTTACATGGAGCCCTTTATCTGAAACCTCAGACCTCTCAGTTAAAAAGTAAACAATCTGTAATTCAGGTGTTACAATAACACATTGATAGCTCTGGTCCGGTATGCTGACTGGACTCAATATTGTATTTCAATTATTGCTGCAGATTTTAAGGGTTTGAAGCACAGAGAATTAAACATTGCAGGTCACATCCTCCTGCTTCTGAACATAAATGCCAAAATTCTTATGGGCTATAACAGAAATGGAAACTGGTCCTGCTCAAGTTGTACAGGTCACCCTTCTAAAAACAGGATGTGATGACTAGGAATATTTTAAAGATCCTCTGTTGCAATCAAGATTTCATCAATATTTGCTTTTATATACCTTACTTGCCTACTGTTTTTTTTTCCATTTCTATTACACAGAATAGACAGAAAGACAATGCATGCTAATAATTATTTTCAGAATTTCTCTGGATCTAGTGGAATAATTTTTATGTTGGCAAGCTCCTGTCTTTACTCACTCAGCAGAAATATTTCTTGAGTAAAGTCTGAAAAAAAATGAGTAAGCACCAGGAGCAACATGATCTTTTTTTTTTTTCCTAAAAGCAATGGCTAAACTCCATGTTGAATGTCACTCAATGAACAAACTTAATTTACTTTCAGTGCATCCTGTTGTTTCTTTCTTGTTATCTTCTCTGGATTAATTTCGAATAAAGAACAAAACAGATACTACAATATAAAGGCTTTCAGAAAAAAAGTAGTAAAAATTAAAAAATAGTCCTATTTGTATTGAACAGATGCAGACACATAGTGCTTCAATTCTAATGGAACTTTTATCAAATATACAGAATGCAGCAAACAGACTCAGTGAGGCAAAATATTGCAGCCCTTTTTTTAGATGATTATGATTTTAAAAGAAATTTAATTTCTCTTAAATTGCTTCTCTTTCCCCATCAATCTCCTCCTATAGTATGTGATTCATGTTCTGTTTACTTCAGCTAGACTTCTTTCTGTTCTTAGGCTCCCCCATGTAAAACACACACGACTGATTACAATGGACACGGGTTTCAGGTGCCTGCTTTGCAATGCACATACCGCACTTTCTGGATTGCTGCTGGTTCCCAAGTGTGCTGCACTTTTACCAGCCTCAGACTTTTGATATCACAACTCAGAACCTCCAGCCTCCAGAGATAAAAATAAATCAATATTCTGGCCATTTAAGACTTGCCTTTTCATTTCTGTTACAGTGTGTGAGCTTAAAATGTACACTTGGGAATTTACTTTCAATTTCTTGTGCGTAAGGTGTGCTGTTGAAGCTCACTAGAGGATGAAATTGTCTTGTAGTCTTTGTCTTAGTTTTCTTCACGTCCTTCTTGAAGTGGGGTATAAAAAATGGTGCTCAAATGATGTTTTGATAAGCAATGGATTATAATAATTTCCCCAAGTCAAGCCTGTTTTGCATGTGACAGTAATTGCTGAGTGATCTTTCTGTCCCTATCTTGACCCATCAGCTTTTCACTGGTGGGCATATGGTGCCCAGCCAGTGTAGGCCATGATTTTGTCTCTTGTTTGCCAATTTAAATGGTCTGTGCTCCTTCAGACTCTTTTCCCCTGTCATATAATGTGCTGTCACTCTGTGCCAGGCTGGGCTAACTGGAGCTCTCCCTTTCCCCCTCCAGATTCACCTGTCTGAGCCCAGTCACTACTGGTTTTTGAGTGGCAAATCACAACAGAGTAGTTCATACTGCATATCAAATATTGCATGCTTCAGAAAACAAGACACTAGCCAATAGGAAATTCTGGATTTCTGAATATGCCTTTTGAGATGTGTTCTAATAAGCCATTAGTATCTGGATTCCATTAAAAAATACTGAAGCCAGATGCTATTGTGTTGCAGGAACAACTGCTTATGATTCTTACAGCCTAGAATTGACAAAGATTTTGCACTGAAGTAGGAGCAGGACAGACATTTAACTCACCTTTTCTCCCTTCCATCCTGGTGGGCCAGCCACTCCGTCACAGCCAGGAGGACCTTGAGGGCCCTGTAGATGACAGTAAATCTAAAGCAGGTGCCACTTGAGAGCTTGATTTCTAGAACATGTGTTTAAGTATTAGGGACGAACTGATGATACAGCATAATGAAAGAGTAATGTGTAGTACCTCCCACCACTAAGCTTTAACACTTTTATTTCTTTCTTCTGAGAGTTTGGCTTTGTATCAAACCAATATTTTAATGTATTTTAATAGAAAACTATATACAACAATCATAAATTATTAACAAAAATAAACCCCAGCATATTGTAAATATAACCTTAGCATGAGAGATTATGGTGCTATCCAAGCAGGTTTTGACAATACTGTAAAAGACACGATGGGGTTGAAATCCCCAGGCACCTCAGTTATCTACACTTTTGGCAATGTCAGTGCCAGATGAGACCCAGCTGAGGAAACTTTGGTATTGACAAAATCAACGCCAGGGTTTCTGTGTGGTAGAATCGCTAAAGGCAGTTGTGATATGGAGGGAATGGTGTCAAACAGGAGACTTCTGTGCTGTCACTGCAAACAGAAAAGCCTGTAGGCTGACAGAGGTCTTGATCCATAAAACTCCAGTGATATCCTCCCTCGGGAACATTGAGGCTGGGCCTCAGCTCCCCACATGGGGCAGTCTGAATAGGCACTTGGATTATTCAGACTCACTTTGCCAGGTGTCCCTGGGTAGCTGAGCCTGGAGCCGCATTCCTACACTTTCAGGAGCAGTGTTCCTAAAGAGTCCTTCTGCAGAAGAAAAGGTGCCGCCACTTTGCTTTGGTTGATGGTGCTCATGTTGTTCATGACACCTCACTTTAGTTTTGCCTTGAAAAGTGTATATTAAGTTCTCCTCCCATTTTCTGGTGTTGTATCCATGACTTTTATCCTGCATGCATTTGAGTGAGCAAGCAGGCTGGGAAACTGGTTTGTAGGATCAACCAATAAATCTGTACATATATTGAAGTCCAGCCCACAGTAACAAGACATGCATGAAATGTAACAGGCATATTTCACAGACCACATTTTTAAAATTGAGCTTGAAAGCCTTTGACTACGTTTACAACAGTGTATTCTGGCCTCTGGGGATCTTTAATAATATTTATTTATTCATCTGTTTTGGGGAAGGATATAAATGGCTAGCAAAGCAGATAGAAAGCATTGTTTCCCTCTGATGTTTTCAGAATTATCACAAAGCCTCATTTTTCTGGCTCTCTCTGTCCCCCCCACCCTGCTTTTGCTCTTTAGATGCACTGTAAGTCATAGACTAAGTAATGGATTTTTTTAATATTGAGAATAATCAGAAATATTTTCAGTATGTTTCAAACATTTTCATATTGTATTTTGGCATGATTACATAGACAGAGGAGAATAAGAAAAGAGGTTGAGCTAAGAACAATAACTATTCTAAAGTTTACTGATTACTTCCACTCTAGTGCTTAGCAATTTTAGGCTTCATTATGCTAAAATTGCTAATTTCCTCAAGAGCTTTAGAACAGTCTCTCTTGTGTAGCTTGCAGGCAACGCTGGGACATTTGTTATTCTCATCAGGGTATATTAATGCATTTGTGAGCTATCTCAAACAAAAAATTATGATAGAAACTGTCCCTATACAATGCTATGAGTCAATTTAACTTCATGTAGCATTTAGAAAATGTGTATTTAATCAGATCAATACCATATCAGTATGAAATGCATTGTGAAGGAGTTTGTGTGGGGGTATTTCCCATTATAAAATGCAGACTTTACTGAAACATTTCTAAGACATGTTTGTAGAGAGAAGAGGTGCTACATCACAAAGTTCTTGATTTAGCAAGGACTTAAGCTCGTCCCCAACTTCAAGCGATTGGCTGATCTTCTGGAATTAGAATTCACAGCTGAAAACCCTTAATAACACAAATGTGTTAGTGTGGTACTTAATGAGGATCCCCAACCAAAACATTTCTGTTGCGAATTGAGCTCACTTCATTTATTCGGAGTGTGCAAATGTGTGCAAATCTTTGAATAGCAGAATGACAGTTTCTTGGGTCATCTGAAATTGTGGGAATGCATGGGTCTGTGTTCTTAATATTTGGAGTTTTCCTTTAGTAGCCTGCAGATTTGTCCTGGATTGATTCTTCTGAAAGTGTTCTTTAGTAGTCTTATTAACATTTAGCTTCTACTTTTTTTAACAGATACGTTTCCCAGGAACTATCCTGAAACAATGATTTCTGTTGCACCAGAAAATTGACTGTCTACGAGTAGTTCATGCTATTGCCTGTGAAATCCCAAATTACACAAGAGGGAATACACTCATTTTTAAAAATAAAAAAATGAATCAATACTTATTTCTCCATTTTCTTTTAATTCCTTTTTACATTATTCTTTTATGGCAAATTTTAGTACTATTTCCTAGACCATTTGAATTACTTCATGTTCTAAGGATATGGAAATAGCCACAGTCATGAAAGTTGAAGGTACAGTTTGAATTGCAAAGAAGCTGTTATAGAGAATCTTTTAATCTAATACTGCACTTTATCAAACGCAGTAAATGAAACATTAGGGTAACTGTCTTCTTCGTAAGACCTGATAACGCATTTTCTTAAAATTACATTTGTAATCCTCAATACAAATTGATCCGTCTTGGATTCAGAAAATAAAAAGAGTGCTGTTGGGAGTTTAGCAATTAGATGAAATCTGGTCAGCATTTTAGACTTTTTTATTTTATACTGCCATCCATATAACAATCAGTAGATGCAGAGAATAATGGATTTCCTTGGCTTCCCATGCACTTGACTCTTGAATCCCATATTAAAGACTTTCAGGTGCCTAAATTTCTTTCTGCACAAAAGATGCTGCTTTCCACCTGGATGGCCAAACACTTTTTAGATTTTGTATCAACTCCCAACTTGGTTATCCTCAAAAAAAAACCCCTCCAAGAGAGCTGAGAAATAGTGAGATCTTTTTAACACTTGTCACCTGTACACTTCCTTGATATATGCTAATGACACCTTGTCAGGTACAGAAATGGTTACTCACTTTGAGGGCTCTGTGATGGACAGGAAAAATCTTTTCCTGAGAACAACTGCTGCTGGCAGATGGTTGATAGGGAATAAGGGAACTATATTAGTAAATTTATGGAAACAGAGATTGTTCTGAATTGGAAAGGATCATCGAGTGCAGCTCTTAGATGAATGGACAGCACAGAGATCAGACCCACAACCTTGGCTTTATTAGCACCATGCTCCAAACAGCTGAGCTAATCTCATCATTCCAGAGAGGATGTTTAAAGCTGTTCAATGCTAAAAAACATTATTTTCTTCACTGAAAAAACACTTTACTGAGAATTTATTTGCAAGTCAGACTTTAGCAACATTTTTTACAGTAAAATTGTATTTCACATGAGGAATAAGTGTTTCTACCTAGCTGAAGAGAAGGATAGAAGAGGAAAGAGGAAAATTCAGTTTATTTTATAAACTCCCTAAAGATTATGTAAGTAATTTAGCAAACTTTATTTTCCTGAAAGCAAAAGCATTCTTAATTTTTATTTATTTTGGCCCAGATTCACCAGTATCTGTCTGTCAAATGTACATTAGTGCTGTGCTTTGGTTAACAAGACTTTTTTTTTTTTTGTATAAATTTGCATAAGATTCAAGCTTTGTGCACAAAAGGGTACTCACTTCAGGGCCTGGTTCCCCAGAACCTCCATCTTCTCCTGATGACCCAGGAGGTCCTACACCTGAATCAGGTGCTGGGTTTCCTGGAAGACCAGGCAGTCCTGGAGGACCTGGTGGCCCCGGAAGACCCTGGATAAATCAGCAGGAGTGTTAGAAATTATCCTAGCCTGGTTCATTTCTATATATGTGGAACAGGAAAAAGCTCACATAGACTTTTCAGGCTCATAAAGCCATAAAGCTCAGCTGGGGTTTCCACCCACATTCTGCTTCACTGAGAACCAATTTTGGTTTCACAGATATGCCCTTACATAGGGTCACACTGACCTCCCTCACCTGTGCTCTCTGAACTCTGCCACCTCATAGCATTGAAATAGAAACATTTAAAACAAAAAGTAATGGTGTCAGCTCTCTGTAACCCAATAGAGATCTCAGACATATCCCAAGGATCGATCTAATGATAAGAGACTTAACCATAAAGAAACCATCATTGTACAGAGGGAAATGGTTGGTTGTTTCTCCTCTACCATTTCATAGGGTTTGTCCATGTTATTGCTGGAGCACTGAGAATCCCTACTCATGGTCCAGACCTGCTTAGTGCTGTAAAACTGGCCTCCACTCTAAAGATCTATCCTGCATGGACATGAGCAGAGGTATTTAAATTAAACAAATGGAATAAAATGAGGGAAATGTTATTTTAGGAGGAACAGTACGTTTGCAAATATTTCCTCCCATGTCCAAGTTCATCTGTGTTACTGGTTGCATTAGCAGGCAGAGACAGAGAGCTTGAAGTTTTGGGCCATGGCACTATAAGTCAGGAAATCTTTAATTCTGACTTGAGGCCATGTACAGGATTCTATCTGGAAGAGGCTTATCTTGGATTTTCAGTGCACTGAACAGAGCCTTCTGCAGTGCACTCACCTGTCTTGTCACCTACAAAAGGTATCTGAAGAGGCTCCTAAATTAGGCAAGATTGCTAACTTTCAGCATGTGGCAACTGACTCCTGAAGGGCCTTGGGTAGTAAGCACTTCTGAGTAAAAAGAAAGAAACAGAAGAGGACTCCTGAGGCAGAAACCAGTCTGAGAGAATGAAAAATACCTCTAGTTGTGCTACAAAGTAGAGGCCTCCAGTGTGCTAGAGCATTCTGGAGTTCATAGGAACCATAATGAACTCAGAAAGCTGCAGTGTTACTGCTGTTCAGTTCACCAGAAAGCTGCACCATAAAGCATTTCATACAGATACACTTATTTTTTTTTAGAACAGATACTCTATATTGAAAAAAGCAAAGACTAGGGCCATATAATGCCTTCCACTGACTAAAAGAGGCTTGGTAGAGAGCAGGACAGGGGCTGTTTACAAGGGTCTATGGTAACAGGATAGGGGGTGATGGCTTCAATCTGACAGAGGGTACATTTAGATTAGACATTAGGAAGAAATTCTTTACTCTGAGGGTGGTGAGGCGCTGGCACAGGTTGCCCAGAGAAGCTGTGGATGCCCCATCCCTGGAAATGTTCAAGGCCAGGTTGGATGGGGCCCTGAGCAACCTGGTCTGGTGCAAGGTTTCCCTGCCCATGGCATGGAATAAGATGTCATTTATGCCTTTCTATGATTCCATGAACCTATGATTCCCATCTGTCTCCTCTTTACTGTCTTCTCATAGTCAGATTAAAAGCATTTTCTCATTTTGAAAAGTCCTCCTGCAATATTTCTTTGGTGGCCGCCTCCTGTCTCATATTTCTTCCCCACTCACAAGCATTTAGGCCTTTTCTGACCTTGAAATGAAACCCTACAACTCCTTTCTAGATACTGTAAATTAAGCATGTATAAAACTTGCATTATGAAAAATTCTACAACCTGCATGAGTAAAATAAAGCTCTTTATCATGAAAAATATCAATATTTGCTTACCCTTAAAATCTCAGTCTCTCTGTCAGTATCTCCAGAACCTGATTCTTCAGGTTCCAGTCTATTCTGAAATTAGGAGAATTCCATTTTAAATTACTGCTTCTAAAGATGACAAATGGAAATATCACTTGACATTAACTGAAAATACAGCTATCATCAATATCCTTACAGCAGTCTGTCACTGGTAAAATAAATTATAATACAACAAAAACATTTCACTTCTGTTTCTGGTGTTTCATACCATCTTCTTTTGTAGTCACAGAGCACTGTACTTACCTGCAGGTGCTCTATGAGCACAGTGATAACTGTCCTGCAGGACACACATGCCATGAGAATGTTTAAGTGAACTGAAATAATATCTCAGACAAATTTTAACTTCAACAGTACCTGTCAACATTAAGAATATCCTAAAATGCAGATCTTACAAATAACCCCTGTTTCCTACAATGCTTCCCTCCTTTAAAAAGCCCAATTTTGAGATTACTACAACTGGAATTAAAAAGATGACTTTTATAAGGAGAAATCAATATACCAAAGCCATTTCTAAGACCTTCTGTTGAAAAAACACCTTAGCGTTTAGTCCTTGGTGAGTTTCATAGCTGTGTACATTTTGCAGACTACAAAGAAAAGCACCGAGAGAAGTATTACCTGAATAAATTATCATAGTACCAAAGCGAATGTTTCAAATGCTTGGGAATTAAGGATGCATTCCTTGGCTGCACTGAGACTTCTTCCACCTCACTACAGAATAAAAGGCCTTGAAACTTGCTGTCACAGAGAACAAGGAAGGAAAGGCTGTGTTCCCTGCTATATTTGTAGAAGTGACCTTTGACTGGGTAAAACTTTTGGCCTGGAGCACCTTGTCCTAGGGATTTGGAGCTGCCCTGCTGGTCTCCTGAAGCAGCAGGGCAGGCTCAGTAATGCAGCAGAACACAGTTAATCTGTTTTTATGCTGCAGAAATGTATTGGCTTAATTTAGCAGACCAAAATCAGGGGAGCATATAATCCATTTTGGCTAGTGGAATATGTTTCAAACTCTCTTGGTAAACACTCATGATATCCAGTGTGACAGATGGTTTTGTGTAAAAGTCCAGGATTTCCACTGGTGTCAGTGGTGAACTATGTCTAAGCATAAAATCAGCTCTCACACCATGAACCTAAAATTCAGGCCAGATTCCGTCCTTAGCTGCATGCACATGTATCCTCATAGATATAGTGAGAAAAGTCCAAGTACTGCAGTGAGATGGATCTGAAACTCATTCTTTAACATTGCCTGAGTACTAAGCACTCAAAATACAAACACTGCCATCATGTTAGTATGTGTTCTAGTATTTAATGACAGCAAACATAACTGACTGTCAAATCACTTCTCTGTTCCGTAGCAGGAAGAAATTAATAATTTAAGTTTAGAATGCCTTTTCATGGAAATTTTTGTGTTCTCCCATATATTGTTGCTTTTCCACAGGAGAACACACACATCCACTGATGTTTTAAAAAGTGAATACTGGGTGTTTATGTAGCTTACACTTCAGTCAGACATTTATTTGCATTTCTGCATGAATGTTTTAGAAAACATGATTATCTCTGTGGCTGTCAGGCTACTTTCCCAGAGAAAACCTCCTGTTTAGTTCTGGAGTTCTCTGTGGCAAGCTGAGCTCATTAACAGAGAGCTCCAAATACTCACTAATCCTCTGGAAGGAGCAGATGGTCCTGGAGGTCCTGGTCGTCCAGGGGATCCTGGCAATCCCTCACCAGGATCACCCTGAAAAGGGAATTAACATAAGTCAGCAAGGATTTAACCATATAAAGACTATAAGCACTAGCTACAATCTCAATGGATTTCCAGTCACAGAGTGGCTGCTTATGAGCAGGGTAGGACTTCATTCATTTCTAAGACAAGCTCCCAAGGAACACAATGTTCACATTGGCAATGGAAGAAAGAACTCTTCCTTTTCTAACTTCTGCAATGAATTTGAAAATGTACAAGCAGCATTAACAGCGTTAGGCAGTACATATGTCTTGCCAGAATGAGGTTTAACTGTGGATCTTGCATTTTTAGGGCATATTATATATGAACCCTCACCCCACCAAAAAAAAAAAAACCAATGAAAAACCAAACCAAACCAGAAAAAAATGTAGTCAGTGTGGTCACACCATGATATTCAATCTGTAAATGTCTTGATTTTATTGGTAACCTCTCTAATGCTTTTTTCAATATTACCACAACATGATTTTTCTTCTGTGTGTTGACCTTTATCTACTGCCAACACAATGAAAGTTGCTGTTCAAATATGTGTCATTTTCCTCATAATTACTACCATTTCTTATAATTTGTCTTTCTTACATCATCTCTGACATTTTGGTGAAGTTAGTTTGAATTGTTTCGGCTTAAGATGTTTGTGACTTTTAATAATTTTTCTGCTCAAGTCCAGTATTTTTCACTCGAGCCAAGAGTTGAGGTTTTGCCTCCACTGATCTGTGCTTTACCCTCTAACCTGCCAATTTGCTGTCTGGGCTTATGAGCATTTAAACTGTGTTCTATAAATTCACATATTTGATTACATAGCAGGCAACACTGACTTTTAACTGTGTCTTGCTCACTTGCTCTTTATGTTTGAGAGTTCATTAGATAAATGTATTCATTCAGTTCTTTGTTCCCTGCAGCTTTGTCAAATGGTTCCTATAGTGATACTTCAGTCATATTCAGAGAGAGTGTGTTTAATTAATTTGGGGCTATTTTCACTGTCTGCCAGCATGTTCAGTTACAGATGCTCTTCATTCATTTTAAAACATCCTTGTTTTTTTCCAATGACTATTACATTAGTTCCTGGCAGTGCTTGTTTGGTGCTTGCTTTCATGCAATTTCTTCCACTTTGTGTGCACTGCAAGGAAGAAAAAACCTCAGATATCACATTTGGGTCATGGTCATTTTTAGGAAGCCTGACTGTATCCATTCCCAAGGAGCATCTCATGTCTGTATTTCTACAAAGAACATTGACCATGGTGGAAAAGTGACAGCAGCTCCCCATTCTCCACTGATAAGTAGTGCCCCATCATTCTTGGCTTTCCGTTTTCAGTTAGAAGAACCAGAAAGAGGAAGGTGGATCCTACTACTGTTCCTGAAATTTAGATATTGTTATACTGGAAAAGGTGCTGACTGTCTTTAGACAGCATAACAGTTATGAATTTTTGTGTATTCTTTAAGTTTTGGTCACTCCACCCACACAGCCAGGCCTAGGAAATCATACTCATTAGGATATTGAAACAATTTGCTGAACAGCTGATAACTTAAAAATAATTCATATATGTATAAGAGGATCAGAACAGTGTCTTGTTTGTCCTGTTTTTACTGCAAGAATTGTCTGTTTAAAGTATTTCCAAGACGAAGCTCTGCATATGAAGCGGTCGGCTTTCCTCAGTGCTCTTGAATGTATCATTAGGATTTTTAGCACTCTTTTGCTAACTTCACAGTGTCTCTTTGAAGTGTCCCTTGAAAATCTTCATCCAATTTTTAAATGAAAAACTAAGCTTAAGAGGTCTTTACTAAAGTAGACATAAAAGTAATCAGGAAAAGACCATTGGAGTATTTTCCTTTCCAATATAACTTTTGCTCTCTACAGCTAAGCTGCTTCTCCTGCTGCTAGAATTTTCTCCTTCTGATGGCTATTCTGATCAATAAACTTAGGCTGGATGGCCTTTGGTTGTGAGGTCAGCTGGAACAGACTGGCTGAGCCCACAATCCTTAGGTACTTGACTCTGGGACTCCTTTTAGCCCTACATGTTCAAAGCTAGTATTTTGAGCACGTTTTTTTGTACATTTTGCATTAAATAACTTTAGACATACACTGAATTCCATCAGCATGAGTATTTGAAAATTAAAAGCTTACTGGGATGGCACTGGAGGAGTACAGAGCCTATGCTCAGTCTCATCTTGCAGCGTGATGGGAGTAGTTAACAACTGATGGCCTGAGCATTGTCTGAGTGAGGTTTATTTGATACAAGCCAAAACATTGTCAGGGACCATGCCTGCAAGTCTGAACCATCAGCAAATCAGTTCCTGGGCCTGTTCCATTAGCCAGTGTAGGTGTAGCACTTGTTGCTGAAGATTGGAATGGTCACCCAACAGAAGCTGCCGCCATAGCAGCTGCAAAATAATCTTGGCATTTTTTCCATTTGCTTTGTTTTCATTAAAAGAATCCTGTCTGATTTTATGGTTTCCTACAGATGAATTATTTATGTCAGCACCAAGTACCCTAGAAATAACTTTGGTCACAAGAAGGACCAAAGCAGATTTGCAAGAAACCTAAAAAGCTAACTGTCAAACGACATTTATGTGCCTGTGATGCCTGCTGACAACTGACAGAGTGTTTTAATGATAATCTGCCTTCCCAGCCTATCTTTCCTGAAGGGCCTGTATCTATACACTGTAGCACTCCTGTTGTGAGTGATCCCACCATGTCTCTGGAATCTCTGAGAGGTGGTAGCCCTGTGACTGTGCATGGACTTGTAAGTCCTCCTGTTTGTCTCCCACACTGCCTGGTTTTGTGAACACGTACCTGAGACAGGTCCCAGAGGAGAGCAAGAGTGTCTCCATCATGATGTACCTGAGATGCTCCCTGACTGCCCCACATGCTTTCACTTCTCTACAGTTTATGAGAACACTCTGCTCAACAAATTTCTATTACAGCTAGACATAGAGATAGGGGGTTGCCATGCAATCTCCTTACCTGATTCCTGTACTGGAGAGTAATTTTACCTTTGAAATGATTCTGGACAATTTCAAACTAATCTGAATAGATGAGATTTATATGGGTCATGTTTGTGAATTTATGAAGTCTGTGTTGTTTTGTTAAACAGATGAAAGGAATTATAATTGGACACTTGGACTTACTATCTGTATGTCAATTTTGTGTACAACATGTACTTTAATAATCCATTACATCTCACTTCATCTCAGAAGAGATACAAGCTGTTACTTCAGATGGTTTAAGTCTTATTTCAATTATGTTCATTTCCTAAGGGTAATATGATTATACTGCCTCTGTTAAATCACTTACCCAGTAGAGTAAGTTGCCCAGAGCAGTTATACACAACAACTGCCTTTTCTTTATTAAGTGTTCAATATATCTTCCTCAGCTCTTCTGTGAAAGCCCAACTTTTTCTACTGCTGAAGTTTATTCACATCCTTGAAAAATACTTATTCTGGTGTGGTGTCATCCAGCCATTCATGAATGAACAGTAGGATGTTTAAATTCTTCCTGTGATTCCATATTTTATGCCTCTCTCAGACTATACCAAATTAATACATATCTAAGAATAAACTGTATCTGATTGATTGCTGGGGATTAACAGGACACATACCTTTTCACCTTTTGGGCCTGCTTTTCCTTTCTGTCCTGGCAACCCCTGAGATCCATTTTTGCCCTAAAAGGAATTTTTTTTTTTTAATTAGACATTTTCTTTCATGTAGGTTGAACAGGCTGTACACTTAGCAGCAGATGCTGGATTTAATGGTGCTAGGTTCTTTCTAACTCTTGGTTTGTACAGTGGGAGGAAGTAAGAGAGACTTGGCATAGAATGCCCCTGGCAGTGCCCAAAAAATGTGCCTACTCTTCCCACAGAGAGGAGAAGCCTATTTGGGGGATTCTGATGGAAACACCTGCAGGCTGCATTTGGATTTGACAGAGTGCCAACAGGACTGCCACAGCACTGATGGCAAGGATTTTTAAAACTGTAATATTGGTTACACATTACTACCAGCTGTTGCTCTGAGTACACAAAATTATACCATCAACTTAAGCCTGCTCCCTCCATCTACTAAAACTTTTTTTTCCTTAACCAACTTGAATCTATTCAACTTCTACAAACTAGTATCCTTCCTGAAGATACTTCTGACTGGCAATGTGGTATACTAGATAGCATTTCACCCCATTTTCCATTCTAAACTTCACCAGTCAAATGAATACTAAATTACTCTTTATATCTTCATATCACCTCCATACAATATGCATAGAGGCTCATTCGCTGGCTAGAAAGAACTCCACCAGGTTTAAAGTCAGTGATCTTATAAAATGGGGGTGCTTATGAATTCAGTTAGGACACTCAAGACAATACTCAGTAGGGAAATAAATAATTTTCCCACTATTTTGGCATTTTGGGAATCAGAACAGCTGTGGTTATGGACTCTACTGGACAAGTTTTAAGACTGCCCTAATTTTAAAGATGGGTTATAGAAAGTCATTAGGGAGAAAAATGTATCTCTAAGGCTGAAGGATGTTTTTTTTCCTATGATGATTTTTCCTGTAGAGAAACTGGTAGCAGGTTCATAGAAAAGTAGCAAACACATTACCAACATAAATGTAGAACACACTAATTTCATTGATGAGTGAAGCCCCATCAAACCAAAAGTAAACTTGCATGGGTATATGTAAGACTGGAAACCAGATGCACATGTACAAAAAAGCAACTACAAAAATGTAAGACACTGTCACAAAATGTCTATAATAGAAATTGGGATTGTGTTCACAAGGAGAAGATAATTGGTTTTGAAGCATCTGAATTACATTTGAAGAATTTTCTCTAAGATATATTGGTTTAATAGAATTTTCTTTGACGATATGCTGCATGAAAGTAGTCAGACTTCTGTTAATACATAAAATATAAACTTCTTGTCCAAAAACACCCTAATGGCACAAAACCTGAGTTTTGGCTAAATGTTTGCAAACCTAGCTATATTTCTTTAAGCATACCAGTGTTTGAAGGCAGCATTCAGGAAGGAGCACAATAATGCACTCCATGAATGACCACTGAATTATTTTTTTAATTTCTTAAAACACACCAGGTTCATTTGAGGTTCAGTTGCAGGGGGCAGGAAGGGTCAGGAAGCTCATGGCACTGGCACATGTTAGAATAGAAAAAGAGGAGCAGGCATGGAATAGTGACAGCCTCTGGGTGGTAAGGTCCTGGAGAGGGAAGGGTGCACAAAGTGGCAGTGACAAACAAATGAGAAAGGAAACAAAGAAGCCAGGCAGCAGAACATCAGTGGAGGACAGATAGAGAACAGCAGCTGAGACGCGCACGGAATGTGACAGCTACAGGGTTGTTTTTGTGTGCTTTGCTGGGCAATACCTCACACAGAGGATGCATGTGCAGGCTATCAGCAGCTGGTGGTGGGCTGACCCAGGGCTGGGAGTTATCTGGAGAAGCTGTAAAGGAACACCCCAGGAAGAGGACAGCAAATGTGACAGAGAAGGGTAAAGTAGAGGAACTCAGAGAAAGGAAAGCAGGAATGATGAATAGAAGATGCAGTTGAATTACTGCACAGGATTAAAGGGGGGAGAGGTACATTTCAATTAACTCAAAAGTACTCTCAATTAACTACAAAGTTAATTGCAGCGGAGGTTAGGAGCAGGAAACATGGAAGCATGTGTCCATGGAGGGTCAATGAAGCACCCCTCTAGAAAGGGTCTGAGTATCTCCCCTTTTGAAATTCCCTCTGCAAAAAAAAGCCAGCCTCACCAGAGCTGAATTCCTGATACAGCTGCTTACGCAATGCCATGCCTCTTACTTTCTTTGCAACTGGGAAATCATAAATTTCTCTTAGAAACCCAAATTTTACTCTCTTAACAACCTGAGGGTGTCAATTATGGCACCAGAAGTGTCTTCTAAAGAGAGAAGATGAAGAAAACACTTTGCTGCTTAAGCCTCAATGTAGCAGATCCTCATAAAAAATGTTGTGTTTTTATTAGTTCAGTTAACCAAAATATGTATAAAAAATACTTATGGGTGACCCATTTTTACCAGGAATGCCCTAAAATAGAAAATCTTTGTTAGAAAGATAAATCAAACACTGTAACATAGAAGTAACAAAAGATAAAAGCAATTAATTAAATTGCAATGTGCCATGAAGTGACAAAATGACAAACCAGAACTGTATCAAGCACAGTGCAATGTTTTGCACCTCTCTTTAATCTCATGCATCTTGTGCTGATGGTTCACAAGGATCTGAAGTGTGAAACATCCTGGATATAGAGAAGCTACAGAAGGAGGCCTGCCAGTTCTGCACCTTTGTCCGCACTTAAACATGACAGCTGGGAGGGTGCTGCAGTGCTGTCCAAGGAGTTGGTGGAATTGCTGCTCTGAGAACATTTCTGTGTCAGCACAGCAGCTGTTTGCCTTTGCTTTCTGATGGCTGCCACCAGGCCCCTGCCCCTGGCAAGTGTGCAGCGTAGGCAGGATCCTCCTGAGCTGCTGGGCTAAAACCCATCTCGCAGAAGTGTAACAGGTGACAGTGTGCAAGGCTGTGCAGTTCCAGCTCTCCATGCATGTGTGATGGATCACTATTACCCTTTCTAAAATACATGTTCTCTTTCAACAGAGAGAAAATACTCACAGGCTGACCAAGCTCCCCAAGTTTCCCTGGATATCCAGGATGTCCTTGATCTTTATTTTCCACATCTTCTATTCCTGACCCACCTAGAGACTCTGTGGACCCGTCTTCTACTTCCTGACCTTTCTGGCCCTGAGTAATTAAAATGTGAAATATGAAAAATGTGTTGTATTACTTTCCCCATTTCTCTCTCTACCCACGCCCCCCCCCCCTCCCCCCCCCCCCTTCCCTTTCTCCTCCAACCCTTGGTTTGTTCTATGCAGCCAGAACCTGACAGGCATCATACAAACTGTATATTCCATTCAGCAAAGGCAATCCATGTTGAAGATCATTCATTTCAATTAAAAATAAATTGCTCTCCAAGCTGGTTACCTATATGCAAATGACCTTGATCTAATTTCATATCTACATAAATCTGCATAGTCTAAGTCAATAGTGTAGGTTTGAAAAAATACAGTTTTCACCTACTCAGTCTGCCAGGGAAGAAGTTGCAAGAGTTAAGATAGACATGTTTTGGAGTGTTTTAGCCAACTTCCCCAAGATCCAGGACTCTAACAAAGGAGGGTTACATGTTGGTTAAAAAGTGGCAGAAGATGAAACAATGATAACAAAGAGTGAAAATGGACAGCAGAAAGACTAAAATATTGCTAAACATTAGTATTTGGTACAGAGAAAGTAATAACAACAAAAGGAATAATTCAAATATTCCAGGAACAAAACAAAACCTTCCAGGAACGAAGCTTGGACATTAATACATATTTAAATGAAAAACAAGTATACAGAACAAGACACGTAAGTCAGTATTGTATTTCGAAAGAAGCAGTAGAATTTACTCACATTTTAAAACACCAATGAAATATTTTGAGTTCCATTAGCAGCTAATGAAACTAGGAGGGATGAAATATAATAAGTCTCAAAGCATTTTCAAGTTAACAGGATAACAGCTTTCAGCAAAGGAACTGTAAGATCATTTTTTAAAAGACCTTTCTGGGTTTTGTCAAAAGGAAAGGTCCCAAAGACCAGGATTATTTTTTTAATCTGGACTAATTACAGAATTTCTTTCCATCTGGAAAAAAATTGAGAAGAGAATCTATGTAGTTAAACTGTGGGTAGGGATCATAGCCTGAATGAGACAATAGGATTCCTGATTCAGTGTTAGAGTACTGAAGGAGGTAGCAGATGGTATGGCAGGACCCCTCTCAATCATCTTCCAAAGATCTTGAGAGTCTGGGTGGGTTTCTGTTGACTGGAACATAATCAGTGTTATTCCAGTCTACAAAAAGGGTGTAAGGGAAGATGCAGAACTACAGATCTGTCAGCCTAAACTTAGGCTAGATTAAGGAGAAGATTATACTGAGTACCATTGAAAAGCACTTAAAGAACACTGCACTTATCAAGAACACTCAGCCTGGGTTCACAAAGCAAAATCCTGTTGAACTGGTTTGCTTTCTTTCTGTGGTGGTCACCCACATGAAGGATGAAGAGACAAAGGTAGATGTAATTTCCCTAGATTTTCATAAAGTTTTTGATGCTGTCCATCACAGCATCCTTTGGGGCAGATTTTCAAGCTGTGGGATGAGTGAGCTCATGGTGCACTGGGTGAAGATCTGGCTGAAGGACAGAGCTTAAGAGTTACAGTGAACAGGGCCACATCTGGCTGGTGACTGGTCCCCAGTGGTGTTCCTTGGGGCTTCATTCTAGGGCTGGTTCTGTTCAATATATCTCTCAGTGATCTGGATGCAGAAATTGAATGCACCATGAGCAAGTTTGCTGATGATTCCAAACTGGGAGGTGCCGGTGGTGCTCCTGAAGGACAGGAGGCCTTGCAAATGGAGAGATTGGAGCATTGAGCAGTGATTAATAGCATGAAACAAAGCAAAAACTGAGAGACAAGTGGCAGTAACAACTCTTTAAAGTTATTATTTTCTAAATGATTGGTCATTATTATAATATATAGTCCTCTTGGGTATCTGTGTAATGAAAAATATGTAGAAATTGAAATAAAGTTAAGGAAATCTTATAAAGATCAGTAAGTAGCAAAACTACTTGTCACAACAGATTTAAGCTTAATGTGGCACAATTCCTAAATCAAGACTGAATTTTTATTTAAGAAAAATGGTCCAAAATGAAAAAAAAATATGGTAATAGTTCATCTGATATTTGGTTTATTTATTTATATAAACTAATACTAGAATTGCTGATTTAAAAATATGTGAATTCAGGCATGAAAATGTTAGAGGAATTATATTTGGAAGCTCTCCAACAAATACTAAAACTTATGTCAGCTCCAATGGATGATCCTTAACTTAATGTTTCACCACTTGCTATATTTTACCCCAGTAAACCCAGGAACACAAGAAGACCCTGCAAGGAGCAGCCTTAAACATTTGAACTAAACACACACAATGTGGAAATTTAATTCTATATTTCTGTCATTTATGACACTGCGTGTTTACTGGCAAAAAGAAGCTGTCATGACTGTAGTATCAAGCAATAAAAAGAATGAACTTTTGGTGTGGTAGTCTCAAGGCAAGAGGAAGGAAAGGTCATTATTTATTTTTTGCTTAGAAAAATCTCTGGTGGCTGTTGAAGTAGGAATGTTAATCAATAAAAAATGTACTGCCAGATGATTTTTTTTGAAACATACCAACAAATAGGGCAAGTATTCCAGTAGCTCACAGGATTGCAAATGGGTGACCTATGTAATTCTAATTTGTAGAACCACACAGAATTCAGGTTACACACTGCCTTACAAATGCTATATGTTTCAAAGCCCAGATTTTTATGTTCTTGGGACTAAAAGACTAGGCATGTGATCCACCTGTTATACAGACCTCCTCTCTGCTTACTCCTGGCAAAACACCAGCACCAGAGCCATCTTCTTCTCTTAGCATTTTCTGTGTGACAATGGTAGACTCACTGTTGTCTTGTCCAGTTTCCATGACAGCTAAATCTAAATAAAACAATCACTTATTAATGAGAGAGCAAAAGAAAACCTGCTCAGACAGATGCTACTAGTTTTATGAAAAAAGAAATTATTCAGATTATGACTAGAATACATTCCAAAGATTAATATTAGTCATTTTACAACTCTGAAAATTTTAAAAGAAAAGAAAAAAAAGAGAAAGGTGAGAGTAAAATTAAAAAACATGTCTATTTTAATGTCCAGAACTGTATTGCATCATCATGTTTTCCTCAGGCTCTAGTCTAATGGTTGCCTATTTTTCATCCATGTAACACAAAAAAATGAGAGTTAATTACAACAGGTACTATCTGAAGTATATGTGGAGTTAAAATAACAACACTGTCTTTGGCCTTATTAATATATTTAGCTTTTTTTTTTGTTTTCTAAGAGTGTCCTGAAGTTGTTCTAGCAATGGAGAACAGGATTCCTCACTGCATTATGCCTTGCTGTCATTGCTGTGCTGCCTACTCTTGCACCCAAAACATCCCACTGGTGCATTAGGCACATTCACATCCTTTGGAGGCAATAGAAGTAGTAAATAGTTGTTTATTCCTTGGCAGTATTCAGTTTTACTAAAAGGCTGTGCTTTACTGTACCAAGTCATCAAATAAATATCCATCTTAGATCCCTTTTAAAGATGCCATGTGGTTTTAGAGCCAGCAGGAGGGTTTGCAGAGGTAGGACTCAAGGGGTGTCATGCTTCTCACCAACCTGAGCAGAATGAAGATGCTTTTTCTCCTTTCATTCCCTTTGCCTTACACTTGCATTTTTTTTTTTTTTTAGTAGATTGTCACAGCAGCTCCTCAGGTCAGTTTCTTAGTTTTATCCAACTAATTTTTTTTTAAGATTTTAAAATATTAACTACAATTCTGTAACTGAAACTTCCACACTATAGAAGGGTAAATCCATTCTCTGCATGTTTAACAATGAGTCTGGGATAAACCCCTATATGGAGGGAGAAGTGAGAGATGTTTGAACAGTGGTTGTAGTTGCTACCACTTACCTTTGCTGCTATTAATAAATTGCAGTTTAACAGACTGCACTTTCAAAGACCAAATGTTTGATGTGCCAGTTCTTTTCTAGCACACGAAACGTCCAAAACCATAGAATTTTCTTTCCTGGCAGCACTCAAAATATGACAGTGGCTTTCCATACACAGGGAAATGACAAACTCAAAACCAGAGAATGTAAATGACCACACCCACCCCCCCCCAAAAAAAATCCCCAAAACTTGAGGCAGTGCCTTGTTCTTTTAATTTAGCTGCTTCTGAGATTTCTTCTGATCTGTGATTTCCAGAGAAATCATTCTCTTCCAAATAAGCCAATATGGTTGGGGGGGCTTCCACTGGCTCAGCCAACGACTCTTCAGGCTAAAAAAAAATCCCAAAGAATGGTTTTAGAGTAAAGGCTTACCACATGTTTTAAAGGAAGAATCACTAGATTACCTTCCTCAAAGCACAGTAATCATAACTACCATATCTGTGAAGCAAACCATAATTCTGACAAAAAATAGAGTAGTACCTTTGGACTCCATTCCTCCAAAGCAAGGGATGTACACTCGAGCAACCCATAGAGACGGAGGAAACCACAAGCAATATACACTTGTCAGAGACTGTATTTTGAGGTAGGACCTTTGGCTTGGTTCATTCCAGCTTGGCTCAGTATTGCTTTGCCTACTAAGGTATCTTTATTTCAACCCATGAGTTTTCTGAGTTCTCTTCCAATTCTTTCCCCTCCCATTGGTGGGGCAATGAGGAAATGGCTGTATGGAGCTTAGTGGCTAGCTGGGATTGAATCACATCTTTCATAAGGAGGAATAAAAGCCAAAAAATTCTACTATTGCTGTGTGTAATTTTGAATAGTGCAGTAATTATGAAGATTCTTAAACAGAAGCTAAAAACAATAGCTAAAAGAATTGATATTTTTCTGGATAGAGAAGCTAGACATATTTCCTGAATGAGCTATAGTTTTTTCCAAATGAGAAAAAGTCAAGACACAGTAAGATTTCCTGGATTAAATTTTGTGGTGTGATGTAAAATGCAAAGGAGTCACCAAGCACTGGGGTGATTTTGCTGCCATTTGGAAAAACCCTACCTGGCTGCAAAAATTCAGGAAAAGTGCAAATCCTGCATCCAGTGAGGAATTACCCACGTAGCAGTACCAGCTGGGGCCAGCTGCCTGTCTTTTGATCACTTGGAGAAAGATGAGAGAGGAAGGACTGCCTCAAGAAGGCTCAGAACTATCTTATCAATGTGTAGAAGATCTTCACAAGAGGGAGTAAAGAAGACAGAACCAGATCCTTCTCTGTAGCCAGTGAAGGGAAACGAGACAATGGACACACTTTGAAATACAAGAAATTCTTTTCTGACACATACAAGGCTATGTGTCAGAAAAAAACATCCATTGAAACAGAGAGGCTGTGGAGTCTCCATTCTTGAAGAAATCCAAAAACCAACTGGCACTAAGAACCTGCTTACTGAGCAACGTGCTGTATTTGGCTCTGCTTTGAAAAGGGAATTGGAGAGGGCAATTTTCAAAGGTCCCTTTCAAACTCAACTAGTCTGTGATTCTGTGCAAAGCACAAGGCAGGCCAAAATGAGTCTGGTAAGCTATATGTAAAAGGCAAAAAAGTAATAAAATTTTATTCAAACACATCAGGAGCAGGAGGCTGGGTCAATAGTTAATAAAGTTACAAAAAGAGTGATCAGAGAATTTGAAGTCTATAATAGAAAAACATAAGGTTTTCTTCCATTCATGACCCTGGAAGAGCTAAAATTCCTGCAGTAAAATATTCTTAGGAAACTCAGCAATGAATATGACTAAAACAGAAGTCTTTGTATGAAAAGGGTTGGAAACAGAGTAAGTGAATGACAGGACATCACAACCAAAAGGTATTTGCCCTTGGGTTCTGTGAGATTCAATAATGAAATAGCTGAAGCATGTACAATATCAGACAAATGTGAGCATAGTTTCTGTGAAGACATTTCTCAGAAATAAACTGATTTCCTCTAAAGGAACCAATGAGAACTTATATTAAAAAAAAAAAAGAATGTTTGACAACAGAAGCATGGAAAGCTTCATTGTGAGGAATGGACGAGAATATTTAAGCCTTAATAAAACAAAAGTCTTAAGCCTTCATACCTTAATATTTAAGGTACAAAAAGTGAGGCAGACACAATGTGTTGGAAAACTCTAAAAATGGTAAGAAACAGCTGTTTACTCTGTCCAGTCAATTAACCACCAAATGAGAGCTGCAGTCAGCATGTTCAGAAGGGCAAGAAAAAGGTGCACGTCCTTCACAAAACATGTCGTTAAGTTAGCTAAGGAATTATGCAGCAGGAATCAGAGGGTGGTAAAATCTCATGTGTTAAAAAAATCCCAAACAACAAAGCAAGAAATTCAAGGATGAAATAACTCAGCTGAGTTCCACTAGCCACATATAGTCTTGGCACAAGCATTTCCTGAGATAAAAATTGGTGCAGAGTAAGAGTGTTCCAGGAAGTGTGATATGTATTTTCCCAATCTTGTATTACACTCTTCCCAAGATCTTGGGATCTCTTACCAAGATGTGGTTGCTGATTGTTATCAAATATACCAGATCTTTTATCTGCCACTGTGCCATCATTCTCATGGATGAGTGCACATTGTTCTGTAGGAGCCTTGGAAATTGCCAATTATGAAAGCTATTCATCAAATCCAGACCACACCCTTTAAAAGAGTAATATTAAACCAGAGTTTTAAAGTAGATAAGTCAAATAAATTTACCCTTATGGGAAGATGAGAAGGTGCCAGATCTTCTGGTGCCTCAGAACTGTCATGTTCTTGAATGCTGCCATTGCCACTGCTGTCCCCTGAAGCCTGTGCAAAACCAAATTATTGGGAAGAAGTTCATAAAAGTTAGGGAAAAAAGCATGATCTCCAAGGAACTGGCTATTTAAATGCAGAAAAATGCTCCTTTTTTTGGCTCGTGAAGCCTCAGTGTCATCATGATGTTAACTTATTTCAGTACTCACGGCATTCCATGAAAATGACCTTTCAGAAAAATAAAAGCCAAAGTTCATTTCTTGAAAGCTCTTTTAGACAAAACAAAATGATACTTTTTGAAAAAATAGGTTTGGGGGTTGTACAGTAAACAAAATCCACCCCACAGATTTAAGTATGATACAATGTTTCCAAGAAAAAAAATCCACATTTAGTGTTATGAAAGATGTCAAATGGAAATTTACTTTGACGTCTCTGAGGCACTGAAGTAGTGCTTATAAGAATACTTACATAAGGGTCATCATCTTCACAATGATCTTCAGTAGCCCTTGGGTCAGATTTGATTGTCAGATGTTGAATTGAGCCCTACATGGAACACCAAAACATTTCAAGGAAGTAATATTTTAAGTAGCATTTATGAAGGGGAGTGAGGGTGGAGGGGTGGGAATTAAATGAAGCAACAAAATTTGCCAAATTGTGTTCTGATTTGCTTGGAAAATGGTCTAAAGTATAAAATTTCATGATAGTAATCCAAATTTAAGATATAAATATGTTCACAAATTTTTCTTTTGCAAAATGTAGAGCAAACGGAAGCTGCCAGAATATAATGACTGTCATGTCCCAATGACACTGTGATCACCACACTACATTGTTAGTGCCCCAGCTGAAGAATCTAGTCCTGGATTATGTCACACACGCTGTAAAAAACTCTGTTTTTTAGGTAAGAAGTGCACTGCAGCTCCAGAAGTGGCATGTGAAAACCCTAAAAATTGAGACAAAGGATGGGAAAGGAATACCAATAAGTGACAAAGTGAGTCAGGAAGAAACCAGTTAAAAACTTTCCAGAATGGAAATAAAGGAGATGGATTTTCTGATAAGAAATGTTTCTTTTTTCAGAGTCACAAACTGTACTTCTCAGTCTGACCTGCTGAAGGAGCAGTAACAATTTCATTTAAAACATTTAACTATTTTTTCTGCAGAGTCTCAAGTGCTTTAAGAAATGTGGGGGATGTTTCCTTATTACAAGATCTCACATGATGCACAATAGGGCACAAAGATAGATATTCAAGTCAAGAACATGTTTCTATATAACACACAACCTAGAATATTTTAGAAAATAATAAAATTTTTGATTCTATCTTTAAAAATCCTCTAATTTATCTGCCTTTGAAGATTATGAAATTCATGTGCTTGGTGCCTCCTGAGTTTGCTGGACTTCTACAGCAATAGCTCTGTAATCTCAACATCCCATTTCTCTCAAAACTTGATGGGCAACTCAGATATTGAATGATGTCAGACTGACTGAACAGTTCACTGAAAAATCATACATGAAAGGAGGCACAACCAATTAAGCAGTCTCCTGGAAGTGATCTTTTTTTTTTCACAGTACATGTGAGTCACATTTGGAGAACACATTTTTCTCCTCTTGCTCTAATCTGTGGCCCTGGATGATAAAGAAAGTAAAATGGAGATCTCTAATGTTTTCCAAGTGTTACTGCTAGCCAATTCCTCCAACTAGGAAAATCATGGACCAGTCTGCATGAGAAGGGTGGTAAGTATGTGATATTTACTCCCTCTCTGGGTCTTATAGCTGCTGCTGCCTTCCCTGCGAAAACCGGTTTGCAGCATCTGGCATCATCACTGATTCAGCGATACTTGGCTGTTGTCTGGTTTCTACTTTTCTTTACAAGCATCAGGGCTAGATTTTCCTTTGGTTTCAATAAAACTGATGATAGTTATGTCCTTTTGTGTCTGACAACCAGAGCCTTAGACACATGAATTCCCATTAGCCAGAGCAAACCAACATCTGACATCTATTCATTTGCACAATCTGCTATGATTTGTTTCTGTTTCGGGCAATTAATGTAAACAGTTCATGGCATAGAAACTGAGAGTTTGAATGAGGTTCAAGCATTCAGTTTTTCTACTCAAAAGCAATTGTGACATATGATGCAAGAAAAAATAAAGGCACGGGAACCTAGACAAGTCACAATTAGTGCTAATGAAGCACTCAGAGCATTGGCTGAAATTTATGTACTCAATATAGCATACAGAACAGCCTGTTTCTGTGGAAATGCATTACAGTGTCATCCACCATGCATTTCTGTCATCATATTTACAGATTTATTAGTGATCATCTCAGCAAGTGATCACCACATGTGTTTTCCAGGTGGGATTATGTCCTGGGTTGCAAGATGTGGGTGAGGGTGTGTATTCTATTGCCATCTGTTAGAGGTGGGGCAGTTATCTTCTGTTAATTGGGCAGTTTTTCTTTATCTCTTCCACAAAACAATCCTCCCTCTGAGGAGATACCTTCTGTAAATGGGCCATTGAGTCTCACTTGATTGATAAAATTACATGATTGATAAAATTACATCATCTTATTGTGAGATGCTCCACCCAGGGGGAGGAGCCAAGCACTCCTACTGGCGTATAATCTGAGATTTGAAGCAACAGAGTCAGCTCCCCTGGATTCCCAGAGGAGCAGCTTTCTTCTCCTCTGCATTCCCAGAGGAAGACCAGGCCCATCTACACCAACACTGGATCTTCAGAGGAAGACTACACCCTTCTACAGGATCCCTGCTCCAACAGAACCACATCAGTCACTCCAGGAGGACTGCAGCCACCATTTCAATTGGACTGCTACCAATACCCTGACCAACAGGGTGTCAGGTCATATTCTGACTCTGTCAGTGTTGTTTTGTATTACTGGCTTGTTTATTTTATTTTTTATTTTCTTCCCTAATAAAGAACTTATTTCTGCTCCCATATCTTTGCCTGAGAGCCCCTTAATTTCAAAACTATAACAATTCAGAGGGAGGGGCTTTACATTTTTCATTTCAGGGGAAGTTCCTGCCTTCCTTAGCAGACACCTGTCTTTTTCAAACCAAGACAGATACCAAAGTGGTTTCCTTTTCTTGAATGTTTCTCAATCCTACTTAGTGGTCAAGCATTCACAATACTCCAGTCCTCCTATTTGCCTCAGAAAGGTAGCACCAACATGCAGCTTTCCTACATGTCACTTTCCACCCTTAATTTCCTGATAATCCATATAGTTCTGTGATTCTAGATGCTTAGACTAGTCAGACAAATGATAAAAGTACATTAAACTTGCTGCTTACCAAGTGGAGTTCCCAACCTGCCAGTACGCCTGAATTTTGGAAAGAACATCTTTATTCCCTAAAGAAAAGGATCCACTCTGTTTTGTGCTGCTGCTTGACAAATTTAGAGGAGATATTAATCTCACAAAACACATTACAAGTTCTGAAGTACAGGAAATACAAAAATAAGACAGACAAAGTGTGACATTTTCCTTTCCATTTGACAGAATTGATCTCAGACATAGTGTCTGCTCTCAGTGGCTGAGAATTTCAGTCAGGATGCAGCAGAAAGGATGCTTGCACTCAATCTAAGAAGTCTTGGAAGCCTTGTAGTAGAGGTTTTGGTACATTCTATTTCCTAAAGTACCTGATAAGCTTCAAAAAACAAATAAATTTTTAAAATACACCCTTATCTTCCAACTATCTTTAGGTTTGATGACATCGTTCTCCTTCTGATGTTGAATATGAATACCTAACTAATAAGAATTTAAATAATTGGCTTAATAGTAAAGTATTCTTAAAAATTAGGAAAATTAATTCTCTAAAATCTTCCCTTCTTAGAAAGGCTATAAAAAATTATGTCACATATTTACCTTGAAATTTCTAATATTCAAACTGAAGATTTGGCTTAATATCTGGACTATTAATAAAATTCTGAGGCTCTCAGAACATTTGTATATTAAATCAGAGGTTATATAACTTCATTGTCCAAACCCTAGCTAGGTATGGAAAATACAAGCTGTATGATTTGACCCATACTTGGGATATAACCACATCAAGCAGGACTTCTTGGGTAGGGAGTACATGCATTAAACACCGAGGCATGTGGATTTATCAGACAGCACTTACTGTGAACTTTTCCAGTCCTGTGGCTCCTGCATTACCAACAAATATGCCAGAGCCAGATTCAAATTGCAAGGTTCGAGCAGGCCTTTGAAACTGAAGCCTCTGATACTCTTCACAGTCCATGAACAAAGCAATATCATTTCCCTCAACAGTCACTGTAAATTTATTCCACCTGTTAGTCATCATTGGCACTTTAAAGGAGGCAGCCTCTCGGGAGATATGGGATCCAGGCTCTGTGTAGTACATGATTATTCTCTGGGTGCTGTCATCAACTGGAGAAATCCTCAGTCCTAGGTAGATTGTCTTCTGGAAGGCATCTGTTATTGCAAAGAGCACTCCTCCACGATCACTGTTTGGTTTCACAGTAGCCACGATAGCGAAGTCTCTGTAGAAGGGCGATGGTATGATAGCACTGGTCAGCCGGCCAATGTTGGAATTGGGACCAAAGCTGTAAGCTGGGAACCCTCCATAGCCCGTGACAAAGTAGACAGAAGGAGGAAGAGGGACTCCTATTAACTCTGTGAGGTCAAGATGTCCTTTCGAGCCTCGTTCTGTACAAGAGAAAAAAAGCGTTATTTGTCCTTGAGGTTACACAGCCCATTTGATTCACATGATTTAAGAAAGGCCTGAAAAACTAAAATGCAGTGTTGTTCTACCAGAGACATACTTCTGATACTCCAGGCCACAGTCCAGGTAGTGCTTAAACACATCTAGTGTCTGTACACATATCATTATTTCTCCTTTTACTGACAGAGATTACTTGTATGCTAAAGGAAGGCACATGTAAACATTTGGTGAAATTGAATGGCAAAAAGTATTTCCTGCAACATATACTTACTTCAGCTGTCCATAAACTGCAAAAAATGCTGAATGTGCTTGCATAGTGAATTCAGTGGAAAACGAGCAGCATTTGATTTCTTAAATATATCGAGATACTTTTTTCTCAAAAAAACAGCAATATTTCTCTACAAACAGCATGGCACAGTTTCACAAAACATGATAAAATTTACAGTGGGTTTGCTTTATCCCTTGCAGTTACCTATTTCTACAACAGAGGTTAGATTTTATTTATGCGCTATTTTCACATTTACCTCCTAAATTGCACTGCCTATATAACAAATCCTGTTCAGCAACCAAAACTCAGTTTTGAAAGGAGAGTATTTACGCTTTGGCAAAAAGGCAGAATTATGTATCTCTGCCAAACATGACCAGAGAGACAACTCCTACCAGGTAATGAAGAAGCAATGACAATATCTAAATATCTGCACCCAATTTTAACTAGAAATTTGGGGAGGCACACTCTAGCAACATCAGAAACACAACTACCAATTTTCTTCTTCTAAGAAGTAAAAGTAAGCAAGAAAACATTTTTAATCATAATGACCAATTCAGATCTGCATCTATACAGAAATACTCTTTCAATTTTTAAATTTACTGTTACCTGTGACTATAACAGCTATATAGGCTGAATTAATCCAAATGGATCATTAATGGAAAAGGTGTGACAGTCCATCTGAACACCACAAGCAAAATGAACTGAAAAACTGCTTAAAATACCTGATTAAAATCAGGCAAAATAAAAGAATCTTACTCTTTGCTCTGCGAACTGGCAAGCTGGTTCTAATGAAAAGCTAGAGAGTTTATTGAGCTGCATTGTACTTCTGTTATTCATTGCTCATATGCAGTACCAGCCTGGAATATGCATGGCAAAGTGTCTTCCATTGTACTAGTGGCTTTGCAAAGAAATTGTAAAGTGTTCTTCCTCTGCCAAAGATGCTATAGCACAGTTGAAGTAAATAATAATTTATTTTATTCTCTGTAATTTATAATCATAGAATCAAAAAATTTGGAAAAGACCTCCCAGATCATTGAGTCCAAATGTTAACCCAACCCCACCATGTTCACCACTAAACCATGTCCACAACTGCCACATCCACACCCCTTTTTAACTCTTCCAAGGGGAGCTTTTTAACTGAAAAAAAGGCTGATGTGCTTCATACAGAAACAATTGCCCTGAAATATTTTTGAAAGTATAGACGTTTTGTTTAGAAAAACTAGCTCCTCATCCAGAAACCAAATCCCTTTGGCACTTTTAAATGCTTTGCCAGATAGACTTTTCCCCCCCTTCCCAACAGCTTAAAAAGTGGATATACTTATTTTCTGGCCAAACACAGCTAACAATATTTTGATTGTGAGTCTAATATTGGGTCATGTTTCCTATTCACACATACAAACACATAAAGAAACCTGCACTACAAACAAAATACATAAGCCATTACACAACGATAAGAAGGTAAGGAAAACAGTGATCTTGAGGGATAATATAGGAACTATACACTGATACCAAAGCTACATCCAAAGAGTCATGGTAAAGTAACCAAGAAAGGAGATGGGCAATATCTAAGATGTTCAGGCTTGGACAGTAGGATGCATCCTCAGAGAGAAATCAATAAATACAACTGCAGTTTTCACATTTCCCATTCTCAAGGGAAGTTCTAGTGGTTGGAAAGGAACCATTCATTCTCCCCACACAATGCGCAGAGCTGCAGTCTCGTTGCAGTTTCCCAGTCACTCACCCAACCGTAACAGACAGAGCCCCAAACATGAGCTCTTGCAGCCTCTGAGACAAACAAAACGTGTTTGCAAAGGTGGCAGCAAAGACAGCAAAGAGTCAGGATTTTCATTCAAGTAAAATAAGTCAGAAGGCCCAGGAAGAGTCTGCACTTCAGTTGAGGTTGGGGTAGAAGCTTGTACCTATCCACTGCAGAAAATCAAAACGGAACAAGAAGTGTCCAGCCAAATTCCACACTTACAGCTCATACCCAGCTCTTAATAGATTTATGAGGACCTAGAGACACAGTTAAAAGCAGAATTCAGACCTACAGCCACAGGTTTTCAATTATGTATGACAAAATAATGTGTCCCTAATGCTCCATTTATTAATGTTAGAATAAAAATACTCTCTTATTCCCTTGCATAAATAGGTAAATGCCATGCTATTTTAAGTACCTGTAAGCCAGCAGAGAACTATGTTGCATCAGAATAGTTTTGTTTCAAACACTACTAAGGCACTGGATATTGGGGAGCATCCAGAATTCATCTAATTTATATCCATGTTTCCTAGACCTTGGGGACTGGAAGCTGTAGTACAGAAGCAGCTTTAACATTAGCTATATTTTAGCTCAGCAAGCATAACCCTGTAAATTGGGATACTTTTATAATTTAGAGCTATGAGCTGTACTTTTAATTTGTTACTATTTGTTAGTGTATGTCATAGTTGGAATTGTTATGGAATTTGCTGATAGCTAGCCATTCCCACTGAGTAGCTTCAGGGACTGTTTGAGAAGCACCAATGTGTAGTAAAAATCATCTGGTAAGTCAGTATATGGAGTGTTTCAAGACTGCAGACTACAATAGTAGGGGTTAGGTTGTTGGGTTTTTTTTCCTTTTATTCCAATTTTTGGATGTAATTACTTAGGGTGGAATTTCAAATCTGTGGGATCTAAAATGCTTTTTCAGTGCTTACAAGGGATTAAGTAGAGGAAAGAAAAAACCTCACCTGCCTAGACCCTATTACATTTGTTTTTGATGTTGAGGCACAAACACAATATTTATATATTATAAAAAGGAATGGAGGCAGAGAAAGGTCCACACTCATATAATTTAATTGTTACACTGTGACTTTTTGATTAGGAGCCTCCCTTCAGATGCAGTTTCTGGCACCCACAGCACCTGCCTCTGGACTGTGCATATGTGTTATGTCATCCTGGTTGCCTCCTCCTCATGTTTTCCCTCATGGAGCAGGGTAGCCCCAGTGCTAGGCCTGATGCAAAACCCTTGGATGATCAAGCTGCATAACGGAATCATAGAATTCTTTGGGTTGGAAAGGACCTTCGAAATCAAGTATTTCCAGCCCCTCTGCCATGGGCACGGACACCTGGACCAGGATGTTCAGAGCCCCATCCAACCTGACCTTGAACACTTCCAGGGATGAGGCATCCAAGGCTTCTCTGGGCAACCTGTGCCACTGCATCACCACCCTTCTAAGTAGGGAATATCTTCCTAACATCTAATCTAAACCTACCCTTCAGTTTATGTGTCTGACCACTACATGCCCTTGGGAAAAGTCCCTCTCCAGCTCTCTTGTAGGCCCCTTTAGGTACTGGAACTTGCTATAACGTCTCCTGAAAGCTTTCTCTTCTCCAGAGAAGATGCTATCAGGATGCTACATTAAAAGCTACTCTAGGAATCCAGCTACTAGAATCAAGAATTTTCTTACAAATAGTAATTTAAAACACGAGATTATTCACTGAGAGTAGGGTATTTGTATATCTTGTCTTCAAGAGCTCATATAAAACTTGGAATACACAGTCCCTGTTTCTAGATGGTACACCACACTTCAACACAACTTAACTTCAAAGGTGGTATAAAGCATACTGTCACGCAGACTTTGGGAAACTACTACAACAGAGTCAAAGGCTACAGGGTTACAGATAAGGACACTGTTTGTCAGTCTACTTTTATCCACGGTTTCACCACTAGAAAATGGAAGCAGAGTTCAAAGGCAAGGCCCTCACCTCTGACACAGACAGAATTACCCATCCCAGCCTAATTTTAAAATATGCAACTCCCATGTTCCAAGTCTGAAGAAAAGGGAGTATTGACAAGTCCTTTGAGCAAAACAACATGATTGGCAGTGGTATGGTCAGATCAACCCAAATCACACGGCTGCAAGACAAACACACTGCTGTTGTCTTCCTCGCTGTGAGAAGATGCTCGAGCTGGACTATCTCAACTATATGAATACAAAGACTGAAATTACAGATGTTTGTCGTATTTGGCTCCAACCACTTACACTTTAGCAGTAATATTCATTCAGTTGATATTTTAAGGACTGTCCCATTTAGGTTTTCTATTATGTTATTAGCTAGAAATGCCTGTTAAAAATTATTCAGGTATATCAGCTGGCACATTTAGCCCAATTCTGCTCCAGGTTAATGAACCATGATGGGTACATAAGGGTCAGAATAACATACTCTAGTGTGTTGCTATTAGCTAAATATAAAAAAGTCAACCACCCTCTGCTAAGACTATGACAGCTGAGGACTCACTCAAGGGAGGCTTGGGTGGCTCCACACAGATGGGAGTGGGATGGGTGCTGGCTTTTGAATGAAATTATTATTATTTTCCCTTTGTTTCTAGCTTAACTTCACCTTGTTCTTCCTCCTGTTCCTCTTCGGGCACTTTTATTTGAGCTGCCCTTGGCCCATACCTGTAAAACTCCATTCACTCCATGGTCGTTGACTCTCATCCTGTGTAAGAACAGCTCATTCCACTGCTGTCCACTGCTGCATGAGCCTTGCTGGCAGCTCCTCTCCATGTTCATTTAAGGACATGAGATAAAAGTAGTATTCTACTGAGGCTTTCATAACCAAACCAGGCTCAGAGCAGCCAAGATCAGGCACTTCTCTTGTCTGTGAGCCAAGGTGACCTTGCCTCCCTGTCCTCTTCCCATCCAAATAATCATAACTCCAGGCTGTAAGCTCCCTTTCCAGCAGCATAAAGAAACCATCTCTGTCTCAGTGGTGCAGTGCCTCTGCTGTCCCTACTCTGCATTCAAAGAGATGCTGTAACTTTACAGAACATTATTTTATACAGAATGCAGTTACTATGTGCAGTAAGAGAATTACTTCTTCCCTGTGGCCAAAGTGCTCTTATTTTGAACTAACAAGAAATATTCATAGCAATACCATTAAGCAGAGAAGGATTTCCACATCTACCAAATAAATAAAATTTAATCAATTATTGCAGAGATAAAAAGAAGGGGAATATTGTAACACAGTCCCAGATGTGCTGCAGGAAATGGAAATGGCCAGCATCATTGCTGCTACCAGGAAAACCAGCATTAATTCTGCTTGAACACATTTTTAGCTGCCATTAATACACTGTTGGAAAACATGGATAGAATATGTTGGTATTAAAGGCTGCAGCATTTCCTTCCAGATGCCTCAGGAAACCTCAGAAGTGCTTTCTGGTGGTGTTGCACACCTCGAAGTCAGCCTGCAGCCAGCAGGGGTTGGGGTATTCGCTGACACGCCAGGACAGGGCAGGAGCTCCTTTGAGAAAATCGCTTTCCAACTCTTTCCGCCGGCTCCTGCTTTAACGTCATTGTCATTCTGCCCTCTACTGGGCTAAAGAGCTTAAATATAGACAATTAAATAAACATCTATTTTGCACAAAATACTGTTTGGGGGCTCCCCCCAATCCCCGTTTTATCTTGTTTGAGAAACTATATTTCACTTCAATGCTTTCAAACTAACCACCACCACCACCAACATAGTGTCTTCCATACAATCAGTTTTTCTGGTTTTCTTTTTTTTCCCTCTGATCTAATACTGCACAATTTTCTTATTGTTTTGTCAGTTGTTCTACTAGGAGACCTTCTACATATTTTTGGGAACCTTCTGGTTTCCTTGAGCCACAGTAGTAGATAATAAAAAATACAGCATATACACTAAATATTCATTGTCCTTCTTTCCTTACAAACAGACAAGAGGAAAAAGTGGGAAATATTTAGCCATTCAACTCCAGTAGTGAGGCAAAGCTAACTGAGCTGTTAACCAGGTCAAGAGACTGAAAGCACTATCTGGAAACTCAGAGTCCTTTTTCTCTTTCTGAGTTTGCAGCCCCTTGACATGTGTGTGGATTTGCTCTACTCTTACCATTCAAGGTTCACACTCTACCTATGAGGCCTTTAGAGCCATTTAATTACCTGTGAAAGGGATCCTTTTTTGCATGCTAATCCCTTGGGGATGTACCAGGACCATCAATTTCAAGACATTATTCTTTACAGTTGCACATATTCCACATATTCCATATTTTCCATATGCATTACTGGAAAAAGCAAAGGCAAATAGCACAGAAGCCCTTCATGGAAAAGGGCTTGCTAGGACATGCAGACTCCTAAAGATAGCTCAACAAAACTAACCTGGGTAAGAATTACAGAGTCTGCATCAAATATTGCAGCTGTTCAATAGCAGGCACCTGTGACCAGGCTGGACACTGACTTTATGAAATAAAGTCTGTGGTGATGCACGTGTGTAGCTGTGAGTGAGCAGTCTGATTGCCAGCTAGAGAGACAAGTAGCCCTTAATGACTGCAGGAGAGCAGGAGCTTTTGCATTTCACCACTAGGAAGCAACACAGCACTTCATAAATCAGATGGGAACTTTGGCTGAGGAGAACATTGCTTATGAATCCCCAGTGTCAGTGTCTGCTGTGCAAGCTCTTTTACAGCATCCAAGCTAGGATGTTTTAATTTCCATTATGTGTCTAAAAAAGCAGATGTGAATTATCACGCTACCCTTCTTCTTTCACAATGACCTTGAAAATCAGACAAAGTACATTGTCTTCTCTGTATTTTCTTGGGGGGGTTGGGGGGGATATATTGCTGTTCTTGTTTTCGCTTTCCCTCTCTCTTTTTTATCTTGAATTTTAAGGGAGAAAATGATCAATACCCTCATTGCAAAAGAAAAAAAAAAGTATTTCTAAGATGATGAAGACAGTTCACTTTCAAAATTCTGGCAGAGGGAGCTGATGCTCTTAGACTTAACAGTTGTACATGCCAGCAGAGAATCTCTGCCCAAATGTGGAAAAACAGACACTGGCATAGTCTGGCACACTGACCTGAATATAAATTCTCATCCCATATAAAGAGGTTGAATGGGAAGCAAGGATAGGGAACACCTAATCAGCAGCTCCTGCAGTTGCCCCTGCGGTCTTTGCCAGACCCTGTCTCCACTACAAGGGTCTACAAGGGTCTGTCATAGAACAGGGGCATAAGAAGGATATGGACAGGTGGGATTTGTAAGTTACAATTTGCTCAATGGAAATTAGAAACCTTCAGCCAGAAATGCTCCTTTGCTCTGTATGACCTGAACACTGTATGACCTGAACACTGCCTTCTCCCTGTGTTTCCCATGAGTATCATGCCTTCCTGCTTCTCCTCTGACACTGAATGACCCAGAAAGCTCTCTCTCATAGGGAAATCCTGCTCCTGGCAATCATGTACACAGTCAGTGCCTGTGTAAGAAGACAGATGCCATGCTCCCTGCCCACACCACTGTCAGGACACCTGTTTTATCACAGCAGTAAAAGTCTGTAAGTTCAGTGAGCCTTCAGGCCAACTTTGTATGCTGTGTGTAGTTTGATCTTGCAAGCAGACCCTACCCAAGAGCACCCAAGGACAAGCATTATCTCCAACATGGCTGGAAAGGGTGCCGGCAGGGAGTTTTTGAGTGGAACATGAAAGAAACAAAGTGCTGATAGATATTTTTGTAGCTTCTACGGTCTATCATGCTCTCTGTATGATAGAGGCTGATACATTTATAACACAACATCAGAGCTTTAGGCACAGCATTATAAAACCTTGCACACACAGCTAAGCTGAGAGTAGAAAATCACTTCATTCCAGTTCAGACAAGGTGAGAACAGGAAAAGATAAATATTGCTGCAATAATTGAGGTTATGTTTTGGACTTCTTGTTTTGGTCTTTGTTGTTTTGGGGTTTTGTTATTGTTGTTTTTTATTTTTAAAAATTAAGGGCTATAAACCCAGTAAGGTAATGAAAAATAGAGGATTTTTTTATGCATCCTTGACTTTTCCACAGCACTTTGAGACCTGGTGGACTGTGTCTCTCTCAGATGACTAAGCTATCCATTCTTTTAAGCTAAGCAACAGAAGTTGATATTCTGTTACTAATGTTTCATTTTCAAGTCCTTAGGAGGACTTATATTGTCTTCCAGGAGCATCCCTTTCATAAATGTTCTTAAATTTATGCACCTGATATTTATAATTTCTTTTTATCCTTCTAAATGCATTCTCATGTATTCTTTACACTATTGGATTTAGTAGCTAACAGATTTGATTTATAAAAATCCAAGATTCAGAAGTTAAAAAAGATTGTGAGGTAGATGATATGGAACAGTAAATTCTAGAAGTGTCTTGTGTTGAACACTAACATTTCTGACAGCTAAATGCTTTTATAGCATGAATGCACCAGTAAAAACGTAGAAATAAAATCTAGCCAACATAGTCCTTCTTTTTCCATCTTCCTATTTCCCAAGAATTTCATTTCCCAAGAGCTGTGTTACAGTACTTTTATATCTTAGTATAAATCACATATGCTTTTATTATGCTCCTAGTTTTTTGCTTTTCCCCAGTGAACACACTGAATTTTTAAAAAAAGTTGATTGATTTTAAACAAGGTATCATAAAAATGTCATCTCTAGTCAAAAAGCTCTAGGCTGAAATCCTGGCTAAAGTCCTAAGTGAAAGACCTTCTGGTTTTACAATGATTACTTGATATAAATTCCTAGAATTTTGTGTTATGATTGGATTCTGTTGCTAGAAAAGGGTAAGCACTCACTAAAGCTTTTCCAGCATTTAAGGCCTCATGCAAATATGTTGTTTTTTCAAACAGTTCCTCTCTAAGTGGAGGCACAAGTATGTTCCCCACCCTTACTCTGTTCCTGATCCATGAGGTTTGTAAGAAATTAAAGGCCATCAGGCATTCATGTCTTTGTCAAATTTGGGCATAGAAGTTCAGGCTCAAAGCAGACTCAGAAATCATTGCACAGACATGTGCTTCAATAATATGTGCATTATTTCCTAGTGAAACCAAGTTAAAACATCACCTGCCTACAGATATCCTCTTAAATGCAAATATAATGGGTTCTTTCTTTCAGCTCAGTGCAGTAACTGCTTTACTCCTTACAAACCACAGATTTCCCACTAGGGACCTCACACATAGTCCCATGCAACAGTAAACTAAGCAAATCTGGTTTCAGCTACCTGACTTCATAAAAAAATATTTTGTCAAGTATCTTTTAGAGAATTGCTATCTTTATTAAGAAGAATATAGAAGTTTCCTTTAGAAGACAAATGAAGTAAAAAATTAGATGCTGGATATAGGTATTTTACCCCCTTCATATGCATGAAGAATGCAGTGCAGTGACTTTACTTTCACAAGGCTTCAAATGTGCACAGTCTCATACATTACATTATCCATGTTTTTGGGACTTTTTCACAACCAGAAACTGTGGAAGTTCAGATAAAATCCTCAGATAAAGACCTACACACTGCTGTATTTTCAAATATTTCAAAAAGTGTCAATCAGTTCTACAAACAAGATTAATAATTTTTTTTTATTTTCACTGGCATACTACCATGGAACACCAATAAACTGCTGACTTTTTTCCAAAAAGGCATAATGAAGAAAGTGACCATGCTATGAAATGTGCTATTCTATGTAGATGATGACCAGGAGTCTTTCCTTATGGTGTAGCTGGATTTTCAGGCATGTATTCCCCCTTTTCACTCCATCCTTGTCTACCTATCATCACAAGACCCAAAATTCTGTCTCAACCAGTGGCTTGAGAATCTTGAGAGAGATGAAACAACCTTTCACCCTGATTCAAAGCTGCATTTCTCTTGTGTATTTCCACGGAAATATGGCAGGAACCATGTGGCAACATTGGAACAGCCCCATGGATAAGACCTTTTAGCAATGCAGTTCACTGTTTTAATCAGGATCGAGTATTTAAATAAGACATTTTATGTACACATGTGTGCATCAAATCTTGAGTTATCTAGCTGTGACATCATTGATCACTGCCTGATGACTAAATCAGAGACCAGATTGCCAGATCACAATTTACCATAAGGACACTGATTCAAAGGGAAGTAGAAGATAATACATTTTCCAGCTTGGTAACATTAATTTTAACAGGTCTACTATCATGCAGAATTGTTGAACTAATTCTGATGTTACTAATTACTGAACTAATTCCGTGCGCAGCTTATTGCCTTCATGAGCAGTTCTCCACTGCTTGTATACAATGTGAATTAATCAATATCTTCTGTCTAGAATAACTGTAACATCTGTTATATTTTATTCAGGATTTAAAGCTGTATGAACAAAGGGGGGAAATGAATGTTTTTTTAAATCACACAGAGAATATATTATGTTTTACATATTCATGGCCAAAAATAATTTCATTTCCTCCAGAGTATTTAGAGAATAGATGAAGTCTTAGTCTTGGTAAATACTAAATTTTTAGTTCACTCAAATGTTATTTGAGACAAGAACTAAAAATAGAGAAAGAGATAAAAGTAGCATACACCAGTAATTCTTAGTTCTTGATACTTGATATACAGTTGAAAGTCTTTCCCAGAGAAGTCTCAACTGCATGCTGTTCCTAACTTGGAAAATATAGCTGATTTACATCCGATCCAATATTTATAAATCCATTTAAAATATGTTGGCATATTAGCCTTCTGCTTTTAAAAAGTTGGTTGACACAAAATGTTATTCTTTTGGCTTAAATTTCAAAGGTTACTTTCTCAAGGCCATTAGTGTTGTGATAAGAATAAGTGATGTTCTCAGAGTTATTGTGTTTTTCTTAATGCTCGTTTGAACCAAAGATTCAGAAAGTCAAAAAAAAATAAACTCACATAATAAACAACAAAGCACAATGCTATTGGCATTTTTTGCCTTTGATTATATGCTTTGCTCTATACTTTCACTATCTGAGCCCTCATTTGTATTTTAAGATCTGGTTTCACCAATTTCACTCATGATAGGCACAGCTGTGTGTTAGTAATAGGACAACTATGTTGCGTAAAATTTTAATTAGGTCTGAATTAAAGCATGCCTTTTGATGGGTCAGACTCCAACAGAAGTCTCCAGGTACTGGAAATTACAGCATCATGCAGCCTAAAGGCTGTGCTTTCCATGCTCTGAGCAGTAAGTTCTCCAGACCTTTCAATTGTCTGCTCTCACCTCCTTTTTCTTCCACCATCAGCTGGAATCACCTTCCTCCTCCAGCATTCCCTACATAGTCAAATACCACTTCATCTTTGTTCTTTGTTTAGCAGCTTCTTGGCAAAACCACTGGACAAAGATATGCCATCCCAACGAGCTGAGCTGCAGTTTCAGGAGGCATTTTTCCAACTGCAAGCTTTATGACAAATCTTAGAGGCAGTGCTTTCGCCCTTTTCCCTGAGAGCGTACCACAGCTTAATCTTGTTCTCTGGCAAATGCAGCACATACTGCCAGAACTGTGAGCAGCAATGAGATTGTACGAGCCAGCAGGCACCAAAGTCTTCAGTCTCTTCTGAGTCTGTCAACATTCTTGTCAACAAAAAAGTCACAGTAACCCTCCAAACCTCCCCTCCCTGTGTCCCATTCCCTACTTACATTTGCAGACCTCTCAAGAAAATTTAAGGTGAACAGGATCTAACTATCCTCCCCCTTATCAGTCTTTGAAAAGAATATTAATCTTATATGGTTTAATTTTTTTGTTTTTCGCAAACGAGTCTCGTCATTGAATAGTAATACCAACGTACACTTTTCTAGGTACGTGGCAATTAACATGACTGCTCTGGAATCATAGAGATAACCTGTCCACAGGTCACAAATGCTGCCAACAAAAACCTCAGTATGTTCAGGTTCATTCCCTGGAAGCTGAACATTAGGGCTTCAGTTTACATTTAGTGAGCTTTGACCTTCTCTGTACATGCTACTCTGTGCACAAAATTCAGCAGGAATAAAAAGTATTCAAAGACCAGCAGAATCATGCTGTAGTAGGTTACACCTGAAACAGTTATGAAAATTGAGGAAAAGACATTGCTGTTAAATAGCTTTTTTGATTCTCAGGAGCTCTGTACATACAGTCAAAAAAGAAGTGTAAGTAATTTTCACATGGGATGAATCATGGTTGTTCTGCTGCTTTTAGTACAGCAATTATAATTTTTACATAATACAGCAGCCACTCTCAATACCCAAATTGAGACTGCAAGTGTGGAAACACATGGTTGATGGCAAACCCAAACTTGTAGGCATCAGTTATGTCATCACTTTCTTATTTAATCATCACTCTCATGTTAAAATGCTAAGTATGTTCCATAGAAACATAAATTACAATTTGGCATGATCACAGCATCTGAATGCAGAGGGTATAAACAGAACATTGAAATTTGCAATGTAGAGATTGAAAGATCCATCCTCAAGAAATTTTCCATATGGATTAGCTTCCTTGTGAGCCAGGTCAGTTCCCAGTGATCTGTCTGGCAGCTGCATTGCTTGCTTTGGAGCAACACCAAGGAACTAGCTGATACAGCCTGTGAGGTCATATGTAGGGACTTTTCTGTTATTTTGAAGTAAGGAAAAGAATCACAAAATTATTTTGGCTTATAGAATGCAAATACAGGACTTCAGACTCAACGGGGCAAGAGGTTTATCTTGGATCTGACAGGATGTCTCTTTCTGAAGCTGAAATTTTGTGGTTCTGTTACATGACCACATAGCCAAAGTCACACAGATATTAATGTATTTGGCTACACTCTCATATCTGGAATCTGAACATCTGCAGTGACCTGAAGCAACCTAGTGAATTCTGGTAGGCCAGAAAATAAAGACAGGTTTTAAAAACCCCTTAGTAGGTATCTAGAAATGTGTCCCAGCAGAGGTTCTGTGTCAGACTGAAAGGGAACAAACAGAAAGATACACATTTTGATCAGCAGGAAAAACTGTGTTCAAAAGAAATACCAGAAATACTGCAAGTATCTTTATTACATGCATCTTACTTGGCAATTTTTGCTGGTTAATAGTAACTGCTATTAATTACAAAAAGTAATATCTACTTAGAAACACAGTTAATGGCAGATCTGCTAGTAACAAACAATCTACTTATGAAGTCGTGCTGTATTTGAATGACAACATAATACATGTAGATATAAAAGAATTGATGTTTTCACCATTGTCCTTCCTTTTATGACTTTTCCTTTTCTTCATAAACACTTTTGGAGATAGTGGTACCCTCATCCACTGGTTTGATCACAGTGTCAAAGACTTCAGGATGTAGCAAAGAACTCCTTGTAATCAAAGGAGAAATGATCTGTAAAGAACCTGACAGAGCTTCTTTATACATATTCATATTTTTACACACACTCACACATATGTTTTCCAGAGGAAATGTGGCTGGAGAAAAGAGAGCTTGGATCCTTTGAAGTCTCTTATATTTGTAGCTGTTAGAGGCAACTTTCTTAAAAAAGTGCCAACGATCTGACACACAGATCTGACTTATTATTATAATCTTACTAATTTATATAAAAACATGAAGTGAGGATGGAAAGAGGATGGAGCCAAACTATTTTCAGTGGTGCTCATGGATTGGAAAGGAGGTGATGGGCACAAACTGAAACACAGAAAACCCTCTGACATGAGGGAGCCCCTTCTCACCCTGAGGATGACTAAACACTGACGCAGGTCATGCAGGAAGTTTGTGGAATCTCCTTCCTTGAAGATATTAAAAAAATGCTCTGGACATGATCCTGGGCAACAGGTGAGTAGGGAGACTAGACCAGATGACTTCCAGAGGTCCCCTTCAACCTATAAATGGACTACATTTATTTTCCCCAATTTTTTTGACCTTTACTTTCAATGTTTTTCATAGTGAAAAGACCCACTGATTGACTTCCCACTTGGAAGTATCACTTCATTAACATAATTATTATGTTATTTAACATAATGTGCCACTAAGGAGAAATTGTCTAAAAACCAAAGACTGAATAAATCTTGCTGTGCAGCCAGACTGCCCAGGCAGTTAACCATGATAGCAGGTGATGCACCAAAAGCCTACAAGCCTGAACTCTCCTGTTGATCAAAGCTGCTGAGGTACATGTGTGTATAGACACATTTCTACATAAAAATACACTTTTATAAAAAAATTAACTTATCTAGTTGTCACTATATAATGATAAAAAATTTCTTTCTGAGGCTACATGAAACAAAATATGGAAGTGTGACAAATTAATTCGAATTATGCAACCACTCTGGAATTCCCATAAACATTAAAATAGTATGTGGTAGCAGATTTTTTTTTTAACAAGAGCTGCTCAGTCTAGTTTTGAAGCAGTTGGTGAAGTGTTTGCTACCAGCAGGGCCTTATGCTGCTTGACCCAGTTTTGCCTATGTAGTAGCTATAGATATTCCATACTAAAAATCAGATATTTATTGCTCATTCATTTCCACTGAGACAAGTCTGAAATGGTCCTTGTATTCGTACTTAGTCCAGTAGTGGAAGAGAATAAAAACAAAAGCCTAATTCTGTGGCATGCTTCCTGTACCTAAATGCAACAAACATGAAGATGTGGAGCTCTTCAAGTAGGAATGGTTGTGGTTTTCTCTCCTGAAAAAAACCCCAACCCAACCACAAATAGTGGACACAAGGCAGAGAGATAATATGCTGAAAAGTGAAAAACAAAGCACATACCCTCCACAGACAACTGGGAAAACCCATGCTTCCTTTGAAAATTTATTTTACTGTTGGGTCATTAACAGCTAACAGGACTGAAGCATTTGCTTACTGTATTCATGAATAAAATTACCTGACTGTGCCATTTTTGAGTAAAAAGAAGACTTTGTTGAGGCCAAAGAAAATCCCTCAAGAGAGATTGGAAATATTTTGTGGACTGTGATTATTTTGATGCACCCATTTTGCATTTGCTTTATAACTTTTTTAATTAGCCTTTTTTAATTGATGAAGTCAGTGCAACACAATTCTTATTATACAGAAATAATTATTTTAATGGATGCACTGATATAAATTATCTCATTGTAAAATAATACATGAAGCCATGCCAAATGTCTTTGGATTGTAATTCTGGCATGGTTTAACAATACAATAAATTTAGATTCCAAGGTTTCTGCAATTGTATAAAAATATTCTCGTCACCTAATGTTAAGGCAGAAATTTCCAGTTTAGCTTTGTAGAGTCTGCCTTTACAGTTTGCCAGGAATTGTTTGTCTCCTTGCTGGTACCATAAAGCCAATATGATGGGATTGAGTCTTGAGTTCAGTTAATGAGCCTAATGTTCAAATGTTTTTCAAATTAATGTTTAAATTTGGATATTCCTGGGTTGCCCAATTCTGCAACCTACTTCTAGGTGAAATTATAACTCCTTCAGCTCTTTCAGAGGATTGGGTCTTCACTGCTGAAATTATTCTACTTGGCTAACAGATCTTCAGTCTTTTCTTTCAATTTCTTTTCTTTTGGGAACTGTGAAATATAACCAAATCCACAGGAGATTTTTACAGTGCATATATTACTCCATTATTATACTTTGCAGAGTTAATTCTCTTCAGTGAACTAAACATTCTCCACTACAGAAAAGAAACAGTGCTTTACAGAACACATTTAGTTTCAACTTTTAATAATTTAGAGCCTGGGAAAGGTAAATTGAAATGACTGTTGAATATTTGTCACATTTTTCTATTTAGTTTCCAAGAGGATCCCAAGCTGGAAGAGGAAGCAAGTTAACTGGACACCAAAACATAATCCTGCTTCACTTTTTTATTCATGTCTTTATAATGTCATCATACATATTTATGGTAGCCATGCTCCTGACAACCAGTTTTAAAATTAATTTCTCAGTTTTCAGTTTGATGGTAAAAATGGATGGAAATTTATTCTTTAGCTTGTGAATCAGATTCACTTATGACAAAATGTATTTTAGCTCAAAAAATGAAGCCCAGCAAAGTATCATCTGGTAAACATATCATCTAAATGTTAAATGCGTCAATCTACATCAGATCCAAATCATGATTGCAAGAAAATGAGATTTTTTTCAAAGCACACACTGCTTGACTGTTTTCTTTCTACAAAGTGCTCCAGTAACTACCTTTCTCTTTCTAGAGTTTCCTACATTCCATAGGAATTTCTTACATTCCTTACATTGATCAATGGAGTTACTGTTTGATTTACAGCAGTCTGGCTTCACAGTTTGTGAAAGATGTTTTTCTAGGTGCAGATCTGTTAAAAAAAAGAGCCACTGCCATGTTTTAAATATTTTTTTGTGAAGAGACAATTTATTTGTCCCCAGCATGCTAAGGGTGATAAGAGGTTATGAGGAGCAAAACTATTTATTTTAGAATCACATTTAATAGCTCAGATTCTTAAGCAAAGATTTTGCAAATTGTATTTAGAAGCAGTCAGAATTTTGTGCTTATTTAATATACTCTCCATGCACACATTTCACAACAAATTGCCAGTGAAATAGGTAGATAATGTAGAAATATTTGATTACAGAATAAAAGTAACTTCTCTTGAAATAATTACATCATTTATATATCTAAAATGTAAGTTCATTTTTCATTCCTGTTTCTTAAATGCTGACACTGGAACTGCTTAAGATAATAAAACCAGATACTTCTTCCTTGGCCTTGGAGTACAAACCCTTCTAACACAGACTGGAATCCAGTGTTATATCAAGGTGGAATGGAGCAACAGTGTACACAGACAGGATGACATTGCCAGTGCTGCTTTGCAGGATCACCTACCCAAGAAACATGATGTCTTGCTTTCAATTGCCAGGCTATAGGGAGTGCCAAGTATATTAAGTCATTAGAAGGGTTAAAATACTGGTCTCCAAGTAGGCCCCTCACATTTAGGAGGTTCAAGGCTAACCAGGCTAAGCCAAAGCTGATTTGATCTACTAATAATAATCATAATTTGAATGGAAAGTTGGAATAGATGATCTTCAGAGTTCCTTTCCTTCCAACCTACATTTCCATTATTTTGTTTTACAGGTAGAAAATGATCTTTTGTAGCTGCCATTACTCACTGATAGGTCACTGTGAATATTACTGGGATTTTTTCCACTATGAGAATGCTGAGACCATATTTCACAAACTTTAATGCACACACTTGAGCCTGCTCTACCAATTTGCTAAGGAAGTAACAAGACTTTAGAAAAATCTTGGTGGAGCAGAAAAGTTGTAGACAGAATTTCTTTTGAAGAAACCTTTACAAAACTGTTATAGAGATGCACGTGGAGATGAGAAGGAGCTGCAAGCAACAAATGCTAGGAAATGGGGTGAATAGGGATTGCAGTAAAGGATACCTGGAAGATGTTGCAGTCTCCTGGAGTGCTGTGAAAATCCAGGCATGGTAAATGCCAAGGCTACTAACACCAAAACATTCATATGGGTCTGCTTGCCAGGTATTTTCCCTCCTAATAATTAATATGAACACAATCCTGGAACATATAGAAGAGCAGCTTGCCAAGTTCTACTTCTATCAGTTTCAGAAGATACTGGATATTTTCAAGCCTCATCTGAAGGCATCAGTAGGCTGCAGGATGGTGTTTTTTAGACTGGTTCAGAATGGTACTTAGGGACGTACCTTTTAGGACATTACCCCACCGATGTGAGTACTTATGTTTATAAGAGCAGAGACATATTCAAATACTCTCCTGAGCTGTGGCTGTGCCTGTCTTCTTATTCATGATCATCTCATTATTAGAAAAGTAATGTGAAATTTCCAAAACAAGTCTTGGACAATCAAAACTCGTTGTATATTTAAAAGGCTGAGCATCTTTGTGCTTTTAAAAAGATGAAAAACTTCTCCTCTGTTGTCTGGTGATATCCTCACTGTTCCTGACAACACAGTTTTGTATTTTCTCGTTAAATTTATGTTAAGTTCACATCTCACGAAGCTTCTCATAGCTACAGCAAAATAATCCTATCCAATAGCATAACTGTGAAAAGTTAACAGACATCCTACTGATAGGCAGCAGGAACTCCCTCAAAAGTAAAGTTAAGGACTAAAAGATTTTTTATTTTAAATGGAAAGAAAAAGCACCTTTGTGTGAAGAGTTACTGAAATAGTTACCTGTCTTAGACACAGGTTGTCCAGCTCTGTAATACTGGCTAATAGTGAATCTAGTTGTTACTCTGCTTCTTAAAGAGAACTGATTTATCCTTGTGTAATTTTTTAATCTGACTACAACCAGTAGGAAATCAGACTTTTATTTCATCACTCATCTTATGCACTGTGGAATGGATCATATAATGGAAAATATTTTCCATGCAGCAGGGAGGGTTTTTTTATAATTAACATGCTCGATATGGCTGTATATACTAACAGCACTCTAAGTGATATAGTCCAGAACATTTTGCAGAAGCAAATCATAACAGACTTTAATAGTATTCGTGTTAGCTTTCCTTTCACAAATATTATTATTTTAGAAGGACTGTGGAGTAAAATTTTTCTGTCATCTTGTTAACAGTTTATCAAGCAACTCGTCAATATTAGATTTACTACATGATATGGGATTTTTGCTAGTATACAAGAGATAGACTTGGAGAAGTATGATCTCAAAAGCCTCAGAATAGCTACCCCTCTGTCACCTGTAACAGATAAAATAAAGATGAGCAGATGACCAAGCAAATACTTTTTAAGAAAACTATAAATGTTTTAATCCTTGAAACAGCATTAAAGAAAGCACATGGAGAATGTGGAGGAAGAAAATTATACAAATGAGGCAAACCTTCCAGAAATAAATACATGCCCTTAAACTAGTAACTTCCAGAAATCCTTCAGAATCTTACTGAAAACATTGCAAAATATTTTTCCAAACAAGTCTTGATGTTACAATACTCTGACTACTTTTTGCACTTTAAGCATATGTTGTCATTTTTGAAAAGCCAGCAGTGAGCCTAGCAAATGTATAGCAAAACTACTTGGCAAGAATTTACCTTCTTGAGATAAACCAAACTGCATGTCAGCACCCATCCCTGAGCTACTAGGATTTACTATGGAACTTAGCATATGGCAAGGGAGAGACAGGGGTTCTGTGAGATGTCTCAGTGTGTGACTGTTGTATGATTTTTTTAAAATTTGTTTTTATACAGTTCAGAGGCAGAATATCCCAGAATCATGGAATGGTTTTGTGTGGAAGGATCCTTAAAGATCATCTAGTTCCAAACCTCCTGCCGTGGAGAGGGGCACCTTCCACTGGACCAGGCTGCTCAAAGCCCCATCCAACCTGGCCTTGAGCACTTCCAGGGATGGGGCATCCAAGGCTTCTCTGGGCAACCTGTGCCAGTGCTTTACCACCCAAAGAGAGCAGAATTTCTTCCTGATATATAATCTAAAACTACCCTCTTTTAGCTTAAAGCCATTCACCATGTCCCAAAACTAAGTGCATTTGTAAAACGTCACTCTTCAGCTCTCTTTTAAGCCTCCTCAAGATAGTGGAAGGTGCCATAAAAGCTTCTCTGTTCCCCAGAACAGCCCCAGTTCTCCATCAGTCCTCATAGGAGAAGTGTTCCATCCCTCTGATCACCTTCATGGCCCTCTTCAGGGCACACTCAAGAAGTTCTATGTCTTTCTCATACTCAATTTTTTACTTTTGAGTATTCTGATTGATTGTAGACTGTGATGAAATGGTTGAAACAGTGACAGTGTTATGCCTTTGGTCTGTGTATTTTTTGTCTACTTTTTAGTCATCATAGGAATGTTTTGCCTTTGATTATCTGCTTTATTAATAACTTCTTTTAACAAAGACAGCAATAGCAACAACCAAACATCCTGTCCAGGCTTTCTGAATCAAGCTCTATGGCCATTATATTATTAAAGAAAAAAAGATATGTAATTTGCAGTACATTACACATTTATCTCATTTGAATGCAATTAAAATTGTTTGTACAACTTCTTACATAATGTAGAAAGACAGATCAGCTCTTAATTTTTCCAGTTATTTCACACTTCCCATGTAAGTCAGCTAAGGGAGACAGACAATGACATCTTACAGACTTTTCATTATCTTTATGCTTTTTATTAATAAAACACAAAGAATCACTTACTTGGCAAATTTCATGAGTTCATTTTACATTGCAGATTATAGAAATAGAAAAATTCAAGACTGGCCAAATGAAATTCCTCTCTAATATTTATAAAATTTTTCATTTAGGACAATTTTTTCTCCTTTCTTCCTCAAGGTTCAAACTTTTATCAGAATTTCTCAAAACAAAATTTAGCAAAAAATTCACAATCTCTCCACATAGTTGAAAATGTTTTCTCTGATTTATATCTTTTATGAAAATCCTTTTGATCTTAACAGTATCCATAAGGTTCCCAGCCATTAAAAAAAATGTGGCCTCTGTTCAAAAATTTGTATGTGTTTGATATAGCAGGGAATCCATATTCACCCATGGAATTAATAGCAATTTTTATATAGCACTCATAATTATGTTGGACAACACTAATTGTGCAATGAAGCCATCTTCCAAAGTGTCTTGACACAAATTTTGTCGACACCATTCCAGTGTCTACTGAACTTTTTCAGCTCAAACACAGAATGACTGAACCCCTCATCAGTCATAGACTGCAACAGTTTGATCATATCACAGTCACTAACTGGCAAAGCTGGAAAGAAAATTGGCAGCATTCAGTAAATCCCATCTGCCCTTACTCTTTTCTCTGGCAGTTTCTGTTTTCAAGGCAGTGCTGGGACTCCATGATGATACTTTGGCTTTATCACACTGTGTGCTGATTTAGGATCCAAGCTTGCAGAAAGCAGCAGAGATTTCAACCCCTCTGGCTCCACTTTTCCACTGCTTTTGTATTCATTTCAGCTGGCCTGAATTTTCATCTCCCACAGTAAATACCACATACACTACTCCTGTTATTCAGGTCCATAGCTCTGATTTCTTTTTCCTAATTGTTCTGAGGAGGATTTTCATAATGAAGCAAGTTTTTTTAAAAGCCTACTGATTAAAGATTTTAGAAAACATCCAAGTGCCAATGAACTGCCAAAACACAGTCATCCTTCATTAGATGGGTCTGGCCTGCTATCTAAAATCAAGCACAAAATTGTAACTGATTTTTTCAACTCACGTGGATCTCTCAAGTTCAAGGTTTCAGGACAGTTCCATAATACAGAAATCTCCATTTTGTGGCTGACACAGAGGTAGGAGTTGGACTCTCTGGAACCACAAATGAACTGGGAGATGATGGAACACATTTCCAAGGGTTAGTAAAATTTCATATCTTACAGAATAAGTGGGGGAAAATTGTTGAGAAAATGTCAATGTTTCACTTTACATTAAAAAGAAACACAAATTATTATTGCTATTGTCATTTTTAAGAGTGCAGAAATGCCTAAGAAAAGCAAATGTAGAATTTATCTAGAGCTAAATCTATAGAAAGAAGATTCTGCAGCTTAGTCTCACTTCTGCATCCTTTCTGTAGTGAAACCCATAAGTGGGGAAAGCATAAACCTTTTTAAGGAAGGCAAAGGTACAAGTTAAAACCCCTTATTATGTTTAATCATAGCAAGTTTCCCTTGGCTTTGGCACAGTTTCAAATGTAGGATATATCCAGCAGCAATTGGACCAAATTTGGACTACAGTGGAAGTAAAAGATATAAATAAAATCCTTAGCACAGCCTCAGCAGGTGCCAGCTGTTTTTCTGCACAATGTGAGCCATACTCTGTCAGCAACAAAGAAGGCACCCTCTTGCTACCTCACAAGACATCTGTTTACTTCAGTCTTCAGTGGTGGCTGGTGCCCAAGGCAGAGCACAAGAAAATAAGTAATTATGGAACAGACTGTCCACTGGGAAAATTAATCCTTTAAATCTTGCAGAATCCTTACATCTTTTTACTGGTCAGCTTGTTCCTGGAGGAACAAGAGCTGTATTCTTTCCATGTTTTAAATGAAGTCCTTGTTTTAAAAAAGAAAAGGCCTTAAAAAAAATCATGCTGTTGCATGGACTTTAGCATCTAGTTTATCCAAAATAATGTTAATTTCCTTTAGTAGTAACCCAAGACCATCTGCTGCAATGAAAAATTTCTAGAAGTTGACAGATATCCAAAGGCAGTTTTCCCTCATTAATCTCTGTAGATCAACGGCTGCCCTCTGTGTCAGACTTGTGTATCTTCACTCTGGGTACATGGAGCACCTCCCCTCACAAATCTGCTGGTTTATGGCCAGGGGTAAGAGGCGTTACAGAAATGCTTAAGAAAATAAAACTACTTCCTCCATACAACACGTTGCAATCAACTTTTCTGGAGAAGAGCTACATTCAACTACTGCAAAACTGCCTTCACTTGGTGGAAATTCAAATCAATCAGGGGAAAAAGAAGCCAGTAACAATACTGAGTTCAGAAAGCAGAGGACAGTGTGTTTTGAAATGATCCAGACTTCAAAGTGTCAGTGTTCTACATACACAGAACTATATGTTTGAACAGTTGGCTGTAGCATGAAATGCTTTAATATAGAGAAAGAGCAAGCTGGAAGCAGTTACAAACAGCAATTTCTCTCTGAACAATGTGGCCATTCCCATATGCTATTCCTAATATACAGTTTAATAAATGACAGTTACAATGGATTTGGTATGAGAAAAAGACAGTATGAACACAGACAAAACTGATCTCTGAAATATGTCAGGTTTTGCAGTTGCCACAAGGCTACTGGGTTTTGTCAGAGTAAAGAGTAAAGAGAATTTGAAACCACCTTTATTTTTCTTGTCTGCCTAGAAAGGAGGTTCTCAAGGAACACTTGCCATTGCCTCTCTCAAATTTCTACTGTTGACCATATTAAAACAACAGATGTAAGGCTGCAAAACTAAAACCAAAATATTGTTAATAAGAAGTCAACATGGTTTTCTCTGGACAAAATATCATGCATCTAAGGGTAAGCTATGGTACCCCAAAGTCATTATGAGCTGCACACAGGTCTCTCTAGGTTTTCTTGTTGGAAGTTATCATATTAATTATTAATTTAAATAAAGTTACCACATTAATTATTAATTTTAATCATTGAAATGGCATTGCAAATTCAGAAAATATCTAGTTCTCTGCTTTGGCAAATAGGCATATTTTTTTCTCAGTGTGTAAGCATGAATAGTCCTGTAAAAGTATGATGGAGCGGGGAATCCCAGGACCCAGAAAGATTTCATATCATCATCATCATCATCATCATCACCAGTGACAGAATAACTTCTTACTGTGTAAAAGAGGGCATTTTGTATAGTGACTTCTCTAAGCTTCTCAATCTCCAAATCATAAACTGCCTGGGCTACTGTGGGGCTTTGCCCTGCACCACAAACCCTCTCAAACCTTCCTCCATACCCAGGTGAGACAAAGTTCAAGCAGTACAAAGTTCAAAATGCTTCAGGAATATCTTATAGGACCATCTGTTAGGGCTTATATTCAACCCTTCTGACATTTCCATCTGACAAGAATTGCTGCTGGCATCATTGCTTCTCTGCAACAAAGGCACACGATAGGCACAGATTAATAATAAGGCAACATCCTGAAGTGAAAGTCTGGATCAGAAGATCCTGCAGTGTAAGTACTGTTCTCTCTGAGACAATTTTAGACACTATCCAGTAAGTAATCACTTCAGCTGTAGCAAAAGCCAGGAGGACCATTTTTATTCTGTGTCCAGACAGGAAACCAAGATGGTGCTCTCCACTATAATGTTAAAATCTGAAGATAAGTCAGTAACAAAGAGTTTCACCTCCAGAGCAGGTACAGAAACTTCATTGCTCTGTGACAGTGTAGGTTTCATGCATTTAACATTCCCTGTAAAAACAGTTTGAAGAAGCCACAGCAGGGCTTTCCCTCACTCCTTTTGGCAGTTGCCTTTAAACTGAGGATCTTGCCTTTGGTCTGTGCCTGTGTTATGTTGCAGCTGGCTTGTCCATGTCCAGCCAGCCATGAGTCCTGCTGACTCAGATCCAGGGCTTTACCAAAAAACTTGTATTTCTGGCTTGACTTTCTGGCCTCCTCATCACTGTGGACTTGTGCAATGATAAAGACTCTTGGCTGAACTTGGCTGCCATCAACAAACTACTCTGATAATTTTGCTTTCTTTCTGTGGAACCGTGTCCTTGCTGGTGAGGTCACTCGTTCAGAGGTTTGGCTTCCTGCTGCCTGACCACTGCAGAGCAGCCTGCCTTTGGTGCTCTCTGACAGTCTACACCTGCTATCAAGAAAATGAAAACTACAGTAACATCTTCCCAAGTATATATTTAGAGCATACATATATTCATGACATGGCTTCAAAATGAAGAAAAACTATGAATGAAAAAATATATTCATGTAACAGAGCATCAAAACTTTCTTGTATCTAGAGAAACACGTAAGGTGTAATCAGATTAATAAGAAGACACAAAGAATTTTTCAATTGCAGTAATTAGGAGTCTTCAAAGACAAAATTCAGCCAACTAATTCTTTGTAAGGTGGCATGTCTGTAGAACTTTATATAATGAGAAATACACATAAGAATTGATTAGTGATTTATATCACAACTTATCCAGACCCAATCTCTTCCAGCAGAATGATTTCCAGTTAAAGAAGAACAGATGTATTTGTTTCTGAGTTAAAAAGAGGAGAAAGAAGTATAGACAATGACAGTACAACTGAGCGAGGTTTTACTGCATTTTATGAATTTTGGCCTCTAAGGGAAGAAATATGTGTTTGCTTTCTTGATCTTGCAGCATACTCTTTTTTGTTTATTCAAGCCTTGACCTACAGGGCTGAGATTAGCTTTTAAGAGCTAAATAAAGCACCAGTTTAAGCAAGGACTCATTGTTGGTTTTAAGTTTAAAATATCCATTAATATTGCAGGTGGAAACCCTTCATAATATTCAGTGATTACCCGAAACTAGAATGCTACTTTCTGTGACATGAATATAGCAAGAATAACACAGAATAAGAATAATAAATCCCAGCTTAGCTCACAAAGTCACTGATATATTAGGACTCTGGCCCACTTAGGACAGTCTTCTGGGTCTGACATTTTTTTAAAATTTAAGGTAAGTCTATCAGATAGAATAGGATAGTTTAAAATTACTAACTCCAGGTAACAAATTAGGTCCTTGAGTTAGACAGAGGGGAAATTCTCCTCCATACTCTTCTGTATTGCAAAAATCAAAATATATGTAAACAGGACATCAAAAAAATGCAATTGGTCCTATGTACTATATTGGTCTTGCTAGTCATATAGTTAATATAACAGCTTTTCATTTTCTGTCCTGAGACACGTGTCCATGCTCAGATCTGTTTTGAGAAGTATTTCTTGAAATCAGACACTTTTTATACTGAGAGTTTATCTAGTGCATTAGTAGAAGGACAATAACTCAGGAGCAAATGCCATCACAGTCACCACAATAACAGGTTTGCTTGAGTTAATGCAGAGGTACAGTCTGCCTCTGTCCCAAAGAGCTGAAGTTTGTGACTAAAGTCACTGTGACGGGATCCTTCTGATACTGAGTGCAAACAGCTGCAAAGAAGGATGGACTACAGAGTTTGTGGTCAGTGTAGCCTGCCTTCCCATGAGTCCCTGAAAGGTCAGAGAGCAAGAAGGCACATAAATTTCAAAAATCTTTCATTTCTACTCTCTTGGAAAGGGAGGACAAGAGCATTGTTTAAAGAGCCTCATGATCAGCAGAACCATGAGGAAAGATGAGAAATCATAAGGTTACAGTAACATATTCCTGGGTTCTGCTCCAAGATTATTTTCCCAAAAGCATTCTACAGAATTTCAAAACAAAACAAAATGAGAAACAGAAGTGGAAATTAAAAGGGAGGAGAAAGAGGCAAATGGAGAAATAAAAACAGAGAAAGGGAAAAAGGAAAGGGAAAAGAGAAAAGGGGAAAAGGGAAAAAGGAAAAGGCAAAAAATGGATAATGAAAAGGGTATATCATTTGACCTATCTTTAGACAAGCATATAAAGTAGAAAAGGCTAATTTGATTCCATATGGTTGTTGGGTATAGGTATTAACAGCCTATCAGGTCTCTGATTATTCTAACAAGGCTCACAAACAGCAAGGGATTAAGACAGCCAAGCACACACCAGGTCTTTTAGTATTAACTATACTCACTTTCTTCATATTTGATTGCCCTTTTCTGTGATCACATCACTGAGAATGGGGCTCAGAAATAAATTAATTATGAAAAACCCAATTTTAAGTTCCCTTTTTAAAAATCCCAGGTAAAAATAGTTTGCAAGAGCCCTGCAAAAGTCATCTAATCCAATGTGCTGCTTAATGTAGGGCTATCCTGAAGAATAATGTTGTCAAGAGCTCTGTCTAATCAAGTTTAGAATGCTTGTAAGAATGGAGATTCCACAAACCCTCTCACCAACTTCTTCCAGGACTTAACTGCTGCCATGGTGAAGATTTTTTTCCCTACTTGCTCAATCAGAATTTCCTTTGTTGCATCTTTTGGCTTCTACTTACTCTTTTGCTCTGTTTTATTCTCTAAAAAGAGTTTGTCTCTGTTGTTTCTACCACCATTCAAACAGAGATGATGAGGACCATGTCATCACCTTGCCCAAGAGTGGAAACTTCTTGAGGTACAGGGTAGCTGAAGTTGTTAAGAAAGACACCTAGGATCTACAAGTCAACAACAATAGAATATTGAATAGGAGCAGCTGACAAAATGGTGATATACCAATGAAGTGAGAGAGAGAGAGCCTGTCAGAAAAAAGTCCTGTACACTGCAGGCTATTCTAGCTGCTTAAAAAAAAAGCTTCATCTTCAGATGAATAATGCCTTAAGTTTCTAAACTGCAGCAAGACAGGCTCTGTTTGGGAAACCCACAGATAATGTGAATATGACCCTCAATCTTTAGGCTTTCCCTACGCCTTATGAGATGTATTTTAAGTAAACTGGCAGTTGAGAACTCTTTGTTTCATGTCCATTACAGAGGTAGAGAACCATCTGAAGCCTGTCAAACTGATCCACTTCCACTTCAGGACAGATAAAGGTGTTATGACCAAGTTCCTCTCTGATCCTTGTGCAGATGCAAGAGGATGAGGAGACAAGTGTTGAGTGTCTCCCTGCCTCTTCTGATTTCAAAATGCCAAGTTTGCTCCTTCTACATACTGTGAATCAAAAATGGAAAGGCTGAAAGAAGTTGGAGGCACACAGTTGTCACAGCCTCCTCAGTGAGGAAATTAACACCACCTGTCAACTACTTTGATGATGGTGTTGTTCTAACAGACTGTTCCACATGAATTTTCCTTCATGATTTCAGTCTGCATTGCTTGTGTTATACTGATGTAGGTTTAGAAATTCATCCATGAAGAAAACAGCAGAGCTAAGTATTCAGACACAGGAAAGCCTTTTGTTCATATCAGATAAACATATCACACACAGATAACAGTGGTAGTTAATATTTCCAAAATACTTCAATGTATGGCTACGGTACTGTAATTACACACAGAGCAGAGGATAAGACAAGGTATTCATGTAGATAGTCTTGCTTTCCCCATAGTTGTTTCAGGCATTTGTACCAGATCACGTATTTACTATTGTTTGGCTGACTGTATAGGAGCTAAATGAGACAGTAGCTTCTTTTGAATGCTCTTAATGGAAATTCTGCAACGTGTCTGGAAACAATATGCCTTGGAATAGGACACTTAAAATATGAGTAGCTTCAGTGTATCAGAGGGCTTGTAAGCAAGTATTCATTTAACACTCATACTATAAATACTTGGGAGTCTGTGTTAACTCCTAGTTGGTGCAGCAGTTTTAACCCCACTTCCTTTTTTTAATAAAAACTTCTTTGTTGAACAAATCAAAGCTCATGTGGGCAAAGCAGTAACCGAGTTGCCACAATTCCATCCTGTCTTTTGGAATTCTGTAAGAGAAGTATAAAAAAGGAGCTACAATACTCAGGTCACCAGTTTGGTTTGTTTATTTTTCCACTGAGAAAGAATTCTTGAAATTTTATTAATGTTTGCACTTGCACTAAACACCACCCCCACTCCCCAACTCATCATATCTCTGGACTAGGATGTTGCCATGTGGTACTCATTTCTCAGATTTGCATCTCGTGATAGATTTAAGTTTCTCTTTAAGTGCATCAGAAAAAAAAGCATATAACCCCAAAACCCCCTGAAAACCCAACATACAAAAAACCAAACAAAAATAGATGTAGAATCAAAGCCTTGATTATAATATAAGGCCACCTTAAGCAGTACTTTGAGTTCAGTCAAGTATTTGTTTGGTAAAAAGAAACAGAACTATACACGAATATGACCTCTTTTAGATTAGTGTTTTTACATTGATACCATTTCACTACAATAACTAATAGGTTATTTTGATCAAGATCCAGATTTTTTCAGCTGAGACAACTTTCAAAACTAGTATGTGTTTTATACCTTTCCTGTAATTGCATGTGAAAGAAACTAAAGACAGAAATTAAAAAAAAAAATCAAACCGTGTGGGTCAAACCACATTTATGGCTAGCCTGAACAGGATTAAATGTTTGCTTGTTTTTTACTGTGAAAAGCATGAAAAGGTTCAAGTCATGTATACCCACACCCACAAGCACCACAAAGTGGCAGCATTACTGTGGAGCATTCATTACAGATGAGTGGTTCCGCCTTACCAAGTCAAGAGCTGTGCTGGTTTGGCAGTGTTGAAACAGATGGAACTGGAGCAGCCTTTGGAAAGTTGAAGACTAAGAAAAGCTAAGACTTTGGCCCTCTGAGAATAAAAAAGCATCACATTCACAGAAGCGATGCAGTGTATTAAGTTGGTCCATAGCTAACCAAAGCAGGATGGCAGAAGTAAAAATCCTTACTGTGGGGAGACACTGCTCCCTCACACCTCCCTCTGTGAGGCAGCCAAAGCACTGGCAAGAATGATTTCTGATCAATGGATATTTTGGTGTTAAGAATTCCAAAAATGAGATGATTCCTAGAAAAGCCTTAGCTTTTGCATAATTTTCCCCATAGTTTGCTTTGTAGACCACTATCTACACATTAATGCCTAATAATTATTCAAGCTACCAGCACATTTGTTTTAATTATCCACAACAACTTTTTTACACCTGAAGATTTACCTTCTCATGCAACATAACAGTGCTGAGACAGACATCTTCTGTGGGACAGAAAGAAACACAGGGACAAGCATCAACAACTCTAAATTCATATATTTCAAGAAATGTTGTACCTGCAGCATGTGCTTGACAGCTGTTAGTTATCAAATTAAGACATCAAACATACAATGATACAGTGTATATGCATAATGGTGGGGAAAAAAGATACATAGATATAAGATCTGATCTTGATACATACTGTCATCTGGTTCCATTTCTTTGGTATGGTCAAAGAGGAGAAAATAATAAATTTAGAAAAGCTATACAGTTCTTTTCCAACCCCAAACAGATCCACTCTTTTTAGTTGCCTGTTTTTTTCCATAGGATGGCTCAAAGCTCAAGTGTTGTGGTTCAAATTTATTTTATTGATTCCTTGTTAGTGGTTCATTCTGTTGTACTCCCATATTCTCCCCAAGTTGGTTTACCCCTGGTTTTACCCTCCCTCAAAGCTGTCCCTCATGCCATTCCCCACCCCTTGTTCCAGCTCTTTCCCTGCCTGTCAAGGCATCCCAGCTCCTTTTGCTCCCTAACCTTCCCTGCCACTTAAACCTCGGGCCAATCCCTGTCTGCAACACCCCTTTGGAAGAAGTCCCATTGGCCCATGGGACCCATCCTCTCCACCCTCCTACCCCAACTGGCCCCAGATACTTGATGTAATCCCCTCATTCCTCCCCTGAGGATTCCCTATTGGTTAACTGTTTGTATCCACCTCCTGACTTGCATCTGAACAAAGGCCCTTGCACAGGAGTGTCTGGGCCTCTTTGTTTCTGGTCACTTTATTTGGGATGAGCCCTTTCTTGTGGAATCTCAAGATGGAGAGCCTCCTCCTTTCTCCTCTGCCTGGTCCCTTGGCTTGTCTGGCATCTTAGAGCAAGTGGTTTTAAAGGTTCTGCCTCTGGTAAATCCCCATACCGAGGCAGTTCCCAGTTCCCCACTCCTGGCACTGAGCCGGAGTTCTAAGAGCCAGCCCAGGCTCCGACACGGCACTCAAGTTGTAACATTTTTGAAGGGATCGCTCTTGATTTCAGGACCAGGTTCTACCTGAGATGCTCAGGGTTCAGCCTATCACATAATCCACGTTGGAATGAAGATGTTAAGGAATGTTGGGCTCAGAATGCACCATAGAGTAATACACTGATGGAGAGGTAATTGGCACCCAGTAACTGCACTTCATACCACTGGTTACACCCCTTCAAGCATGTGTAGGTCAGGCTGTTGTCAACTGCTCGCTCATCTCGTCCTTACTTAAAGAGTTTATTTGCATGGAAGTTACAGGAGACAGTGCTGAAAGTCTCACTCAAGATCACAAATACCAGCTGTCTTTTCCTCACACACTGAGCTGGTCATTTCATTACTTAAGGCAATGAGATTCCTGGGCAAGATTTTCCCCTTCCCACTTTTGTGCTGACTATTCCTAATCACCTTGTTCTTACTAAAATGTCTTCCACAATTATGTGCTCCCACACCTTCCCAGGAACCGAGGTCAGCTGCTCAGCCTGCAGATCCCCAGGTCCTGCTCCTTGCTCTTGAAAACAGGAGTGACACTGGATTTCTTTCCATTCATAGGATCTTCTGATCACCGCAATCTTTTGAAGATTGTATTTCAAAATTCTATCTGAGTGATATCAGCCAGTTTGGTGAGCCCTCATGGATGTGTCTCATGAAGTGCTGTAAACTTGCAGATATCCAACTGATTTCAATGTCCCTTCTCTCAGTCTGCCTCAATGGAGGACTTGAATTCATGCCTTCAGACTTTCCCAGTGGGCTCAGGGGCTCAGTTTCCTGGAAGGAAATCTTAGCAGTAAAAAGTGAGGCAAAGAAGGCATTGAGTACCTGAGTTGTTTCCATGCCCCATCACCAGATTTGTTGTAGGGAAAAAAAAATTAATTTTGCAGCAGATCCACATTTTCTCTCTTTTTTTTTTTTTTTTTTTTTTTTTTTTTTTTTTTTTTTTTTTTGCTGGTATACCTGTAAAAGCCTTTCTTGTTGCTTTTCTCTTCCCTTGCTAAATTTAATCCCAACTGGGTTTTGACTTTCCTGAGCTCATTCCCATGCTCTCAGTCAGTGTCTCTATATTTTTCCCATGCTACCTGACCCTGTTTCCAACTTTCACATATTTCATTTTGCTGTTTGAGTGTACTTACATGAAATATCACCAGAGATGAATCAGAGCTTGGATGTCACACAGGTTTATGTTCTGAAACTGTTTTTCAGCAAACTGCAGTTACAGGCTATTAAAAATATCCCCAGCTTATAGGAAATTTTGAAGCATATCTCAGAGCACTATTCTTTTCTCTCAAGAGTCATCAACTTACTCTTTAGCAGGCAGCACAAAATTTAAAATTATTTCTAGGTGGGTTCTGTTCTCCTTGAGCTAGGTTATGTGTGTCACTTTTAAGAAGGGCAGTGATTATAAAATGCAATGAGTAATGATAGATGCTATAATGCCCTCTTGGTCACCAACCACCAAAAAAGTACAGAGAAAACAAAAAGCTATATTCAGCTTTCCAAAGAAGCAGAGCCAGATATCATGACTATGTATGGAATTCTCATTTCACAGTTCAGAGGAAGATATGTCACAAATAGGACTGGAAGTTAATGCTACCTGAGCAGTTTATAAGTTACTGCAGTAACTCTTCACAGCAAGAAGTGGATTCAGTAGCAGCAGAGAAGGTAGACCCAGTGTCATAAGATCCAAGAGGTTCCCAAATATGGAATGAACTGGCTGAAGCACTTGTTAATATTTTGTCTTCTGTACTAAAGGTGAAGCGAAAGACCATGAGTGATGGGGCAGTTCATATTCAAATCTCATTGCTGAATCACTATTACCAGATCTAGGCTTCCAGCAACTGAATGTTTGGAATAAAACACATATGAATGCCTCCAGAAAACCCTGGTTCTTCTCAGAACCCTTCAGGAAAACTTGGCACAGACTCTAGTTCTTCTCAGACTGGGCTGTAAGGCAGCTACAAATCATTTAACACACTCCAATTCTTTTTTCAGGATACATTCAGCTCTGCCAGTTGCTTTTTCCAAGGTTTTCTGACCAGAAGGTATCCTGATTAACACATCTGTCATTTCATGCTGTTCATCTAAAAATACATTAAAACTGAGGTTTGCTCATTTTACGCATTCTTTAGGAGATTTCTACCTGTATTTGACTCTCTGCAACATTTATGAAATTTTAGATTTGGCAGCAGGAGCTGCTAGAGATGGGAAGGTTTCACAAAGAGAATTAATCACTGTCTAAATTGCTGTTTGGTTTTGTTGTTTTATGAACCTGCTGTAATTGTGTGGGTTGGCCAAATGGCAAAAGATTGTTTGAGGACTTAAATTAATGATGATAAATAGACATACTCTCTTAAATAGTTACCATTAATGACAGCCTAAATAAAGCAATCAGAATTCACTGAACTGTAAAATTTACTGTCTTTCTAGACAAGGCACTCTTGCTTAAATTGGCAAAGGTCCTGCATGAATTTGGTCAAATGTGAGACACCACTACAAGAAAAATCAAACTGATCCATGCCTAACACAGCAAAGGGAAGGGGAAGAAATCACAACCAAAGGGACAGACATCCTCCAAAACAAGCATTTGATTTCATAATTAACATGTTCTTTGGAATAAGAAATATGTTCTTTGGAACCCTTTGAATATACCAAACATAATACAGTCAAATCTTTCCTCCTGATGCTAATTTATTGAAATGATCCTTCAAATCTAAATGCAAGTGGCAAACGCAAGCACAAATGTGATTTTGAGTTCAATTCAAGATCATGGAAACAACTGCCTACTCGAGACTTCTAGTGTGCCCAAGGACGCCTTCAGAGAGGAAATGAAGACTGTCATTATAACACTATATCCACCCCAGCTGGTTTCCTCTTTTGAGGCCTCAAAAAAAAGCTAAAAAATGTCTTCTGTTGCCTGGCAGAGTTGCTTAGGAAGCATGTAGTTTATAGTCCAAGAGAATTAACATGTAGAGAGTGTTACATAGAAAAAGATTCCATTTAGAAAAGTGACAGAATGGAACGAATTTTCTAAATCAGGTTTGTTCTACTGGTGTTATTAATCTCTTCAGCTCCTGAAAGAGATGACCCCAACTGAAACAAAGTGATTTTCTATTGTAAATTACTGTGTTTTGCATGGAAAGGCTTTTTATCAACTATGAAATCAGGTTCAGCTTCACATCGAAAACATGCACAACAGCTGGTAACAGCTTGAAGACGTGCCTGAAGGATCACAGTGGCTCATTCAATTTAGACTCAATTGCAGTTTGATGATGTCCAAATGCTCATTCTGGTACAAGAGGATTGCAATGCCATCTGAGTTCTCTTTAAGGAGGCCTGTGCTTTATTATCACTGTAATTGTGTCCTGTCTTTGGAAAGAATGGACTGAGCCATTCCCATGACATGTGTGATTGCACAGATTTGACACTCAGAGCACGTACAGTAATTACTTGGTAGAAACAAGATTTTAGATGCATAGACAAGTTTGTTTACACTCATAATGTCAGTTTGCTGTGAAGAGAAGTTCTGTTTCTCTGCTTGTAAGAATCACACCAGCGGATCATCAGCCAATGAAAGCCAATAATTCACAATTCCTCCATTAAACTCAGCAGGTCAGGAGTGCAAAGTTTATGTCAACAGCCCAATGACAGCCTTTCTGTGTACAGAGGGCCAATGAAAGAGACAAATATTTACTTTATGTAAACTATAGCTAAGCATGTTACTTAGGCCAAGAAAGAGCTGTTCAGCTTGGCTAATAATAAAACCCAGATGTCAATGAGAAATTTGTAAAGCTTCTTTTAGATCTCATAAACATAACATTAACTGCAGAACCACACACATTTAAACATTTTAAAAATATTTTTTTAAAATGCAGGAACTGATTTGACTGTAAAGAACTGAGAAACACTGATAAATGCCTAGATAGCCTAGAAGAATAAATGTCACTTCCACAAGAAGCTAGAGCAAGTCATAGGAAGGAGTCTATCAGTCAAACTTCAGCAAGGCTAGCATTGAGATTTTCTAACTTTATGTCTGTCCACAGTTTGGGTGCCAGCATGTTTAAGGCTTTGCTCTGAGTACCTTCAGTTCACTAACTTATTTTGTTGTTGAAGAAGCAAAACATGTTAAAAGCAGCTAGGGTGATTAGTGTAAATCAAGATACATTATCAGTCATCATTAAGGGCCAAGTAGATGCACTGCAAGGCAGTACCAGATAAATAAGACAGACCCCACTTTTATGAACAGATAGATACATGCTTAATTGTCAATTGAACAAAAGAGAAGTGATGAAGTAATTAATTAAGATATGAACATATCTTCAGTCCTCCTGCACAGACCCAAGAAGAATAGGGCACTGTATTTGCAAAATTTTTGAGAACACAAGAAAAAAACTGCAAAAGGTCCCCATGGTTCAAATAACACAACATATGGGTGAAGAGGAAGAAAGCATTTTATTCTTTACCTCTTTGCACATGTGCAGTGCTAGCTGCAATGAAATGCACTGAAAACTTTCAACAGAGATAGTAAAACTCATCATTATAACTCAGAGAAACTGCTGAGATGTCAGAACTCCTGTTCAGTTTCTCTGAAGCAAGGTGACATTATTTCTTCAAAGTTTTGTTGAAGTAACAACCAATTCCCATCAATTTGCAGACTATGCAACTGAATTTTAAAGTTCTGAACTAAATATTTCAAAATTTTAAATATTTGGTTTACAACTAGTAGTTCATTTTTTAGATACTTTATTTTTTTTATTTGCTGTTTTATTTTACCATGAAAGCAGTAGCCAGAAATTCTAGGACTTGGAAATGAAAGCAACACTTCTACTAAAAGACCCAACATCTCACAAGTTTATTAAAAAGTTAAACTAGAGCCCAGAAGTTCTCAAACAATTTCAAAGACTGTCATCTGAATGACAACTTCCCATCATTCTTTCCCCCCCTCCTTTTTCTGCATAGGAAATAATCATAACTACACAATTTCCTCAAGAGAAACAAGGCTTGGTCAAAACATTGTTCCTGATAGGAAATCTTTTAAAAGAATTAAAATTTTCCAGTCTTTCTAGTATCTCTCACAAAGTCATAAAAGAACTCAAGCCCTCTGCTGGACATCTGCTGAGGCTTTTGCTTTATTCAGCACCCTCAACCCTGCTCCACAATTCAGTGCTCCCCTGGGGAAGACAAGAGGACAAAGATGGTGAAGGCAAAGATGGCAAATTTTTCTAAAATCACTGCTTTGTTTTCAGGTTTGTAAAAAATAAGTTACCCCTTCCCCATCCCTCAGTGAATAGTTAAATCCCTGAACAATTTTCTTGCCATTATTTAATCAACTGAAGAACATCTGAAGGTATTTTTTCTTTTTTGCATGTAGCCAGCACAATGGTACAACAGAAGGCACCTGTGCTGTTCCTCTAAACTGCACTTACTCATTCACAGTTTCTCTTTCATTCAAATGAATTTAGAGATACCCATCTGTGCTATGGGTAGATGGAGTAGAGTGAGGCTCAGAAAAGCAGTACAGCATTATTCACAGGGCTGGAGAATCCTGGAAAGCAGTAACCTAGAAGGAGACAGTGATCAAAAGGACTGGATAAAGCATACATTTAGCAGCAAAAGGCCTGAATACCAGAGAGCCAATTCATTGCTCTGTGTCTCCAAGCATTTTCATCTTAAATACACAGTTTATTTCTGTGCACTTTACTGCTGAAAGGAACTGTGAGAAAGGAAAATGAGGTTATTTCTCCAGAAGCTAGACTGAAAGATTTAAAGTATGAAAATCTTCTCTTCAGTTACAGGTAGGATTTCTATTAGTCATGTATTTGCAGCACCAGAAGGAAAGGAATATTATTCCTGTCTCTGACATTCAACACCTGATTTCAGAAGATGAAATAATTTAAATCAAGCATTAGGAAAAGGTGCTGTGTAATGGAAAGCATGAGACCTCCATTATATCAAGCACTTAAAAATCAGATGTGAAAATATTTAGTAAACATTTGGGAACAGAAACTTCTGTATTAACAGACAAATGAGTAGGGAATATAAGGCCAAGATAATCATGATGAAACATATTCTCAGAGCAGTGTCTAAGTCTCCAGTGATCTTAGGACACTTCCATAACCTCACTTGATCTTCATTCATGGTAAGGTTAGGAGTCCTTCCAGCAGCAGTAAAATTCTGCACTGGAAGAAACTGTCCAGAAACAATAGTGATTATCTTTCCTACTTCTGACATCTGATCTGACTTTCACAGGTAGGAGATTAAAAAAAACAACAGATCTTCAGGTAATGGAAACAATCATAGATCCACCAAAAAGAAGTTGTGTATCAAATAAATATTTGCAGGTTTTGTCACTTTACTTGCTGCTCTAATGATCCTCTGATTATTTACTTGTGTGTGCCAAAATTTAGTTCTCTCCTGTCCAGACTTCTCTCATGCACTATCATTCATCAGCTCAAGAAAAACATTTTTACCTGATGCAACAGATCTGCCTCCAGTGGATAAACAATATATTATATATCAGTCACCATTTAGATATACAGTTCTTAATTCTAAGAGCTGGTTTCTATTTGTTTCCTTAATTAATTACATGTACAACATTACATATTTCTCATCTGTACCTATAGCATTTTTTAGTGATAACTAATCTGTGGCTTTTTCTCCTACTGAAATAACTACCTGGGGCTTTGGCTTTTAGATGCCAAAGTGTCAGTGATCTATGACAGTGTCAATTAAAAGGGAAAAACCATTGAGTAACATTGAAGTCTTCATGTGTGGTATCTACTTCCCATCAATACTTTCTAATGCTCCTATCACACAGTTATCTAGAGGTCATTTACATAGCAAATGCCAACTAGTTTTGCAAGAGAGCTCAAAAAGCTTTTTGGTGTAAATATCACCATTCCTAATGGCAAAGTAATATGTGAAAGTTTTTTCTCAAAATTACGTGTAAACTTTTAAATCAGTGTTCTCTCTTACTAGTTAAATGTAAGGCTTTGCCTTCCAAAGATGCTGAGGAATTTGGCTATGTTATAAGAACGTATGATCTGAAATTACAAAAAGACTTTTCACTGAAAGTCCATGAAGACTGGACTGGTAAAATGAAACATTTAACTCAAGAGATTAGAAAATCTCAATTTGTTCAGACTTTTACCAGGAGAAATCTCTATGCACTGGAAGGAGCATCACATCTATGTCTGCACTCACACCACGCCTGGCACATTCCTGATGTGGCCACAGTGACACATCTGTCTATCCTAATTGTAAAAACATGCCGTATTCTGACTTCCTTACAGCACTTTCTGTTAATGATTACATTCTGAAGATATATTGTGAAAGCTGTCATGATAGGCTGCCTTAGAGCTGGAGAACCAATGTATTTATTTACCCTCATCCAGAATGAATGGGAATTTAAGCTCCTAACTCACAGCAGCTTTCCTATATGAAATGATAAAGCAGTAAGCAGTAAGCAGCAGATAAAATGAAGATCTGAAATGGTAGAGTCTCTTTCCATATTAGGAAAGCAAATCTTAAAATGCACACTTACTCTCAAATGATAAAGATTTGGAGAAGCCTTACCTTCTATGATCTGAGCTGCTGCACCAGCATGGATTGACAAGCCAAAGAGCAGTAGCGACAAGTCCCAGGTCCACCAGGCATGCCTGGAGCAGATGTGCCAAAAAAAAGGAGGGTGGGGGAAGAATGAAACCAAGAGTGTAACACAGAAACACATGGGGGGAAAAAAAGAAAAAGTAAAATTTAGAAGCAAGAGTTCTTACCATGAGAGCATTTTCTGAAAGTCAGTGGAAAGAACTTAAGTGAGAAAAAAGTGCAGTGCACATGAGTTTTATGCTTATGAAAATAAGAAGTTAATAAAAACTGGAGCCTGCTGTTTCGCCTCCAACGTTCAGACGAAAGTGGAACAAAGGCAGCACTCAGGCTCTCTGAGTGACTCACTGCAATTCACTGCTCCAGCTCTGAAATCTGACTCCGCGTAGACTTTCCTGTCAGACCACTGCTGAAAACTTCCTACTGTATTTATGGATGGACACCCCTTACTGCTGTACACCACCCCAGCCCTGTCATTACCCAGCCCTGTCTTTAACTGCTGAGTACCCTGACAGGCAGCAGCACAGCGTCTCCAGCTTCCCCTCCCGCCTGCTCACAACCTCCACTTATTGAATAAAATATGACCTCCAACATCCTTCCATCCAGCGTTACACAGGCAGTAATACGAATTCCTACATGGAATGGACATTTCTCCTGCCATTTTAGCCAAACTTTATCAGATGCAAGTTTGAAGGTATGAGCAGGACAGAGCAGCAGTTAAATGGCAAGCAACACCTGGGATTCACACCTGCACTGTCTTACAGATTTTGTCACCTACAGAGACATTTTGAAGTACACCCTTTTCTCTGACAAGCTCTCTAAGTTTAATCCTCATATTTACAGAGATTTACACCCTGCATGTAGTTGAGAGTGTGTCCCTACCTCAGCAGCTGCACATATGTGTCTCCTATAGAGATCCTGTAGCTGAGCATTTCTAATAGTTTCCATTAAAAGTGTTACTTCACTCCTCCCTCCTAACTCAATGAAAAGCATTTTTTTCCACTTGTAGTTCTACAAAGCTAGCACTTGCCCAAGGAAGAAATTCTGCAAGGATATGCTTGAAAATAATCTGACAATTTTTAAGTCATCAGACATTTAACAAAGGCTGCAATTGTCACTTTTTGACTGGGGCAGGAGAGAGCTTGGAAAGTTCTATGTATAGAAAGAGACCAGTTGGGCTTTTGGTAGATCTAGGCTGAAAAGTGCTGAAGATCACCTTAGGAGAATCAAAACTAAAAATGGATTTACCTAGGATGGGAAGTGGAAGACAGAGAGGAGCAAAGTTTTTTGCAGTAATGAAAGAACAATCCCAATCAATAAACAAAATTAAGAAAAAAATCATTTTACTCTGAATAAAATGTTTGAGTTTGGAGGTGGTGGTATTTAGTTGGCTGTTTTGGGCAAGGTTTGTTACTGGGTTATTGTAGTGGCTTTTGTTGTTGCTGTTGTTGGGGTTTTTTGATTGCTAGTTTGTTTATTTACATTTTGTTAAATAGGAAATGCAGAGGTTAGAGCTTAAAAATCTAGAATATTGATTCTACTCCAGACTCCTCTTTTTGGTTAGAAACCACAACAGGTCAGTTCCCTCCAGGTATAATTTAAACTAAGCTGCAGACCAGCATTATTTGCTATCCACCTTCTCCATAATAACAAGGAATGAAGAGATCAAATTATCTTTAATCAAGTGTCTTAATATAAATGCACACAGTTTTATCTTCTTCAGAGGACCAAAAAACCCCTGTTTTCAGGCCCATAGTACTTTATCAGGGCTGAAAAAACGTTTCATCATTCACCTTTTCTACTTGAGGCTGTCATCATTTTGCTTTCTCTCACCATGATATTTTTCCCTTGTTACCACCAGCCAGACTGCTTACAGGAACAGTGTTTGTAACATTTGGTCAAATCATACTTTATGCCTTTATCTTGCACACTATATATATGTTATCCTAAGAGAAAATACTGAGGTTTTAAGCATTCATGGAAAATCTCTTTATATATGCAAGTAAGTATGCATGTATGTATGGCTGGCTTACTTTTCCATTTTTTTTTCCTTTTTTTTTTCCAGTTTAATATTTAGCAATAGCTACCAAGAGCTATTGTTAGTCCTGTTGAACTATTTTTAAACTCAGTTCCTTCCTTTGAGAGGAAAAAAGGAACTATCTATCTCTCTATCCACAAAATGTCAGTGGCTTACCTGCATAATCCTTCCTGTTGCAATAGAGTTTTTAATCCAGTATATATGGCAAACATATGTCTGTCTTGGTATCTTACAGTAGACTAACATATTAAAGAGACAAATATAGAAGCAGTCTCCAGATTTATAAAACTTGTAATGAATTTTTACAGTATACACAGCAAAGACTTATTTGATGGATTTTTCCTCCAATTTTAGAAAACCCATAGAATCAAAGGAAGTAATAGGCTATTCATGCAAACCATCTACATGAAATGCTGCTGATAATGCCTTTAGTTTCTGCTGGACATTTTAACATGGATATCTGGCCAATGCTCAACATCATTATCCAATACTGGATAAAGGAAAACAAGACAGAGTACGTTCTTGACTTCTGCAGTGCATTAGTTTTGAATGGATGGCTGTGGAGGAATCCCTAAGTACAAACAATTTATTACCCCCACTGCTGTAGGTCACTGGGATTTCCTGCATATCTAGTGCTTATTTGAAGGGCCAAGAATTACTGAAGTACAGGCTTTCTATGTCTGCTATATCCATGTACTCATATATATCTTTCTCCCCACAAGGGCAGTGACATTTGTACACACCCACACAGTTTTAACCTTGCTTTTTGTCTCATGTTTTTCAAACACAGCAGGACTCCTTTGAATTAGGACATCTGTGCTTTCCTTCAGTACTGTGTCCAGCTGTCTTCAACTACACTGGTGTTTTCCTTCTTGGTAAAAATCTCCATTTTCCAGGCAGAAGTTTTGTTTATTTCCCCTAGCTCTGTCAACTGATTACACTCCTTAAGACTCCAAATGGCAGGCCACAATTCGGCTATTGCAGTTCTTAGCCGTTCACTGAGTTAGGCTGGCTGGCTGTTGTTATATTTCTTATCAGAGGGTGTTTCTTTCTTTCCTGCTGACTGCAACACAAATTTCTTAGCTGCACTTTTCTATCCTATATAATTGTAGGATATAAGACTCATAGGAGTGTTCTTGTGCAAAGTTAGTGTCAGAGAAGCAGTCTGGACCAAGGCCTGAGTGAGTTAAGAACCATACTAGAAAAGACTAAAAGATTTATCTTTTGCTTAGACTTCTCCAGAGCATGGACAAATAGTTTGCATTTACCATAGCCTCTGGAAAGGAGGTCTGCAGATCAGTTGTGTATTTCATGAAGTCTCTGCTTCTTTTGTTTTCAGCTTAGGTCCTGCTGATGTTCCTTGATGTCTCTGAGTTCTTGTACTGAATAGGGTTCACCAAATCAGTGACCACCCTTTTTTCTCCATGCCCTTTGCCACTTAAGAAGCCTCTTTTATATACCCTTCCTACTTGTCTTCTTTCTGCACCAAGGGTGAACTTACTTGGTTGTTTCTTGTAGTGCAACCATTCCACACCTCTCGTTATCTTTTTAGTCTTTCTCACAGTTTCTGATCTCTAGGACATAACTTTTGATCTCTGGTGAAGTCAAGAGAATCATAACTGCAAACAATGCAGGTGATCCCAAGATTTCTTGAGTGACATAGCAATGTACTCTCTCCTTTATCTGGTGAGGAAGACAACTGATGTGCTTTCTTGACTGCAGCCAAGATGACATCTTCATGGAACTTGCATAAGCTCAATAATTTGCACTTCAAAGGTATTTTTATGTGCAATTGGGATTTTCCTCCTTCTGAATAAATTTATAACAAATGGTAGAAATTAATGTAATCTATCATTTAATTCTACAGTTATTCCCTCTTACAAGATCCTTTTGGAATTCTTTACAATCTCTCCCATCCTTATTTTAAAAAACTCTCATCAGTAAAGTTCACTACACAGCACTCATGTAACTGCCTGCCCTCGCTTAATCCCACAAGAAAGATGGAGAGAGGCTACAAGTACATTTAATGACAGGACAAGGAGAAATGACTTCCCACTGACAGAGAGAACATTTAGATATTAGAAAGAAAGTCTTTACTGTCAGGCCAGGTTGGATGAAGCTCTAAGAGTTGTCCCTGCCCATGGCAGGGGCTTGGAACGAGATGGTCTTTAAGGTCCCTTCCAACCCAAACCACTCTGTGGTTCTATGAAAAGGCAGGCAGTACAGTATATGAACAATTTCAATGGTGACAAATCTCTACTACATGGGTTGTCTCTATATTCCTGAAATTTTGTCTCTCTTTTAACAAGTTGTTCACTCACAGACTCATTTCTTGTGCCTTGGCTTCCTGAAAAGTCAGCCATTCTGAGTACTCATTTAGGATTACTGCAGAGTATATCAATTTATCCAGAAACTCTGAATGACATTTTGGCTTTGAATATGATCAGCTGCTAAACAGCTAATTTCACAGTAGTTTGGCAGTACACTTTCAGAAGCTTAACAGATGATTCAGTATCTGTTTTTCTGCATTTTTCTCCTTTAAACAAAGCACCTTAGGAAAAAGAAATCTATAAATGCATATTTTAGTACATACTTATGAAAGAATAAGAGTGTATATTTATGTACCTGAAGACAGGGCTGAAGTAAACCCTACAGATGGGTACAAATTAAGGCCACATAGCCCAAGAATTCTGGCATTTACTGGCTCTTTAGTACTTAATTTCAATTAATTTGATTTTCTGCCTACTCTATCCCTCCCTCACAGTACTATAAAAAGCATTGGAAAAAAATATTAAATCTTTCACAGAGCTGGGGCTGATTGGCAAAGAAGGCAAAGAAGAATCAGGGACCTGAAGCTTGTAATGGAAATCCTAGAAAGGAAGGAATCTCCCATCAATACTTACATTGGGAGATGATTTTTGAAAAGGAAGAGACAAGGTCTGTTGGGCACACAGGTGAGTGCGAAAGTGGGTGTATAATACAGAAAAAAAAAGGAGAGTAAGACTGAGTGAAAAGCCTGGGATAACAAGCTGAGGAGAGGTGAGGACAAAGCTAAGATGACTGGAAGCCAGTTGGGCAGCAGAAGGAAAGGGAAGAGTTGGTATGTTACCTGACACTAGGTAGCAAATACACCAAAAAGAAATGTTTAGGCATATATATTTCTCCTCAACAAACTCTGACTGAGTTTTTTTCCAGGCAGCATGACAAGAAGAAGGAAAACTCTGTGATACTTCTGTTATAAGTAAGCACCCATGAAACCTACAGGCAAAACATGACTTGTGTAATTCAAGCAGTTTATGCTGTGAAAAAGGATATTTCAGTACTTCTGGTGGCACTTGCAAGTGTCAGTATGATTCAGATAGAAATCTATCCTGAATAGATAGGAGTTTGTGTTCTAAAATGCAAAACAATTGAACTATTAATCAATTATTTGACAGACTTATAAAAAATTGTAATTTCCAGAAATGGCAGAACTGTTTCTGGTGAAGTTTCTGGTATTAACATGAGACACTAAGTCAGTGTTTACAAACTGTTTAAGTAATTGAAATTATTCAACAGAGTATGTGGGACAACTCTAAAACCAAGCATAAATAGATGTTCTGCTTGTAATTTAAACTCATGTACATGGCAACACTGATCCTATTAGTATACTAAATTAATTTATCATGAACAGAAGGGTACATAGTTTTAAAGCATATTTTAAAAAAATTAGTCTTAACCATATTAAGTACATGCATTGCACTGAAAGACTCCATTCAGTCTAAATGTCACACATTCCTTTTATATGAATAAACCCAGAAAGAATTATATGCAGCACTTTTCCTGTCTGTGTCCACTTGCAGCTGAGCTGAAGCAACATTTTCTCCTCCACACACATGCTCACATGGCCTGTCACAGGGGGCAGAAAGCAAAACCTTCACCAGAATCCCTCTCCCCTTCTGTGCAAGCTAACTTGACTCAAATATTTGCCTTGTAAAAATACTTACAGAGCTTGACCCAATGAGTGACCTTAGTGATGACTTTTGACACTGTTTTGAGATAAACCTGTACAAATCCTGTTCTTCTATACTGGGACAAACCTCTTTTCCCACTGGCTTATATGAAATAGGGTTTTCAGAAAAGTAAAATCCTACTTTTTTAGGCCAACCACAAGGTGATGCAAATGTCAAATCTTTAATCACATTAGATTATTTTCTCAAATTTCTGCTTTGCAAATCATCACAATAACATGGACAGGATAAGTCAAGCGCGACTCTGATGTTATCTACTTGTACTTGGGCAAAGCATCTGACCCTGTCCTGCATGATGTCCATGTCTCTAAACTGGAGAGACATGGATTTGATGGATCAGTGGAAGAGGAATTGGCTGGATGGTCACACCCAAATAGATGGTCAGTGGTTCAATGTCCAGGTGGAGACCAGTGACAAGTAGCATCCCCCAGGGGTCAATGCTGGGACCAGAGCTGTGCAACATCTCGATCAGTGACATGGACAGTGGGATTGAGTGCACTCTCAAGGATTCGAACTAGGAATGACAATGGAGGGACAGTTACCAGCAGTCCTGTGAGACTCAGGTGGATAAGGCAGATTAGCAAAAGGAATGGGGTGATGTTGTCACAAAAGCAGAAAACAAGACTTAAATAGGGACACCTCCAGAATTTATTTGTGACCAAAGCAACATCACTGAAAAAACCCAGGCCTTTGGGTTCTAGGATGTTCTCTGAAGTGCACGTACATAACACAGGGAATAAACATGATGAATTAGAGGTCTCTGTGCATCTGCAGGGCTACAATCTTGTTGCAATCATGGACACATTGTGGGATGGCCTACAGGCCATTCCTGCTGCCAGCATGTTGACGGAAGTGGCCCCTCTGCCCAGCTCTGGTGAGGTCACACAAGGAATTCCATGTCCAGTTCTGGGCTCCCCAGTGCAGAAGTGATGTGACCATTATGGAGAAAGTCTAATGAAGAGCCACAAAGAGGGTGAAGGGACTGAAGGAACTGATTCTTTCCCAGATCCCTTCCCCCCTCAACCATCTGTGCTTTTGGGATTGTTAATATAATGGGATCTTTAACAGTCTAATTGAAGGATCACCATTGTCCATCATCTATTTTATTGCAGAAAAAGAAAGAAAAATAAAGTAGCTAGAGTACTAATATACAAGAAAAGATGCAGTAATTGCAGCAACACCATTAAAAATTGAACACACAAAATTTTCTTAGCTTCTAACCCTTTTCTGATGATATGCTCATCCTTTCACTGTCCCTCTGGGTGCTAGTCTTGGTGGTTTCACTCTGGTGTTGGTCATGGGGACAAGGTCTTAGAGCAAGTTCTCAGCATCTGGAGATGTTTACTGGATGGAATACTATATTTGTGCTGATTGCTTCTTCTTCCTCTAACCTAATATACATTTGCTTTGAATTTAGGAATTTTTAGAAATTATAAGCAAAATCCAGGACATAAAAGATAAAAATAAGACATTAAGTGTAACTAAGCTATAAATTAAAACTAAGATCTATTCAGAAAAAATCCCAACACATATTGAGATAAAATTTTCAAATAATAGAGGTGTCAGAACAGAAGTTTCTGATTTAGTTAAGTTTAACCAGTGCAGCTCTCACCAGCTGTCAGTGGAAAAAAGCCAGTCAAGGCCACTGTGTATGGTGCTCTCAGTATGATGGCTACATTTGCTGGGAGGATGATCTATTCATATTTGTGTCTACAAAAAATATTTCTGATGAACCCAAAATTTCACTTTCAAAGTCACAATACTCCATGTCACAGGGAGGTAGCTTTATTTGCCTACACAGCATAGCAGTGTCAAAGATCTTTGAAAGATATTTCTCTTCTCTCTTCAAATCTCCTTTATCCAATAGCTCAGCTGACATTATATTACTCAGAGAAAATTAAGGTATCCAACTATCTTAAAATTGGAAGAAATTTGTAAGGATTAGGAGAACTGATTACACTCAAAAGTAGAAAATATCAAAACATTTTCAAATAATCGTTAAATGGTTCTGTTGGTAAATTATTTTTTTTAAATGTTTAGAAAATCCTTACTATCCATTCTTAAGACCAAAGGGCCATTAAAAATGTTCAAAGCAAAGCACAATTTAAAGAAAAAATACATTTTTGTTTCTTAAATTTCACTTTTGAATTCAGAGAATGGAATTGTTTTTCTGCAAGAATAGTGTTATTTGAGATATTAATATGTCAAAGAACTTTAAGGACAGTATATGACCACTTTAGTCTGGCATCAAATTTTACAGATAAATTCATTCTTTTATCCAAGCATGTCTGTTTCTGCTTCATCCATGTATTTTTGGAAAATGCATTCCAAGTGGCAGATTATTTTCACCCAATTTTGTGAACTGTTCTCCCTCTCTTCTCAAAATACAGTAAATTCTGCCTTCCATATTGCCAATCCTGTCATTACCAGTTGAGATTTTTCATCTCCTGATCACTTTCTGTGTGAGACCTCTGGAATGCCTGTTCAAGAGAAGGCAGTAGAGGATAAAACTGAAATTTGCCCACAGTTAGTGAGATTGCTCATTAAGGGAGCAGGGGAGAGAAAAGCTGGGCATTTAAATACTGCAAAAAGGAAACACAATGCCAGCAGGACACAAAGTGTGTTTATGCCGTTTGTGACTTTTACAGAATAGCTACCACCCACATTTTGAGACAGAAATAAACACATTGCCCACACATGTACTTGACTCTTTAACCAAAATTTAAAATGCAGTTATTGCTATATCTTTAAGAATATGATGTGGGCAAAACAAGCTTTGAGCAACACCATGTTGTAAGTCTGACTTTTTTTCATTGTTTCTGTTTTAGGAAGAGATGTTTGACACATAAACACACCCAATGATCCTTTACACAAAACTACTCAAAAGTAAAAAGAGACCCTCTTCCACAAGTTAAACAAACAGATGACTTCTGACACAGCAGCAAGGATTGTTCAACGCTGACAGAAATATGCACACAGACAAGTTTTATGACTGGAGGTGTATCAGCAATGCAGTGATAACAACAGGATTGGGAAGGGTAGTGAGAAGAGACCAGGGAGCAGAGAAGCCTGGCTGCATTCATGTGCAGTTCTTCATGTAATGAAGAGACTTCATAGAATAAAGATCCTAAGGGTCTTCATCAAAACAGACTCAAAGCTATCACCACCAACATTAAAAGGTTATTTTCACCTACTACCTCTTGAAATGAAATTTCATTGTCAAACGTTTAATCACAGATTAAGAAGAAGAAATTACCAGTGACAAAGCAGTTCCATGCTTTAGTCTGGTAAATGATGTAGTCCCTAATACATATTCGAATAAATAAGAATACATTTATTTACCTTACTGTCTTCAGACAGATGCAGAGCATGGTTCCTGATTTCCTGGAGATTTGTATCATATATCCTCTAACTGATCAACTCACATCCTGCACATGCCACTTCCCAGCACACCTTCTGCATGGTCTGCTGTGCTCCAGCAGCTCTCTGAGCAGTGTTGGTGCCCTGATGGGCTTGCCTATGTTCAGAAGAGACACTGAGTGCAGTTCTGCTGCATTCATAGCAGTAGGAGCACTAGCCTAATGGGATGGAGGCTCTCATTCCCCCAAAAGCCATGAGAAGATCTATGGAGATAGGAACGTTTTATCTTTGACAAGCTCTACTCTATTAATTTTGGCTGACATTAGCCAAGGAGATCTAATTTGTTTTGCCTGTGCATCAAGACTCCTACTTCTGTTAATTGCTGTGGTTGTTGTTAGTGAATCAGCTTAGAAGTTCATATTCTTTTTTCTCCCTTAGCTGCTGAGATGCCATGAACTTCACTTTGTTCATAGGTTGAAAACAAACAACTGTAAAAGCTTAGCTTGCATTTTGATAATACAAATTCTTTTTGCCAGATGCATTGTTTGCTTCCCAAATAATAAACTCTAAAAATTTGCTTAGCAATGGTAAATTAATTAATGCTGTGCCAATATTCTCTGGCTTTTTGGTTCTACTTATGATGGCTTTTATCTACAAAATACTTTATCATTATTTTCTTCCTTGCTTAACACACAAATCAGGATGTGCTAACTAACTCACCCTGTATTTTACCCCTAGCTAACAGAGAGTCTTGTAATACCTGAACACCAATTATGTGAACAGTAAGTCTATTCTGATTCACCTGTGTTCGCACCTCATTGCTCCAGAAACCAGCTGAGCAGTGCAGACAAGCATGTATTAATTTCCCACAGCCCTGAGTCTCACCCACCTTTCCCACTCCATCACTGTAACACCTAATTATAAGCATATTTTTCTTTCAGGTCCCAGTCCCTGCCTGTCTCTCCATATTCTTACAAGCTGTAAGCCCAGTTTCTATCCCACTTCATTCCTTTCAACAACTTTTTTTATCAGACCTTGTAGAATTATTTTAGCCCTCTGGATAACAGAACCTAGGGAGGACAACCTGGGTAGGAAATAGTAGTAGTTAATTAAACAAAGCTGAACAAATACAAATAATTTAAGGACATGAGCCAGTACTCTGAATGCCAAGTGCACCAACATGCACTTCTCCGCAGCACACACATAGCAAATCCCTCAAGCCCTTCTAGAAGTCAAGTTAGCTCCCAAATGGTATCATTCCCTTTCAGTGTTTTCTTTTTATCAGTTTTTAAATAACATGCTTCAAGTTTCTACTTGTGTTTACTTGATAGGACTAAATGAACAGAATGCCTGAAAGAAGGCCCAAGATACACCTGAGATACACTTGGCAATGTGGTCCTTCTGCCACACTGTGATACCTCCTACTCTGGTAGAAATTGGGTGTTAATGTATTAGCAGTGTCAGTCACTCCTCAAGACATCAAACATTATTCCCATCAAACATACCCCAATAAGGATAAGCTAACCTGTTCATATTGTTGCCTAGTCAAGATCTCTGACAACGCTTCTGTTTTTACCATACCTGAAGGATATATAATAGAGCTTCTACTTGGGTTTCAGGGTTTTTTCTAACTGCCTCGCCCAGCTGGAGCAGCCACAAAGCCCCAATCTTCCTCAATGACTATGTAAAACCCACCACTTTGGTGTGCTGCCAAAAACACCAACAAAAGGAAAGGAAAAGCCTTCTGATTGTATGCTTTGCAAAGAGGAAGTCAAAGAGGTAAAAATATATTTTTGCTCACATTACTTTTACATCAGTCAGGATCATGCATGAGATATTGCACTATGCAGCAATAGAGAAAGAGAGAAGATATTTTTCTCTTCCAAGACTGAAGGTAATCCCAAAGTTTTTAAAAATAAACAGCAGTTTAAAGTGATATATGTAACAATCAATCAAACAAAACAAGGAAAACTTATTTAAAAAAAAAAAAGAGCTGAAGATAATTTTCTGAATAATAGCTGTAAGTGAAACAGGGAGAAGTGGCTCTTTGATTTTGGATTTTCCAAAAACGAAGCATGGCAGTTATTTATAATTCTGCTTCTTGGAAGAGAACAAAACAAGACAAACAAAAAAGCAGAAGACTTACTTAACAACCACAAACTGCTAGTGTTTCAGACTTTCATACTTCTGTCCTCCATGCCCAGCTTCTATGCTTTCTTGAGTATTGCCCAAAAAAATGGAGCAGTATGTATCAAATAGCTACACCTGCAAAGGCAAAAATAGCAGTGTGGGAGATGCCCAGACTAGACGTGGGAACTTACAAAAGTAGTTAAGAATTTGTTTTGAGACCATTTTGATAGGTCGTAATAAACCAGTAAAGAAAAAAATCTTGGTTGGATTTTTTGGCATACAGGTGAACATTCAAATAGCAGGAAAAGCTAAATTTTTAATTTAAAAATGAGTGCATTTGGTAAGGTGTGACCAGTATGAAAGTGATAGAGAGTCTATGCAGGTTTATGAAGTCCTTACACCAATCAAGGCTTTGTTTTGGTCACAAAGCTTCTGCTCTGTTGCTGAGGAATTTTCTTTCTTTCCTTTAGAAGTTCTACAAACAGTAGGAGAGAGGGTACTGAATCAGTTGATTCCTGGCTAGGACAGCTTCTGCTGCAGAACAGAGGGATCTTTCAAGCAAAGTTTGTGTTTACAGAGGTGACGTGTCAAAAAACACCTGAAGTTTTGCATTGTTTCATTTTTGTAACCAGCCATGATGTTACCATATATTAAAAAGTTATTTTACAAGCACTTGTTTGCACTGATGAAGAAACTTGTGTTTCCCTGGCTCCAAGAAAGCATAAACAAAGGAGAAATGGAAAAAACAAGTAAGATTTGCAGAAGGTTCTTTTAGCACAGACTCATTTTAGCTTTCCTGAAGCAGTATAATCCAATGCAGATGTTCATTTGCCTCATTCTTGGCAACTGTGTTAGATGAACTTCCTCTCCCCAGTAACATTTTTTCAGGGATTTATTGTCCCTTTGTCAGTCTGCCCTTAAATTGCTCATTCCTTTCATGTGACAGTGAAAACCCAAAACAGTGACAAATCAAGCTAAACACATGAAAGAACTACAAGAAAATAGTAATATTATGTAAAAGTAAATGCAATATTGAAGTGATTTAAGTACCAAGTACCATGACCTCTGCTTTTGTTTTATCATTTCTGATAGTGGAGATGATAGTGGTAATGAGTCATTCATTTAGTCAAACCAAAAAATTACATAAGAAAATTAGAGAGATGAAGCAGTAGAAATAAACCAAGTGACATGGACAAGGATTAGAATTAGTAACAAATGTATATAAATGTGCTTTCTCAGATTTTTTTAAAATAGTCTAAAGCATTAGGTTCTCAGATAAATGATTTTTACTCACAACATGAGTATGCAGCTTCTGATAATACGAGTGTGGAGGAGAAGGCAGTATTGCCAAGTTCTTTAGCATTCAAGTTGTTCTTTTAGTTGAAAACTTTCCCTTTGCTTTGATGCAGAAACGTTACAGATGGTCAAAGCTTTGAGTGAACCAATAGTATTAATTATACTAAGAGCCTTATTAGGGACCTTCACTCTCACTGTTCTAGGAGCTCTATCAAAGATCAGGGGGTTTCATTCTCTGGGCTGCAGTGCAGATATAGCTATTTGTGCTCCTATTCCTGTTACTACCTTGACTCCAAAAAGCCTGTGCTATTTTATTACAATTCTATCTCCATTAGCACTAGCTGAAAATGTGCCAAAGAATTTTAAAAATGTGTGTGTTAGGCTATTTTAGCGAAATACCTGCTTTGGGGAAATTCAGTTGGAGAAAAACTGAATTGAAAAACTGAAAAATTAGTTAGGAATCACTAATTCTCCTTATGCTCATTTAATCAAGCCCTGATTTTATGAAACTCTAAAAGGAAAACATTTTACATTAAGCAATCTTTATATTACCTTTTTTTTTTTCTTGAAAATACTAACTGGAGTCCTGAATCCCAGGCTCTTATCTCCTATCTCCTCCTTTAAAATGGACTGCAAAAAAACCACTCCACATTATGACCATTCTGGGAGTTTAATATCATGAATGTCTGTCAGGGGCTGCCAGATCCGCCCCAAAAGAGGCAGAAGAGCCATTTCCCCAGGTCCTGCCTGTGGTGAGGCTGAGCAAGTATTCCCCAGAACACACAAACATACACAATATTGGAGTACACCTGGCCAGCCACACAGACCAACACGGACAGAGCACAAAGCACTCCCAAAGAGCACCATCCTGTTCCTTCCTGTTACTAATTAGGCTGGAAGCCCACCCTAACATGCAGCCTGTCCAGCTGCTGTCCCCTTCATCCTCTGGTCTTTCAGCTGCCTCTCACTTAGGGACACACACATGCAAACAATTCTCTCCAACAGCTGGTCCAGTTCTGTGGCCCTGCCAACAACCAATCCCCAGCCCCACCTTCTGCTCACTCCAGGAGCCAACTCACACGCCCTCTGGTCTCTCCAGCATCCAGCTCAGACTTAACAGTCTCAAGTCCATTTCCTGCCACCTAAACCTCCAGACACTCTCATCCACACAGATTGACTGCATTAACCAGGAGAAAGACATGGCCAGGAAAACAGACAGACCAGACATCTATTTACACACGACTGGTCCCTTTTTTCTGCCTTATCCAGCTATTTTCCCATGACTGCTCCTCCTCAAACTGTTGTGAGTGTCCCACCTACCTCCACCTTTCGTTCTTCCCTTTACCAATCCCAATAATTAGTCCCACACAGCTGTTGGGCAGTGACTTCCTCCACTCCAGCTTAAAGCACATTTCATAAGGAATGGTTGACAGGAGTCAAAGGCTAAAAGAGATGGAGGCTGGTGGTGGCATTACATGGCTGTGCCAGAAATGCAGCTTCCTTTGTAGACAATGTCTGCTCCAGGATTCCTGCATTGACACATAGCTCGAATAAGCAGTGCCTGCAGTCACTCAAACTAAAATATTTTTAAAGTGTGGTTGCAGCTGTCTCATTGCAAGTTCATTACACTGTTGAATATAAACCAGACTTAAACAGGTCTAGGAGTGCCTGCATAAAGATGTTTATCATTTTAGGAAAAAATAATTTTAACAAACTTCTTGTGTGGAACTAATGAGAATGCTTGTCAAGAGTAAGACTCATTCCAATATTTATGTGTTCCTGCATGCTTTGGCCCTCAACATAACAGGACATCCTGAGAGTGATGGATGATGCTCTCCATTATATAGAAATCACTGTCAGTACATCAGTACTTCCTTTTATTTTATTTTTCATTTGTTTGTGTTTGTGTGTGTGTGGGTGTGTGTGTGTGGTTTTGTTCAGTTGGTTGGTTTGGTTTGTGGGTTTTTTCTTTTCTTTTTGTTTTGGTTTGGGTTTTTTGGGGGGGCAGTGTTGGGTTGGTTTTTTTTTTAGTTTTGTTTTGTAGTTGTTGCTGTTTTTAAGAAGAATTCAGATTTCTGAACAATTACTTACCTCTCATGAAACTGTTGTGCTGCAACAACTAGAAACCCATTCTTGTTTAATCTTGAAAATTTACCATTTCTGATCTGAAAAGGGTGACACAAAAATGTAGAAAATCTGCTCTACACAAAATCCCATGGCACATTCCAAAAACTGAAGCTGCAAACAAATTAGTCATGTTAATCATGACATAGAAAATGTACCAGTAATTAATTGCTGGTATGAAAATCTATATTCTTTCTTACCTGGGGGAGTTCCAAAGTAATACCTCTGGATCAGTTTTGGTTTTTTTAACACTTTTAT